>NC_135154.1:5247272-5872272 GCF_050948215.1 Halictus rubicundus
AGGTACGGGTTCAACAATTTCGTTGAGTTACGAGAAATTTTATTATTTTTGTTGTTTTACTTTATTTTCTGTCTCGAACATTAAAAAAAATTAGTTCACGTTTTAAATTACCATAATGTAATTATTATAATACAAGAGTGTTCTAAATTAGTGGCCGCATAATGTATTGTATGTCATATGAATTCTTAAGATTCATTTTTATTGTAAAAATGATATTTTTTCAAACGCTTTTTTACTAACATGCCTATACTTCCTAAAATGTGTATGCTTTTCATATTTTGTATGGAACGTTTTTCCTCAACGTTACATATTCAAGGTGAATATACAATTTACTGTGATCAGTAGTCTGCGAATCTTTATGTAAAATAAAAATTTTCAACACGAATTGCAAGGAACAGGGACGAAATAAAAATGTATTTTTTCTTGAATACGTTTAATAAGATAATAATAATAATATATTGATATCCTTAAAATCATTTAATCTTATTCCTGTATTAAATTGTACTTACTCAATTTGATGTTAAATGCATAATATTCGCAGTCCAGTGAGACGGAATCATTGATTAATTAAACAAAGAACGGTTTGGAAGTTGAACGATTATTTTTGACTGCAAGTTGCAAAATAAAAACGCTCATTGTAAGTTATCTGTAATGTATAGATATATGTTGTCGCGGACTTTTTTGCAGTTCTTTTTGTTGCCAACAATTCCTCCATACATCATTTTGATATATTATCTTGAAAGGTTTAGGCAGCGTATGCAATAAAAGCCGCTCGGATGGCCGTTTTTCTCCGACTTACTTCACCTTTAGCGTCGCTGTTCGGCCCCCTAATAAGTTAGTGTGATAATATATAGCCTATGCTACTTTCAGTAATATAAGTTTCATAAAAATCAGTACGTCTTTCTGGTTCTAACATCGGACGCCTATTAATAATCATTTCGATGACTGAGCTGTACGTAAAAAGCTCAATAATTTTCTTTTAAATAATAATTTCAGATGAAGTTATTGCATTATATTTATTCTAAAAAGGCTATAGCCGGTTTTTGGGGTCAAATTCGCCCCTGGCCCTATTTTAATGTAGTTTGAACCATTCGATAGCCTAGCAAAAAAAAACCTTTCTGCCAAGTTTCAGCTCGATACCTTATCTGTAAGGGTAGGTATAGAAGAAAATCGAAAATCCAGTTTTTGGCCCATTTTCCCCATTTACCACCAAACTAATTGATCGTATTTACGCAAAAGAACACATCTCATCATAATAGCTACGATTCCTAGTATGTGGCTTGATATCCGAAATGTGCCACATTTTTTCAGAATTTTAAATTGTCATTAAATGGTGAAAATGGGCCAAAAACTGGATTTTCGATTTTCGTCTATAACTACCCTTACAAATGAAGTATATTTGAATAGTTCAAACAAGATTAATATAGGGCCTGGGTCAAATTTAACCCCCAAAACTGGCTATAGCGTTTGTTGAATTACAGTCCGCGACAATACTATAAGACATCACTTAAAACGAAATAATTATGTGTTATATGAAAGAACTTCATCGTCTTTCATACAGAGTGTTATTAGTTACTTCTGGAGACGTCGTTTAACGTAGTGTTTTCGTTAGTATTTCTAAGAATTTGAAAGTAACACCAACTTACCTTTTATTAACTGCGACAAAACTATAAGACAGGTAATGTTTTTGTAAAAAATTAACACGTACAGATTGTTTTTATCGGTTATTAATATTATGTGTTGCCACCTTTATTTTTTAGGACATGTAACGTTCTTTTTGGAATAGATTTATACAAGTTTTTAATCGTTTTTTGCTTAATTTTTTTCCATACCATTTCAAGGTAGTTTTTCAATTGTTCTACAGTACTACACTGGTTTCCTTTAGAATACACCTCCCTGGCTAGTATTCCCCAAAGGTTTTCAATGATATTTAAGTCGAGAGATCTCGCTGGCCATGATAAAACGTCTATTTCCTTATTTTTAAAGAAGGCCTGTACTACCTTTGCTGAATGCACAGCTGCATTGTCTTGTTGGAAAATGTATTTTTGGTTTGCTATGGACTGAGCATGTTTTGACAAGTGCTTATCAATAACATCTATGTATTTCCTGCTGTTTATTTTTATGGAAATAAATTCAATTTCAGTTCTTCCATGGTATCCTATAGCCACCCAAATCATTATTCCTTCTCCATCCATTTGTCGCCTTTGCAGTATCAATTCCTCTTTTCTTAAATCGTGAAAATAATAATTTAGATTATCAGGGCCATCTAAAGTAAACCGTTCCTCGTCAGAAAAAATTACTTTCCTCCATTTCTTACGCCAATGCATGCGTTGTTCTGCAAACTCTAATCTGGCTTCTTTATGGCGGTTAGTTAGCGGCGGTCTTTTCAAAATATTACGCCTTTTTAAATGATTTGAAGCCTTTATTATTCCTTGTACTGTCCTGACACTTGTTTTTATACCAGTTTCTGTCGCAATTTGTCGTGATGTAGAGTTCCATGAATGTCGTAAAATATTCCGTCTGTCTTATGCAGTTGTCAACTTTGGACGGCCTCCTGGATTCTTCTTACCATAGTTTTCACTATTTTTTAAATAATTATAAACTACACAACGGCTTCTTTCAAGAATTTCTGAAATTTTTGCCACTGAATGATTTTCATTTCGCAAATTATTGATAATTTTAATCTCTGTTTCATTTAATTTTTTTCCTCGTGGCATCATGTATAAACACGAATATTGCAAGTTGGTTAATATTTTTCAGGTTTTACTTAAATTATTTACTTCAATTACTGACACATTAGAAGAATATTTCATTGATGATCTTTTTGCTTTCACTGTTTGCGAGCAACTGTCTTATAGATTTGTCGCGGCTAACAAGAGGTCAAGCTTGTGTAGCTTTCAAGTTCATAGAAATTCTGACGAAAACAGTGCGTGGAACGACGTCCCCGGAAGTAAATAATAACACTCTGCATGAAAGACAATGAAATTCTTTCATACAATACATACTTATTTCGTTTTAAGTGATGTCTTATAGTATTGTCGCGGACTGTATGAAGGAAATTGATGATTACCACTTTCGTTGCATAACTTCGATTTTTGCCTGCATTTTCGGTCCAGATTCGGACAACGTGCGAACTTCTACTGTAGATTTATTCATTTTTGTAAGTAATGTCTAGTCTGTCATTTCTATGAATTTAAGCAGAACATTTCGGGAAAGTGTTGTTACGGTTTTATACTTTTAAGAAGCACAATAAAAGAAATTGATTTTTTACCGGCCTTCAGGAGACTACACCCTTCAGTTTCGAAACACAATTCGTTGAGGTTTTCTGTTTTCGCGAGCGTGTGCAGCTGCATAATTTCAAGATCTCTCAGGAAAATCGGAAGCTGAAAGGCTTTGATCCGTCTTGGCGGGAAAGGAACTGGTTCTGGTATGGCTAAATACGTACCGGGCTCGCGATAGCTAGCAACACTCTTTGAGCGTAACGTCGCTGGTGGTTTTCCACCCTTTTCTTTCTATTTCTAAGTCCGCCCAGCCCTCTCTGGTTTCCCTCCACCATTTTCTCTTCTTTCCAGACACGTACAGCCCGCGTTGCAGCTTTCGAAGTTTTTACTTGCTCCGTCCCCTACTGTTTTTACCCTTTCTTCTTTCGCAATCCTCATCTCCTCTTCTCTCGTCTCTCTTTCTCACCCTGCTTCCGCTTCCACCCCCCTTCTCTCTGCCGCCGCCGTCGCTCGTTCTCTTGCAGCCGATTCGATTCTCGATATGGCGTAAAAACGGTACGATCCTCGCTTGAATTTCGCAGAATGGTCACGGTAAACGCGCGGCGGAGGTAAATTTAAATTCAGCAACAGGGACGGCGAAATAGCGGAGCTGAAACGCGCGACCGTTGGAATAAGAAACGGTCGGTCCGACGAATTTGACCAGCGCATACGTTCTTTCGCGATATTTCCCGATTGAATGCCGAGCTCACGAAATTCAGAGAATACTTGCGGCAAACCGAAGCCAGTTTACTGCAATAAACACTCGGTAATATTGGCGGACTATACAGGATGTCCCAAAATTGTTGTACTTCCTCGAAGGTCGGGATTCCCTAGGTCATTTAAAGCAATTTTTTCCTTTACGAAAATGTTCTCCGCGGCTTCGGTAATGAGTTATTAACGAAAACTCACGGACCAATCGGAGCGCAGCTACGGTGGACGGATTCCGACTTGGCCACGGAGAACATTTTCGCAAAAGAAAAAGTTATTTTAAATGATCTCAGGAATCACCTCTTTTAAGGAAGTACCAAATTTTTTGGGACACCCTGTATAATCCGGTCAATATTTTCATGAATAACGCGCGTACGATAATGTGATACAAAAGTTATTCGCTCTACGCTTAATAAAATGTAGTGAAATATATTTTTCGGAAGACAATGAAGGAATTTAAGCGCTTAAAAAACTCCGTGCTGCATTGAATTCATCTACTGAAATTGTGAAAGAAGTTATCGATAGAATTAACCCTAATTAATGTACGAATTGAATGCAATTCGAAATAACCAAAGTTATTATTTATTATTTCATTTATCATTTATATAAGCTTGACAATGAAGTTTTGTATACCATCAAAACGGTAGCTTTGTTGGTAATATTTGCCATTCATATTAAACAATATTTTACTTTAATATGTAGTGTCATCAGTAGAGTGAGGATTTTTATGTAAAATAAAAATGTTGTACATCAATCGTAGGAAACGGAGGTCTAGAAAAGGTTGTTTTTTTCTTTAATAATTTTAATGAATTGGAAATTAACACATTGAGGCTTCTCAATTCTCTTAACCTTTATGCAATTTTATATTGTACATTCTCTTTTTTGTCATAAATGCATAAAATCTGCAATCTAGTCATAAGAAACACATGATGTACAGTGGATCCAAAAAGTATTTCAAGAGAAATTGTCAATATTCAGAAATTAGAAAGAAATTATCTGAGAAAAAAATTATTAAAGAGAAATAATAATAACAATAATAATAAAATTATTAGAGACAAATTATCAGTATTGTCAAGCCACTACTTTTGCAGACCACTTTTTATTTTCTCGTAACGAATCTGATCGTTATTGTATGTAAAGGGTATTACTGCTTTGTTTTACAAGATGTGCAATGTACTGTTACTGACACAGTTTCTGACGGAAACATGTTACAAGTATTATTCAATTTTTGTCTTCGTAGTATTTTTTATCGATGCCTTTTATAGAACAAGAATTTTGGCAATGAAAAGAAATCGAGGGTTTGGAGAGACACGTTAACAGCAGCCGAAGAAAGCAACGAAAATACAGATTACAAGGGCTAAAAGACAAAGTATGAAAAACAAACCGAAAATAGTCAGTATCTAATCCTGGCGAAGTTCTTGCGTAGGTTCGCCCTCTTGACGTTCCATCGCAAGAATAGAAAAGCTTTGCAAAGCGATCGTGGATCTATTTAACTTCGATCTCTATTGTCTTTTTCATTCCAAATTCCTTCGTTGTTCCGCACCTTTTTTGCTTTCTCTATTGTTCGTGAAAGCGATCGAGTAATTTTTTAATTCGTTTGAAGTGTAACTGTGATTGCAGTGAAACAAATTGGAATGAAACGATACGTAGGTATTATTTTGTATAAATATCTTCATATCGTAAACCATGAGATAATTGCGTAACATTCTATGAAAACGTTTGAGAGGTATACATATAGTAAATGTAAACATTTTTTTTCAAAAATTTAGGGTGACTAAACATTTTTCATTTATTATACAAGATATTTCACTTAACTTGACCATCTTAAATATTTCGCGATATTTTTTATGATAGGAAAGAAGGCCAGAGGGAAAGAGTATTCGATTCGAAGTGATAGGCAAACAAATTTTCTCAAGGTCACTTTTTTCGAGATTTCACGGTCATTGAAGTTTTGTTTTTAAATGAGACTACATATTTCCATTATAGTAGTAAAAAATCAAATTTAACGATACCCGATATGTTCGTATGGGGAGAAGGTAAAGGTAAGATTTGTATGTTTCACACTGATTGCAAAGTGATTGCAACAGTAGTTGTCTTGAATCAGTTACCAGTCGTCATTCAATATTATAATTAATATTGTTATTAAAAGTTTTCTTATACACGTGTTGTGTAACAGACACGTTGCCGATTGAAGCATACGAGTCACACTACCAGCGTTAGTGTGTCTTTAAGTAGACTAATTGTAAAAAATAAAGAAATGTTAGGTACAGTGAATCCGGGATATGTATACGTCGCCGAGGCTTCTAAGTTAGCCGTCGCGGAATTATCCCCACTAATGTGGGATATACTCCGTGAGGGGCCAAGAAACTCGAGAGCCGCCGCCACCAAGGAGTGTGAACATAACACGTAGCAGTGAGCCATTATAGTTGCTTTGTCTTCTATAACGTCGTTTAGCAGAAAGACGCCATAATGGCCCGCAGTACTTAAAAGGTTAACACTTTTGAAAGTACTCACATGTGGGTACCATCTATTTAATTTTTAACTGAGTTAAATGTTGTCAATACTAAATATCAGATTGATTTTCTGAATTTTCGATAAAAGTTCCAGTGACTACACTTCTTGTTAAATAGGAGCACTGTTTATTAATTGAAACATGTTCCAGCAATAAATAAATGTTTAAGTCTGCCTTTTTGAATAGGATCTATGCGTTGAAAGCATTTCTCTATTGAGAAATCTTTCAAATCAACACCGCGCTATTCGTTCAATAATATTTTTCTCACGAGTAGTGTTAATGCTGTTATAAAAATAAAGCTTCCGCTGCATTGTGCCTTTTTTCATATCCGTACAAACAAAGTACTCGAATTTAATTTTTCTGTACCGTTTAGTTCGTTTTGTTCTCCCAATATTTCATTTAAAAATAATTTTGTATCTGACAATCTGCCATTTCAATTAACTATTTCATGCTCATATGCGCACTGGACACGTGATTTGATTCGCGCACCCAATTCGCTTTGGGTCTGCGTCTGCGTCGTGACTAACCCAGAAATGGCAGGGAGAGGATGACTGTATTCCCCTCAATTTCCCCTGTCTGGCAACACTGGTTAGAACGTTCGTTATTCGACGCCGACGAGACGCCTCGGATTGCAATTTTTATTCTGCGATGCTAGGAACGAATATATTTTTCATCTACATCCGTTTTATTCACCTGTATCCTTCTGTGTCAATCCTTCAATATCTATCCTTCGGTATTCACAATACCGTGTCACTTTATGCGTGTGACTTCCTGCGACTGATTTAATTTCTACCTGCATTGCTATGCGAGATATTTCGTGTATAGCACCATGGAACAGAAATTGCGACGCGCGTCCATGGCATCGAGTAAAATGAACGTTGTGACGCGAGATATGTCATCCATAGTATCGCCAAGCGACATAATTATGGCGAGATAATTTGTCCTGAATGACAAAAAGGTTAAGGGTTGAGTGCTACGTATATTGTAATTACGTGTATTGATATTTCTTACCAAATTTGAAGATCAATATTTAGCATAATTTATTCAGTAATCTAAATTTTATTAGGATCGACAATGTGCGAGAATGTTGCAAAAAACATTGTTATCACTTTACTTACCGGCAATTTTCTAATAGTCTTTTTAAAATCGAAAATTGACAATTTAAAATTGAAAATTTTTGTAATCGATATACGTAATGTATCAATATCTTCTGAAATGATATTTAAAACAAAATTATCGAGCTTTGTTTACATACAGCTCTGTCATTAAAAAGCCTATTGATAGGCTTCCGGTAGGTAAAATGTTACGATAAACATTCCACTAAGATAGAAAATTGAAGGAAAAGTTCGGTTTATATTTGAGCCTATGTTCGACCACTTTTTCGAAAAAATATCATAGCATTGTTGTTCTGGTAAATTAAAGCATTGCCTATGTAAATTTAGAGTATTCATAAATTATACTCTCTGACAAATTCAGATATTTATTAACATTTTCAACAAAAAAAAAACATATACGCGCGGTAATTTGATTACGTTTGTTAACGTTTGATTACTAAAGAATTCTATTCGATCCCTGAACAGTTTGGCAGCACCGGTCATCGATAGCCATTATGTCAGACGGGGCGCATTAATCAAATGTTATGACTATGGAGGTAGTTGCCGAGAGAAATGGTGATAGCGAACGTGTTAACCGATTTAAATGAAGTTTTTTTTTAGCAATATCTATTTCCGAACATAGGTCGATCGATAAATGAATGGATCTCGCGGTCGCAACGGCAGCGACCTGTCGATTGCACCTGGTCCACGGAAAGCGAGAAAGAGATAAAGGAAGAGGGAGATAGAGCGGGCGTGTAAGAGAGAAAAAGAGAGGGGACAGTGAGGGAATGAGAGTGAGAGAAAGAGCTGTGCTACCGCGCGTATACCAGTTCGATGCTGCAACAGCATATCTGGTCCTGTTTGATGTCCAGGACCGGGTTCCACGGTCCGGATCAGGAGGGTTAACGGCTGAATAAGGTGGGGATGGAGAGCCGGGCGAAGGCAGAGCCCGCTTTCTCGCATCCGTATAAGGTTGTGCGTGCATTGCAATTTGTAATGCTGTTCGATGCTCTCTCGAAAGTGCAGCTTGCACGAAACCTCCGGGCAACGAATCCGAAACTGACCGGTCCATTCGGCCACGAAATGTGCTAGCGGTAATTATCGCGAGGATGTTGTTCGCCCCGCGAACGTGTATCCGATATACGCTCTGTTGAATGCACCGTCGCGGTGCCTTGTGTCGTGTCGTGTCGTGTTCCTGTCGGATTAGGCGTTATTCAATTAAGGGGATCCATCTTCTCGCTCAAAAGCGGCTTCTTAAAGTACTATTTAGAATTAACACGTTCACTGCTGGAGCAAACACCTCGAACATTTACACAAAATTACAGTATTCGATAAAATTCCATACCTGAAAGAATAAAACCCGAATTCCTAACATTGATCGCAGTGAGATTGCCCTATTAACTCTTTTAGTTCATTCTGATCTTGATCGGATTCAGATGATACTTTTGCAGATATATTTGTGACATTTTTCTGATTAAAATGAGTCCAAACATGACATAGTTTGGGGTATATTTGCTCGTTCAATTGACGATTTAGTGAAACCTCGATTATCCGAACCGACGATATCCGAATTCTCCGCAAACGTGTTTCGCATGTATACAGATCAACCTAAAGCGATCTACATATAACGAGATTCGTTGTACAAATCATTAAAGATTGACTCTAGCACTGTAGTTTGGATAATCGAGGTTCTACTCTATCGTGAATTAAACAAGTAAATGTAATCTATGGATTCTATGGATCTATTTTTTTATGCATTTATGGCAGAATAAGTAGGTGAAATACAAAACAGAATTTAATATTACTAGTATATAGACGCGATATATACTGTATCATTTTAGATCGCGGATTCAGAGTTACTAGATTAAGACTTGTCTCCCCACTCTATCTTCCCCTCCTACGACGCTATTCCCCCACGCTTCCGCCACGGTCCGGTCACGTGACGCGTTTCGTCTCTGTCGTGCATGCGTCACAATGTCACGTGACTAATCTGGTTCTGGCACAGAGAGGGTACATAACTTCTTCCCCTCAATTCGAGTCAATTCCCCTAATCTGGCAGCTCTGTGCGGATTCTATGCGTTTGTGACAAAAATGGGTAAATGTATCATAAAAAGATGGAGATATCGGAAGAATTTAGGTACGTTGTTTTCAAAAAATTGAAATCATTAACAGAAGAAGCAAATTTCTATCTAAGATCCGTTTCTTAGAAGTGACGCATAAAAGTTTCATTCTGCATAATGATTCGCAGTATAATGATTGTGTAATTCGCATACTAAAAATTCTAGTGATTCGACGGTTGAACGTCGAGTCACTAGAATCGTTAATGTTAGGTGATTTCGTAATAATTTTCCTTATATGTAGGCGGGCAAGACAACATTGTTCGTTATCGTTTAATCGTCCGCATAAAACGTGTCTCACGCATGTCGAGATTCATGAATGCACGAGCAACAATAATAGCAACGCTCTCCCGCTGGGTGGGACAGCGAGTGCACTTAGAATCGCAGCGGTTGTACTTGTTGATGTTTTAACAACCCCACGTGCGAAAACGGAATGCGGAGAGAGAGAGCAACACTTTTAACCCCACCGATACCATCGACGTTTTGCGGTTTATGCTCAACCGGCAGACTAATTGACCGTGAAATCCTATTGTTTGCGGTGGAAATATTAATTACAAGATCCCCTCAATACTTTTGAAACATTTTAACGCTGCGGCTGACGGACGTTTACACTCCGCCATGATTAATTTGTGTTTAGAGTTTCACTTTTGCCGGTCAGTCGAGGTTTCTTTGGCACAGAGATTAATTCGTTTTTAATTAAGGACTCGTACCTGGTCATTTGCTTGAAAGAAGCGCGCTGCATTAGGAGTCTGAATTTTTTTTTAAAAGCCACGTAAGAATTCTTGAAATATTTTTTGTGTTTATTTAGATAATGTTCCGGGGAATACATACACAAATTTTCAGTTTTTGATATTTATTTTGTAGTATGATGTGATACATTAAGAGTTCTTTCTTTTTAGATAGACGGACCGGATTGCGGCTGTAGATCATGTCCAAAATAAAAAAATAAAAAATGTTTTCATTAAACATAGTAATTGTTATTTTTCATTTTAAAAAAATGACTATTTGGAAAAACGGCTTCAAATTAAAGTACGATGTCGAATACGTATGTTTTACACAACCATAATTAGGTATTGTACGTCAGTATTGTGAGTTTTCTTTTTCTTCTTCTCCTTCTTCTTCTTCTCTTTCACAAAATAACTGTTTTTCAGTTCTTTTTTGTTAATGTAATTCTGGGTTCCCTCGATATTTTAGGACGCTTTCCTACTGTGCTGAAAATTATTAAATATATCAGTTTTAACCTTTGGCGGATTATTAATACATCTTTGTAAAATATGCCGTATTCTTTTAAAGTGTAAATATGCATGTAATTTTAAGTTACACTATTTTTACGAGAGTTTTTGGAGTACACTGTAGCTAATATTTGAATATACGTACGTATAATTTGAAACAATATAATTAAAAAAGAATTAAGATTCCTAGTCTGTATGGGCATCTGAACAGGAATAAAAAATTACTAAAAAATAAAAGATGGTATTGTCTAAAAGAAAGTCTTCTTACAATTTTTATAACCACAAATTGCTGAATGAATTTTATAAATATCAAGTTAGTCCAAGTTTATGGCAAAAGATTAAATGGAAAGATAAAATGGAAGATTAAAAATGGAAAAGTTCATCGTAATGTAAATATATCTGTTATATATACTATTGGGGTGTATTGGTTTGAAAACTGGGTGTATGGGATGCTGTGCATTCCGTGATCAAGCAGACCATTTCACGTTATAAATATTTTTCTTTTGTTAAACATTCATACCATATATTTACCACTACGGAAAAATACAATATTTATATTTTTACATCATGGCGGCATGGATTTTTTAAACGCCATTTCTGGTGTTTGTATACTTTAGATACATACGCTTAAAATGCAACGATTTTAAAATAGGGTCGCTCCTATCCTTCTGAATAATAAGTCATTATAAAAATCGCAATACTACTACTGTCACACCGTAAGCAATCGGCTAGATAATGCTTAATTTACATTTACAGTATGGGATCAGTTAAAAAATTTTATGTATGCAAAGATTTGTGTATGCAGACAGAAGAAGAAATGCACAGTACTGGAATATTTATTGAATTATTCATCACTCTTTTTCAACCGTCTTAACGAAACAGGTTAGAAGATAAAAAATATAGAAGTTGTTAACAATTTACTATTGTTATTTACTATCCCTCTTTACTATTGTTGATTAAGAGTATTTATTTGGACAATATTTTTTCATGCTGTTCACATAATTTTTGAAGCAAGAATTTCTTTTTCATAGATTATTTATTATTTTGATTTTGTCTATCGTGAAAATATTATACTAATACAGTCCTATACACTGTGGTATTAGTGTATATTAAACTCGATTTTGAAACGTGCATGAAACCTTCCAGCAATCCTAACAGTTGATAAATGAAATCTAATTTGTCAGTAAGGACTTTATTGAGTTATGTATCTTCTTTAACACATATCCGACCGCATTATTAAAATTAGTTATTTTACCGGCAATCACCAACGACCAAATGACTAGTATTATTTACAAAATGAAAATAATCTATGTAGTTTAACGGTAGATCTACTGATTGTGAGCATTAAAACTGGCAATTTTACATTACTCTATAAATAACAAGAGTGCGTTTATTCAGAATTTTAGCGAATTTCATTAGAATATATTTCCAAAGCAACAAAACTCGTTGAATAATTCCTCTCGATTGGAACTTTACAATTTCTTCATAGTCTTAGATTAAACAATTTAAAATTCGTCATTTTGACGGGTCCCGTGGTTCTAGTGTTAAAGAAAAATGAAATTGTAATTTATTAGAAAATATAATAACAGAGAAAAAATGCCGATCGGACATACAGATTGTTTTCAAGCGAAGCATACAGATTTAGATAGAATAAACGGTTGAAACGACTGTAAATTAGAGATGAGGCGGTGAGTGTTCGTTATGGGCTTAAAGTGTTCCCAATTAGAAATCCTTGCGGCCGAATCGTTTTCTTACGATGCTGTTGGCTCCGCGTGTGGCAAGATGCTACAGGGAGAAAAAGATTTTTGCACGTGCTGGGCGGGCCAGGTCATCGGCCTGCATCGCGGTAATTTATTTTAAACTCGTGACAGAACGTCCCGCTGAAATTTCTCTCTCGGCATTACGCAACGCCATTAGTTTCGGCTGTCTCTGTCGTGTGCTTATCGTTTTCTTGCGACCAATTAGTAAAATCGAGTGTATCCCACGAATACTGTGCTTTAATTGCCAGATGCTTTGGCAGTCTCGAACTTCTTCGGCTGACAATCAAATTTACATGGGTGTGAATAATACAAGTATTCTGACGACGATATATCAGACAATTTGATATCAGTAGTGGACGATAAGCAATTGAACAAAAATATTCGAACGACAAAGAAGTTAGCTATTAAGCTAACCTGTTAATTCATGAATTAATGAATGAAGTATTTCATCTGTTCAAAATTAAGGCTCTCAAACTCGTTCTTTTTATTGGAATATTTTTTTCAAGTTGAAAATGTTAATTTTTCACGATTATGTAATTAAAATAAAAAGAAGGGTTTTTGTCCCAATTAGTGTGCCTTTACAAACGTTTTAAGCACCAATTTGTGTACCCCAAGTTAAAATTAGTGTACCTCTCTAAACTCTGCTCCCTTAAAAATTGTTATTCTCTTTAAAATAATGTTTTTACGAATTTTTTGTTGTAAAATTAGAAATATTCTTGAAAATGAAAATGGGGTTAGGTTTGACAGAAACAAGTGAATAATAGGGTACACAGCATGTGTCGAATTAACATACATAGACCTACAAGATGCAAAACGTGCCTTTTTTATTTTCTCATGTACTTCCTACCAATTGCAATTTTTTCTAAATTTTTTTAAGCGTCATGTAGTAAACTAATTGTTCTAACTTGTCAAAAATTCCAACTCGTATGGTCCAATATTAAAAAAGTTACCGTGGTTTTAAGAGTATCCGAATATTAATAAGAACCGCTATATGTAGAAGATGATGGTGGGTAACATGCGACTATTGATTTTGAAAGTTTGTCAAGAATCATTGAATGCTCCTTTTCCAATTAAACTAACGCTACAGCACGACAAGATAAAAATTGTGTTGATAGTTGATGTGAAAGCTTAAATATTTTGAAATTATAGTCAAAAAGTAAATGTCAATACTGATGATAAGAAATGACAGTACCTAATATTCACGAAGGAAATTGTTTATCGATAGAATTTGTTACCCTCTTCCTACGGCCAGGCACAAATGATAAACTAATAATTGTGAAATAATATAAGGTGATGTGTATAGCGTAATAGTGACGCAAATATTACTTCAGCCTGTAGAAAATTGGATTTTTATTGACAAACGCGTTTCAAATCAAGGGTGCCCCAGTTCTGTCCTGTGCCAATACATTTTATCAGTGATATTAATTGTATTTAAGAAGAAATATCATCTAAACATAGTATGTTCTTTTTTTAAATTTATTACGAAAATACTCTGTAACATCAGATTGGTTTTTACTGCATTCAATAAAATTCGACAAAGGGTTGGCGATAATTATAATACTCATAATAACAGTACTTTAATTCCGTGCAATAAGCCTATTAGAGACATGAAGATTGACGAGAAAAGAAACAAAATTAATGTAAAATAACGAAATAATGAAAATAATGAACGACAATAATGAAAAAATGAAATGTCAAATTAAAATAAAATATGTTTGCTTCGGACAATTTACTACGCTCTAAACAGATTTTTTGTACATCTACGAATGGTGGGAGTTATTAGCAGACTGCGGACTTTTATGCAAAATAAAAATTGTCTGCATTAATTGTTAGACATAGGAACTGCATAGACATTTATTTCTTTTTCCAATAATTTTAATAAGCTCCAAGTAAAACAGTACGATTTTTAGATTCCTTAAATGTTTTCACGGTTTTGTATTTCATCTAGTCATTTTTGTCATAAATACATAAAATCCGCAATCTATCAATTACTATGAGCCAATATACTTGATATATCTTACACTATACATATGTATGTAAAGTAGAGTTATGTGCGTTTTGCAAGTTTACCGACAGTAAGGCATTTTTTTATCACTAGACTGCAGATTTTATACATTTCTCACAAACATGAGTAGATGAAATCTGGAACAGTAGAAAGATTAAAATTTTTTTAAATATCGACACAATTATTTTCAACATAAAAAAAACTATTAATGAAAGACATAAATGTCTATTTAGCTCCTGTATCATTCAGTTGATGCACAAAGCTTTTATTTTGCATAAAGAATCACAGTTTATTGATGACTTTACAAGCAACGAAACTTCTACCAAGTGTGCTTCTACCAACAAACTGGAGTAAAATACAAATTTATTTTCTTTCTTAATACTTTTAGTAGGTTGTGTTAAATATAATGATTAATGTACAATATATAATTAAATATAATTAAATATGAAGATAAAAATCCGCTGTCTACTTATTACTGTTGAACGATGTATATTGCTGTTATGACTCTACATCTGAAATACTCTAGCAATATTCAGCTGACTGATTTCATTATTTAAATCTTTCGAATACTACAAACTTACATGGTATATCGATTTGCACATATTGATGCTCTATCGTGTGCGGATGGTTTACAAGATTTTCTTCTTTCACTTTACGATGACTGTATTGCTTGAGCACAGTACTCTGTTCTCTGTAGACTAACATAAATGTTTATATTCATGAATCAGTGTGAGAGAGCTTCAGATAGGATCGTTTATGCGACCTGTCGAGCTCAATTTTCTTTGGACACTCGCAAGAGCATAATGCGTGTGCAAAAGGAAAATAATTAAACGTCAAAACACATTTGAAAATAGTTACAGTGTCGCAAGAAGAGTGCTTTGCCAGAAGAAGACTTCTCTGCAGGAAGACTTGGAATTTCGAAATCACGTGTTGTTAACAGCATAAAAAAGTACCACAGGCGCTCATTCATTTGTAAAAAGACCTGGAAAGTCTAGAAAAAGAACCGCGGCAGAGGATCGGTTTATTGAAACTTTAGGCAAGTGGCACAGAAGGGGTGCGGGAGCTTAAATAACTGCAGAGATAAATAAACCCAAAGACGAAACAATTTCTGTGGTTACAGTGGAAAAGGGGGATTGCGGTGGACGGCATTCCTGACTGTGCGGTACTTAAAAAACCATTATTGGAAAGACAAAATAAAGTAAAAAGCTACAGCGCGCTAAGCATCTTGAAAGTTGCACATTTCGAGACTGGAAAAAAGGGTGTTGTGGATTGATGAGCCTAATGGCGAAATATTTGAGACCAAACCGTGAGTTTATGTTTGTCGACGAGTGAGTGGAAAAGTAAATGGCAATCGCGTGGCGTCTACGGATAAACATTAGGTTTGTTTACCATGGTATTATTTGAGGATACTGTGATAATTAGCAGCAGGTATTTTAAGATAAAGGGAATATTTAAACATCTTGCTCGACAATTAGAATGCTTCTCAATACTTAGAGCAATGAAGATGACGGTAGAGGCAGCTAAAAATATATTCTCGATCTTCGAAGATTGAACTTTTTCTTAAATCCATGTAAAATTGTATTATTTTTGGTAATAATTTATTCAAATCTAGTTAAAACGAACATACTCATATTTATACTAATATTTTCTTTATGGTAAATTTTAACATTGGATTCGCTGTTACTGTTAACGAAAACAATTTCCACGTCAAATATATAAATAGTTATCATTAGACTGCAGGTTTTATGGATTAGTGATAAAAATGAACGAGTGAAAAATAAAACTGTAAAGACATTAAAAGAATTTAAAAATATTTTTACATTGATTTTAACGTCTTAAAATTATTCAACGATGAAATACATTTTAATCTAATTTCCATTTTTTATGATCAACATACAAAATTTTTCGCATAAAAATTCGCGTTCTAGTTATCAGGTTGGACAATATAACATTGCATGTAATGTAATTTCTATTGAAACTTGCTATAAAATTATTTTATTTCATAATTATTTACAATAAGAAATTGCCGATATAACAAACAACACCTGTGATTAAAGTGAAGTAAAAGCTCAAAATTTCGTTACGTTGAATATAACAATTAGACTACGGGTCTTCACATACATTTATGCCTTTAAAAATGTTCGAAAAATGCTAGAATATAAAATTAGAGAGAACTTTGCAAGAGTTTCATTTACATATTTTAGACCTACAAAGGCTACTACCACTGAAAATAAGATTTCATATGGTTCCACTTTCTTAACATTTGTCTACAAAAACAGAACATTGCATAAACGTCCGCAGTCTAATATTAATAATTAATCAGTCGATCTCTGACAGCATTCATAGACATTTGCGAACGACCGTTACAGTAAACACAGGTTAATAATTCTTTATTGTGTTGAAATATCTATAGCTTACCAAGTTGTTGCGCTGTCGACTGTGTCGAGGAAACGCACAACAATATTAATAATTGAAAATTAAAGTTACCCGACAGAAACGTAGAATGCAAGCAACGTCTTTGAAAAGCTACGTCGAAATCGACTGAGGCACTGTCTTCCGGGGGTTGAGACATTTGCAACAACCCTCGAGAGATCCAATATTGTTGCATAAATTGAGACGCTGAAACTCGGTGTTGTCGCGATGCAAGTTACACATGGCTGGGCTGAACTTCCGAAGTACATTTTACAGGGTCGAAGGAAAATGAAAATACATCTCTGATAGTGGGGCGATAAATCGTAGCCTCTGCAACTCGGAAACTGTGTGCGCTCGCGCGCGCTTCGCTCCCCGCGGCTATCGACGTAAATCATATTTCTGAATATCTGAAAGTAAATTGAATAATGGCTGAGAACACGCAGACCTGGATTCTCTATCGTTCTCTGGTTGACTTTCCTGCGTTGTACATCTGTAGTGGTTTTCACCTTTCATCGAGTACTTTAGATTGTGTGAGAAATTATGTTACGCATTTCACAGGATTATTTGTAGTGGTGTTGAATGTTAGAGCTGTACAGTTTAACCCTTTCAAGGGGAATGCTTTTGGCGATTTTGTGGCAACTGTCCGTTCGAATCCTTATGCCTCAATGTTTATTTAATGTATTTGTGAGGACCCACTTTTTCCAGATCAACGTTGATCTTCTTATTGTACCTAATATAAATCGTTAATGATTCGAAGCAGCTACTGAAAAATTAGAATTTAGAATATTCGTACTACCTAATCGTACTACCTAAGGGTTTAGAGTGCATAGTAGACAGTTACACTCAGAACTCAGAACAGTATATATGATTTGAATAATATTGATGTGTTTATAATTGAATGAAGATTTTATTAATAACGATTACGATATTGTTTCTGCTAATATCTTTTCTTAAACTTCTTATAATAATATAAAGACGTAAGGTAGGCATTTAAATGTATATAATTTTATGCATTCACGGAAAAAGTGAGTAGATGAAAAGAAAAAACTGTAAACAAATTTAATCAAATTAAATATACTGTTACATTATTTTCAATTTACCAAGTTTATTTAAAAAAGAAATGAATGTTTACGTAGCACCTGTATCTCACAATTAATGTAGACTATACGTATAAACTTGTATTATTTTTAACATATACAATTACGTGAAATAAAGATTTTCACGTTCACAACTTCCCATATGTTTTTATAAATGTGAAGCTTCAGCGTAGGAAATAAATCCACGTCTACAATTTGCTTCTATAAATCAGTGTCAAGTGATTTGCATAAAGATCCATAGTCTAGACATGGCATATAATATTCATTAGGCCGTCTTCGCACAACATACAAAAGTGTTGACTGTGACAAGTACTATGCCGCGCCTGTTTGCAGGTTAATACTTGAAACGGTTGCAACGTATAACGTGTCAAAGGATGTTACAAAGAAACTCGAGTACTTCCCAAATGCTAAAACGATAAAATTAATTATCGTCGTTGGCATATGTTCAGCGGCACGAAGATTGAACGTTATTGTCTTAGGAGATTGCTAGGATATGCAATTCGCGCGGGAAATACAATGTATTCCGAAGCTGGCTCGCTGAGCCACGGTTAACGCAATATGTACCGCGATACTTATGAATCTAACCGGGCCATAAAGCCGATTACGTGATGACGATATTGAGGTACCGCTATACGTCAAATTAAAGAAGGACAGCTATTTGTTTGAAACGTATATTTACAATATTTGCAATCAAGCGATTACAAAGCGATTGATTGCAAGGATATTGCAGATCGGTTGAAGCGAAAAATTGAAACGAAAACTGAGCTGATAGGCTTAAAATCACCGATGTAAGAGAAACTAAGTGACTTGTGAAATTGACAGACTGGCTTTTATATTCTTCAATAATGAAGAAATAGAAGCTGTTTGGCTAGTGGCTTGATGGAGAGGGAAGCGCGAAATGCGTACGAGTGCAGGTACTGTTCGTGGGTCACAAGAAGTCTCGTGGGACGCCACAAGGGCAAAGGGGGCACTCGCTCGCTCCGCCTATCCCCACCGTTAACGCTCCAGTAGTCCAATGCTTAGGCTTTGACGTCACACGTTGCATAGTATGTGCGACCGCTTTAGCCAATAGAGCAGCTAGAGGTGTGCCCCTTCCACTCTGACCAATCAGACCCGCATTCCTTTCACGAGACTTCTTGTGCGGTACGCACAGTACATTAGGTGCCCCGAGCAGGCGACCGAAGTGGACGCGAACAGGTGAGCCAGTTATAAACTTTGGGTTGTTGATGAGAGGGCCAATATCCCATTGTGCGGAAGTGCACTAATTGCTTTATTTCCGGATGGTTCGATGATTTTGAGAAGTTAATTTCTTAGGTAATACAACCTAATGTTATTAGGGGGGCAACGTCCATTTGAAAAATAGACGTCTTGCTGCACTAAAAAACTTATTTTGAATTTGTAAACTAGTTTCAATTGAAAGGATCCTAATAAGCCGTGGAACTTGGAAATTCCGTTACAGGACGGAAGAATTCTGAACCAGAAGTGTATTCTTGTATATGAAGGAAGCAGAATGTAAAATACAGCGGTGATAAATCATCTAGCTTTTAAAATGACAACAACGCAGGTCCTTTGAACGATAAACGCACAGTTACAAACGTAAATCATGTTCGAGGTAAAGCACATATCCTACCATGATTTATCGCTACGTATAGATCGCTGCCCAACTCAGACTAAATCCTGTAGATTAACAATTTTTTGCTTCGATTTCGCCTCAGACGGGGAAAACGAGAAACGAGATGATTGCAAAGTGGCTGGCTTTAATAGGCAGTAAGCGATGAAAACTGATTGAAGTACAGTAGAACCTCGATAACTCAAAAACCGTTAATAAAATTTTCTTCATTCCCTTCCGCTCAGCTGTAAAAACCACTACAGCTCGAAATAAAACTTTCTTAACTCGAATCATTTATTGCGTGTTAAACTATAGATTTTACCTGTCTCTGCAACTCGAATTCAGAAGAATTCTGACCTCTACGAGTCATAGTTAACCATCTTCGAAAAGATCATGGAAAAATAAACTGCTCCCCTTGTTTCCTAGTTGTTGCTGAAATTCAAAGTGCTGAAGGAGAAAATTTTGTTTCTACATACAGGATACCACCTGAAATAATTCATTATTTATTGTGTTTATCAAAAAATGTTTGAAATGAAATTTATTGTATCCCAGGGAGCTCATTAGAAAAACACAGTTTGATTTTTTAATGCATTATATTTTTTGAGATATCAAGGACACTTCAAGTTTTTCAAATGACACTGTATGTTTTTCTGTTGCTACATCGTAGTCCTTAAAAAGACAAGTTCGACGAACTATAACAAAGTACCTTCCATTGACCTTGAACCTCAACACGAAACATTGAAAATAAGTAATGCAGGTATGTACTCTTCACACGTTTTCGTTTCGAGAGTCAAGGTCAATTGAAGGTACCTTGTCGTAGGTCGTTGAATTTGTCTTTTTAAGGACATCAATGTAGCAATAAAAAAAATATACGGTGTCATTTGAAAAACTCAAGGTTACCTTGATATCTCAGAAAATATAAGACCTTTAAAAATTAAATTTTGTTTTTCTAATGAGCCCTCCCTCTTGGATACAATACATTTCATTTTAAATATTTTTTAATAGTGTATAAATAATGAGTTACTTCAGGTGGTAATTTTGAATGACTCAACCTGTATAATCTCATATAATAATATTTGACCCTTCTATAATTTTGGTAATAATAGCAATATTATATTCATTTATATCAGAATGGTACAAACTAATGAACGAAATCAGAGTAAACGGATTCACAAACATTTTCAGTTTTCTCTTTACAGTACACAATTTTTGATACTCGGAAGCTTTTCTTTAACGATCAGTGTCGATGGATAGAAAAATGATCCGAGTATTAAGGGTTAAATAATGTAATATGTACGGTGCAATATTTCGTACCGCTATCATGTTATTGATTATTCGTGAAGAAATACCGAAATTGTTTAATTTGTTGAAATAGGTATAGATAGATCATAAAAACTAGGAAATTGAAAATTATTGTTACATCTCCATCACTCGGTGGTCGATCGAAATAAATTCGCGGTTACTGGCAATGAAGTAGTCACTGTGCTCGGCTAAATTGCGATTCAAAATCGCGCGCAAAATCGTCAAGAAAGGAAAATAGATACGTCTCCTTCTTCTGGTGGCAACAAATCGGCGTGCACATAGGTTTACGCGTTTTCTTGGAGACCCTCAGTCGTAACCTTAAAATGACTACCTGATTTTAAGCATCGTCTTAGCGAACATCAAGGATCCCCGACGGTAGATAAAGTGCCTATTTCGTCACAGCACACTAGGCGCTTGCTGGGAAATGACTGTGGGACAGTAGAGAGAGCAGTAGAATTTTTATAACGGCGGATGCATGTCGAATTTGTTTTCCATTTCTTTTCTTGTGGGGTGGAATATACAAAACAGGTCGACCTAGTTCAAACAATTTCGAATTTGGACATTCGGAAAACTCACATTTTTACGTGCACAATTTTGTCTCTAGTCAGCACAAGGTGTCGTTGTTTTTATCAAACCTTTTTATTATAACTTTAGTTCATAGTACAGAATTTTTGTCATAATGAAAATACCAATTCTTACCCATTAAAGTATTAGTGTTTTCATTAAACCTGACGAAAATGTTACTGATAATTCAGATAATATGATTAAATAAAAATAAACTAAAATGATCTGTCGTAAATGAAAAAACTGTGTATCTTTGTAATAAGTATTCGAACAGTGCAAATGAATTTGTGGAAGCTTTATTTATTTAAATAAAGGAACAGTGGTTATTAGGTAGTTTCTCTGAACAAATATTAAGCATGTAAATTTTCATTAACGTGAAAACTCTTAGAAGTGCGTACGCATGATAAATTTTCATGGTATATAATGATTCACATAATTTAAATCTGAAATTCCCAGCGTAAACATTATTGCACACGACGTAGATAACTACATATGCACCGTTTGCAGGTGGTAATTTCTCAGACGAAAACACTTGTGGATATTATTATCGGATAAACCAGAGTATTTGACTATCATGATTGTGCAAACTTACTTAGCCAATGACATCTATTGTTTTCCTTTGTGTGGTAGTATTTACTAATTCCTACGATACAAATTTGAGACGTTTCCACTCTGGGTGGGGTCTCCATTGAGATAATCATTGAAACTCGACACAAGATAACCTTTGATTAAAATTGTAAACACTTTTATTTGCGGTGTTATCTGCTTTTAACTGTGCATAAGAACACACATATTTGATCGCTATCGAAGTGTTTATCTTCGTCATACCAAAGTTATCATCAGAAGACTCTTCTTGATAACACAGTCTTCAGCGACAGAATTTTGTGTTAACCTTTTTCATGTAGTTTTCCAAAATAGATTCGTTAATGTCGCGCTTCTAACACAGGTTATGGGACATCTGGTACACACGGCGAGCAATAAAATGTCAAAGGGACATAACACCAAGCATTTTCAGAGTGTATACGAAAGTCGAGCAAATAGTCCAACCCTAAAGATTAAGCTTATCAGGTTTCTGTTGGCGAAACTAAGTAAGGGAAGCGTGAATACGTGTGCTGCTTCTTTCCTGACAGAGAAAGCGCATGGTGTATGTACACATTTAAGTTTCGTCTGCGGATGTCATCGTGAAATGATGTCAGAGATAATTACTGTTTAGGAGACCTACAAAATGTTCTATTGTAATAGGCAATTTTAATAATTGCCAGAATTGGTGACGTGTATTTAAAATAAAAATAATATTTTATGCACCTTATAAAAACTCCTGAATAATTAACTACTAAAAATCGAGGTTCATTTGAGTTTGTAAGGAATTTCACTATAATTATAAAGTAATTTACTTGTACAGCGTTTTGTTCAGGATGCAAATATTCGCTTTCTGTTTTCATAAACAGGATGATTCACGCAATTGTAACAACTGTAACAAGACAAATTTCTTTTCTTCTTTCAGTTAGAAAAAAATGTTAACAAATGCTCGTCATGCCAACGTATGCTCCACTGTTTATAAAAAGACATAAGACGTTCTCAGAGAAAGTATGTGTTGGTATTTGATAGAAAATTGTTCTAACAATCGTCGACTATGTTTTACCAGAAACAGTACATTAGGGCCCAACTATTGAATCTCCAATTCAATTTGGAAAGCACACAGCAGTATATTGCTATGAAAAAAGAAACAGTTACATTATTGAGATACATTCTGTACAAAGGGTGTCCGCAAAAAGTTGTACTTCCTTGAAAGGGGTGATTCCTGAGGTGATTTGAAGTAACTTTTTCCCGTGTGGAAATGTTCTCCGCTGCTTTGTTGAGGAATTATTAACGAAAAACACGGACCAATCGCAGCGCGACTACAGCGGGTAGATTCTTGCTTGGGGATAGGACATTTTCGCAAAGGAAAAAGTTACTTCAAATCTCCTCCGGAATCACCACTTTCAAGGAAGTGCATTTTTTTGATACTCTGGGATACTATATTATCACACAATAAATAATAATGAATTAATTTAAACGGTTCGATTTAACTCGGTGCACACGAGTGGTTTGCAAATCGGCTACCGCGTTTATAACATTGATTCATATGGAACAATTCGCGTGGGACGCAATTTTTCGCTGCAAATTTGCCGGCTAGTTACCGCTACAAATTGCGTTCGGTATTAATTGCTTCATTTGAATGTACTTGTTTTTCTAAAACTAAGGGATTTGCGTTAATTTTCCGTTAAAAATTGCCTTCGGTGAATCAAATTTCTCCACACGAATAAATGTTCATAAGACTGCTTGTCCGTACCAGACTTTAGGTGACTAATATGCATTTCGCAACTTTCCTATGCATCTTCGAAAAGATCAGTTGCAGAAGGAATGCTGGTCCGATCGATCGCTAGGTACGCATAATTTTGCTATTGCTCAAAATGGTGACGTCGACGAATCAGATTATGCAACAGACAGGATTCCCTGTCGCACCAATACTATCCCGCGGGTGTTCTTTTCGTGCACGTATCGTTCTCACTCATGTCAGTGTGAAGTGATAATTCGTCAACACGTAATCGAAATCGATTTGAGGATATCCTGGGGGAACGCTCGTAGACTCAAAATGCCACTCAAACAGAGGCATGATCGTCCTAAAATTGTCACAAATGTTATATCATAAATTTTTCTAATAATCTTAAAAGTTCAAAAACACTTAGAATTTTCATGCTAGGATGTCTATGTAAATTATAACAAAAAACAATCACAATATTAAGATTTTTATCTGTGAAGAGAAGTTGATCGAGTTTATGAAGACATTACAATTTTTAATAATTTTACGTTTGTAAACTTAACGATTTAACTCTCGCAAGGCGGATGCTTTTAATAATTTCGTGCCAGCCATGGTTAGGTGTATTCGAATCCTTAGGCATGAATTTTGTTTACATATGTTTAAACTTACTTCTTTGAAATGGACATTGATATTCTTATTGGACATGCTACACGTAGCTAATGATTTAAATTGGCTTGTAAAAAATTAGAATTTAGATTGAACATTTGTCAGTCTGGGTCAAAGTGGACTCAAGTTTCGCCATCCGAGGGTTAATATTGATCATCTTATGCAGTGTCCACCTAATTACCGTTTGTTGCTGCGATGATGCGAGAATGTTTCTTAGTTAATTGAGATTGTTTCAAAGAACAGATTAGACTGAAGAGAAATTTTTTCATGAAGTATTTCTGAATGTTTTTTTGACGGTCATACATGATTTTTAAATATATGGACATAAATTCTTCTGTTATTATAATGTTGTTATTATTATTACATCAAATAACCCCATTTTAATCTTTGGGTTCAAAATATGATATTTAAATTATCGTGAAATTGATTGCCAATGAAATTCCCTAATTATATCTATATTTGAATCTGTTTTAAGAATTGATATTTAAACATTTTTTAAATCTGAAAATTGCGTGACAAAATTATCGTCTGTCACTTATATAATTATGCAAGTAGACAGAGTCAGTTAGTACACTAATAATAAAGTCGTGAAGGAAACGACAGACTTTGTAGCCAAACTAGGAAGATAAATTGGGTAAAGGCGTGGCCCACGAAGCAGGTTAAGTGCAACCTGAGCTTAGTACACTTCCATTTACGAGGTACAAAAAGAGTGTACAATTAAGTGAAGTGTGCACAGGAGGAATTAGACTTGGACAAGTGTAACGTTTAAATTTTTTATTCAACGTTGTTAGTAGTAATTAACGGAAGAAGGAGAATTGGTTTAAACAAATAGCATAAACAATTAATGTCACTGGAAATTGTACATATATACATAACTGTTGAACGTAAGAGTTTACATAAAGATTTAACGTGTATTTTTAAGCGTTAGTGAACTTCCCCTTAATGTTTTTGAAACTATTTGTTTGCCATAATTTGAAGAGTAATGACGAAGAGTATGTAATGACATGTGAAAATTAATGTATTTGTTTCAGAGAAACCATTAACTTTAACATGATTTTATTATTAACTTAATTATAACAGTCTGTACATAGGCTTTTTAATCGTTAGAAGAATATGAACACTATGAAAATATTTATACAATCACAACATGGTACAAAATATTTATAACATCCGTGCATAACCAAACAATCTCAAGTTATGGACATCTGTTATCAAAGTGACATCTGTTATATAGTTTGGTTTATTCGCTTTGATGATTATTATGAGGGATTCAATAGGTATCATTTAGGGATCGATACTCTTCGATGCTTATGTATTCATTCGTACCTTATACTTTTCTATTAGGAATCGATATTAACTGAGAAGGATCATGCCCATCAGTATTTTTCTGGACACTTGCTCTCCATTTTTTTTTTATTATTCCCTTTTGTACCTTCATCGCGATTTACATGAATTTTAGCGTTTACTTCGAAATATAACTAGATTTTTAACACATTTACAGTTAGAAACGTAGGTGATGCAAAAAAATTATTTTTCATAAATTATCACATCTATCATTTTTTTTTCTTTGCGTTGTCACGCCCAAAACAAGGAAATGATAGATAGATGACATAATTTATAAGGAATAGTTTTTTACATTTTGCATTCTCTATGATTTCAGTTTTGGATAGAAAAAATGTTAACACTGTTTAAAATGCTACAATGTGTTAAAAATTGCATTAGAGTTCCAAATACAGGTTAAATTACATAACGTAAATTGTAACGAAGGTTTAAAAAGATACCTAAAAGTATTGGTAAAATCATCAGTTGATTAAAATGCGTCAGAAAATTATTTACACGATATCAAGTCTGAGTTAACATGTCCTTACTGTTGCGAAAATTCTTTTCATGATTTTATTTCTCGTTTTTTACGTATATATGTGGAACAGTCCTAAAAATATAGTACTTATATCAGTACCAATTTTAAATTGAACATTAAGTTTTGTAATAGCGTAAAGACCAATAAAATGATATTGCTTTGTGCTAAAATATCACACTGTATAATGTTTGGAATACTGAAGTTGATCAAATAATTTCAGTCCAAACATCGAATTGGTTATGGTGATATCGGCGTTACGTTCGTGGCGGGTTTAGCGAGCGCGCATCCGTACAGACTGCAACCGATTAATTATTGGTATGAAATTCAATTAATTTAGAGCCTCAATGTGAATTAGCAGTATTGTTTTGGATCGAAAGTTTAATAATTATAGCATCGTGGGATGAACCAACAGTGACAACAGGAAAACAGTATAATTTTATTTGTAAGCCTATACAAAAAAATTATTACATTAAGTAGTAATCGAAATTAATTGAAAATATATTTTGAATGAACAGACGTACGACACAGACGGTCAAACAAAATTATATGAAAATGTCAAGGAACACTTTCATTATTATTATTACTTATTGTTAATTCCATCCTCAAGGCAAAGGAATGGACTCGGTTTACAATTCCCAAATGCTTAACCCACACTTACCATTCGGGAACGGAACTACAAAATGTGTATAATATAAATTTCGAACTCTTAAGATTTTCAGAAAGGAATATCTCAAAATGAATAATAGATTATTAAAATACCATTTGTTTTTTTTTTTTGAAAGAAAATGTACATGTACTACAACATTGGTAGGATAACCGAAATTATTGACCGAATATGTAATTGTTGCAACTATTATTTAAAAAGACGAAAGTTGATAATATAAAATAAATGTCTAAAACTTTCTGTAACATTAAAATTCGTCCTTTTTCGTTTAAAAGTACAAATTATATCAGTGTTCGAATGTATGTTTGTGCCCGACTGTATATTACTAATTGTAAGTGTCATGTTTTCGCGAATTGATTGACTGACATTTGATAATTGACAGATACATTCTCTGATTGACAGATATAACATAGTTCAGGTACAGGAGTATGTTTGCCAATCGTGAGAAACATTACAAAATTCAATTAAATATAATGAATTTCTTTTTAAGTTAGATGTTTGAATCTTAACTTAACTTATTTTTTCAGCGAAAAAATCCGACATTATCTAGTGTTCTACACAATATTTTAATATTGTACTGAATGCGTATGATTGTTTGTGTAAAATAAAAATTTTCTATCTGAATTACAATAAACTCGAGTGAAATAGAATTTTATTTTCTTTCTTAATATGTTTAATAGGTTGAAAATAATATAACATTATTTTTAAATTCTTCTAATGCTTTTTCTGTTTAAAATTACACCTACTCGCTTTTGTCATAAATGCATAAAATCCGTTGTCTACTTATGATAATCAAACTTGATATTTATGAATTTCTGACGATTAAAATTGTGTACATCGAATCAGTAGATATTGTTGGAAAGTATACGTACTGGACAGATTTTCAAATTTGATTTGGTTGAAAGGTCTCAAATGAGGAACATCTACGTTTTCGGTAAATTTTTTTACATAAAAAAAACTTCTACTCCACTCGTTTTATATAACCAGCAGTTATCAGCAGTTTATAAATTGAAAAGGTGTAGCAAGAACTGCAAATTAAACAACCGATACGGTGTTCTGTATCTTTGCTACACGCATAAATACACGAGACCACATGTGACGATAACAACGTACACAAAAAATATCACATGGGAAACTTAAACAGATTTTCACCACGTTATTCATTTCAAAATTAGAAGACGTTAATAATTTTTCTTAGAGTTGTGTAATGTTATTTTTATTTAAAAGGGCATGCGGATATAAATACTTGCAATGAAATGGAAATTTTTACAAGCACGATGTGTCAGCGGTTTATAATTTGTACGACGTTGTGTGAAAATTTACTAACTCTTAATAAGAACAATTGGAGAGGGTAGTTGGGGAATCTACAACATAGGGACTCTTTTGTTTTCTGACATGTTTGAATAAAGAAAGTTTTTCTGCATTAGTTGAATGATTACTTCCTCATGTATTGTACCCAGAGGAAACTAGGCACAAGTAAATTTATATAACTTTGTTCATAAATTGTGGCAATCCTCGCATAACGCCGTCTGCAGTTTCCCATGTCGCAGTGCTGCATAGACATGCATACGTACTCACAAAAATACGTGGAAGTGGCAATTTGGTGCCTGGCCGTGCAACGTACCCACAGAATAGAGACGTATATTGCAGAACATAATTCACCTGTTTGCAGTGAAAGAATGTTATGCACAACTATTCATTTTATTAGTAGGTTTGTTTTTGTTTCGCAGCAAAATGAAATTTTTCAAGTTAAATAAAAATATAATACATTCTACCCTTCAGTCGATAGACAGAGTACGTATATTTTATTTAATAAAATCTTTCTAGCAACGTAAGCTTATTTGGTCGCGTGTCATCCGAGTTTCGTGTAACACGATATTCATCACACGACATTTCTACGGAACCTGTGAAACACAGTGACATTTCACAATGTGAAAATTTCGGAACTGAAATGTCACTTATATCACGTACATACGCCATCCTATGATCTTTTGCGACCAGCGAAGATCGTAGAAAAGGGTAGCGAACAAATAAAACATCGCCGCCAGCGTATCGGCGAGAAAATACTTGTACAATGATAAAACTTTTTCGTTTCTAATCAGACTTTCATAAAACTTTTACCAACATATTCGTGATGTTTTTTTGATTCAAATGACGCCAAACATGATACAATTTTGATCATATTTATTTGTTTAATTCACGATACAGTGGACCCTGTATTATCAGTGCCAACCAGTGGAACCATTGCACCAGTGTAGACACTAATTAGAAGTTGATTACATTCTCAATAAGACAAAATTAATGGAATAGGTTACAGATAGATAGTCTGGAATACCAATTGAGTTTCGCGTTAATTCTTGAGTTTCTTGAACAAAAAAATCTATTGAATCAATTCCCATGAATGCTTCTTTATGCTTTCAATAATTTTAAAAGAAAAAATCTAAAAGCGGTCATTTGAGGGACGGTAATCAATTTAGTATTGGCTTTCAGACGGTGAACCATTCCTATAAATTGATAATGTTTAGGGTCATATTATTTATCAATTTTTTAAAACGTTAATCCTATTGTTTCTAATACAGCAGCTGTTTATTTAATTAATTTATCAGAAACTGATTTATTGAATGACGATTTTGATATTCTGGGTCAAAATAGACCCTGTCACGGCCGTCGCGTCGGACGGTTTGGCTAACCCCTTGCACTACAATTAATTTTACGATTACTTTTTACGAAAAGTAAATTTTACGAAAGAGAACAAAATGTATACATACTTATTCTACACCCACGTATTCTCTAATGGCTAAATGTTGACTACAATAAAATTTAGTTTCAGTTTAGAGGAAATTAAGAACATACATCTTTAGTAGATTCTGTTCAGTCTTCATCGCGAGTCTGACTCGATATTATAGTAGACGGGGTTAACTATCAGGTTGATGATGGGAACGATGTAAAACGGTAGGACGTAACGTCGGAGCACTGGTGTATTTTTATGAAATCATATGTTACCGCGTAAATTCACGAGAGCGATGCAATAAATGTTTCCAGTATGACACGAATGCATAAAATTTACAGTCTAGTCATAAGTACTGTGCAGAGATGACAAGTTGGCTGGCGGGATGTCACGGATGCACGAGTGGCACACTCGACTCGCTCCGCTTGACCCCACCTTTGACACTTTCGTAGTTCTCTGCACTCTCTTCGTCACGCAATCCGATTTGTAAATGTGACCGTTGTCAGCCAACAACGAAGATACGCGCGACAGCATGTAGGGCAATTAGGCTTTGAACAGCGGCGAAGCTATTAGCCGTCAATCCGTCCCGCATTCCTCTGCCTGGTCAACTTGTAATTTCTGCATAGCTGATAATTATGTAAACTACGCGCGACACATGGAAACGTGTGTCCGAAACGGGTCGGAAAAGTCAACTGGAGAGAAGATCGTAAGAGGATGTGGTAAATTAGCGATGACAACGCGTAATAATGATACGCACAGTCCTGGAAAACAGAGGAGCCGATGTAGACGTCCACCCTCGTGATGTCTCAGGGTCGGCGCAGTGACGAATTCACAAAGGCATGCACCTACTGCGCCGCGAACGAGAAGCAGGAGGACGAAAGCGGAGACGCACGACGCGACGAAAGGGACTGACTAAACAACGGACGGTGGAAGTGGAGGTGGACAAGGAATCCGGAACGAACCGCACACGCGGCTCGAGTCTCTTGTGAAAGGAATCTCGAATATCCTATCGCGACATCGCGCACTTTTCTGTAGCGATGGGAGTGGGGCAACGCTCCGCGACAATAATGCAAGACACTATGTAAGACAAAACTATGTTACAAACAGGAATTTCTTTTTCTCGTATACTCGTTTTCTTGAGAAGACTTTCCTCATCACCGTATTCTAGGGGAGGTCGGCGAAAGTTGATACGTTTTTTAATTTTTCATTTCTGCAATTTTTCTTTCAATCAATTATGTAAAAAAAGTAGTATGCTCAAATATTCTTTGAACCTTCCTCTTCACATATCGTAAGCATAACTTTGAGAAAAATACGTACAAAATAAAGTTATACCAAGTTATATCCACGGTGTCCCAAGAATGTTGTGCTTCGTTGAAAGGAGTGATTCAAGATCATCGAAGGTCAATTGCGATGGAAAATTTTTCATTTCTGCAATTTTTCTTTCAATCAATTATGCAAAAAAATAGTATGCTCAAATATTCTTTGAACCTTCCTCTTCACATATCGTAAGCATAACTTTGAGAAAAATACGTACAAAATAAAGTTGTACCAAGTTATATCCAGGGTGTCCCAAGAATGTTGTGCTTCCTTGAAAGGGGTGATTCAAGATCATCGAAGGTCAATTGCGATGGAAAATACCTCCCTATGACCTCTTAATGGGACAATTTTTATTAATTTTAGTGTTAGTAATTTTTACAAGAAACGCTTTAATTATGATTTTTCAAGTATTCGGTATTGTATCATTTTAAATTGCCCATAATACTAATGTTTATGTAGCGGTGACGCCCAGCACGATTACACTCTGACATTCCATTAAAGAAATTAGAATTACCTTTGAACTCATGTGTGCAATGGTGCTGAACTTTTTCACGTATCATAAAAAACCTCTTTACATAGTGATGTGTGAAAAATATTATTTCGAAATAATTGATAGGTTTTGTAAGTGTTGGCTTGTATGTAATATGTGTTAGTTTTATTTTGAATAATGTTAGTTTTACATATTGGATACATATAAAGAAAAATAAATACGCGCGCGTCGTACAAGAGACAAACGAAAAAGACACACACTCTCTGAATACAGCGGTCAAAAACAAAAGAAACTAGAACGAAAGAAGGTCCACGAATTTTCTGGAATGGCGCATAATTTGAACATTCCAACACTCCCCCTAATTCGTGGGCCGACGCAGAATAATTCTATTCGCAAGGTACATGTCTTACAAATAAGCTTTAAGCTCTCAATTACATAGTTTCAACAATTCAACGCATTTTACATGTTTCAGTTTTGGCAGTGATTTCGTCAGTATATCAGCTGCCATGTCATTCGTAGGTTTATATTCAACCTTAATATGCCCTTGTTCCTGGGCCTCTCTAGAAAAATGAAATCGTATGTCGATGTGTTTACTTCTAGCATGATATATATTATTCGTACACAACGCGATTGCACTTTGATTGTCGCAATATACTTGTGTCTCTTTGGAAACAAATTTGGACTGCTTCATATGCTTCAATAACTCTCGCAAGTATACAATCTCTTTCGTTACTTCCGAGAGGGCTATGTATTCCGATTCCATGGTGGAAAGCGCGACACATTTTTGCTTTTTCGTCGCCCAGCTTATCGGTGCTCCACCCAAAAACGTCACAAATCCGGAACTCGAATGTCTATCCTCAAGATTTCCACCCCAATCAGAATCTACATACGCTTGTAATAACTTATTTGTCTTTTCGTACTTAATACTATAATCACATGTCCCTCGCAGATATCTTAATACGTGCTTTGCCATTTTCCAGTGTATAATTCTTGAGTTTTCGCAAAAACGACATAGAAAATTTACCGCAAACATTATATCTGGTCTAGTTGTATTGGCTAAATACAATAAGCTTCCCACTAATTGCCGATATGGTTTTTCTTTCATTTCGTCGATTTCCGAATCTGTTGGTGGTTTCAAATCTTTTACCTGTTGGTTCACATTAGCTTCTAGAGGTGTATTCGCAGTTTTACAATTTTTCATATTAAATCGCTCAAGTAAATCTTCTATATACAAACTTTGATTTAACTTTATCTTACCCTTTTGACCTTGTCTTTCAACGCGAATGCCTAAGATATTTGATACTGGCCCTAAATCATTCATGGCGAATTGCTTCTTTAGTAAGTCTTTTACAACTTTTAACTTCTTAAAATCAGCAGAGGCTATTAGCAAGTCGTCTACGTAGATTATTATTATAACATCACTTCCATTTGAGTTATCAACGTATACACACGGATTTATTTCGGACTTAATAAAGTTAATACTTATCATATACTTATTTAATTTACTATACCATTCGCGACCTGCCTGTTTTAATCCATACAATGATTTCTGTAACTTACATACTTTATCTTCTTGTCCTTTCCTTACAAATAATATTGGCTGTTCCATGTATATCTCATCGGACAACTCAGCCTGCGTATAGGCCGAAACGACATCCATATGATGGACAAACATTTCATTTTCAACACTTATAGCCAAAAGTGCTCTCAACATCTCAAATCTTGCTACAGGCGCAAACGTCTCGTCATAATCCTGTCCTGGTATTTGTTGGTCTCCGCGTGCAACTAACCTGGCTTTAAATTTTTGAATACTTCCATCCTGGTTTCGCTTTATCCTGTAAACCCATTTATTCTTTATAACCTTTTTATTCGACGGTCTACTTACCAAACTCCAGGTATTGTTGCCCTTTAGAGTGTTGAACTCAGACTCCATAGCTTCTAGTCAGAATGATTTTTCTGACGAGCGCATCGCCTCCTCAACCGTTTTCGGTACTTTGCATTCGTGACATTTTGCAACATTAGCGCTATGATACAATTTTCGCGGTCTACCACGCCGTCCGGTTCTTTCCAATTTCGGTCGTCCGCAACCTCTGTTTCGTGGGGTAGGTTCCAACATTTGGTTAATTTCCTGTTCTTCTCTTGCTGTTTCTTCCTCTTCTTCTTGAGAATCTTCAGGATCATCTTTATAGTAGTCTTCATTTATCATTTCATGCTGCTCTTCTTCCTTGTCCAGGTCCTCATACATGGGCTCTTTCGAATTCTCAATCATATCGTAGGTCAAATGTTCCAGTTCAGATTCTGGTTGCTTCTCCTTTTCGAAGTTCGTTGATTCTGGAATTTCTTCTATGAAACGTACATCTCTTCGTTTCACTACTTGGTTTGTTCCCTTTTTCCATAATCTATAAGCTTTTGCTTCCTGAGAATATCCGACTAAAATGTATTCTTCTCCTCTTGCTGCGAACTTGTTTCCTCTGTTATTTTTATTGAGTGCAATAGTTCGGCTTCCGAATGTTCTAAAATATCCTACGTATGGCTTCCTTTTGGTCCATATTTCAATAGGAGTTGCATCGTTTAACGCCTTGGTTGGGCATCTATTCCTAATGTATGCGGCTGCGCACACCGCCTCAGCCCACAACTCGTATGGTAAATTAGATTGCAACAACATACAACGCGCCATTTCTACTAGCGTCTGATTTGCGCGCTCAGCCACGCCGTTTTGTTGCGGTGTGTATTCCACACTCAACTCTCTTTGAATACCTTCTTGTTTTAAAAACTCATTGAAATTGCGAGATAGGTATTCTTTGGCATTGTCACTTCGAATCTTCTTTATTTGACGCCCTGTCTGCTTTTCAACGCGAGCTTTATACTCTTTAAATGCTTCGAAGATGTCAGACTTTTTCTTCAAAATTGCTACCTCAATGTATCTACTTTTGTCGTCAATAAAGGTTGCAAAGTATTTCGCTCCCCCTAGCGAACAGGTTTTAAATGGCCCACAAATATCGGTATGTATTAAATCTAAGACGTCGTTTTCTCTTCTTGTTGATTGCCTGAAAGGTTGCTGATGAATTTTTGCCTTCATGCATACTTCACATACTGGGTTTTCATTTTTCAAACACAATTCGTCTCTCAGTCCATCTACAATTTCTTTCTTTTTAAGTTTTCTTAAATCCTCGAAATTCAAGTGGCCCATTCTTTGATGCCATTTCATTAGATTCTTATTGCACTGTTGAGAGATCATAGCCGATTGCACTTGCTGTTCTTTTATCACATACAAGCCATCTTCCATCGTTGCTTTCATTACTGTTGATCCATCTTTGCGTCTCACGAGTGCATGATTTTCATAAAACACCACAGAATATCCATTGCTTGTAATACTCGACACAGATAATAAGTTGCTTTTAAATTCTGGAACATACATTGCTTGCTGTAATTTGATACTTTTTGTTTCTTTGGGAGTTTTTATATTTATGTTTATTTCTCCCTGTCCCTGCGAATTAATGCTATCTTCTGCTGCTGTATAAATTCTCGTTTTCTCATTGTTGTCCAGATTGTGGAACTTCTTTTCATCGTAGCACATATGTGTACTTGCTCCGCTATCCAAGCACCAAACTCCTGCTCTTCGTGTGGTAGTGCTGAAAGCAGTGGCTGTAAATGCATCCTGTGTCATTCTCTTATTTCCTAATTTTGCTTTTGATCTGCAATTTCTAGCAATGTGTCCTACTTTACCACATGTAAAACACTTAACTTCAAACTTCTTTCCTTGTTCATTGTGTGTAGTGCTTTTGTGCGTACCTTTCTTATATGAATTACCTCTACTCGACAGTAGTGCTTCTTCTGCGCCTCCTTCGTGTTCCCTTGTATTCTCAGCTCGTCTTGACTCCTCTTCGAGTATCTTGTTTCTTAATTCTTCTAAGGGTGGCATTTGCTCTCTTGATTCAATTGCTATACACAAAGTTTCATATTCATGAGGTAATGAATTCAACAACCAAATAGATAATAGATTTTCTGGCAATTTTAGCTCACATTCCTCTAGTTGTTCCGCTATGTTCATAAATTCATTTATGAACTGTGTCATGCTTTGATTTGAAGCTTTCTTTAGACGGTACAACTGCTTAAACAAAACGCATTGCCTCATTGGGCTTTTAGATTCATATTTTTCTTTCAATACTTGCCATGCATCTGCAGAGGTTTCTGCCCTTTTGACATAGTTGTATTGGTCAGGTTGTACGCTGAGGATAATCGAATCCAGAGCTTTCTCATCGTTTATAGTCCATGCCTGGTAGTTCTCTGCAGGTTTTGTAACGCTTCCATCTACGTACCCCCATAATCCATTGTAGCGAAGTATGCTCTTCATTTGGATTTTCCATGTATCGTAATTTGCAGAATTTAATTTCTGAACTTGGTCTACCTTAGCAATATTCATTTTCGATTCTTTTTGTCGAACACGTGGCACGTAGGATAACCTTACTTTTTTTTCGGTCACTATTCGCACATTTAATTACTCATATGTACTACCTGACTTTGAGTCTTCAGGGTCTCCTGGGCCCATAACCTGTTAGTTTTATTTTGAATAATGTTAGTTTTACATATTGGATACATATAAAGAAAAATAAATACGCGCGCGTCGTACAAGAGACAAACGAAAAAGACACACACTCTCTGAATACAGCGGTCAAAAACAAAAGAAACTAGAACGAAAGAAGGTCCACGAATTTTCTGGAATGGCGCATAATTTGAACATTCCAACAATATGTATGACGAAACACTGTGTATAGTCATCTAAGAATATAAGGAGTGCATGCGAAGTATAGTTTATTTCCAATAAAATATTTGCATCTTTATTGGGACTTCATACGTGAAATCAGTTGTACAATTTTTGTTTGTTATAATATATTGCAATAATTTTGGAAATTTTCTTAGCTTTTTTTTCTAGAACCGCAGTTTTATTTAATTAAAACAGTTCCAAGAAAAAGGATTTTTCTGGTTTCATACGTAATTATAAATAATTAAGTATATAGTATTTAATTATTTCATCAATAAATAATTGAACTAAATATACATATTATGTTGTACGTAATAAGTGTACTCAAGTGTATACTAGAAAACACCAGAAAAATAAAAAATTATCGTTACATTATTCTGAGCATATAAAAATTATTAAGAGAACAAATAAATTTTTATGTAACCTTTATTTCTTGTAATTGGCACAGAATATTTTCGTAGTTTGGTGACAACGCACACGAACCATACACAATACATGTGAAATTTAAAAATTTGTAGGACGCGTGAAATGGTTCAAAATACGTAGATACATTTTCTATTTGAATGAAATTGACCTGAACAGTGTATGAAGCGAAACTTGCATTCACAGATATATGTAGAATCACTGGACCATATTTTTTGTTCGGGCGTCGCATCGTCGGAACATGCACATACATACACACATATTATGTTCGTCAAAAAATTTACTATCGCAGAGTTGCTTCCTCATATAATATGGGCTGTCGACCTACGAAACTTCCTATGAATAGTATATCAACGTGATAGAATATATTTGATGGGGAAAAGTATCGAAGGTGGAGATAAAGTGCGGAAAAAGTGGAATGAGAGTGTGAAATATATGTATGTTAAAGTTGAAGTGCTCGGTTGGAATATTATATGGGAAAGAAATGGGTCAAGATAAAACGTACATAGAAAATATTGCTTAATATCTTTCGACAATGCTCAATAATCGATAAATTGTTGCAAATTTATCCGCAACAATCAAATATAATTTAATTCACCAGCCGATGAATACTACTTTCCATGCAATTCTTAATTCTCGATTATTATTGTATTTGAACAGTTGTTGAATTATTATTTTAAAAATGAAATTGAATCAATTGCTTATTCAGACTCCAATACATGTATATCTTGTTTAGGACATTCAGTAACTGTTAAATTAATGGTTTGATATATTTCTGCGTGTTTTATTGTTAATTAAAAGTATTAAATTATGATGCAAATCATCTTTGAAATTTTTTTAAAATTTCGTTTACAATATAACTTTCATTTAACAAGATTTTGAAAATAAATTAATTTTCTTTTCTCAAGGTTTACTTTAAGTTAACATAGTTCAAAAAGTAAATATTTAAAACTCTTTGCAATGGACAAAGATGCCTAGAATTTATATTTGTTGAACAATTTTAGCAAACATTGTAAAAGCATTAATAGTTACATTTCTTCAAAGTAATGTGAACTTCTGATTTTACAACAAATATTTACTATTTTTTACATTTATAAAATTTTTTATTCACCAATTAGTAAACTAATTTTTCTAAGTTCTAGAAAAACACTCAATCACTTGATCCACTTACAAAAAAGTTATATCATTTTAAGAGGTGTATGGAGACTTTTGTGACTGACTGTAGAGATACATTTTACGCATTCGAATCTCCAAAATTGGAACTACAACAATATGTCAAACTTAATCGGAATTCAGAATCACTGGATACAAATGTTAATTTAGTTTTCCATATCATAGAGAGCATTTCACCACTAAAGGACGAACACAGCGGTCAAAGTGTTTGAAGCGATGAAAGTGATTCAATTCCAGATTTACGCACACGAATGCGTCTATTGTTACGAAGCGACACAAATAAAATCCAATTATTAATCATACGCTTGTGAATGTTTGTATTCTCCATTTAATATCTTGTTCATTCATTAGTAAAATTGTGTTTTCATCAGTGGTATTCTTATATTTATTTGATAGATTTTTGTACATTATGTTTGAGAACAATATATTTGACATGCTATTTTGCTATTCTATCTGACAGCACACAAGTTAATTGTTGACAAATAGTGGTCGTTTTATATTTTATGTAATCATATTTTGCGAAGGAAAATACTACATAAAATAACAATTTGTAATTTATATTTTGTACGGATTTTAGATAATTTAGTTTCCTTTATGTTCTTTTGTGTAGCATATATTTTGTTTTATTATAATTTTATAGTTTTATGTATACTGAATAAATTGACAAACTGACAAATAATTACAAATATTTTTTTATTGTTTCAATTACAGTTTATAAAAATTCGAGAGCTAGTTTGATCAGTCTTTTGGAATTACTGGAATTTTTTTGAATTTCAGTTTTTCTATCATTCCTAATTTTTGCATTTCTTTAACCCCTCACACTATTATTTATTTTGTGATTATAGTGATTAGAAATTCTACATCGTTCAGAAGTTCATAGAAAAAAAAAAAAAGAAAGTATATATTTACTGTATGCTTATGTTTTCTCCAAATATTATACATCGACTACGACATAGTGGAATTTTATTTCGGTTGAAAGGATATTAATAACACACATATTTATTTATCACGAGTCTGACTCGATATTGCAAGCGGTTACAAAATGTTGCATTTCTTAATTGAATTGTTTCGGATCATGCCTAATTAACAATCGAATTTTGAGATCGATCGCAATCCCTACGTTTGCCGGGAACAAAGTGAATTTTATTATGCCATCGCCGCTTGTCGAATGGAAGAAACAAAGATAAAAAGTGATGTTGATATACCCCGATATACGTAGAGAGATTCAGCGCACATCACTGCACGCGTATAATTTGATGCGTATCACGCCGACAGGAATGCATGCTCCGCATGACGATTCAATTTCCTCGTTATTCGAATTTGTAATCAACGATCGTATAGATAATACGATTCCGTATTGTATGACATTTTGTTCCTGACGAGAACAATTACGGTTTATTCTTGTTCCTTTTTTCGGATCGATTAGCATACATTATACTGTTCTTTTGAATGACCTTGACTGGTTTTTTCGGAAATTATAGTCAATGTAGAAGAAAAAGACTTCTGATTTTTTATGAATGTAGTACTCTTTATGGAAAATAAAAATTCTCTGCGTCGATTTTGGGAAACAGGTGTTAAATAAAAATTCATTTCATTGTTTAATAGCTTTTTTTCCATCGAAAACAGGGTAATAATATTCTTAGATTTTTTAAATCTTTTATTGCTTTATACCTCATTGTTTCATCCAGCCAATTTCTTCATAAATGCATAAACATCCGGACTCTAGTCACTGCAATACGAAATTCCGTATCCAAGACAATAAATCGTATATTCGATCGTATCGTATCTCTTTCGTATATTCACGCTAATATCATCGGGCTAAAAAATTAACAGTTTTTAAAAATTCTTCTATTAAATATTTCATTTCATTATGTACAAATACTAACATTTTTAAACATTTTTACACGACTTTTACACAAAATAAAAACTGTTTGTCTCAATTACAAGATTCAAGAGCTACGTAGACATTTATTTCTTTCTTGAATCATTTTATTCAGTTGAAAATAACAACGATATTTTTAAATTCTTTAAATGTGTTTATAGTTTTGCATTTGATCCACTAATTCCTTTCATAAATGCATAAAGAATCTCACCATAAGGATTTTGATACACTTAATAATAATCAATAGATTGGACCACATATTTTAGTTGCGTGAATTTGCGGATGGTATGGTTATTGTTAGAAATACATTCATGAGTTGAAATTTATGTTGACATTGAATCTATAAGGTTAATACAAAGAATTTTAATTTTATTCTCATACGAGTAATGAAGTTAGGATCATTTATCATTCGTGTAAAATTTTCAGTATTTTTAAAAAAACTTTTCTGTTGTCATTGTATTTTTTATGATTTGCAAGTTAAAAAATAACAGTTTTGAAAATCAATTACCTCCATCATTTTACGAGTCTAACAAAGCAATTTCACTAAATAATTGAAAACTTTACGTTTATATAGAACTTCCAAAATCAATACAGTGATTTGTAGCTATATTAACACATTTTTTATATAATATGTTTTACTATTCATGTTACAAAATGTTTAATTCAACCGGCATTATATGATACCGGTTACTAATAATTATGTGTTAGAAATTGTTTACAGATTACAAGTCACAGTAGTGTTCCAATTTAGGCGACGTATCAAAGTCGTGCCTCCTCTACAAATATTTGTTGTAGCAATACAAATAAGCGTGGACCGTGTAAACACAGTTTATAGTTTATGTTAACTGCTATATTGGTATGACAACGATCATTTATTTGTCAATGTTTGCAACATGAAACACGAAACACATGATATATGTTAAACCTGTTGCATAAATGTTCCGAATAAATTGTATTTTACGGGAAAATGTTCGTTGCCTGAAAATCCAGAAAAAGGAGACATCAATGGTTCAAAGAATTGTATATTGTGTGTGAATAGAACAGGATTCTTAGCAGTGGATCACAGTATAATATTCGGACACTTTTAAAAGGAAGATAACTTTTTTAATATTGGACCATACGACTTGAATTTTTTTTCTTTTAAATGAGAAGAATTAGTTTACTACACGGCGCGAAAAAAAAATGTTGAAACAATTGCAATTGGTCGGAATTACAGAGAAAATACTAAAAGTTGTATTTTAAAACTTTTTGATGTGGGCCTATCTTGAAAATTTATAAAATACGTCCAGTTCGAGTTTTCATCGCGTGAATAAAATCGAGGGAGGACGCAGATAATAGAATGTTTAGATATTTTCAAAGCACGTACATTCTTACGACACTTTTGTCGTGCCACGACGAACATAACGAACGCCCATTGCATTTGAACGAAATCGTGAATTGACTATTGAATGTGATATCTATTAAAGGATCGATTATTGCGCAGGACTAATTACGCCGTAATTATTGCGATTTCTTTATTTGTCGCAAATCGCAGCGAATCTTGAATCTTCTTCAAACAACTAGTTCGTACGGACGAATAATACAATTGTTTAGAAATAATTAATAGGTATTCATACCGTTTTTATATGAAATAATTTTGTACATGTCGCACTGTACTATTTGTCAATATTTTATTTGTGCAAAAATAATTCGTTGTTTCTTCTAATTTTACTATTTTATTACACGCTGGCATTCCAAAAATAATTGTTGCTTCTAATTATAGATTCCATGTAAACGTTTCTGTAGTTTTCCTAATTTTCGCAAACGAAACGGGATTTACGACCCCACGAAGTTCAATATACGCACTTGCGGTATTTGGACGCTTCAAATATAGTGAATTCTCGATATATGTCAACAACACCGGTCTTGCCAGCGTCATGTATCGTCCAGGAGACTCTCGACCTTCGCGGCCCCTCATGGGGTATACCCCGCGGTAGTGGAGATAATTCCGCGACGTTTATCATCCATGCCTTGGCGACATATATCGAGAAATCACTGTAGTTTTGGACACACAAGCATTTTCTTTTCACTAGTATTTTATAATAAATATTTCAAACAACCACTAGTAATATAAAATTAACATTACCTGAAATTCTTAATTTACTTTACAATATTAATGAACTAAACGGAATTACAATTGTAATTATTTCTTTGAAAATTATGTTCCGTTCATTTAAAAAGAAGATTATCTGATTTATCCTTGTTACGTGATTCCTTGGAAGAAAAGTCTGTTTATTAACTCGATAAATATTGTTGTAATAGTATGATATACTGTTCGAATATTTTTATGTAATACTGCGAATGAAAAAGATTACGACACCGATTGTCGGAAAATCTTTTCAACGCTTGGAGATAATTGAACGCTTCCACGAATAATGGGCGTTTGAATAATTTATAGAATTTTCCTGCTACGTATGTATACTTTGTAAAGATACGTACATCATACATATGCTGTTCGTTGTTGCTATATTCAAGCACGTGAATTGTTATTGTGATAAATGCTTCGTTTATTCCACCGAATACTTTTATCAAGAGGTGCTATTTAAGCTGTACGTATAGGTTTCTTGACCTTAAATAAAAATATATTACAACTGATTGTTTAACGCCGGATTTAGTTACTACTTTTGATGTATTGATCATATTAGACTGCGGATTCTATACATTTATGGCGGAAATGGGTGGGTGTAAAATTTCAAACAATAAAAAGATTACAAGAATTTAAGAGTTCCAATACAGTTCTTACAACTTAACAACAACTAGTGAAAACAGAAATAAAGTCCTAATTGGTGCCTATGTCTGGCAATTAATCTATACGCTTTTTATTACGTACTTATTACGTACTTTGTTACGTATTGTAACATGTTTTGTCCGTACGACAAGTCATTTTCTATGAGAATTTGAATTTTTACTAACATGTTTCCAGATCGTTAAAAAAATGTGTGAGACATTTAACATACTTGTTATGCTATTCTATTCGGAACTATAAATGAGGAACTAACACAGAAGCTTCAAAATAATGAAGAAGCTAAAGCTGAATAATGATCAAGCTTTCCTGTTAAATATTCTCCTTTCAGTTAAAACGCATTTCTAATGATACGCCTAACACTGTAACCCTCGGAGAATGGACGTGCTTGACAATTATGGAGTAGCCACATCTAGATCTACTCAATTCTTACATTTAAATTGTCGTTTATACATTTTTAAACCCATTTCTTCAAAATCAATATTAACCCTCCCATTTTACTTCAGTAGATAATGATTTGAACAGGTTTCTAAAAAAATAAAAATTTAGATGAGACATTCAACCCTCCGACAGCGAGGCTTGGGTTTATTTTGACCCAGGTTATCGAAATCATCGTTCAGCTGCTCAGTTTCTGGCGATTAAATTAACCGAATAGCTGTTACATTAGAAATAATAGAACAACATGTTGGGGATTTTTGTCTACTAAATTAACACTCACTCTTTACCTTTTGGTTATATTAATAACAAGTATACAACAAACATTATAACACGTGCACTCTCTTACGTGGTCATATTCAATCTCATCCAAAACCCGCGAACGACATTTCCTCGTTTCGCTTCTTTTTCCGTTCTCCCCACTCCACACTCATTCCATTTCTCTCATACTATTCTCAATTGTTTCTTCTAGACCCTTCCCGAATACACACACACAAGCACACACACAACTAACTTGTCTGCAAGAAGTACCTCCAGAAATATGTTTCAAAAAATTGATAAATAATACAGTGAATAGTCCTAAACATCGTCAAATGCTGTGTAGTATAAGTATAAGAATTTAGAAGAAGTTAAAACTCTGGGTCAAAATGGACCCAAGCCCCGCTACCCGACAGTTAACACACAGCGTATAACGTTACCTCATGAAACAACGCATAAGACCAAAGAAAATTTTCCTTTTACATCGTAAAAACGTCAGCTATCGATTACTATTCCGTTGCGCGTGTGACCCACAGTGACTTTTACGCCAAATGACTATGCACTGGTGTCGTCATAAATATGAAAATAACATGCTTGTGGTAATGCGTTTAGAATTTTGGCAATACGAAACCTGTCTCTTTCATAGCACCTCTTACAGTTCGTAAGCTATTTTAAGCTGAACGCTGTCATGATAGACACAAGCCATTTTTGGTCTTGCCGAAGGGGATCGTTGATCTCTTAAAATATACATTTCAGTATATGATGACTCAAGGAAACTGAAACAATGACAGAAACAAAATGAAAAAATAAGCCAGAGGATATGCATATATGCGAGTATCGAGTCTCGCTGATGCAGAGAATTATTTCGTGGAAGGAAAAGCGACGAAATGGCGCGAAGGATGACGAGGACAGTAATCGAAATACGTGTCAAATACCGAGTGTACATACAGTGGATCCAAAAAGTGTTTGAACATTAAATTTCCGATTCTGGACAATTCGCCGATATTTTATTTTAACTTGTGGTAATTTCGTAAAAAACAGTAGTACGGAAATAGTACTCATTTTGAAATTTGGAGCTTCTCCTTTCAAAGAACACTGTTCAATTTCCTCTAAAATATTTTCGTATAATGGGAAACTGAAAGGACCCATTTTTCCTCCAAAATGCTGTCAATTGAAATCTCTGTAATAACATTGGAAAATTTGTTTCGCAACTGAAGCCGTCACAAAGAAGATTGGTGCCTCCCTTTCACAACAATGTCTTAAACAAATAAATTACAACTTGATTTGTCATTCGAATACTTTTCGAAATGCTTTTTGCCCATCGCTGGATGAGGATGAGAATGAGGATGAGGCCGGGGACGAGAGCCGGAGAAGATGTGCAAAATACCGTGCTCGTAGCTCATGGCATTAAACCGCAGGTGACAATTAACGTTGGCGGGCCATTAATTGCCGCGGCGGAAGAGGACGGAAAAAAAGAATCGAGGCTCCTGCCTTCTTTTCCGGCTCTTCTCCTTTTATACCGGCGCGCCTATTCTGCTATCTCATACGAGTCGCGTTTATAAACGGACAATGGTCCGCTCTTATCTCTAATGATCCTCGCGGATCTCTTGTCCCCGCGTGGAAAAAAATATCTATTGAAACGATTCGCGTCCCTCGAAGGCGCGGATAAGTATCTCCGGTAAGTCGAGCTTCGCGCGATTCCTCGGGATCTTGATAAATTCCGTTTCGGAAGCTGTTCAAACTCCCCGCTGCAAAAACGACCGAGAAAGTACCACGCGGAAAATCCATAGGAAATTATTATGCAAAACACCTTCATGGCTAGAACTTTGCAACTTCGGTGCAAGTAAGTTTTTCAGTGCGAGATCATAGATATTCTTTTAACCTTCCATGGTAAAGGAAACTTCACATGTGGAGATTGAAGAACGTTTTATCTATAACATTTTAAGCTACTGCGATTAACACTAGAACTACCACACCAGTCAAAATGACTGGTTTGACAATTTTATTTTAAAATTCCTACTTCATGTTATATTTCTTCTCTGCAATGATGTAGTGACTTTTGCAGAGATAGCTAAAGGAATATATAAACTGTTATAAATTTGTTTTTTGCTGTACCCCTACACAATGTAAATATTAACCGTAACCTTCTCTTTTATATTCAATTGTAATCGATGTGGTTGCTAATGACCAGCTGTTAATGCGACCACTTTAAAATAAACGATATATAATAATAATAATATTAATAATATAATAAACTTTAATTTTGTTTTATTCATTTAAAATAAAAGTAATTTTTTATCATGGCTGCTTACACCAGTACCAGTCAATTTGACTGGTGTCAACTTATTGAACCGTATAGTATGAAGGGAAGGACCATAACAACCGACAATTTGTTTACAAGCTTGTCGCTGGCATATAAATTATTAGCCAAAAGAACCACACTAGTTGGCACAATACGCGAAAACAAAAGAGAACTCACAAAAATTTGTAAAACGAAGAAGGATACCATGGCTCGCTTTTCGTCGCTGCTGTATCGATCAAATGAGATTATACTCACAATTTATAAAAGTAAGCCGAAGAAGAAAGTTTTTGTCCTGAGCTCAAAACATAAAACCGTCAAAATTGGAAAAGCGAAAAGGGCCTACCTGAAACGGTCTAATTTTATAATAAAACAAAATTTGGGGTAACTATAGCAGACCAAATGGCAAAAAAATATAGCGTGAAGTCGGGATCAAGAAGATGGCCACTTCAAGTATTTTTTAATATTTTAGACTTAGCTGGCATAAATGCCTGGATTTTATATAAGGAAACGACAGGTGAGCAGATATCCAGAAAAGATTTTATGCTTCAATTAGCAGATGAACTTGCCGCTGACTATGAAAAATCACGGATAGAACAAAGAACATCTGAGATCCAAAGTACGTCAAAGAACTCACCTTATTCACGCAAATGGTGTCGGATAGGGTACTGTAACAATAATAAGACTACCACCATTTGCAATCTTTATAAACAATATGCATGCGGAAAATGCACGCAGAAGAAACTTTACGTTTGCAAGAACTGTGACGAATGATTACTTTTGTACCTAATAATTTAAGTTATATTTGTATTTTATTTATTCTATTACGTTTATTATTATTATTATTATTATATTATTATATTATACTTCTTATATTTACCAATGGAAATTTATTTTAATATTCTTGTTACCAAAAATTTTGGTACTAAATATTCTTCATTATTGTACTTATTGTTATTATTATAGTTTTTATGATCTCAGAACATGCAGTTCCTTTTGTAAGATAATAATAAATCAATAAATATAAAAATATGCTACTATTAGTTACTATTACTATTAGCTACTATTACTATTTAAAATATGCACTACATTTTGACTGGTTTTGGTAGAGATAGCTACATCTCAACTGTCGGTAGTTCTAGTGTTAACACTAGGTTCACGGAGCACTATAAGTAACTATTTTACATTACTTTATAAAAATAGCAATACTGTGTCTGTCCAAATTTTTTATACTATATGTATACTCAAAGAAATAAATTTGTTGAATAATTTCTCACGGATGCATGTTTGCAGTCTCAATAACATATTAGAATCCGTTATTTTGTCGGGTCCTGAAAACCTAGTGTTAAAAACATAATCTCACAGACCCAACACCGGAGGTGTTATACATTTGTATGCATATTTTATTTAAACAACAGTCTCTTGACATTCAAATTACATTAGTCTATATCCTCTCTAAATTTTCTTTTATTTATACCTACCTCGGACATTTTTCAAGAATCGCCCATCGAATGCTACACTACCCAGAAGAGAGCAAGTACTTTGTCATTTCATGAATTATAATTGGTCCCAACAGAATTACACATACATTGTGGTCACAAAAATTTCAGTGAATACAAAATATTTTAATGTAATTACGTATTCACAAAAGTGAGCAGAGTAAGCTAAATACCATCACGTTAGCTTCGATATTCTTGAAACCGTGTTTTCGTCATGTTTACACGAAGCTAAAAACCTTTAAAAATTCAAAATTTCTCATGTAAATGCATAATCTCTACATCGAGAACTTGCAAAACTGGTTTGATGCAGCACATAATGTAACTCTAATATGATGATGGGTCGTTAAAAAATGTACGTGTGTAACGTGATTACTAAATAGCGGATTTTATGGATTTATGACAAAAATGAGTAGATGTAATTTAAAACAATAAAAACACTAGCGGAATTTAAAAATACTGTTATATTATTTCCAAGCTATTAAATGTATTTAGAAAGAAAATAAATCTCTATTTCACTCCAGTTTGTTGCAATTCAGGTAAAAAATTTTTATTTTGCATAATGATCCGCTGTCTAGTTATTACATATTCAGCTTCTGCGCCCACTTTCGTAAAAATTGATGTGTTAGACTCGAGTAATACTGTTTCAATTTTATCTGGTACGCAACTGTATAGTATTTTTATTTACCGTAACGACAACTAATAGCACAGCTTTATACGTAAACTTTTCATCGATTTTACTGTTTCTTACTCAATTCTGTTTCACATTGCTGCTTTTTTACTTGATTCACATTTCGTACTTTCACTCTGTATTGTAGATTACAAACTTACAGAATGCAACAAATTTCATGCTTGTAATTATTAATTTTTGTTAACTTTGTTTCGGTGAACATTAAAATTTTGCATAAGTTACTGAAATTTGTTAAGGTATATAAATACTAGATTCAGAAGAAAACTGCAGTTCTGTATGGTCTACTTTTTCTACAAATACAAGGTATCCCAAGAATGGTGTACTTCCTTGTGAGGATTGGTTCCTGAAGTCATTTGAAGTAACTTTTTCCTTTGCGAAAATGTTCTCCACGGCTTTGTTAAGGAGTTATTAACGAAAAATGCGGACCAATCAGAGCGCGGCTACAGCGGACAGATTACAGCTCAGCCAATGCCAATGCCGCGCTTAGCGGGACCTGTCGCCGAGCCAGAATCCGTCTACTGTAGCCGCGCTCTGATTGGTCCGTGTTTTTCGTTAATAACTCTTTAACAAATTTGCGGATAACATTTCTGCAAAGGACCTCAGCAATCAGCTCTTTCAAGGAAGTACAAAATTTTTGGGACACCCTGTATAGAGTATTCTATAGAATAATCGCTAAGCAAGAAATGATACGCATAGAGATGCGTGAAATCATATGTTTGAACATAAATATGAATTATGTTCGCGGGAGTTCTGAACAGGCTTGAATAATCTTTTTGATCGTCATTTTAATGTATAATATTCATTCTATATTTATCTATGACAAATGTGCGTCACCTTGCATATTCTATTCCCATAGAAATATTGAATAGAAGTTAATATGGTTTAACTAAGCATTATTCACATTAACTATACATTTCCATTCGTATACTTAATAAATATTATTATTAACATGGCGTTAGGCATTATTTATTATTATTAAAATGCTTATTCAAAGTATATGTAGTGTATTATTCTACATTTCCCATCAGTTCGTGGTGTATAACTGAAACACCTAAAATACAAGAAAACGTTAATATAAACAACTAACATTAACCGTAGCACAACATATGACTTATACGTTGTTTTATAAAAATTACAAGACTGAATTTGTGTAGATATTTCTCAATTTTATAAAAATATGTGCTTGAATGAAGAACTTTATTTAATAATTTTTAATGGAAGCATGTTTGTAATGTCGAATTTGAAATCCATCGTGGTATGGGTGGTGCTAATATGTCTATCTCAGTTTTTGTTTTCTAAATAAATTTTACTCTTTATTCTGGGTTTTATTATGAAATAAGCGATGGAGATGGGAATGTGCATAAACATTGGCAGTCTAATTATAACATACTATTGATAATATACGAATATAGGTCGGTGTGGATTTTGTATTCGTTGAGTGAATAAACTATACATGTATAAAACTTCAATTAAAATGGACAATTATTACCGTTAGCAAGTAAATTGTTTGTTTTATTTGCTTCGTATCGAATTACACGATTCCTATGGGAGTTTACATTGTGCTGTACACAATCGAACGCTTTCCCATGAATCTTCGAAATCAATTCAGTGAAAAGCTCGTTTTATATTTTCGATGTTGTTTTTTTTTCCTCTAAATGAGAATTTCAATTACATTTGCATAAGCATTACAGTAAAATACTGATTCAATTAATTTCGTTTGTAGATCCTCTATTGAATTTCGCATTCAGCTGCGCCTCGTTCCACTGACGAGCAACATAGTTTAGTATCTATCGTTCCGGAACAAGAGTTATGGAATCGTGAACGTTGTACGATTGTAAATTACATTATCTGTGGAGGACATATTGCACGCACGGAGCTGTCGTCACGACGTTCATGCGCTAATGTAACAGATGGTAACAAAAACAATTCATTATTTCATGGAACCAGGTGCTAACAATCGAATGCGTGGATTTCTGTGTTCGGCACAGATGCACGTGCATGCATGTCGAAACTGTCGTCTCAATCTACATCCGACTAATTTCAGTATTCTCTACGATAGAAAAGATTAGGACAAGTTGGAATAATTTAGGGGGGCATTCTGGTTTTTGACGCCGTTTTTCAGGAGTCTTCAGGAATTTTTCTCAAAAAATACAATTCAATCTTTTGCATTGGGATATTAGTTAAACAGATATTTATTGATATTTGAAGCACAAGTGTGATGTTTTTAAAGTAAAGATAATACAAATTACACGAGTTCTATATTTTTTTATGGAGAACGTGAACCCATGTTGGAAAGCGTGGGTTGCCATGATTCCGGTCTTTTCACTGATCGGAAATAAAAAAATGAAATTGTTCATTCATCAGTATGAATGTTATGGTCTGAATCAAAAGAAATTAAAAATCTCGTATTTTTCCATACTTTTCGCCCTTTAGGACGATACAAAAATAAGAAAAAAGTGATGGATTTAAATAACTTTTGATCGGTTTGGATGAAGGTTCCCTAAAAATTTCAAGACAATTGGTTAACTAGAACTTTAGATATCGTGGCAATCATATCGAAAAAAGCGGTTTCGAGAAATATGCGTTTAAAAATTCAACTAGTATCAATATCTCGTAACAGTAGTTGCATTTTTCAAACGCCTATGACTACGTTAATTTTACGAATTCAAACAAATCCTTTTGCATACATACTCTACAACACTTATACTTCAGGAAACTATGGTGAAAAAAATCGATGTTTTGAAAATGAAAAACTAGAATATGCTCTTAATTTATTAATTAAAATATGTCACATCATTTGACTCATTCTTTTTACGTATCATAAGTGGAAACTCAGAAAATTACAGGTCACTGTGATGAAAAAGTGTTGATTAAATCAAAGTGTATCAAGTTACTTAATATACATACCTATGTCTCTATGAAGCTTAACTTTTAATAATTATAGTAATTGTAAAAATTAATATCCATTTCGTTTCTTATGTGGAACTTTGTTAATACACTTTACAAATATATGCTAGAGGAAATGTTTCAATACGATATATGCAAAATTATACATTATTGTACATACATGGTTAATATATTTGAACCCGACGTAATGTAGAGTCAAATTAATTTGGGGTATAAGGTTTCGTGTAACATCTCGAGACGAGTTCAAGAATCAACATGAATAATTTATCTGATACCTCAAAGAATTGAAACAATTGAATAATGTCTGCTAATGTACGTGTTCGCACACGTGTTCTCTGTCATATTAAAAGCTTTTTCTTCTCATATTTCGTCCTTGTTGAAATACGCACACCCTTTTTAATGTCGAAAAAATTCTCTGTGTCAACTGGCCCTCAATCTACTGTACTAACAAGCCATAAAATACCAAGTATTATTAGTCGTTGGTTTCCATTGCCACAGACTTTCATGCTATATGAACGTACAGAACGTCATACAAATGCAAATGCAGATTTGTAAGTTTGTTAACAGAATTTACCAAAAAAAAAAAAGAAGTTGCAAGTAAAAGCGTACAGTTATACATGACGTTTGATATGTGCAGTGGATCCAAAAATTATTTGAACACTAAATTTCCAATTCTGGAAAAATTATCGACATTTGACCTGTGGTAATTTTATAAACATCATTAGTACATAAATAAATTGGACCTCGTCTTAAAGCCTACAGCTTCTCCTTTCGAAGAACATCGCTTCCAAAATATTTTTATATAATGTAGAGGCTGGGGAAAAAATTCTATGAATTAAAATCTCTGTAAAATATTGAAAAATTTTTTTCATGGCCGAATCCAGCACAGATTTGAAGATTAAATCCTCCCATTTGCAACGATGCCTGAAAAATTGTTGCACGACTTTTGTTTCACTGTTTTATAGAATAAAAATGAGGAACAAATTCGGTCAAGTAAAGCTCCCATTGTGTACCTTATATTACTTTTTTGGCAGTACAGTTGTCATTTTAGGCTTAATAGAACGTCCTCACAAATCCAACATGAAGCTTTTTTATATCATTGCAAATCTGCCATTAAATCTATTATCTATCTAATCTATCTATTTAAATCTACCATTGATTTACTCATTAAACAAAATTTTTTACGATTTTAAAGAATCTTCAATTGGTAACATTTTTAGGGAAAATATCTTTTCAATTTTGCAGCGGTTACGTTGTGCAAAATTGTTTTAGGTAAAAGCGAATGGTAGTGTTTATCAAAGTAGAAGACTTAAGCGTTAAAATGAGACCAAGTTCATTGTTATCATAGTTTAAATATCTTTGAATTTTTCGCAAATCGGAACTTAAGTGTTCAAATACTTTTCGGATCCAATGTGTGTGAATTTCATGTTCTCGTAAAAGGCGTTATGGGAATGTTTACGTTAATCCTTGAGGTATTGCTTGAATGCAGAAACTAATCTTCAGACAATCCATTAGCCTAGGCTATTCAATTCAAATCTTTTAATCACGAAACACCCTATTACCCAAGTACGCGTTTGCCTGCGCGATTCAACGCGAAATTTCTCGTTGAAAGCAAATATGTATTAGTACGTGCACGTTCGCAAACGTGGCGTGGTCAACCAATATCGGTGTTATTGACCGTACGATAATCAAGACATTTGCGTAACTAACATTAACAAACAGAAAATCCAAGTCGCCTTGGCGGAAAATCTGATTAAATTTTATCACAAAGCCGAGCTTTATTAAAACGAACAGATCGAAAGCAGGGAGTCTAATAAAAGAATGGAGAAATGTCTGCGCTTCCGGCTTTCAATTTAACCTTAATGGAACCTCGCAAATGCAATACAGTTAGCGGCGGCGGCAAACAAGATCAAGAATACCTTTGTTGCTGACTGATTATACAGTAATAAGAAACGATACGAAATTATAATCGCGTAATTGTAATATGTAGATTGCAGGAGTTCATGCATTTAAGGGGGGAACCGCGTGTAAATGGCCTGTAAACAAAAAAAAAAATGCTCAACAATTTCATTTCACCCAAGGTTCCTCCCTTACGGCATCCCTAAATCTATGGAATCTAGTAAAATAAAGTTTTAATACTACGTAATATCGTGTGCGTATTGTAACTAGCGTAATTGAGCATTCTGTTAGAGTCCACAGTCTGATAAACGTTCACAGTCTAGTTAAGTGACTAATACTTGTATTAATTGATAATAAATCTGATAATGATTATCTTTAAACTCCAGTTCTATTTAGAGCTTTGTGTATGTCTCATCTTCAAGTTATTGGTTCGATAAATTTGTCAATTACCTAAATTTTTTAAATGTTCTAAATTGAAATGATAAACTTGAGTATTATTAATTAGTAACCAAAGAGTTATTAAGATTATAGCATGCACAAGATGTTCTCAGAAATTTCGAAAGATTGTGAATTAAATGTACCAAATGAAAAATAAATCACGGCGCAGGAAAAATTTGAAAAATATGAGATTAGATTTTGCACCGTTATATATACTTACAACTATCGAATAGTTTATAACCATAAGTCATTGCAATCGATCCACGTGAATATGTTTGAAACCCCTGCTGATACGGAAGAGTCTCAAAGATAAAAGTTTAGACCATGCTTATGTTCGTAAACTAACTCCTTTGCTATCTCTAAGATTAAGATTTCCGGATCGCATTTTGCAATTCTTCATTCATCATTCTAACTTATTGGCACAACGACTCGAATGATTCAGAAGCGAAGAGTTCAGAATTCTTTCTGCGTTACAATACCGAGTGTTAATTAACTGCACTAGGTTTAAAAATGAAAGAGACACGTAGGAATTTAAACGAATGATTAAGCGATACTCGCTGCAGAAGATTAGAAAAAGTATAGTGTAGAATCAGTCGAGGAATATCAAACAAAACAATCAGACCGCTAGTTCTACGACTAATTTGTATGGTCATAATTTGAATACACTTTATCTTCATTATATGTTAATAAACCGAAGATCGACGGAGTTATGAAACTCTACAATACGTCCTCTTTAAAACAGGCACGGTAAAACTTTTCCAATAAACGTTCTCATATTACACATTCCGATGAGAACGGAGAAGAACCATTTTTTGAAAATAAAAGTTTCAGTTTGAATAGAACTTATGAAACCTAAAAGCATCGATTTTTGTAAGAAGAAAATATACTTCACTCATCAATATTAAAAGAGTTCCCAATCACCATAGGAATAGTACCAAAATAATATTAAATAATTCTTGCAGTTAAATTGATATTCTGAATATTTATTTGTAATATTTACGTAGACAATTCACAGTTTGAGGCTTGTTTGTATTCCTCTGATGGAACCCCTATTTAACGGATTGTTAGAAAATAATTTATTTTCACGAAACATTTATTATTCAGATTCTAAAATATCTGTCCAGGAGTATACTTTTTGAAGAAGTTTGTGAGAGTCACGTTCCTTTATACAAAAATTCCACAGGGACAGATTCTCCCTCAGCCCCTTGTACTACGGTTTATTTTACCGTTAGTCATTAGTACACTGCAGATGTTTATGCAATTTGTAATTTTTGCAGACGAATTTTAAGAAAGTAGAATCAAATAAAATCTTATTTTCAGTGGTAGCAGCCTTTATATATCGAAAATAAATAAAAATTCCTCTAAATTCTGTCGAATTTTATATTTTACCATTTTTTGAAAATATTCAGAAGCCATAAATGCATAAAGATCCGCAGTCTAATCATTAGGATTTCTTTGCTGTTCATAATTTTCTGGAATGGAAAAAGTTACTTCAAATAACCTCCGGAATCACTCCTTTCACGGTGGTACAACATTGTTGGGACACCCTGCATATCGACAACAACGAAATAGAATTTTATTTCGGTTTAAGAGAAATTAATAACATACGTATTTCTTCATCACTAGTCCGAGTCGATATTATAGTGCAAGGTGTTAAATAAAAGGTATAGGTAAGACCGAATAGAATTACACTCTTTAAAAATGACAAATAACCGTTTATTTCGCTCCTATCTTGAATGTGTGATGACCTCGGTCTGACGATCGAGGTTCTAGAACGAATTATTACGTTTTACCATAACCCCAATGTACATAGTTATTACGACAGACGGTTGATTAATCGATCGAGTAGTTTTTGCCAGGAGTAGCGGTTACAGGATCGGATCCGTCGAAGTCTTCGTATCCGTTTGGTTGTCCTAATTAGATTAGTATCAGAGATTCCTCTGCAATGCGATCGGGAGGAACTGTTGCGCGAAGAACTAAACCGCTCGCGGTATAACTGTGACTCCCGGCGAAACGGATTTAGTGAAAAGACCGCGTTGTCTTCTGAAACAAGACAATTATATTCCATAAGCTTGAAAGCGTTCCCCGGAGGAGCGTCGCTCCTTTTCAATTCCTCGTCTGGCAAGGATAATCCTCGATACCGGTACAATTCCACGGGGCTGCGGGCGCTTTTACGTGGGTGGTAGAGGTGGTTCGGTGATCAGGTAACGTGTACAACTCTAGTAGAACGTTAGCGCGAGAACGTGTGCGTATTACCTGTGTTTCCGTTCGTACGTGTGTAACGGAGCTAAACGGCTGGTTAAGCCCGAGATAAGCGAGATGACCCGTGTCGTCGTCGGTAGCTTACGGAGCCATCTTTCTCTTATTTCTTCGCTCTCACAATGCCAGCGCTACTTTTTCATTCCGCCGCCTTCTATCTTTATTGCTGTCTCGCTGCCTCGCTGTATCGCGCTGCTGTTTCTTTGCCCAATCCGAGCTCCCCTCCGTTAGCAGGCCGGAGAGAGTTATTATAATGGTACTGCGGATCACTGGCAACACATTTTTGCGATTATGGATGATTCTTTTGCGTCTGAAACGAGAACTGTCGCCGACGCCAACTGAAAATTCAGTAAGTGAAATCAAACAATACGATTGAGCAGACACAGTGGCAGACGAAACTGTTCGAACGACCCTTAACAATAAACTTACCGAATATTACAATCAGCTAGTATGTATTGTCTTATAAAAACAACAAGATTCAATTTATTTAGACTTTACGTGATTTTTATTATAACATATGCTTGAATAATAATAAGAATATGTACTTTATTTCTGCCTCACGGCTGAAAAATTGGACTTGATTTACATAAACCTAATCGGGACAATTCTAAATTAATCTTTCATTCTTCCATTCACTCACTTATCACTCTCATTTCCATTCTTTGTTTCCTATATCTACTAAGTACAGTAAATTCTCGATATATGTCAACAACACGGGTCTTGCCAGCGTCGTGTATCGTCCAGGAGACATACCCTAGCCGTGTTATGTTTACACTCCTCGGCGTCACAGGCGTCTCGAGTTTCGCGGCCCATCACGGGGTATACCCCGCGGTAGTGGGGATAATTCCGCGACGTTTATCGTCGAGGCCTTCGCGACGTATATGTAGAGAAATCATTGTACATCGTGTTTGGTGTCATTTTAATTAGAAAAACGAGACGAATACGATGGTGATAGTTTCATTAAAAAAAAGTAAAAAATTGGAAAAGTTGCAATCTTGCTTCGCTTGCATTATAGTGTGAGTCCCCTCGATTTATCGCCTGACTGGTTCCAAGGGGGGTGTGCCAGTGGTGGGAATAAAATTTTGACAGTTACGGTGGAGACCTTAACGACAGTTACGGAGATAATACTGTAGAAGAAATGGGGAGAAAGGGGTGAATGGAAACGGGTGTGTGCGTTGAATGCTTAGGTTAAGTTAGATCCGCAAATTATACAACCAAGGCCGATTTCACGCTGCGAGGCTGAAAAAATAAAGATTCTTCTTCTTCTTCTTCTTCTTCTTCTTATTATTATTATTATTATTATTATTATTATTATGTACTGTTCTATTGAAACGAAAGACTTCTATTTGGCAGAAACGTATTCAAATACCTAATAAAAGACGGTAGGTGGCGCGCGGTCGTTGGTTATCTGGTTAATTGCGCGAACCTCGATGTGTGCATGCATCTTGAACTCCGTTGTCGCGGCAGCCATCGAGGTTCTAATGCGTAGGAAATCGAAGATGCGTGACCGACTGTAGACAGAATAAACAGCCCGAACCCTGTTATGGAAACGCGTTTTCCGTGGGTATTGAAAATAGAACGGGCCAGAGCAAAACCTAGAGACTGGGTTGCCTCGGCAACGACACGCGCGAACACGACTTTTCTCTCGCTCGCGTTCCTCCTGTGTTCATCGTTTCTCTCTTGCTCCAGCGGCCTCTGTCCCTGCGACGACAACGAGCCCTGCTTCATCCTCTCCACTGAGTGAGCGAAATTACTATACATCACGGTGAACATAGTCGCCGGCTGCTTCTATGTACGACTATAAAATCATGCGCAACGAAAATCGCGCGGAGATATTCGCCATAACGAGTGTAGGTGTGTTTGCCGCAGCAACCCCGCAACAGTTTCCTCCCTTCTTCCGCAATCCCTAGGGTTAGCCTGATCACCGCTGTAACGTTAGAGTACCGAGTGTGCAGTCTTACCGACTCGTTCTGAATTCCTTATCAAAATTGCAGGAGTGAATCCATTGAGAGTTGACTTTTATCGGTATGTCGACCCATAGGGGTCCCAGCCATACATCGCAGGGACACTGAGACACACCCTTAAAAATTATGAAAAACGTGAACACTAGATTGTTGATCTTTATACAAATTACCATTTTCGCGCTTAATTTTATGGAAATTAAATGGAAGAAGGATTTGTTGTGGTAGAAATAAAATAAAAATGTTCATTTTTATTGATATATTTCTTGTATTTTCGAAATTTTATTTCCCTCAATACCCGAATTACTACCCAAATTTCTGCTAATCTGACTTCGTCTTCATTTAGAAAAAGTAAAAAAATTGACAGTTCCGTAAGGTCTACAATATTTATGTTTATGCACAACATTATGTATAAAATTCTGTGAAGTTGATTTATCTATTTACAGTTATTCTGAGATACTGTACATTAAAAAATAATCTAGCTATTTTATCTTCTTCTCTGATAGTCAAATGGAAAATCTGAAGTAGATAAGTTTGACCTGTCCGGTAGTTGGCAGCGATGCTCGTGCACGTGTATCTGTGCTCAATATACTAACTTCGTCAGTCTATGCGATGCACCGGCTGATTTTCTCAGAGATGCTAACTTTGCGACACGTCGCCCAAATTCCGACAACCAACTAGACCGCATGGCGGTACGCAAAATAGCTCTGCTCCGGATCATGCACATAAAATACACTATCGCACGAACGTACCCACAACCCGTGGCAAAAAGTGTTCGATCACATTTAAAAATTGCATAATTTTCTGAAAATTTAACCAAATGAGTTATTTGAGATATTTCGACACGTCGGAAGAATTTCTTTATTAAATAACGGGTAAACAAAATTTAGAAAAATTGCTATTGTCGGAATTTCGAAGAAAAAAATAGAAGCCAGTTTTTTCAACTTTTTTATATGAGCCTCTAACGAAAATCATGCGTTTTCTATAACTATGCCAATTACACATGTAAGGTGTACTAATGACACTGCTACATAAAATGATGTTGGGCAAAATTTGATGTACAAAAACGTCACTGTTTAGAGAAAACTATAGTTAATTGATAATTTTTTTTAGCGAGTAAAAAAAATTTCAAGGTGAATGTTCATGAAAAATATACATACAAAGAATTTAGGGTTTAAAAAAGATCTTTAGCGTTGAGATCTCTTGTCGTTCACAGTATAATTTACTAAAAAATAATTGCCATTAAACTATATATTCTTCTTGTGCAACTTTGAGGTTTTTACAAATAACCCTTTTTTATTACACTGACGACGAGTAATTGAGGTAATAATCTATCATTACCGCTATTACTTGCGAAACTACTGGCCATAAGGATTTATCGTTGTGTTGCCTTCAACACGAGAGACGTCAATAACAATTAGATGTTTTTTGTCCTAACACGAGGACAAACTTGTGACAAACTTTTATTCGCAAATTCACTGTAATTACCGTATCACCGAACGTTGCTAACAACAAAGCCAAACAAAACAGATAGTGATAAAAGGCGTGTGTGTAAAAAAACTAAAAGCAATTTAAAATGAGGTTTGTAAGATGAGGTTTAAGAGAATATGTTTGCACATTTATTAATTTCAATAATTTCTAATACACATTGAATCTATCTTTACAGCTTTAATTGATTTTATTATTTGCCTGCAGTCACCTTTTTATACACTTTTCACATCTTCTACATTTAAGGATAACGAGATTTATTACAAAACTGCGGATCTTTATGCAAAATGAAAGTTGTATGCCTCAACTGCAAGAGACAGGAGTCCAGTAAAAATGTCTTTCTTTCTTTAATATAAGTCCAATAAGTTGAAGATAATATCTTAACATTCTTAAATTCCTTTAATCTTTCTAATATTTCAAATTCAACTAACTCATTTCTGTTATAATTGCATAAAATCCGCAGTCTATTTATTAATGTTTTCTAAATTGCAATATAATCCGCAAACATTACGATAACTAAGATTTCAGTGAAAAAGGGAGTGGTCAACCGCGACAGAGAATTTTTCATAAAACTTAATCATTTACAGGCTTTCGCCTGCAAGCCAAGTTTCTTTGACGTTGCATCTGCTAAAAATGTTTCGTACCTCAAAGCCGGTGCCGGTTGCGCACCGAGGAGAAATATGCTGGATTACGTACTATGTAAGTTTTACAGAGAATTTCGGGGAATTTCGCGTAATTTATTGTCGCACGGACCCCGCTATCGTCTATCTAAATATAGATAAGGCCTATTCTCTCGCGGCGCAAAGTCGTGCGGTGCGAAATTCACGTAGAACCGGGAAATAATAAGACTGGGCGTATGTACGAAGCCTGTGTTAGTCGGCTCCAATTCTCAAGCCTGCCTATACACACATATATTCGCCAGAGAGAGAGAGACTAACTTTATCGGCCGACCAACCCCTACGCTTTTTCCCGATGCAAATCCGAAAATCCTCGGTTAGTATTTTACGTACCCACCGATTCCCGAACGAGCGGCTTGGCAAATGCGGCCGGAAAAATGCGGAGGGTATACTTGAAACGTGGATTCGCGTTTAACTACGTTATCATATGTTTAAATAAATTCCACCGGGCATGTAACGCCTCTCGGAAGTACCGTTAAGGCGATTCCGAAAGTAGAAAGGGATTCTATTCCGCTGAAAATTCACTATCCGTTTTTTAGTGCTTTCTTTATGGCGCTACCCGAAATTCCCTAGCACGCACACGACGCGACATCTTACATAGTGTGATTTTCTTTGGTATTCTAACGAAATAAAATTACCTACTGATCTACTGCGCGAAAAGAAAACTAATTTTGTTTGTTTCTATTTGAATTGCTACTGATACACTCGAAAAAATGAAAAAATGAAAAAAAACGTGCTAGATCTCGTGTTAAGAGCCCAATTTTTTAAATCCGTGTTTTGTTAAATGCCACTTTCGTTTTCGTTTCATTGTTAAGAAACAGAATCATTTTTACTGTTTTTTAAATTAGGTTTCAAAAGAATACATATATTGTACCTTTAAAACATGCATTTTTAATCCAAGTTTTCTTAATCGAGAATTGTAATTGAAAAGTACTATTTGTTCTAGCAACTATTAGTAAACGGCAGAAACTTGTTCAAGTACTTAATATTACGGTCCTAATTAGACTAACATTCGCGTTTTCTTTTCCACTATCGTCCTCTGTTTTGTTTGGTCGTGATTGTACTATGTCGGGTGCCTGAAGGACCTCAGTGACAATCGCCGGTTTTCACTAGTTTTCTCTTCTACCATCGTTTTTCGTTTTGTTTATTCGTCATTGTATTCGTCATTCACACACGGTTATGAAGAATCTTTAATCCGTTTAATTAGTTCTACCTCATTCATAATATGATTCTAATGAAATCATAATGTGATTATAAAAATATCCCATTATTTGTATTTGACATTAATTTGAACAAATTTATTTTCATGTAACGTTAAATTCTAAATTTAAATGTTGTTAGAAAAGCATAGATATATGGACAAGCAGTGATATTAAATACAGGGATTAACATTTGTACCCTGGATGGTAATTGGATTTCATGTTTGTTACAGTCATTTAATTAACATTATGCGCTAGGGATTATAAACACGGTGTTGCATAATAATATAATTAATATTTTCAATTTCATTATGATATTCACGTTTTGGATTACTAATAATCCGAATCAATAAATATCCTTCTTTAACTGATTAATGGTAATAATGAACACGCATAAAACACTACTGTATAACTTTTCAAATAGATTTTTGGTTCTTCCTATTTGAGAATAGATTGTATTTACAAATTTCAAATGTTTTCAAATTTCTCACAAGATCCTTACACGAATTTGCTAATAAATTGGCATCCACATTTCTCTAAATCTTCGTGTGATGAAATCTATCTTTCATAACTTATGTATATTATTGTTCACTAATGTACAACTTCAGTGTAGTGCAAATCTATTGACAGTGCTACAAGATGATTAATTATGTCATCAAAAATGGTAGTAGGATTAATCAGCTTGCATAGAACCAGTTGGAAAAAAGGTCTTTAGTTCTAATGCGTATTTTTAGATTATTCTTTGTAATTGCTTTTTAAGAATTATTTAATATATTTGAAAATTTTATGCATATTTTTGTGTACTTTTGATATCACAAAAATATTAAGAGCATGTTCGTCACTGGCTATTGTCACACTAAAGCATGATTATGCACGTCTGGATAGGTGGAGATCTGTTAAAAAAGTGCACCACAAATTTGACCTTGACTCTTTTTTCAATTTCAAATTGACTTTAAAAATCCGTCAAGTTCGCGTGCCTAGAGTTCTTAAGAAGTAGAATTAGTAAGTCATGAACAGACACGTCAGACGATGCCTATTCAATAGCACGCGTGTCCGCCAAATTTTCAAACTCGAATTTCTCGGAAAGAAGGAGACAAATGAAAAAAATGTGATCTATATTTTCTCATGTAGAATCACCCCCTCCTCATTTATACCATCTTGGGACACCTGGTAGACATATACAATAAAATAGTTTACGAAACTATGTATATAGTCATTTTCTAAGAGGACGGTTGACTTGAGACCCACAGTTCCTGTGAAACTTTTGTCCGTCGCGTCGAGTACTATGCGATGCAATAAGAAACAATTTTGACCTTGAAAAAAGGGTCAAGGTTAATTTTGAGGTCCATTTTTTTAACAGATCTCCACCGATCCAGAGGAGCGGAATCCACGCTATGGTGATCACGACAATATAATTTTTTTTAGCTTCTCAAATTAATGAAGTAATGTACTTCATATTCGTAATAAATAACAATTTGTTGGAATTAAAATTATTAACAAGATTTAACAGCAGAACGGAATAGAAATTGTTATCTTGAGATAGTACTAGTTCCAACGATAGCGACAACATAGAATACATGTTTAAAACGACAAATTAAAAAAACCTAGTTAATAGTTCCTGCGACAAATTTATGACTAATATTGGAAAACTATCATGAGTTTCGAGAAAGACGCGTTTAAAGTTTTGCAAGGGTTTGTGAGACGAATAGTCACATATTTTATGGCACTTGCTATAATGTTATGTTCGAGGAGCATAAAGAAGACATTCTTCTACATTCTACACGAAACAGGTTCGCAAAGTGTCTTCTTTTCTTTTCATTGAGAAGTATTTTTAGTTTTGAAAGTAGTCCCGTGATTTGTATTAGCATATTACAATCTATAAATTATTTTCATTCCTTTCCGATTTAAGCTTCTTACAAAATTCAAACTGGTTTGTCATATTGAATAAAAATGTAATGAAATAAGACCGTCATTTTGAAGTATGGCGAACATTTAGACGAGAGCAATAAACAGTTACCTTCCGTTTTTAAACAAACCTGTTCGTTTAACGAACTATCTGTTCCCATGGAATATTTATTGAAAGAATTGTTATCTTTAGGAATTTCTTCAAAAAGTGTTCTAATTGAACAGATATTTTATCATCTGTACACTAAAAACTCCATGAAAACAAGTTATTTTGGAATGTTTATTAAAGAAGTTTTATTTTACAATATAATATCATGTAATTTATAAATTTATCATTTTTTTTCAACTAAATCGCATGAAAATAATGGTAGTAATAATTAGTAATTTCAAAAGAAAAGATACAGAAAAGATTCTTCCCTTCCTTTGATAAGAGAACTCGTGTAGAATACTATGTAAACATTTAAATAAAATTATTGTGTAACTCAAATGAAATATTACCATAGAAATTCTATAGTATAATATGTATATTTTTATAATAGAAAATATAATATGCATCTACTTCGTAACAAATGTTACGCATTCTTCGATCTACATATGTTTTTTATTTCTGACCTTGTATGACCTTGTAAGTCATTGTGTTGCAGACGAGTGAACTCGTCTTGACCGACGATTTCATATGACATTAAAAACTTGTAGCATTCTGCTTAACAAACTGATGGTCACCTTCGTTTCTAGAAAAATAATGTAAATATAAAAAATTGACATAGGTTATCGCGTTGGCAGTAAAATATACTGTAAGTTCGTCCTCTTCCACTTTTTTTCAAATACTTGCTGTTTACGAGAAATATCTGGTCGAATTTACCGCGAAAACTCTGTAGAAATTGAATAAAAATGTGAGACGAAATCGGTATTTTTTGACCTTCTGAATGAAAAAATCGCCTCGAGCAGAGTAGGCTTGCCTGTTCTGGCAGCAGGAAATTTTCTGTTCGGCATCCTTTGTTACCAGTGGAATATCTGAACCCATCAGCGCAACTTGCCCCGAGTATTCGACAGTTTGAGACGCGCTCGCCGCGTGCAGTCGCTGAGGTCGCCGAAGGTGGGCGCTAAGGTGGGCGTTGATTTGTTCGCGACTGTTCGCCCGGCGAAACAGGTTTCGCGGAGGTAGTAATGAATTAATTATCCTCGGCTGCGTGAAATGTTAGACGTGAAACGGTTCCGAGGAATAAATTATCCGTACACCCTTTTTGAAGAACGGAATGGAGTCATCACAATAAGCATTAATATCGCTGTTTTCTCTTTTTGTGGATAAACCTAAAGATGCTTTTATAATGGATTTGTTAGGACGTTTCGCGCCATGTGGTCGGTTTCATTGATCATACTAATTCATTTGCATATCGTTGCCGGAAGTTTGCAGAATCGATTCAGTCTTATGTTGCCACAAAAGATTTTTGAATATTGTAAGAGATGACCTACGAACGACATTTCTGGAATACTGTACCACCACTAGACTGCGATTTTTATGCAAAGTAAAGTTGTCTTCTTCGATTAAAATAAATAGAAACCGAACAAAAAGTTCTGTATTTTTTGATTAATTTCAATAGATCGATAATAATATATTAACATCGACGAGTTCTTTTAATCGTCCTGCTACTTTAAATTTTATCTACTCAATTTTGTTTATACAGGCACGAAATACGCAATTAAACTCTTATTAACATGTAACTGTCTATGTAATAACAGCTGTATATGTAATTACATATTGAGAGTCCCAATGGGTTAGATTGTTGCCGCAACAATTAAAGGAAAGAAAATCAAGTGTTTGAATGCCCATGCGTAATCTAAACAAATTTAACGTTTTTCAATAGCATGGAAATGATAATAAACAATTATTAACGTGATATTAATTCACACATTTAGACTACATAAATGATAAATAAGTTGTTAGGCGAGGAGATACGTTCATTTATATTTGATATCACCTAGTTCATCTCACTGATATTTTTCAAATAAACTTTGGTTGGCAATAGTAACAAGTAAGTCCATAAAATTGTATCCTGACATTTAGTTCAATTTGGACATGATAAAGTTGGCCTAATAAACGAAACTTTTGAAATTTTATTCGTCACCATGACTGTAATAAGAGATCCTAACAGAATGTTAGGTCCAGTAAATTGTAGTTGTAATAGTGAAAGTGTCAATTGGCTTGTTAACTTCTGACGTTATTAGGAAGAACGTCAGCAAACACGCATTAATGTATTCATCGCGTCTTTTGTTTGCAATGTGCTTCATCTAATTGACTAATGTAGTAACCCCTTTTAATGCTAAAATATTTTTGACTACATGTACTACATATCTACTTCAATCCAAATTTTTAGAGTATTCGCGTGATTGTTAAATGAAAATATACTATGGACGATCAAAGACCAGGATTATTTAAGTCCTCGTGGTGTCTTCAAGTAGGTTAATACTTCTTTATAATTAATGTCGAGCTGCATACATTGATGTATTGCAAAGCACATCATTCCATTTAAATAAACGAAATTGACCTTCACATGACCTTTACGTGTCCACTTACGAAAAAACTAATTACACCAAATTATGCCTCACTCGACATCATTCAAATTTACTGTTACACATTTTTCGTTACCAGTAATTTTGACAGCTACGGTAGACACGTTTGCGACAGTTGCGGAGATATTACAAGAAAATGTTATTCTTTCTTTCCAATTCACTTTTGCGTGTAGAATTACTTCCCAATCAGTTGTCCACGGTATGCGCGACAACCTGTATAAAGGCGATTCATTTCTAGACTCCAAATTTCATTTTGAGTTAAATGAATGTTATAAATAAGAAAAATTCTTCCTAATTTTAATAGTCAAACTCACCCACGGAGGCCAGAATAACTGTAACTAAAGTGCAAATCCTGATCGACTTCAGCAAGTTGGAGGTACTGATCAGTAACATACAGGTTTTCATTAGTCAAATCGATTTTCTTAAGACGACAAGGTAAACAGGTTTGATTAATAATAAATAACGATATTCTGTCCTCGAAATTTTCATTGATCAACCTTGTTCGAGTGTTCATGAGAAAATGGAAATTCCGTAAGTAATCTCGCGCCTAATCCTATCAATGTTAATCTTGTCTAGAGTTCCGCAGAGCGTGCCATAATAGCGTAGGAAATTAGATTTTCGTCCGGCTGTGATAATGGCTAATTAATTGGGCTAATATTAATCATGAGCGAGTCTCGTGTTAAGAGACCGCAGATTATTTCAGCAATAATTATTCTCTTGTCGACGAGTGAACGTGTTCGGCGCTCTTTGGGACCACTTGGAACGCGCCGAGTGCCCTTCATAGCGCTCTCGAACGCTCTTCTTCACCGTTTCTTTCTTTCTTTCGTTCTATCCCGCGTATCTGTGCATAATTAATCCCCGTCGCTACTCATGTGTATCCATGAAAAAAAAGCCACTTCACGAAGACGACAAAATCCGGAGGTTGCATCTACGTTTGCACGTTCGGTAGCTGCACCTGCTGTATCTTCATCTATTCCTGTTGGTTCGTGACGGGGTCGGAAACCCGCGATAGTCTCTTGGCCTTTTACTCGTCAATTAGCGGCAATTTTACCCGATAATTGGCAAAAACACTGCGGTCTCTTGAGTCTCGAAGCGATATTGTGAATGTCGGTGGCTATTAGACAAAAGCCGAGAAACATCAGAACAGTCCAACATGTTTTTTAACTCCTTACGATGTCGTTTACATTTAATTAAAATAGATGACAACATATGACGTGTAGCGTAGATTAAGATGAACATCTTAATTTAATTTCATGAAACAAAACTTTTTACTTTGCGTACAAAATTTTGTATTAGTACTTGTAAGTTTCGTTCGTTATTTGGCGCCTATAAGTTTCCATAATTGGGAAATATTTTCTGTTTTTTATAAAGATATTAAAAAAATGTGCATACGAATAATACAATAAATTATAGAAGTTATGGTTGCGGAATCTGTTCGAGATGATAAAGATCTATAATTATGATTATCGCCCATTACATACACGTGTTACCTTTCATCGATTGCGTTTAAAATTTATTTGATCGTGTCGTGTCATTAATCACTTGCCTTAACGAGATGAATGAGAAGTGTTTCGAACTGGATCGTATATATCTATTATATTTATGCTCTAAAATTTTGTTCTTTTTATTAATTAACTTGACAACGCTTCTCGAGCGAGTTTAGTAATTTAGCGGCAAAAAGAATTTAATTATTTGAACGTCGGAAAATTTTCTTTTAGAAATATTACTATTACTATTACTATTGTATTAGTGGCGGATTGATCAAATGATCGTTCATACATATAACATGTTTATGTGCTTAATGAAATGCCAATATCACGTCGCAGAAATATATTTGTCCAAATAATGATAAAGCTGGTTGTGATGAGTTTCAGTATATATCAAAGGAGGTGTTAATATGTTAAAAGATGCACTGAACTAACGAATTCACATTGTTATATAGTATTATCGCATTATTTCATTTCACGAACCATAAAATTTGTTACTATCAATCTTTTCTTATATTTCATGTATATGTATCTACGTTAATTCACTGTACTCTTGTCACGATTATAGTTGAACATTAATTTAAAATGATTCAACTTTCTTCATGGAAACAAATTTTTCAAATACAGGTACTTAAAACTAATACCTACTAATATTTCTTATTCTTTGCACTTACACGAAACATGTTCATTCATACCTGCAATAAACTTTGAAAATGTAAATAATTACAGTTACTTATACATTTTTTAGATGTTCGTAAACTAATGTAGGGAAAATCAATTAAGTGGAAGCCCATCAGTTAGATTTAATTGCAACGAGTCTTTTTATATTGAACTTCATTTTTTGTATTGCGTTTTATCGCTTTTATTCGATAGGCGCTTGATATTGCTATGGAGATATCAAGAAGATACAATTTCTCACGAAGAACGTCAGCATTTTGTGAACAGAAAAGGATAAACGAATATTAACCCTCAGCACTCGAATGGTGCCTGTAAGGTACCACTAAAAATTGCTGTATCATTATTCAAAATATTATTTACATTATTAAATTTGTTTATATTTAATAAATTACTAAACATTGCATTATTGTACGAGTTAATTGTGCCATTTTTGTGTGTATAACGTAACAAAAAATATATAGATGGGAAATATTCTGGGTCGGAAGACATGCTTCGTTTTAGAGTTAAAATAGCTTCGAGTACAAAGAGTTAATTCGAATAATATTCGTTCGTTCGTTTGCGAAGAGAGTTTTGTTATAAAACGAACGTTTATATATCTACACTGACAATGAAAATTGCAAAATACATGATTAAATCCTTTCAAAAAGTATGTCCTGTAAACCAAAATCTGAAATATTAATATCATTTGCTAATTAGTTATCTCTAATTATTTAACTTTGTACCTTCGAATGGTCTATAATAAACCTGGAGACTGTAATAATATTTCTTAATGAAATGGCTTCACAACAATTGCATTCTAAAATCGGACATTTCATATGCAACAACCTATCCATACCACTTCATATGCATAATGAACGTAATTATTAAATAATTTAATACAACTAGGGCTGAAGGATTAAAACCCGGTACAAACAATTGCACAAAAAGACGAGAGGTTATAATCACTATAGTTGTAAATCATTGCACATGAATGATCGGAGAAAGACTGAAACTTTTGCATACACCTAATCACAGCTTATTAAAAAGTTAATCGAACTCTTCCGAGCCCTGATTCCAACGGTGCGGTGGAACAAATTTCTATCGAGATACCGGCTTACGAATCGCGGCATATGCGCTAGACGAGAGCATGCTGAGTGATCCGCGCCTCGATGCGTGCGAACAGTGTGCACATGACCTATGATAGATCGTTAAATCATTCCCGGTGATCGGATATCCGTCTAGTGTGAAGCAGAAGAACGTTTTTTTCCGAGCAACGGAACGGAAACCGGCTGAAATTTTGCCGGGCCAGGGACGAAGCTGCGTGGTACAGTTCCCACGTACCTTTTGCACCCTCTCCGTCCTCTCCGCAACATGGCCACCATTGGGCACACCGTGCAAGCACACCACCATCGTCGTCGGTCCATCGGCCTCGCACGAACAAGCCTCCGAACCGGAGAGAAAGAGGGAAAGAGACGCGTAGAGGGCTACAGTGAGAAAGGGAGAAAGAGAATAAAGAGAAGAGAGCTAGAGAGGAAGAGAGAGAGAGAGAGAGAGAGAGAGAGAGAGAGAGAGAGAGAGAGAGAGACAGAAGGAGGCTGGTGTGGACGCAGAATCCGAAGAGAAGCAGACGGGGGATAACTGCGAGAGGTCGAGAGAAAGGGAGAGAGAGAGAGAGAGAGAGAGAAAAAGACTCTCTCCCACACGGTGGCGCTAAAATAAAATGACCGGCGAGAGGAATGTCGAAGCTCTCTCTCTCTCTCTCTTTTTTCTCTCTTTCTTCGTTGTGCCGTGGAATGGCCCCAAGTGCCTTCGGATGAGAAACGTGAGAGCGAGGGGGAAAGGGGACCGTTGAAATCGTACATAGGTAAAAGAAGTCTTTGAGAAGAAATAGAGGAGGATAGAGGAAGAGTCAGAGGACCGACAGATCGAGTCGGATCAACCACGTTGCCTCTCTCCGAACCGTCTTTTCTTTTGCCTTCCTACCTTCATATGTGTTCCATTCGTACTTTCTCTTGCTTTCCCTCTCGTTCTATACTTGCCGCTTTCGATTTTTTTGCGTTCCTCATCCTCCTATCTCTGTCGCTCCCCGTTCTATTATTCTCCTTTTGTTATCGATTTCCTGTTTCGTATGGTATTTCGATTCCGGAGACTCGCTCGAGGAGGATGAGAAAGAAGAAACGAAGGAGGAGGAGGAGGAAGAAGAAGACGGGAATGTTACTCTTGCTTGGTCCCTACGTGTGTGTCGGCAATTTGTTCTAAGTCATCGTCTGGAAGGCTGCGAGATGGTCCATCGCGGTTTCCACCATACAGGCCAAGTTCATTAGTCTTCGATGGCCGGTGTAATACGGTGATATTTGTTTTCGCTGGGATATCCAACCGCTGCCGTTGGTGAGCCAGCCGCTCGATTCATAGGTAGCCGTGTGCAGCCCTTGAACGCTTGTTTGATGTTTGGATAGTATTTTCACGGGTATGTCTGCTGCCTGCCACCAACGGCATCGGCATCACCGTCACCATCGCCATCACCATCGTCCCGGGCATCCGCGGGTTCGCTGCAAATAGGGAAACCAATTCGAATCCGGACGAGCGGACGTTCAAAAATTTTGTTAGCCGTCGACCCGTTCAAAGTCACTTTTCTGAAATTCGATCGTATTTTCGTCGTGTACACATCGCGCTTCGTGGTGGCATCCAGTTCAATTTGTACCCGTGTCGATACAGTGTTCGAACTCTTATCGGAGTCGCCAGACAATTATTATCTTCTAAACTAATTCGTTTTCGGCCCGAGACCTTTAATACCTTTTTAAAGAGAACACGAAAGTACATCGATTAATGAAAAAAATGCAATGTTGCTGAAAAAATTGATGTGATCGTCATTTTTTTATTTACGTAAGAATTTTTTTATCGTATAATTACTGACCGACATTTATTTGTTCGAAAATTTGTTTTACCAGGTTATGCGGGAATGAACAGTTTGCGTTTCGGTTTCTGTTTTCCTCGATTCGGGCAAGTTCGGGCATGTATAATTTACTTGTACGAGTTCAAACTTGGATATACTGCGTCTGAAGCAGCGAGAAACATAAATGTTGCTTTTGGTGAAGGTATAGCAAGTGATCGAACCATAAGGCGTTGGTTCGAAAAATTTCGTTTCGGTGATACGAATCTGGAAAACGAGCCTCGTGGTCATAAGCTAGCAGCTATTAAAGATTCAGGTTTAAAAGAGATAGTTGAAAGGGATTCTACACTATTCAACTGTCTCCCGACATCTGAAGTCTGCTGTTCTACGACAAAAATTTTTTTAGAATTTATTCATCGAAGACTGGACTATGTAGCATTGTCTTAATTAATTACATTGTCATTGTATTAATATAATAAAAGAAAATTGTATGAAAATTAGTACCAACCAAGAGATTGCCTTTGGAAGTATACTTTGAATTCAACTCTTTCTATGGTAGGGAGTCATTGGACACAAAATTAAGAAAAAAAATTCGGTCTGCAAAGGGTTAATTGGAAGACAAGGTCCGAATCATCGAGATGTAGCGGATAATCGAAACTCGATGAGAAACTTAATGACGTAGTTTATATACACAATAGGCATTTTTTATTGGAAATGCGTCTTTCTCTTCGATAGAATGCACTATATTCATTCATTGTATGCATCTACATATGTATACATAGTGCATGCAGACATTGCTAACTAGGTACATACTGGCTTCAGTTATGTACCTACATTATTCAGCTACGTGCTTTTTCCAAATATAGTATTGCGTTATGCACACGAAGCTGTACCGTTATTCAATTAATAGATTCAAAAGAAGGTAACAGGAGCGTAAATACTGTTATCAGCGTGTGCGCATATTCTCTTCCATTATATTTTTATTCCGTGAAGTATGCTTTTAAAAATCGTTACGCCTGCCATATACCATCAATGGTTTTTTTGGTACGCCGCCATGTTGCATCAAATATTGATAGGTGCAATTCACTTTTGATGTACGTTTTTCGTGGGAAGTGTGCAAGTGTGATTTTTGCAAGTTTGCATTTGCCCACCCCATTGTAAATGTATATATTTTGAGTATAAAATAGAAACAATTTTAAAACCTGGTTGCACATGTTGTGTGCTACAAACTGAGATTTCAGATGATTGAAACTTTGTACGATTTACAATGTTTCATTTTTATGTTTTTTTACAGTGTTTCAACAATTTTGAAACCAATTTTTTGTACCTGCAATACATTCAATCTCTTTCTCGGACGTCGATACCTCCTGGACGATACATGATGCTGGCAAGACCCGTGTTGTTGACATATATCGAGAATTTACTGTATTCCCAAAAATTAATACTGGAACTCTCTAGCATACTATCTTATGCCTATATGACATCCATTGCATGTAAGATTATAGGTCGTCGTCTACTACACAGGACACTTTTTCGGTTAAGTCCATTGTTTTCTTGTGGTTAAAGTTCTTATGTAAAGTTCGAATCCATTTGGTCAAGATTAACTTGAAAGTACCTCTTATCGCCAGATTCGAGCCCACTTGAAAGTAACGCTCTTCTTCTTCTTCGGACTGACCATGAAGTGTTCGAAACTATCCAATCGATTTCGAACCAATTTGCGATCTAGCTCATCCTATCTGAAATCATGAACTCTCGGGTAACTGTCTGACAATCAAATCTCATTCTCAATTTGATCAATTGTTTAGTTCAATTGTTTATTGGTCTTTGACTAGGAAGGTCAGTTGAAGAATTTAACTGTACACAATAGAAATCAATGCACGACTGCACGTATAATTGTTCGAATATTAGAACAGTTACTCAATTATAATGCTGGATTCTGTTTTTATTATTTTTTGCAATAAATAGCGTTGCCTATGGGTCGCCTCAGAGTGAGCTATTTAAAACCGAAGCATGTTGGGATACTAAACACTTCAGACATCGGAGGTTCGGATAATCGAGGTCTTACTGTAATGAGTAGGATGCAGATTCTTTGCATTTGTAGCAAAAATGAGTAGCTGTAATTAGAAACAGTAAAAAGATGAAAAGAATTCAACTAAAAAAGAAGTCAACTAAAGGGAGGAGGAAGTTCCCAAGTAGCATCTGTTTCTTGCAATTGATGCAAATAATTTTTATTTCGCCTAGAAATCCTCAGTCAGGTAAAAGCTAATTCTTTCAGATGTTTCATTTTATCTAGTTTTGTATTTACTTGTATATTATTTTTGAAAAAAGTTAATTAGGTACCTTTATGGTTACGTCATTTCAAAATGACAGGTTCTGATATTTTTAATTTACGGTTATTGCATCTATGAGAAATTATTAAATGAATTTATTTGTTTCGGTATATACTATTTAAAAAATTTGGCTAGATAGATTCATGTTATTTTTATAAAGTAATGTGAAATAGTCAGTTTTAGTGCTCCATGGAACTAGTGTTAATATTTTTTAATGAACAAGACAAGCGAGTATATGAAATTGTAGTTCCGAATTTTGAAAATTATGGATGTTTGTCAATTTACGGCTGATGTCCAAAATGCTGATCGTCGCGAAGGTTCAAGGCGAACTACCTTTGAACAGAACGTGTGCGTAAAGTATTGAGTCTGACAACGGCATATGGGATGAGTCACACAATCGGGACAAGTTACACTTTTCGCTTGCGGGCAGACGGAACGAAAATATTAGAGGAGCAGTTCCTCGGGTCTGCTGAATCGAGATCTTATTTCTTTCGGAACTCATTTTACAGAAATACGGGTTCGTTTTTTACAGAAATGCTTCTGTGAATCAACCGTATTTATTAAGATGAACTTGTGCTAAATTACAAAAAATGTAACATTCTTTTAAGTGCAATTGTATATTTACAATATTTCTAACGCTTTACAAATATGCATCTATGAACGTATCGAATTTATTTCCTAACAATTTAAAAGATTTTTTCTTTTTATTCATTAGATGAAAATATTGTTGAAAAATTTGGAATATGAGCGTTCATAGTTTGAAGAATAGAATTCCCAAAGTAATGGACTTACAAAAATAATAAAATATATTTTTGTTTAAATGATAGTGAGATTATACTACCGAACTACTCTTGTTTTTATTAAACCAACATAATGTAATATATAAAATATATTTATAATTTACATTTAGCGTTAATGATAACAACTTAATTTCTGCGATATAATAATACGGATAATCTAATAATGTACTAGTACAGATTAGAAATTTAAATTTAGTAAGCCCTTTAAAAAACTTGGAAAGAAATGGACAACTGTGATCGGAAGTACGTTCTTCATGCAATCAGACAGCTTTTTTGAAATACTCACCAATTTACATGTTTCTGAAGTCAGAATTTTTTAAGATATTTTTTAGTATTCTCCTATTGAATTAGCAAAAGCATTCTTAGTTCTGATCAAATTCACTATAATAGTATTGTCTTCTTTTGGAATCTATACGAACTTATTATAGGGTGGAGTTGTACGTATGATTGAGTAATTAATTGAATGCCGTGTCAAGTAGCATAACACCATTGTGCTAAGCAATTGATGTTTGTGGCCCTACATATATGTATTTGATATCAATAAAATTGGATTACTTTAGCAAATGCTCTCGTTAACGTAACTGCCCTGTGTTTACGATGTACGGGTTGTTACACTAACTATAAAGTCTTTTCACCCTTGTAATTTCCAGCTACTTCGAGGAACTTGTTATAGTTACGGCGATACTTTTACGATCGATGCACTTACCCTGAAATGTATATGTATACTTCCGACAGCTATGAAATTTTCTGCTCTTGATAATTTGTTGTGCAAAGACATTAGGCTTCTTCAGTTTAGTCTGGATATGCAGAACAGTTCAATTTATTAATAAACTCGCGTATAACGTGGTAATCACAGCAGTGGACAATAAGTTATATCGCATCTCAAAAAAAAACAAATTTGGAATATTTAAATATAATCTAGCTTTGATAGAAATTAAATTCTTTTTATACGGTATGTAATTTGTTTCTATGTTCTAACATAACTGTTTGCTGTACATTAAAATTAAAGCAGAAAACACCGACGTTTTTATAGGAGTACATTTTCTATATCCACTATTCTATATTTCTCATTTTAATCCATATTTATTTCCATATTTATTTATTTATTTATTATTACTTTAAACCAAGTTGTTTATTTAATAAGTAGAACATTTTTACATGCAGCTTACGTTACATAGGTGTTACATTTTTAACAGATCTCCGCCTATCCAGACGTGATCGCGACATATAATTTTAAGACACCCTGTACATGTTACCATAAAAATAATAATTTGGTAACTGTATGGATTCGCAAGCCAAGGTATGCACATACTAATTTGATAAGTAAACGTGTCCGCGTATGATGAAATTTAAATTTTTACAAGTGGAAGCATACATTTCCACACATAATTTAGCAAAAGTGTGCAACGACGAGAATACGTAAATTTAAATGAACGCTTTTGTCAGCAGATGTACATACCAACCACATAGTAAACGTATACTGAAATACTAAAATTGGAACTTTCACAAGTGGCAGTATACATTTTCACGCATCAGTTAGTCAAAATATGCAGAAACAGAAATATGCCAATTTAAATGAACACTTTTGCCAACAACTGTGCATGTCTACCATACAATTTATAATGTATAAATGAATAAGGTCGGGAACAGAATGCATCAATTGTTATGGAAATTTTCTACGCATAAAACCATGGAACTTCCGTAGGAAACATTTCTGCGAAATGTTAAATATCGGACGGATTAAAACAATGAATCTAGGTCAAATGTCTGGTATATTAATAACTTATTCCTAAAACATGTAAAAAAGTTAACAACTATGTTCAAACAAAAAATTATTTTGTCACATACAGGATGTCCATAATTCATGATTTAATAGAAACGGAGATACTTCTAGTAACGTACCTTTGCCTTAAGAGGTTTTTTACACGATCATAAATATCTGATAAGATATTTTTAACTAATTAATGCAGAATTGATCCTTTTTATTTTCCATCTGGAGTCATTTGGGATGTCCTTTGCATACGTTCTCATTTGAAAGTAATTCCAAAAAATTGAAAAAATACATTTATTATTACATTACGTTATTGAATTTTCAGTAGAAAATATTCATTTGTTTAATCCCTATCTCACTAGATGGGTACCCAGGTATAGTGACTTCTCGATATATGTCAATAACACGGGTCTTGTCAGTGTCATGTATCGTCCAGGAGATATACCCGAGCCGTGTTATGTTTATTTGTATTCCGTGGCCTCTCGAGCTTCTAGGCCCCTCACGGGATATACCCCGCGGTAGTGGGGATAATTCCGCGACGTTTATCACCCAAGCCTTGACGACATATATAGAGAAATCTCTGTACCCACTTTTAATTTGTCTTTAAAATTTTCTGTATGTTCTTATTGAAAACTAACAAAATTTCTGTAAATTTTCACTTTCTTGGATAATTATAAATTGATATACATTTGAACCATAAAAATATGAACCAAAACTAATATTTCCTCAAACTTCAGATTCGTATCTAAACGTCAACCAGCTTCGGCGTGCTTATAATTACGCAGCGGATCTTTATAAAAAATAAAAATTATTTATCTGAACTACAACAAACTGCATTGAAATAGAAATTTATATTCTATCTTAACGTTTTGGATAAGGCGAAAATAATACAACATTTTAAATTTCTTCTAATGTTTTTACCGTTTTAGATGATGCCTACTCGTTTTTGCCATAAATGGTGCACAAATCTCGCTGACTAGAATAATAGTTCTCAGGTGATCGGAGATTGTGTTGTCCGTCACGCTGTAAAAAGAGACTGGACATGGTGAATCAGCGCACACATTGTTAACATTTAATTGGTTATTTCCTGAAACACGCGCAGACGAGTAGGCTGGTTCGCTCAGATTTTCCTTGTCGAACGGCCGTGTTGGAATGCAGTCGCTAGCAAATGCCGTTTGTTTTTGCTTGCAGAAACCGTGACGATGCTCGCGAGACAATCGGAGAACAAAACCCTGACCCTCTTCAATCAAGTGTACCGGTCGATGGCGGTTTTGAGCAAGCCGTCGATAAAAGCCCTCTACCAGGCGATGGTCGATTACGTGTCACCGAGAAACACACCGGACACGTTGGAGCAGCCGCTTACGCGGGACATGCTTCAGGAGCGGTTCATCGAGTTCTTCACGAGGTTGTTCCCGATCGCGTACCACAACGCCGTCAACCCGCACCAGCACGAGCAGGACTTCACGGAAAAATTCAAGACCTGCTTGTACGAGACAATGGACGAAATCCAACCGTTTGGCGACATACCAAAGCAGGTCTCGAAGTCAGTCAGCAAGAGCCTGGAGGCAACGCGGGTGCTGGTCCAGGCATTGACTCTCGGCAAAACCGTCCTCGACAGGACCGACAGCGTACTGTTTTCCGGTACCACTCCGCAGCATGAAGCCTGTTACGGTGCGCTGCTCAGAATGACTTATTGCCCGAGGTGTAAGGGCATCGGTCCCGCTGTCAGGCCCTGCAGCGGATTCTGCACTAATGTCATGAGGTGAGCATCACCGTTCTATTCGATTTTCATACTCGCGGCACACAGGGTTTCACCGGAAGGGAAACTCCGATCTTTTTCCAGAATCATTTCGTACCGATAATCCCTTGCACTACTATTTATTTACTTTGTGGTTACCGCGATTAGAAATTCTTCATCCTTCAGAATTTCATAGAAAAAAGAGAAAGTTTATATTTATTGAATGCCTATACAGGGTGTCCCACGTAACAGTTTTCACAATTTTTTAAGTACTTAGCACTAAAGCACTAAAAAATATTTTCAACGAAAGTTGATCAGTTTTCGATTCGCTATATATTGCAATAAGAAGTTCGAAAAACATTTTTCTTTATAGTATTGTCAAGGTCACCATCATTTTTTTAAATGGCACTTTGTATTTTTGACTTAACAGTATTATAGCTCGTGTCAAGACGAATTTAACGACCTAGTATACGATGACCTTGGGATGACCTTGAAGGCGAAGAAATGAAAATTTCAACGAAACATGACAATCTGCTTGAATGGGCGATAATAACTTGTTTTTATTACTAAGACTCGAAATTACATTCAATTCAGAAACCTTGACTAAATGAACGCAAACGATTTCGTAAAACAGTCACAGAGAAAGTTTATATTTATTGTATCTAACATAACTCGAGCATCTAAAATATCTTGCTTATTTATTATGATAGAAAAAAATTGCAGAGGAGAACATTAGTCGGTTCAGAGAGGCAAATATTATGATAGGCAAAAAAATTTGTTCAAGGTTATATTTTTTGAGATTGCAAGGTCATCCAAGTTTTTTTAAATGGTATTGTATATTTTTATTATCGTTATATGATACCCAAGGTCAAGACGAATTCAACGACCTGTAATATTACGACCATCACGTGACCTTGTATTTGTTATCACCAACGATTCCACACCATACATTTACACTCCATGGACGCTGGTGTACAACTTGTCGAAGTCATTTCGGGTTTTCAATGCACTAATAATGCATATTATGTGTATTCAGTTGAAGTGGTTACCATGAAGCTCCTGGTGTAAGGAAATATGGTATGGATAAAATTTATGACGTTACAATATTCAGCACACACTTGCTTTGCAAATGCCTACATAACTTTCAATTTTTCGACAACTTGTAGTAGGAACAATATTGACTGTAGCAAATACAAAAGTTTCGGCATCTCCTCCAGTAGCAGGCTTTGATCGTTTCCTGTTCAGTGATTTATTACTCCCTGTTTCACAAAACAATTGAACTATGCGGTCAAAACTTTGTCGAGAAGGATTTCTCTCACGGTATCTTTCTGCTTATAATTGAGATGCTTGTACTGAGTTACTTTTAGCCTCACCATAAACTAATATCATTTCTATCTTTTCTGCATCACTGTACACCATCGTTTCAGAGAGGTAACGTTATCTTTCACAATCGAATAAATCCCGATGAATTTGTTAAACGTAATGATTAGAGTCACCGAAAGGAGAAGAATTTGTATCAGCATTTACAATTTATTGTAAGCGTGTTTACAGTCATTACTGAAGGTTCAAGAACTTTTCTTAAAACCCTAGGGGGATCAAGTCTATGTATTTACATCAAGTGTCGTATTTTTATGAATTTTTCGTACCCAATGTTACGCGAAGGTCATAATATTACAGGTCGTTGGATTCGTCTTGACCTCGGTTATCATATAGCGATAATAAAATATATCATTCCATTTAAAATCACTTTGATGATCTCGAAATCTCAAAAAATATAATCTTGAACAAATTTTTTTGCCTATTATAATATTTGCCCCTCTGAACCAACTGATCTTTTTCCTCTGCAATTTTTTTGACATAAAAATCAAACGAGATATTTTAGATGCTCGAGTTAGGTGCGACACCCTGTGTATCGACTACAATAAAATAGAATTTTGTTTCGGTTTAAATTAATAACATACATGTTTATTAGACTCTGTTCAGAACCTTTATCACGAGTCTGACTCAATATTAGGATGAGGTGTTAAGGAACTAACTTTCGATCATTTAAAAAAAATGGGAACTAAATTTTTGTCACATATTTTTGTTATAGATATTTAATGAAAAATAATGAAAAATACTCTTTGATTAACATCACAACGCCTACAATTGTTACCCAACGTTTTACAAGCTGAGGGATACGTAAAATCCGCGCGATTTTTCTCAAAAAAGATCTTCAGAAAATCGGGCACAGTCCTTTGCAATCATCCAGTAACAAATAACGAATGATTTTCAGTGTATAATACTAGAACAATATCAAATAATTATTACAGTTAAATTGACATTTTGAATACGTAATTTATTTGTAATATTTGCGCAGACAATTCATGATTATAACATTGCTAATGTTTTCCTCGTGAAACCCTGTTTAGTAAATTTTTTAAGACAACTTGTTCTCATGGAATTTCTATTATACAAATTTTTAGATGACACGTAGAAGTTTAAATGGAATTTTTTTAAAAACAGCTGAAAGACACCTGTTTGCAATTTTGGAATACGAGCACCAATGATTTTGACTTTCGGCAAAAGTTTCGTCTCTGGCCAAATACTGCGTGGTTACACTGCTCTTTACGGGTTAGAAGGGTCGCATCATGGTGTTCGTTGTCCCTAGGCACTCGTATATTCGACTCGTCCACCCCTTCCATCACCCGCACCGACCCGCCACCAAACTGTCCTGGTGGTATTTTTTCTCCTTTTTTATTAACCCTAGAAGAACCAACTCTCGACACTAAGTAACATGTCTGTGTATACAGGGTGTCCCAAAAATGTTGTACTTCCTTAAAAGGAATGATTCCTGAGGTGATTTGAAGCAACTTTATCATTTGCGAAAATATTCTCCGCGGCTTTGTTAAGGAGTTATTAACGAAAAACGCGAACCAATCAAAGCGCGGCTACCACGAACAGATTGCGGCTCGGCCAATAATACCAATAATACCTTACATAATACCTTTGTTAAAGCCAGAGTGGTTCTTCACCGTGAATGTGAAAAACTTGGATAGCCGTAACGTATCGTCTTGAAATATTCTAAAACAGTTAAATTACATATTTTTAATACGTTCGTGCTTAGTAAATACTCTAAAATTCAGATAGTCTAAATTTCACTCATATAAGTTCGGAGCATAATTTATGATTTAGTATAGAACTTTACGTAGTTCTGTGTAGTAGAAAATTCATGTTACTCACGAGGGATATCACTTGAGTGCAGCACGTCGATTTTAATGAAAATTTAGAATGTTAACCCTTTGCCCTACAATATCGTGTCAGACTCGTGATGATGATTTTGAATAGAGTTTAATAAATATGTGTGTTATTAATTTCCTTTAAACCTAAATAAAATTCTATTTTGGCTCCTGTTTCTTGCAATTAATGTAAACAATTTTTATTCTGTATAAAAATCCACATGTATGGTGGAAATATGATAATGATGATGGTCTTAACGGACTCATGATTATAACCCAGGCAAATAGGTGACGAATACTAGTATACTAATCGGAGTAATTATGGGAGTTTATCGAACGACCATGTTAGGAAAAGTTTCTACACGCAGAATAATGGCGTTTAAGTTTTAAGTTAGATATACTGTCATATCTACATTATTTAAAATCTACAGAACCCTTCCGCTAAACCAATACTTCGATTAGGGATGCGTGAACGTTTTGTACGCTGCTCCTCTTAGGCTAATGAAAATTGAATCTGCTGCTTTATAATGATTCAAACGAACAGATCAAAGAGTTTGCTTATTGTGCATGATGAATCGGTCACTCCAATATTTGAGCTATTTATTTTATAGTAAAACATCAAATAAAATATTTTCAAAGATCGTTGATATCGAATGAAGAGCCTATTGGTTCAAAAAAATAATATTCAAAGACACAAAGAACATTTTGAAACAAATATTTAAAAATCACTTTTTTCCCGTGAAACATGATAGTCAGTTTTTGGGTGTTTTCAAATAGCTTTATTCACATCTGTTTTTATATTTTTGTAACATTATAAAATACCAATTCATTCACATTTATCAAGTTTTTGATCAAAGTAAATAAATAGCAATCGCTAGACTGCGAATTTTATGCATTTATAACATCAAAAGGCAATTCAAAACAGTGAAAATGTTAAAAAATTTTCAAAACACTACTGTGTTATTTTCGTCTTATTAAAATTATTAATTACAGACATTCTGCATGAAGACAGAATATTAAACGCAACAACGTGTAAACTCAACTCATCTGCATTGGTCTACACATTGTCAAATCACAATTACTTATAGTAATTTCACATATTCGTCGCAATACACATCGAACAAAATAAATTGCTAGAGTCGAAAACATATTATATCTCCGAACTGAAAAAGATCACTCACAACTATAATAAGTTGCAATTAACATTGTTTTAAATAGTAACTTGTGAAAGTAATAGTTGTTTAGAATGATGACCTAGACAACATATTTCAAGGTCGATTAATTACCGAATCGTACTTTGTTAAAAAATGTGGAAAATTTCTTCTATCGTTTTCTTCAAAATTTGTTTTATTTATTATTTTGAATTTCCTCGAATGCAAGAAGACTAAAGGTTCCAACAATGTCTGACAGTAATGATGTAAATATTCGTTCAGGTGTAAACGTGTAAATAACGAAGCGAAAACATGAACTTTTCTGTAAAAATTTGGACCATGCAATGCTGTTTTAATAATATCTCACTTCGAACTAGAAATATTTCTAAGTAGTTGTTACGAATATATAATTTGTGGTTATTATTGTTATCACGGAAATATTGTTTTTTGCTTGTTGTAATGAAAAGTAATTTTTTTACAAAAATCTGGATGCGTGGTAATATTCATATTATGACATAAACGTGTTGCTTTGTTGTTGGAAGAAAGAGAGTGACCCTATCGATTTTTGCGAAACGCTACGGGGACATCATTTAATAACAGTACTGTCTGGTGCTTCGTCAAGCCCTCGGATCACAAACTAAAAGAGCGAGCGTAACTCTTCTGGCGGCATTTGTTTCTTTTACCCTTAACGACCCGCTCTATATTCCATGTTAACTTCGGTTACTTTCACTTTCTTTTATCGTCTTTGATGGCCCGTTCCCTCCCGTCCATACTTGTATCTGCAGAAATACTTCGAGTCGTCTGGTCAGCTGAACCTCCCGGCTATATTTAAATTTTTCAGTTTCCACATTTGCGCAGACGCCCTAACGAATCTCGTTAAACAATTTCATTCGGCAAGCTATAAGAGAAAGTCCTGGAAAACTCGGTTAAATTAAGGTTGAACTCAATTTTTTTCACTAGAATTTTGTATGTCACCTTACGAAGTGTCTCCTTCACCATTAGTTTGTAATGGTATATTAAACAAGCAAAAAAAAAATATATGTCACGACTTTATGACCACTTCATTCTTTTAGTTTATAGAACAAGCATCTGTTAAACATTCCAGGTTAAAGTGCTTCATTTTCTAATTTATTTACTACTGGTTGACATATTCTCTCGTACGTATAATTAATGGAAAAGATCTTAGTTGTTGAAGATCAAATAGATAGTTAGGTAAAGTGATGAAAACAGCAGATAAAAAAATATTCAAACATTTTATCATGTTTTCATCGTTGTTTTGTAATTTTCAGCATGGAAAGAAAATTGTTGTTGAGTTGTATATTACGTACTATTTTTTAAACTTTAACAGGCACGTAGTACGACCATTCAAAACATCAAAATAATATAAAAACTTTTCTCTTTTACGTACTATATACCCATTCTTGTGGAAAAGCGCGTGCTATTGCAAAATCTCGTGTTTTTCAACAATTTGGAAACGATAGAGCAAGTTTCTTTTTCGATTAGTGTTCAGACTTAACAATAAGGACTATGCAAGGATACTACGGTGGATGTCAATTCAAATTTCTATTCGTCAGTATTATCATTGATAACAGGCTGTGGATTTTATGCATTTATAACAAAAATGAGGAGGTTAAAAACATCAGTAGAATTGAAAGCAATCGTTACATTGTTTTGAACAGATTAAAATTGTTAAGAGATAAAAAATTTGAATACGCATACTGCTATTTCTTGTCGTTGATAAAGAAATTTTTTATTTTGCATAAAAATCTATACTCTGGCTACCAGTTTTTAAGTGTCCGAATATCGTATAAATTTAGACATTATTTCCTTAAAAATACATTATATAACAAATCGTATAACTTATACAAAAGGTATAACTTAAATAAGATTAATGCTATTGTTAATTATTCTAATGAAGATTTTCATTTTTGCCGAGATAAGAAGTGTAGCGACGTCAAAAGAAAAATTTTACAGTGTCTCAAGAATTTCCCTTCACTTCAATTCACATTTTCTCTAAAGTCATTTATTTTAAAACAAAAGTTCCCTGGTGGATATGGTCACGCATTTTTCGAAAAGAATGATTAAATTACTACCTAACTGTGTAGAATCGTTTCAGCTGAATTGCAGCTTAATAAAATATACAATGTAATTAAATTTATATAAATGTGCAATTAGACATAAAAATTCTGATGCTTTAAAAATAAACGCGTCCACTTGCATAAACGTCTATGCATAATAATTGCCGATTTTTGGAAAATGGATATTCATTTATGTAATTGAATATTCACTAAAAATTATCGCAGTCCATAATTTGGCAAAGGTTCAAATGAATCTTTGTTCGAATGAAATTGAAGGTAAATAAACCATTGAAAATTCATACGATGGAAATTGTAAATATCCACATGCTGACTTATCGATCATTTTCCGGATTCTGAATTTCGGAATATGAGACTATTTTTCTGCGGTTAATTTATGGTTTACGTATAGGAGCCTGATGAAGCTATTGAAATCGCTCACTCGGCTTCTAAATATATTCCGGGCACGTGGGTGTGAACCAAAATATGTTTTGAGTTCGAACCACCTCGTGTTGTGGATGATTTCATTGCACTCCTTTAGAGTTCCAGAAATCGTTCGGCGTATCATCTTCTCGTAATTCTCTTTTATTAAGATGTTTATGTCGCAGCTGAAGTTACAGTCGTTAAAAAAATATGTCGTTTAATCCTCGAGAAACGGACAGATTTACACCATTTTGGTAGATTATCCTATTTACGTTTTTACGACTACCAAGTGTACATTTGAATTTTACATTATTAAGTTTATATATTTACTTTTAACAATAACACTATATGAAAAGTGTGAACAACGCGTAAGTAAATATACTTCTTACGAATAAGTGTAAAATAGAAAAGAATATTGATGAGATAATGTTATACAAATGTATTTAACTGTTTTAAGTATGTAGGTTAAGTATATGCACAAAAATGAATTCTGGAAGTTATATAAAAAAATTTAATCATATTTATATTTGGTCGTATATTATTGTAATGAGATGTGATTTACATGTAAATATTTCCAGAACTTGTTCACTTTAATATCATTTACTAAAGTGGAGTAACGATTTAATTCTTGATATTATTTACGATTACGATAATATGCAAGAATAAATATTTTTTATAAAAATAGTTTGAACTGGTTTGCGATGTTTCCCTCCAAGCCTTGTTTCTTTTCTGTTGCGAGATAATATCAGCTTATCTCTGACGAAAATAAATGATTGTGGAGACTATAATTAACTGGCGGATACTATTATCCTTTGGTTTTACAATGTTATATTGTGTATAACCATTTGGTTATATTGTATTTCGATCGTATGTTTTCTTGTGTTGATTAATGAAAGTTATTTATATTGAACTCTGACTCGGTCCAGAAATAATCGACGTACATATTTACTAATCAGTATCAATCAGAATCGTTTTACCAATTAGCTTCAGTATTAATATTACTACTGAACTATTTCTCAACCAGCTCAAGTAATGAAAAGTTATTGAACGATGAGAAATTAATAATGAACTAATCGAACATACGATGCAAATCAACAAATTAATAAATACAATTTTTGTGGAAGTAATTGTCAAGTGTTCAAATTAACTCGTGGTTCTCATAATGAATCAATAGTAACTTGACATAGAGATTGATTAATTGTTTGTTAGATAGAGTAAATGCCTAGGAATTGATGGGGATTATTTTCGGGCGTAGAATGTATTTTAGTTGTTTATAAATAATTAATAGATTCACGAATAAAAGGGCTACAAAATAATTTGTGGTCGTTGCAAATCTTTCATTGCAGTTCTGTTCCGTCAAAGTGTTTATACGATATTTTTGATTACAGTAACTGGTGAAAATATATGTACGACTTCATAATTCTCTGAAATCCATCCAAGTCTATTTCGATGAAAAGTTTAGAAACACCGGTGCGGAAGCGGGAAAAACTAATTTATGGTTCTGTCAATGGTGAAAAGTATAAATTAGTTCTACGCTCAGCGTCAAAGTGGTAGGTTAACGAACTTGGAGGTAGTTTTAAACATCCTACTTCTGCAGTTAACATTTTACCCGCCCGACTTTCCGATGAGGAAACTTTGCTGAAAAACTGCGAAATTCGTTCTTATTGCTAGGAAATCCTTTTCGACCTATGACAAACTCGGTAATTCCCTTATCGTACCATCTTTGTAATTTTAATTAGGTGCAGACGTTTACAAGTTCAGTTAAAGGCTAAAGTTATTAAAGTTATTACAGACTTCTACGTAATTTTAACCTGCCTTTCCTGGTTGGCCACTTTAGGGTAATTAGTAATAGCTAACAGCTTTTTATTTGAAATATTATATTAAATATTCAAGCAATTATGGAGGACTTTCGTCCAAAGAGTTATCGCACTATAAATGTATGAAATCCAGTCTATCAATTACGATTGCTATATTTGCATCATTCATATTTTCCTATGCATTCGCTGACGATAACAGTTCCTTTTCTACATGATTTCATCTTTGATTATTCAGCAGTGCTTTAATCCCAAAGTCTGAAAACTAACGAGATGCGTGCTCTAAATAGAAATATTTTTTCTCTCATAAAATACCACTAAGTGCCCATTTCCGTTGTTTGAACTGACTAATGAATGTATTGATCTGACATGATTTATGTAATGGTCAATTAAGAAGGTGTAACGTTTTAATACCTCTCCGTGACATGTTTGTGTAAGATGTCGTAGACACTTGTAATTGCTTTACTTGGAGCTGTCACTTGCCTGCCTTGCTGTTGTTGGTTATGCAAACTTTAGATTGGGAATTATTTATGACCACATGACACGTGGATAATGTATTGTTTACAGGGGGTGCGTGTCATTTGTTTACGAAGTATTGTACTATCCCTGACAAAACTCGTCTAATTGAAATTGTTAGTAATAGTTTGCCTAGATTTTAATACTAAAGAATAATATCGTAATAAAGAACCTAAATAAATATCCACTTGCTAGGATTAGAAAATGATAAAAATATGTTCAAGCAGTATAAATAGATGTTATAGAATTTTTAATACTTTTTGCAAGGCAAGAAACAGTAGAAATTATCAGAAAATTTTGTTAATGTTCGCAGAAAAATAAATGCTTCGTGAAATTAGTTATTTTTTATTCTGCATTTTTCACAAAATAAAGATATCTATTTATTTTTCCTATTCCTGTTCTTAAACTATTTTATTCTTCTTCCTTCATCAATAAAAAAAAACGTATTCCAGATCTGATAAGAATATACGTATTTTTTGTTAGTACTGTTCCAAATAATCTTAGCTAGTCCTATTGTTCCATACTTTTTGTCATACACACCATTAGGTCACAAATTCGGTATTCGCGTTTTTTGAATACTATGCAATTTTTAATGCATCAAAATTAATTTCACTAACGTAAAATTGAAATTTTTGCGAAGTCATACTTCCGGCAGAGGAAACAAATGAGCGTGTCAATTTAATAGCGATGCCAATAGGAAAGTCAATGAACTAGGAAATAGGAAGTCAAGGAAGAAATGAATATAAAACCCAGATTTATGGCTGAAGAGATAATTCCTTATAAAACTAGTTTTGAATAATAAAACAATAAGTTTTCTCACATTAAATGAGATTAATTTAAATAGAGACCTTGAAGAATGACGCTTTGTTTTAATATTTATGGTTCATATATCTTCCTGGCTACAGAATTATGGAAAATCGATATGCATTGTGTAAAATTTCTGTTTGGATGTACCAACAATCGAATAACAGAACTTTTGATGTTAACATGTTCACTATCACACATTTATGACGATCGCGATCTTGTACTTTGCACAAGAAACTTAAATAAATTGTACATATGCAGTGCACAGAAACACTTCAATTGTATAACTAACTTGTATAATGTATAATATGTCAAATGTCTCGTGAAGTATTGACATTTCGATGACCTCGGGCTAGTACTTTTATACACAAGACAATAAAAGGGATCGATTAGTTGAACAAAAAAATTGGGTTGCATTAAAGAATAAAGTGCAATTGAACTTAACGGGTGCATCGGTGCATCCACATAAACAATAAGGTCATACGAAGTTAAGACGTATTATGCCATATGAGTTTTTCTACTTTTACTTAAAAAAGAGCAGTAACCTATCCGAGTTCCCAAAAATCACCCTGTCGCATGACATTTTTTTATTTCAATAAAAACAATGTAGGTTATGTAATTATGGGGAATCGCACAAGAATTTAGATGTGAGCTAGTGCGCGTTATCGTGATGGAGAGTCCACCAATTTCCTTTTTGAAACCTTTTAACCCATTTGTAAATGCTTGCAGGCTTCATAGCACTCTATCCATATTCTCGTTCGAACATACCGACCATTTCAGTTCCCCTTTTCCCGGGTTTCACCAAACATTTCGCTATAATACTTTGTGCTCTCACTTTAATCAATTTAATACTTTGTGCGCCTCATTTTAGACTGCAAATAGTATGAAACGTTTCAACAACTGCTGAATATTAAGTTTTTGCAACTGAAATGACCGTTTTTCACATTTTAAACTTTCCGTCTTTGTACAATATGATTATTGTAAAGTTGTACTATATGAAAAGTATATATCTCTTACGTATATAAGTTTGTTGTTGTTGTACAGTGTACGTGATTCAAAATCGATTTTCGTTCACCATGGAAAAAAAAAGAAATTCGTATAATTTACTTGTACGAGTTCAAACTTGGATATATTGCGTCCGAAACAGCGAGAAACATAAATGCTGCTTTTGGTGAAGGTATAGCAAGAGATCGGACCATAAGGTGTTGGTTTGAAAAATTTCATTTCGGTGATACAAATCTGGAAAATGAGCCTCGTGGTCATAAGCTAGCAGCTATTATAAGATTCAGGTTTAAAAGAGATAGTTGAAAGGGATTCACGTCTAACTGTTCGGGAAATCGCGGAGAGAACCAATATACACTATTCAACTGTCTCCCGACATCTGAAAGCTTTGGGAAAAGTAAAAAAGTTAGATAAATGGGTCCCACATAAACTCGCTGAAAGAAACAAGATGTGCCGTCTGGAGATCCGTTCTTCATTACTTTTTCGCCAGAATAATGAAGGCATATTAAACAGGACCCGTGACAAAAAATGGATTCTCTATGGAACTCCAAAACATATGCCAAAAGCGGACCTTCATCCGCGTAAGACATTGGTGTCTCTATGGTGGTCAGCAAAGGGTGTTGTACATCACTCATTTTTAAAAAGTAGCGAAACCACAAATGCTGATAAATACTGTCAGGAATCTGACATAATGTACGAAAAACTGCGTGTTCAACAGCCGGCATTAGTCAATAGACGTGGCGTATTATTGCTTCACGGTAATGCTCGGTCACATATTGCGAAACAAACTGTAAAAAAATTAGCAGAGTTGAAGTGTGAAGTTCTCCCTCGCCCTTCTTATTTGCCTGACCTGTCGCTTACTGATTACCATTTTCCAAGCATCTAGATGGTTTTTTGAATGGAAAAATATTCAAAGAAGAATGTGCTATAAAAACTGCATTTGATGAATTGATTGCCTCACGTTTATTAAATTTCTACCAGAATGGCATTGGAGCACTTGTATCACGATTGAAGAAGTGCATTGATGTCGATAAACATTATTTCGATTAATGGTATACGAATAAAGTTTGAAAAATAAAAGTTTATGTTAAAGATTCAAAAACGGTCATTCCATTTGCAACAACCTATTAAATTAATGTTATGGCGAATAGATTATATAAAAAAAATTAGAGCTGTTTTGCGAGACATCTGTGAATTTACATTGAAATTACTGTATAAATTTCAACGTGAAGAGGGCATCATAAATATTATTTTTTCGTTTAATGCGAATTTATGTCGATTCACTGGACAAGTCAGCCTAGTATAGATATACTCCGTTGGGGCCGCAAAATGGTTGAAAAGAGATCGAGTGTAAAAAGGCGACTTGAAATGAAGAAAATGAGACGGTAGGCTGTAATGGTTTTCAATAATTTGAAGATTATCGTTATTGCAGAGGTTGCCTGACGGAACCGGCGTCGGAACTGGACCTGGCGTGGTCCGGCTACGTGGAAACGGTCGAGAGGCTCGTTGTGGCGGTCGACGGTCGTAACGATCCGTCAGGCCTGAATGCCGAGAAGGCTGTCAGACAATTGGACACCCGCATTTCGGATGCCATTATGCACGCGATGGAGAACGGGCCGCAGCTCGAGGAGAAGGTGAGTACCCGCCAAAAGGATTCCAACACACTTGTTATCTCCCTCCGGCCTACAGACGCCGTACATACCGAGTCTTCCTTCCGTCTAGCAGGCAGGCCGGTAGGCTTGCGTCACTTTTATTTCGCAAGTGGCTTTTTACTCGTTTCTACGCGTGAATTGCTTTATACTAATAGCGGCTTTTATTCCTTGTCGGAATTACTGACTCCCCAGCGAAATTTAATGATCCCTGCTGCTACCCCTGCCATAAAGCGTTCCATCGAACGAACGATACGTCTCTTGTAATTGTTCTCACACGCTGAGCGCGGTCCACCAATACTTTCGTTAATATACAGGGTGTTTCATTCAACTCGAGCATCCTAAATATCTCGCTTTCTTTTTTGTCGGATAGAGAAAATGTCAAAGTGTCGAATCGGCTCGAGAGATTTCGAAATACTTTTTCGAAATTTTGAGACCATCGTCGTTTTTCAAACGGGACCAAATATTTTTGTTATCACGATATAGTGGCAAATGTCAGAGAGAGAATTCAATGATCTCTAACACTATGGCCTTCTGATTACCTTGAGTACAAAATACTCGTAATAGTTGAGTGATGGATGAAAATAGTGAAATAATAGCTAACTGAAAAATTATTTTATTGTCAGAAATGTTCAAGATAGTGTCCATTAACATCAACACATGTTTTATTTATCAATTTGCTTTATTTTTCCTTTGGGATACGATTAAATTTCCATTTGAATGACCAACGAATCGTTTTTATTCGAATATTTCTTATAAAGTTTGATACTTATCTGAAGCAATTTTTTAGAATGCTATGACGGAAAGTGAAATGCAAATGTGAGTACGTTTATAGATTATTATTCCAATACTGTGTTACGGATTATTAATACAACTTATTATTCGTAAAATTATTCTTTATAACACACATTTTGTCGTTTTTATAGTGTCTGCAAATGATTCCACTTTTATTTTCACTTCAATCTATTTCTTGTCCAATCGTTTCGGTTCCATACATCTGGTAATTGTACTAACAATCATGCCGATCGATACAACATTCGCCTTGTGTATGTATGTATAATGTTGTTCACATGTCGGTATAGCAACAAAAATCGACCGATTCTTAGCATTTTTTGCAATCCAATCAAATTGCTTAATTATAGTAATTATCTGCGTATGTTTTATTAAACAAGTTGAAAACGATATGGCAATACTTGTTATATGTGATTAGGTCGTTAGAGAATAATTTGAAATACGACGTATATCTTTTACGTGCAATAATTACTGTATTTCTTGCTATTTTTACGAAACTGTACTGTTACCGGAAATTGCTTTAGAATTCGAATCAATTGGTGATTAAGTCAAAGGGTAAGTGGATTTTTTTTTTTACGGAACAGTAAATCGGAAACACAAAGAAACGATTGTTTATTTAGTGGTTCATTTTTGAGAAATTTGTAATTCCTTTGGTTTCTCCTTTTTATATACGATGTGTTTACGAAAGTATTAATCACGATATTTTTCTATGGTAAATATGAATATTTTCTTTAGTAAAACCGCTAGAACTCTTTCTTTTTTTCACTATTCTCGTATACTCATCATTTATGAGAAAAAAACCGATTGTGTACTTCGTGAACACACTGTATATTAACGTCCATGTGCATAAAAAATTTTCAAACTTAGTTTTCCCTAAATCTAAATTGCTCTGAAAAGTTAAATCGAATTTTGGATGACCAACGTAATAATATGTACATAATAATATAAACGTTTTAAACGTATGTAAATGGGTACATACTTAAATGTTCTTGAAAATAACATTATTTGGTTGCTTTTTACATTATATTATGGATACATAAATTCTCAAGTTGATAACAAAATTATCATGTCTTTATAGCTGATTTTATAACTGATGTTTCTCTAATTTGTTACTAAATGAAAGAAAAATATTGAAGATAACCGAACGGAGTTATATTATGACCCATATAAATCAATTTCTGCAAATTTCAAAAGACCGTAGGCCCAAATAAGAGAACAAGTAGTAATGCTGAACAAATTGCATAAATTTGATTAAATCCCGTTTTATAACTGCACAATGAACAATAGAATTCTATGATAGAAAACCGAAAAAATTGTGACAAAAATGCTGCGTTAATGCATTACTAACGTTCGGCTCATTCGAAATGAGTTCCGTAGAATTGGAAGTAGACGAATTTCGCAAGAAAAAGAGGAGGCTTGTTGTACGGCAGCACCCGGTACATAGAAAGATGATATCCTGAAAAATTTTTCGGCGCTCCGCAAAATGAACGGCGCCGTCTACGGTGACCATTCTTCGCGATTTCTCGAGTACCACTCAAGAATTCTTTCGGTCGTTTTGCTCGTTTTGTCAGCCCCGATTCGAGTCGCGGCATTTACCTGCGGACTTCTGCCTGCTATATTTCCTTTTCATTGTTATTGATATTAGCACCGGCAGCGAAGAACGCTTCGGGCCCATGGGAACCAGTATTATGCGACTCGACTCGGTGCATTGTACATATTTCCATAAATTCACTTTTTATTCAACATGGAAACGGACGGAGCCAATTTGCGGGTTGCGATACATCAGTTCCCTCGCGGATTAGAGAAATGATCGCTAAAAGTTTCTGGAGACCGCCCCTTTCCTTAATCTCGAATTTAGGCGTGTGAAATAGGCGTGAACGTTCCCATTTTGCGATTCCGAAGTTTCGCGGGGCGCATTTCTAACTATTGTCAATTTACGCGAATTGTTTGTGTGTTCAATTCCAATTAAATTCTGATTGTTCGGTATTATTCTCGGTTGCGTTGGAAATTGGAATTTAGATGCTTCGCGCGTGTGTTCAGTGCGGTTCTATGGGTGCTTTGTGCAAATGCAAATATTATTCTGAATCAATCTTAGTCAGTAAATACGAATTTATTAAACGCCTCGAAGACTCGCGTCTGTTGCGCGACATTGGCTTGTGTGAGCTTTGTTCAAGGTTCCTCCTAATATACAATTAAAAATACCTAGATTTATGATAACGCGATGCGATAATGTATATTTTATGTCTTACGTAAAATATGGATGTCCATGGTCAAATTAAATATGTTTCATAACTGTTATAAATTACATTTTTTTAAGCATATGACGAGGTGAATAAAATAATAGATATAAAATACATTAAATATGTATGAAAAATGCTTATTGTACTCTCCATAAATTGTTCTTCACGTTTTTTGTCTCATAAGACAGTAAAAAAATCGTACATTATTTTTTAAGCAGTCGTTGTAAAATGGAGGCTTTAATCTTCAAATCTATGGCAGTATCATTTGTTAGAAAAATGATTGAATTTGCAGTATTTTTTAGGAAAAATGGATCTCCAGTTTCCCACCTGATACAGCAAATATAAATATCTTAAAGGAAAAGGAACACTGCTTTAAGCTTTAAAATAAGCTCAGGTTTATATGCTATCTGTTTTTACGAAATTATCACAATTTAACTATCGACAATTTCATTCACATTCCACTGTACATTGATTTTACAAAAAAGACGATATCTAACCGATATTTTGAAATCTGAGTTGCTTTTAGCTAACTGTCTTGTTGATATTAAATTAGTAAACATATAGATAGAGATACATACATGTAGGTGCTATTTACATAATTATGTTCACCATGTGTTTTGCATATACGTGTCTTATTAAATAAAAGTGCCCCGTCAGCCTCATATCTTTGGTCTAGTTAGTATGGTTAGTTTGGTTAGTATTCGTAGATCAACCCGTTGATACGCTAAATGCTCGTTCTAGTGTGGGTTTCCATCCCTAGAATGTCAAAATTAATTAAAACAGTAAATTTGTAATACCGTAGATTTTGTAGTCTAAATTCTTTGTAGTCTAAAATGCCGCCTGACACAAATATTTTTGAAGAACTAATAATATTCTAAAAAATATGTCGAGCTTTCGTAAGTGTCCTTATATTTATCGACGAGGGTGTACATAAGCTTGCTCTTACTACTGACTTAATACTTGATAATGTGTTAATTCTAAGAGAATGAAATCGACCTTTTGACGTAACGTTTATTATTATCATGTACCACGAACAAAATATTTTTTAGATACAGACATATTTCCAAAATATTGATTATCTTTAAACATACTTTTCAAATGAAGTATATTTCATTTTGCGCAGGAATAAAAGAATAAAAGAAGAAGATTTTCCATTTGCACACTTTCTATTGTACAAATTCTGCCTAACCCGGATTAGTGAAAATTAATGAAATTTCTTCGTGCATTGTACCCTTGTATTTGCAATCCTTTGACTTATTTTCGGCCTTTGTCAATTTTGTCTCTCTGCATTCGGACGAAAATGGGTTTCTGTGATGTTTGACTTTGTCCGCTGCCAAAACCGTAATTTTGGGAATTTCACTATAATTCAAGTGGCTCTTAACTCAGGCAAGATATATTTTCAAAAAATATGGAAACGATGTAACTCCGATTGCTTAATCCGCTTAACCCCTTGCTGTGTAATAATGAGTCTGTCTCCTGATAAACATTTCAACCAAAAGTAACTAAATGTGAATATTATGTCTTTCTTTCTATTCTGTTGAAGCAATATGTAAATATGAAGGTAAATATAGACATGGAATAAATACAAACTTTCTTTTTCCTTCAGGAAATTATTAAAGACAAAGAAATAATAATAATAATAATATAATGAAAATATATACTTTATTTCAGTCTTCATGGCCAAGAAATTGAACTTCGTTTACATAAACCTAATTAGTATAATTTTAGCTTAACCTTTCATTCTTCCATTCTCTCCCATTCACTCATCACTCTCATTCCCATACTTTGTTTCCTGCATCTATTAATATAATATTAATATAATATATACAGTTTATAAAATATCCTATTCTGTTCTTTTTACTTATTGCACCTCTTTACTTTTTAGCTTTTCTATCCCCCTGACCCTTCATTGCGTTACCTCTCCATCATTTTTATTTTTTATTTTCTTATCCAGTTTCCTTCACCAAACCTCCCCCTTCTCATGCCTTCCCCGCTCACTACTTCCTCTAGAAATTCTAATTATTGTAGCCGTCAAGAAAATCGTAGATGTAGGAAGGGGTTACGGAGGGTTTGAAGTTCTTTGTGTGAAATTGTGGTTTGAAGTTCTTTGTGTGGTAGGCTTGCGAAATCAGCTTATTCGCGGCTATTTTACGGGTTTGGTTAAACTTCGCACAATAAGACATCAGAGCTCAAGGAAACGGGGAATAATCGAGGAGAGAGTAGGATCGCGTGTAGTAGGTGAGAGCAGCCATGAAAATGTTACGGAATTTTATTCGGAGGAAACTGGTAATATACGAGAAACTGTCTGCCGGGCATGTTTGACGGACATTACATTTCTTACATTCTTCGCCAATATAGTTCTATTCCGGCAGGAATGTCGTTTGCACGGTGTACTCGCGTGAAGCAAATAACACGCTCATTGCACTCGTTGTACGCCTCTGCTAGCTTCGTTACAGCCTTTGATATCTGTTATCACGCGTGAACCATTTTACCGTTGTACAATTTATCAATGTATCGGCAAGTTTTCAAATCTGCGAGCCCCCATCCATTTTTGCATAACAATTTTATATCAATTCAACTTCCTTGTACGACTTTTGTAATTGTGGCATTATTTTTTTGGAAATGAAGGTGACCTTTAATTTTTTTTAATGGAATGCTATGTGTCTTTTTATATCATATGAGTGCGTGTGCCAAACTGAATTCATTCGTATGCGACAGAATGATCTTCAATGTTTACCGTAGTATAATGGAAAAACTCGTAATTTTTTGACAGAATATGACAGTTACAATGACGCTTACTTAAACAATAAGTTTTATTTAGAGAAAATTACGTATGTTTAAAGTTGCTGCTACGAATCGGACATTTCGCATGCAATGACATAGTAAGTAATCGCGCGAGATTGTTTCTCGACGAATTAGAATGCATTAAAATCGCGCGGCCTCGAGACGGGATTCCAATATAAGGCGTAAAAGAGCATGCAGCTTAACAAACTTCCTTAGAACAGACGCGCCTAAATGGACGGGGAGGATAAGGCGGTAGGCGGTAGATGGGAAAGGGGTGCGCTGATATCCGCTCTGAAAACATACTTCCACCGAGGTATTCCAATTTAATCAACTGCCGAAAAGCTTCTAATATCGTGGAAATGCTTTTGTGGGTGAGTTTTTGGTCGGACAAGATACGAAAGATATACTGCCGAATAAAATATTATTCGAAATAGCGTATAATTTGTTCAGAGTCGTGTGTGTGTGTATCGTTAAAAGGAAAGATCGTATTTGTTGCAATTAGTGTTTGTACAGTACTTCGATATAATCTTTCATTGTGAAGGATACTGAACATGGTGGTGTCTTAGTTTTTAAACATTTAGTTTCTTTGGATAGATCTTGGTTTCAGGAAATAAAGATAAATTAAAACTATTATTAAACAAAATAAAAAGTTTGTGCATCAATTGCAAAACGCAGGAGCTAAATATAAATTAATATTTTTCCCTAATAATTTTAATGTCGCGAAAATAACATATTGATATTCTGAAGTCTTCTAATCTTTTTAATGTCTTAAATTGTATCCACTCGTTTTTGTCGCACATGCATGTAATCCGGAGTCTATTGATAACACTGTTCAAGTGTTAAATTAATTTTTATTGCTAATAATGAATACACCAAATTCAGTGAATTCATGATTTCATTGTGTAGTCACATAATTTACCTAGATTACGAATTTTGTGCACTTGCGACAAAATTAGGTAAAATGCCAAACAGAAACGATCATTTTCGACTTTTTCTTACGATTGACTTGAACAATTTTTATATTGCATACAGTACATTTTTCCATTCTTTATAGATAAAAAAGTTGAAAATTTAGATAAAAAATTACATATTTAAATTTAAATAGCCGTAGCTCTTTTTAAGATTGATTTCTTGAAAATCGGCTTCAACGATTGGCTAACATTTTTGTCTAATTTAATGTAAAATTTAGGTACTATATAAAACCCTGATGCAACTATGTCTGGTACCACAAACGGCGTTTTGAAGAAATGATTTTTAATATTTAGCTCAATTGTTCAGCAAATACTCAATTTTTTATATAATACTTAAATATCGTATAATAAGATGTACATACTGATTCAAAACAGTTACTGGATTTATCTGATTTTTTCAACCGTTCAAAAGTATGTAAGCCTCGAAAAGGTGTTCAAATATTCTAGTGAATCGTTGTATTTTTCTCCTAGTTTGATCTAGGTCTGGGATGGCGCTGTGGCGTACGCCGGTTAGATTGGATACCTACCTATATTAGGAGTAAATAGGATTCGAGCTCTTGTATTGTGTAATAGCGGGAAGGAGGAGGGAGGAACGCGGCTTTATGGTCACGCGACTACGTGATGAGTTTCTAAGCGTTAGACACCGATGAAAATGCTAATCTATCGTTAGTCTCGCTCGACGAAGCGTGTAAGTTGTTCGAGTTACACTATTCTCCGAGCAACCTGGATGACGCTATTCTGTCGGTCGGTCTTACGTAATTTTGCTCCTGTGTCGATGACACTCCTCACGCTGTCTACGACACTCGTTCAATCTCGGATTAATAGAAACCAGGAGCTTTTATCGGAACATGTAACGCTATTACGCTATTTTTCGATTGCATCGTCGTTACTCTTGTAGAAATTGAAATAAGAAAACGTTGGCATGATGTTATACAACAACAAGAAAACATCAGTATATTTATTATCATTATACTGCTCCTGACAAAAATTATTCAATCAAACGAATTGTAAGAATGTAGCCGTGAAACGAGAGAGTGTGTGTGTTGCGTATAAGTGAAATAATATAAATGAATACACATCAGACCTGGGCATTCGTGAAATTACATTGTTTGGAATATTATTTCGAATAACATGTTATTTTATTTCATAATTACTTTCAGGCCTGCGATCACTTTTATCACATAATTGTTTGAGATAACTATAAAATTGTTCTAATTCCAGTGAGTTTTAAAATATAAAAATAGAAATTTTACTGTAACGAAAACAGATGTTTTGCTCATTTTTAACAAAATTCTCAATCACTGTCCCAAATATTGAATACTATTCAATAAATTACGACGATATTAAATGATTATTACTGTTAACGAAAAGTTGCAATTCTGCCTAAAAATTAAGTTATAAACAGAGAATAAAATCGTGTCATTGAAAGCTTCGTTTGGAATATAATCGATTTTGAGAATTTATTTGATGTAGGTATTTGCCTACGCAGGCAAGTCTCCGAGAAAGTAGAAACAGTAAACGATGACCAGACACGCCAGACTGTTTCTATCCAATAGCGCGCATGTCAAATAAACTTTCAAAATTCATTATCTCAGAAATGGAACCTCCGACAAAACAATTTTATTCGTTGCTTCTAATTTAATGTTTCCTGTAGACTTGCATCCTTCGACGTTGTGCCACCAGTTACATGACATGCGACATCCTGGGTTTTTCTAGACAATGATGCAACCATAGTGGAGACACTTTTAACACTTTCAAATGACAAATTATGAAGGTCTCTAAGCGAGTATGTTGTTTTGTACGTGACTAACGAATAGGATGTGGATTTTATGCTCTTACGACAAAGATGAATAGACGAAATATGAAAATATAACGACATTAGAAATGACTGTTTTACATTACTTCCTGGACACATTTTCACAGTCTCAATAATCGTAAATTAAAAATACTAGAATATTGTTACATTATAGTGTAATTATATTGTTACACTATATTCTATATGCATGTAGTGCCATTGAAAAGTTTGAAGGCTGTCATGTTTTCTAGAAATTGTTTTCGTAACGTCACATTTTATAAATTCTTTGCTTCATTTAATGTTACGCAGGGTCCTATTGCTTCATATAAAATTAATAAATAAAATGTCAAATACTTGTTTAGACGTTATCAAAAGAAGCTGGTCATTTTGAAAGAGCCAGAAATGAGTAACTTCCATTTCGTACGTTTAAATTGATTCTCTTATGTTTACAAATCTTATATTAAGATTTGTCACTATAATGTATAAGATTGGTGGTGTCAGTGCAATAAACAATCTGTAACTAATCTTTCTAAATCTTTGTTTAACTGTTTGACAAACTTCTGAACGGCATTAAAATTACCAAAAGAAGAAATATGTACGTTTTTATTTACCTTCTATTTCTTTCAATCAACTTACAAAATTTTTATTTCGCATAGAGAACATTTTTATTTTGCATTTATTTTATACACAGTCTACTAATGTTATTTTTCTTGTCAAGAAAATATTATGAAAAAGTTGTAGGTTTGATGAACTCAAGCAAAAAATCAGATCAATCATGTGCGTCCCATAAAAGAAATTAGCAATGTTTACGACAAGCTAATATTATATTTCACTTTTGTTTCTTAAAATCGACTTAGAAAATTTTTTATTTTGTACAAAGGTCCGCACTATTAATAAGATATTTCTTCCCACGAAAGTTTTACAAAGAAGTTGTAGGTTTCACGAAGACTATCTTTTTAAGAAGTACACGATTAACCATGTATGCTCCGTAAAAGAAAATGAAATGAAATCCTCTGTTCCTTACTATGGACTTGGAAAATTTTTATTAGTGATATATTTCTCGCCAAGTAAGTATTAGGTTGTTGCATATGAAACGTCCGATTCATAGCAATAATTTTCTCTAAATAAAACTTATTAATTAAAGTAAACATCATTGTAACCGTCATATTCTGTCAATAAATAACGAGTTTTTCGATTATACTATGGTAAATATAGAATTTTGTGGTTGTTCAGCTTCCACGTTTATTAGATTATCATCTATATTTTTGAGCTATTTGTATCATTGATAACTAGTGCGTTTATTTACTACCACATTTTGATCAACCATCACATAATATTGTCATCAATATGTTTATTTTTTCGCTCATATAAACAGAATACACGTCGGTCACATTGACCGAGGTTGAAATAAATTTCATTTAAAAGTAAAGTTGGATACACAGATAGAAACTGGAGGTAGGACTTGAAAGATTAGGTTTGTACCTCTAAATGGTATACATAATACACCTGTAGGTTATAATGATATTTCCTGATTAAAACACTTTATAAAATTTGCATTCTGAAATCGGTCATTTCATATGCAACGACCTAATGTTACAGAACAGTTGTAAGTTCCACGAAGTCAAACAATTATCTTGTTAACAAAAATAAGAAAATATTGAAGATAATCTAATAATATAGTTAGCATCTTTTCTCTGTCGAAATCGTCTGTTTCGTGTCGTTTCTCCTTGCCGTTCAGCTCGATACGACTCGTTCAAAGAGCATTGTTACGCCGCCCTTGGTGTCATTCGCCTATCGCGCGCACAATATGCGAACGAACGCTGCAAAGGGAAGTTGGTTGATCGTACACGGTGAAATTTATAGCGCGCATCAGAATTTATAGCGTCTATTCATTTCGCTTCTAGCCGCTGCATCTCGACGAACGTGATTTTTTTTCCATTCGGACTTGCTTGCATGCATTTCCCTTTTCGACACGTGGACGTCGATCATCCGACAAAAACAGCTGCCGACGGAGAACGCGGCAACCGATTGACGCATCTAACAACCAATGTGCTTTCCTATCGCGAGAACACAAGACGCAGAACGTAAGATAAGATCGACATAACACGCGCTCGTGTATTTTCCACGTTGTTCTCGCATCACGACAGAACCAGTTCCGAGATACACTCTCGAAACTCTTCGATCGCTTTCATTTGCAACTTTGAACACTTTGCCTATCTACGATTGCTGGATAGCCTTTTAAAAATCAATTTATCTTGCGCAGTACCGTGTACACTATAACTTCTATTATACAGGGTGATCGGTAACTGGTGGTACTACCGACAGGGATGATTCTGCGAAAAATAAATAAGTCGAAAATGTAGAATACAATTTTTTCATGCCAGGCTTTGTTTTTTAGAAAGTCGAGTTTGAGAACACGATTCCTAATCAATAGCAGAGCTAGGTAAAATAGTATTTTAAATAGTAAGTGATAAATAATCCTATTTATTTTGAAGTATGCGCACAACTTTGAAAGTAAAATATTTTATTGAATGCAATAAGTTTTTAAAATAGTATTCGATGAATATTGAAATATTTTCTATATTCTAAATATTTTTGCTGAAAATAAAGGTTTGTATTCGATACATTTGTGAACATAAATTTTTTTCTAATGAGAAAATACTTTGTATGTGTATATTGTTTATCAACAAACCGCAATAGTATCTTGCTGCGTATATTAGAGTGGTTATACGCAAATCAGTCATAAGTAGACTGCGGATTTTATGCATTTTTGACACAACCGAGTTAGTATAATTTAAAGTAGTCCAAAGATTGGGATTTGAAAATGTCAATAAATAACTTTAAATTTATCAAAATTATTACAGAAAAAGAGAAGCTTCTAAGTGGCTGCTTTTTTTGCAATTGATCCAGACAATTTTTGTTTAACGTGGATTTTAACATGGATGGTTTAACGTGGATTTTCAGAGTATTAAGATGTTAAACATTGGGCTAGTATTTTCGTATTTCAACTTAAATAAAAAGTGAAGTGGAAAACGAGTTAAAATTATCTCCGCGTTTAACGTGTTAATTAAATTATTTTGATTTCGTGGGACGGTAGATGTGCAATGAAAGTGATAAAATTACATTTTACAGGGGATCAAAATCCTCGGGTTGGACAACGGTGTAGTTTTATTGTTCCGAAGTGCATGTAACTTGTTAAAGCACTTCGGCCGTTTCCTTTGTCGCGTGGAACTTTGCTCTCCCCTCTGAACGGGGAAAGCGATCTTATTTGCCGAAACGATACTGTTTGACACTCGCGGGGGTGCAACATAGTACTAAGACTGACCAACCACCTTGTTCCTCGGCGTTGAAGCCACTTGGTCCGTTCTTCTTGTCGCCCCGTCCCCTTTCTTCCGGTTCTTGGACTCGGTTGGGTCGCGTCGAAATAGGCGCCAGCCCGTGGAACGCAATTAAAACTTTCTCACAGAGCGCCGCTACAGGCACCGGCCGCAGCGAAAGGACTCGTTCCTTAGAAGGGGGGATTCTTCCTTGCCAGATATCCCGCGGGTATAATGCAAAATCGATTTACAACAGGATCAATTGTTCCAGTTACATCCTCGTCGCGCCGCTCCGCTTCGCTTCGAACAGGATTGTCTGGCCAATGCATTTTTCATTCCAACGATTACCGGGGGTAGCTTTCGACGCGTTGATTATCGCGTCAATCATGTACGCGTGATACGTGATTACCGCATACGCGATCTTTATCTAGCCTTAAAAATACATTTTCGCAATGATATATCGAGCGAACTAAATTTAGAATCCGCGAGATGAAAGAAGATTAAAAGATTAATTCGTCAGATTGCGAATATTTACGCGTTTATACGCTCCGGGACAACAAGATAACGAATCTCCCATTTTTAAAAGTTTCCTAGTGGACACTGATAAACGTATTTGTTTGAGCACGCCATTCTGAATATTGGCTACAATATACGTTGCGACAAAATTTTACGAATGCAAATAGAAATATTATATTCCGGAAACGAGATGAAATTACAGTATTCAGTATACTGAATAACGAGTGCTGATCGTGGGAGATATGTAGTTCGTAAAATGTGTAATGACATTTTGTGACTTGTATTTGTTGAAAAAAGAGAGTAGATAATTAAAAAGTAGACTGTGAAACGAAATTAAGTATTCGTGAAATATATATGTACCACATCGAAATTAAATAGAAGATGAACAGTATTGAAAGAAGCAAATATTAAATTTATTAAAAGATCCTGAAAATTATGGAAAAAGAAGAGATTCGGTGTGGAGGAGATGCACCAAAATATTAAATGTAAAATATGTATTGTATAAAGTAATATGTAATACATATAACACAAATGTATTAACATTTTCGCCCTCTAGATTTTGGAAAAAATGTCATTTCTGTTAAATGTAATTAAACAGGTCCATGAAGTCTAATTTCATTTTATTTATATGCGTTAATAAACGTATCTTGAATTAGTGTATAAAAATAGATTTCAGTGGCAACGTGAAAATAAATTAAAATCATGTAAATCTTAATGTGTGCTATACATATTTTGTCCTAGAATGAAATTCATGAATATCTATTTTAATCTATCTATATTTATTTGAATCTATCCATATTTATTTTAATGTATCTATATTTATTTGAATGTATATCATTTGTCTGTTTGATGTATACCATTTTGAATCTATCGAATGTTATGTACAATGATCTTAATTTACATAAACACCTGCAGCCCAGTAACCGCTATAATAAATGTTACCGTTTGTGTTTCATTAATTACATTATTTCGATTTTGTGAGATTTTTACGTCTGTTGTTTCAGCAGTCAACATGTTAACCAACATGTTTATTACGTTGATAGTACTTTAGAGTCTGCTACATGCACAAGGCTTGTAACAATATTTACCGCAAACATCCAATTACCGAATGTCGATAAATTGTTAATAATTACACGCGATATCGAAGAATCGTTTGAATAATGAACTTTATTGCCGCGAAGGGGATAAGAATTTATGTAACCGTGGGTTCTGGTACTAGTACACGATTCCGAAATCAGTTTATTATTGCATCGTTATTATATTCATTAATAAAACTGTAAAAGTGCCTTTAGAATGCAACAGATACTTGTCCGTCGGCGTCAATAATTTGCGTTCTACAACGTGGATAATTGGTTTGTAAATTATCGGCCGATATACTCACACAAGAAAGATAATCTTTACTGTATATAAAATACATTGTTTGTTAAAAAGTATTTCCAAATATTCCTAAAAAGGAGCCAGCTCCCGATATAATTGTTGAATATATTGCCATTTTAAATAGCGTTCGGAGATTGATAATACTTCTGTATAAACTTGTTTCGACAACGATAAGATAACTGTTTATTAAAAAACGAGCTCCGATTAAGATCAAAGTATTTTTACAAATGAAACTTTCATTGTCCCGAGAGGTACTCATTTGGCGTAAGCACTTTGTTTGTTAGTGGACATGAAGATTAATTATGTTTTTTGTAAACATACAATGGTAGAAACATTTAAAGAAATTAAGATAGCTGTTGTATTATTTCCAACTGATTTACATTATTAAGAATAAAAATAAATGTTGATCTGACTCCTGCATCCTGCAATTGATATGGACAATTTTTATTTTACGTAAGAATCCACAGTTTATTAATAAGTGGCTGATTTGATACATCGCGAAAATATATTAGTAATTTCAGCGACTATGTTTGTAAATGCAGGTTTCATGTTACTTCATGTTTTATTACAATATTGTGATAAAGTATTCATGAGCGCGTCTTTCTCAATATGATATTTCTTCTTTACTTTTACTCGTAGAATATGCTGTCACCATTCGGCGAGAAAACCGTGGTACGCTTTGTTGTAGTAGGTCGTCCGGAAAGCTCATGCTGTTTTCTACACGGCGTCTTTACTATTTTTTTTTCTTGGAAAAATTCTCGTTTCCCTATGTAAGCGTGCAGTTCTCCGGAAATTTTTCACTTGTATCCTCCATACGAGATAGATGCCACATTTTTATTTTGTTGCGAGATGCACGGATGGAAGAGTATGAGAATAAATAAAATTTACTTCGACCACAATATGTTCAACGGATGAAAGTACGTAGATCGATAGTTTGACTTGGAAATTTTACCTTAAGAAATGATGCAACCAAATTTTCAATAAACACGAGAAGAAAAAACTTTGAAAAGTCTCACTAAAAGTTTTACTCTTGGGTTTATATGATCCTAAATAGAAATTCAATTGTGATAGTCAATTGAGTATTCAATAAATAAATGTCACTATTTTTACGAATAACAAAAAATATTGACAAGAATCCTATTAAATATTAAAATGTACGTCTACTAACTTATTCGAGTTTTAATCAAGAATTAAATGAAACATTTAATCAAAAGTATATTTATATCTACATGTTTAAAATTTATTTAGCTTAGTTATTATTCAGTTTATGAATGTACAAAAATATAACGAAATCAAATGTAATTTTTATAGAACGAAATGGCATGAAACAAAAATAATTAAAATCCGCACAAAATATAAATCATTTAGCATTTCTCTTCAGAAGAAATAATTTTAAAATACGTCAAATGACTATTGAGTTGTTATCAATCAGTTTGTGCGCCGTCACAGATTTGCATGAAAAACAAATGCTGATCTATCAAGGTAAAACGATATGCTTGTGCCTGGAACACCGTTTTAAATGGAACGAAAGCAAAACGTGGACATTTTAAATAAAGGACTCAATTAAATCTCACTCATTGATGTTAATATTTAAAACCAGTTTTTCCGATTTAAAAACAGGCTTTTGAATTTTAGCAAAATCACAAATTAAAAGATTAATGATCGTGTGTTCCAGTGCTAATATCGCCCTTCAAAATGATTTATCATCAAGAAAGTTGTTAAACTTTTAATTAGGTCATTGATCGCAATTGATGATGCACTTTTAACGGTTACAGTATTTCAATACTGCAGGTCTGGAGGAGGGACCTAGAACCATTATTTTAAACATTTTTTGCTGGTCGGTGTTTTACAATTGTTCGTTCAATTACGTTATGAAAAGTCACTGGATTGAATGGCCAGTAGTTTTTGATATCCTGTACGCGTACGTCTTTAATACGCGTTCCAGCTATGACCTTTATTCACAGCTACGTGTACAGGTTCTCCTTTCAATGTGTTTCGTTTTAAGAGCTCTTCTATACGGGCTCAATAGATATCGAAAGCAAGTTTCCAATTAAAGTAATCCCAATCTAATCGGGAACAGATTATTCGTTGAATGCACTTTCAGCCGAGAAAGATATCTCCGCTGCTTTCGTCGGACGAGACATAAAAGAACGTTATTAGCTCTCACTGTGAATGATCCGATCGATCGAGCCATAAAAGTTACGGCGATGGGTACGCTTTTTCGCAAAAAAAATTCTCCGCACGATTCAGATTGTAATTCCCAGGAAATATGAACTAGATACTCGCAGAAACGTCTGTCGAAATAAACCATAAAAACAGTAACTTGCCGTGACATCCATTGAACATTCCATCAGCATAATTCCGTAGATCAATTTATACGAGCCTTGGTCAATTTCCGCGATTTTAATTCGTTTCCTTTCGTCCGTCCGTTGCGTCACACACCGAAAATTATTTAAAACTTATTGAAATTTATTCAATCGCACCAGTTATGCGTAGCATTCTTGTCAATTTCAATCTATATTTAGAATCTGAAACGCATTTCAGACACTATGTAGTTTCCTTTGCGACTCACTCAATTATATAATCCTTTAGATTTTATAATGTTTATATTTTTCAAATAACATTTTCATTTATATTTATGTTTAATATTTAAGATATGGTTAAACTGTCTAATTTGAAGATTATTAAAGTGATTTACCTCGTAAAATCTAACAGAATTAGCGACGACCGTCAATCAAAATTTCAGATTATAATATCACAATTATAATTTGTTTCATGTTTGCACACGGGACTGACTAAAAATTCTAACGTGATTCATTATGTTTTTCTCAATTCAATTACCACAAAATAAAGTTGAACTTTTCATTTTAAAAAATGCGACTGGGACTTGATTTTTAACAGATTTTTTATACTAAGAAAGAATCATTGTCCTGTCATTTTACTGAACTCAAAGTGTAATTATGATTTTCTATTGTAACTTAGACGGATCATGAGCAATCGAACCTTAGACTGATGTTTACAACACTACAGTCACCATGAACGGAAGTCATGATTTAGAACCAGATTGTATACAGTAGGTTGTTAGCAAAATCAAGGCTAATGTAATGGATAATGTGTGTAAATTATGTGTAATTAAATTATCAGCTAGACATTTTTTTAGCAAAAGTATACGGCGAAAATTCAACTTTATCACAGCATTTAATTAATTTTATAAAGTGCACTAGTTCAGATATAATATTCCTAAATGTATAACATAAAAATTGTAAATTTTGAATATAATGTCAGGAACTTTTACCGAACGAAATTAATTCCTCTGCTTATAATATTATGTACAATTGTTGGCAATCTTGAAGGAGTATGTGTTTACACCTGTATGGCGAGACACCTGGTGACAGCCGAGCTCTTGATCTCTCCGTAAATTGGTTAATTATTTACAACCATAATTCTACTCTCCATTTACGCAATCTTACAATTAATAAACGTATGTCCAATATGGCGGTTAAAAAATTTGAATATAAGATAAAGATACAATCGATTAGTTGTAAGAACCAGGTATTAACTTGTACACCTAATGGACATCAGTACCATTTTTCTATTTTGAGTATTTAACTTCCAGCCTAACATAGCTTTGCGGTTTCTTCGGAGAAATTGTTAATCGCAATGTGGTTTTAATCATATGCGGCAGTGGTGGAAGAAATTGCAAAACGATAAGTTTCCCATGAAAGAATCTTTTAATATGTAAAAGAAGTTTTGTTTCCACGAAATACTTTCGGAATTCCGTGGGTGCCTGATGCGTCGGTGTAACGATTGCAAATGTAATCGATATGAATCGATCTCCTGGCTTCGGATCCAGGACAAAGGTACACCGAATGATCACGCGAATGTGTGCGTGCCCCGGTATACATTTGTGAACGGCGGAGAGAAGAGGATGAAAGTGCTACTTTTTGCTCGGTCCAGCTCGTCGTGGAATCGAGAGTCCGGGTACCTGTTCATATTTGTAGGCTGATTCTCGTGTTCGTACAAGTATACGCTTGTAGGAACATTCTTATGTAGTTTTACATCAGTAATAATTAGACTGCGGACCTTCATGCAAAATGAAAATGTTGTGCTTTTTTTGTAAGAAGCTACTTGGGACTGTCTGACTTTCTTTAATAATTTTAGGAGGTTGAAAATGATATATCAAAGCTCTAGTCTTTCTACCGCTTCCAATTACAGCTAGTCATTTTTGTTACGAGTACAAGAAATCCGCAGTACAGTAATAATTAGACTGCGGATGTTTACGGACTTTTTCATTTCTGTAGGCAAATTTTTTAAAAAAGTGGACACAAATTAAATTCTATTTCCAGCGGTGGTAGTTTTTATAGATCTGAAATAAATAAAAATCGTATTCAATTCTGTGCAATTTTATATTCTAGCATTTTTTAAAAAATCTCGAAAACCATAAATGCACAAAAAAGATGATTTAGACAAACTCAAACTTACAAAATTGATGTTCTGTGTTAACTATTTCTATTTCGCGTTTTTTACCAATATTTTGTTCTATCTTTTCTATTAGGTGTGCCATAAAATATTTGCATTTTGCTTTTTAGCCCATTGATGGTATTATTTACAATGAATATTAAAATAAAGTAAAGACACCGCAAGATGCCAGAACACTTTCGAATTGAAGAGAGAATATTTGATTAATTTCCATTTAATGACGTAGAACTTACCTGTTAACATTAAAACAAACTAAAAGGTTTTCTAGTCTACTAGTAATTTTTAATAACCGAACCAAACCTACTTTCAAGTTTAACAGATTCCAATCAGCTTGTGGTTTTCCCTATTATTACATTTACATGTAAAATATTTGAAATAGGTTTCAGTGCGGGGAATATAATTTTGTACCAAATAAAATGCACATGGATTCACTTGAATATGATATCTTTAATTTGGAACTCGAAATTGAATGTCCCGATTTTCGCCAATGCGGTCTGTATAATACCGAGGCGTCTGGTCCATATCGTACATTCCATGTAAAGAAAGATTTTTGTTGCTCTGCACTTATTTTTCTTTATATAGAATTTTTATAGTTTTTCGGTTGTACCACCACTCTCCCATCATTCTGTATATTGCCACGTGGTGGTGTTACCTCGCAAGGGAACATATTCAAGGTACATAAGCCGATTTTAGTGAAACTTATGAAAGATAATTCTTAGAAAAATATTCGACACGTGTTTTTTTTTAACGGCCATCGTCTACATTGAAAACAATCAACTTTGGGAGTCAAAAACATGTTTTATTGATCATCTTGGAAATTATTACAGCTAGAGGAATGGTTTAAATGGGAAAGTTCTGTATATTTTAATTAAATATCACTATTTAAATATTACTATTTGTTTAAACAACATCTTAAAAATTCAAATGTTTTTAAAAGGTAAAAAATGGATGTCTGTGTAGTGCATATCACGGTAGAAATTTATTTACACAGTCCCGTAGCATTTAAAGAGCATTTCTTCAAGCGATAAACACGCGAAACGTTCTAACAGAGCGCTAATGCCGATAACGACGAGAACGCGACCGCAATGGATCGCGTTACTTAACAAGATCATGGAAAAATAACGAGCCATGGTTTTTTCGCGCAACCGATTAATCTACCGGGCAACGAGTATCGATCGTGTGGCGTTGAAAGCGCGACGACTGCTCCGCCCGGAAGAATTTAGGATGACCGGGGCCACCGCACCGTCCGAAATTCTCCGAAATAATCGATGGTACAAGCAAAAAAATCTACTTTGCTAACCGACGATCACGACCACAGAATCAACGTCCGCACGAGAACTGGTTCCTGAAGACTGACTCGTGAATATTTCATCTGAAAACTTCCAAAGTGACGTCTACAATTGTTAGTGATCAGTCTAGTTTGCAAATCAATTCTTATTTGCAAACACACAACACTAATATGTATAACGCTAATAATACTGAATTGTGCCGGTGATTTTGAAAGTAAACTAAAGTCGTGTCTTCTTCCTTCGAGATATTTAGATTTTTGCGTCTGATTTGGTATAAAGATGTTTCACCATGATATCGTACTGGGTGTCCAAAAAATGTTCTACTTAGTTGAAAAGAGTGATTCCTAAGATCATTTAAAATAATTTTTTCCTTTGCGAAAATATTCTCCGCCGCTTCGTTACGCAGTTATTCACGAAAAACACGGACCAATCAAAGCGCGGCTCTGAATTCCGGCTTGGCGACAGCTCCCGTTGCGTGTGGCATTGGCATTGGCCGAGCCGGAATCTGTCCGCTGTAGCCGCGTTTTGATTGGTCCGTGTTTTCCGTGGATAATTCCGTAACGAAGTCGCGGAGAATATTTTCGTAAAGAAAAAAGTTATTTCAAATAGCCTTAGGAATCGCTCTTTTCAACGAAACACATTTTTGGGATACCTCTCATAACATGTAATATATAACACACATATGATTTTTCACTTCATCATATAATTATTAGTAAAATCAATCGACGTAATACATCATAAGCAAAAGATCAATTTGTTTAGAATTTTAACTTGCATCACTTTTATAATTACTGGCAAAATTGAAGTCTTCGTGTTATTTACATTCCTTCCAGATGTTCTTCGATACTAGACTCGCGTACTTCGCTATAAATCTATTAGGTCGTCTGGAAAGTTCGTGCGGCTTTATGTGTGTAACTGTGTTCTTTATTTTCCACTTTATATTCTCTTTTCAGACGAAACGTAGTTTCCGTCTTCTTTGACAATCCTTTCTCACTCATCGAGTAACTTTATAATGCCACGAATATAAAATTACTTACTTTAGACTTCTGGTTAAAAAATTGTTTCACATTTAGCCGAACTGTTTCTCTGTTTTCGAACATTTTTTCCGGGTAGCGAATATTGCAGTGATCAGAATAAATGGTAGTCTGATGGTGCAATGTCTAGGGAATAAGGTGGATGTTGTAAAAATTTCCCTGCCAAAACCGTGCCTACAGTTTTATCCGAGGCTCGAATGCGGCTGTTAAATTTTAATAAAAGTATACCACGTGTTTTCCGTTTTAAAATAACCGTGTACATTAACATTTTGTTTTAATTGCTGTATTATGTTCGGTTAATATAAATTCGGAAAGATCATACTTTTGAACAGATATTTAGATTTATTTATATTCAAATATAACAATTAAAAATATTATTTTAATTAGTACTATTTAATTGGTATTATTTTAATTAGTACAATTTGAAGAGGAAGCACATTGTGATTTTTATAGAACTTCGATTAATTTTTTAATCGAATATTTCAAGATTACAACTTCAGATTTCTCTATCACATAATATTTTTAGGAAGTCTGCTGGTTATAATTCCATTTTTTCGGGGCAGAATAAGTGTTCCAATTTAACTAGAAATTTTTCTAATTTCGAAAGAAATAAAAATGTTTTATCTACACAAAAATGTATAAAATAAAAATGTTAGTGCATTTTACTGCATTTCACAACAGTTTTCTTGGAACAGAAAAGATAATAGTCATTCAATTACAGTCATTCCACAACGAATTGAAAATGTTAACAGTTTATATATACAGTTATATATACGACTCTTGCACCCACAAGCGTTGCCATGCTGAAAAATTATTATTTTCCGATTTAAAAATTAATATAGTTTTTACGACTTCGCATTGTGACATTTTGTTTTATTTTTACAATTGTGAACAATACCCTTCGGAATCGACAATTTCATTAATCTTGTTTTTACCATTTCAGCACTTCATTTGTTTTGCAGCATTTCGTTTTCTGTTTCGGGCTCTCAAATAACGCACACTTCTCATACGCAATTCATTTAAAAAATTGCTCTGTTATTGTTACGATTTCAAAGAGCAATCTATAATGATTGCAGCGTATTAGTAACGTGCTGCTCCAAATGTCTAGGTCTGATTTTATTGCAAGTTTTCAAACTGCAATAAATAATCAACTTTAAAATAGATTATCCTCGCATTCCAATTTTTTGCATTTATGTAGTATATTAAATAAATATATTTCTTCTGATTATTTTGTTCAATTCAAAGAAAAGACCGAAAAGACATGTATAATTTTATGTAATATTTACAAAACCTTGTTTCTAGTACTTGAGGAACTATATCCATCTACTTTTTATTGCAATTTGAAAAATTACATTACATAACTTATTGTAATTTGAAAAATTACACTACATATTTTTATTGTAATTTGAAAAATTACATAATTTGGTAAATTACAATATTAAAAGATTTTGTATTTCGTGACTTCAATCTTAATTTTCAGATAAATTTCTTGATTTTAAGAAAAATAAGTAGGTGAAACAGAAAATATTACATTGTCTATGCATTACGATTATTAATGCTGGGAATAAATTACTACCTATTTCTTCCTTCCCATAGTTAATGCCGAAAATTTATATTTTCCTTAAAGATCCTCATAGTGTATACGTAGCTGTCAGATCAAACACTATTATAATTCAAGTAGGAGTACAGTAAGCGAGAAGTGGTACGACTTTCCACAAAATCTCATGCACTTTTACTCTCTTGTTAAATGATAAATGATATTTGTCATGTATGACATTGATATATGACGTGCAGTAGCGTTCATAAGTATCCGAAAGACCTTAAATATTCAAAAAGTAGAATGTTACACACGAAAGATGAAACCATTTCACATGACAACTTTATAAACTGCAATGCAACGATACTTAATTTATGAAATTACTTATTAATTTCCTTTTATAGAACTCGCAGCCTCCACCGAGCATTGCTTTAAAAATTGTTGGAATTCGTTGTAAACTTATTATTTTAATATCTAAGAAGTCTCTCTAAATGTCTAATAAAACTAAAATTTGGCAACTAAGATTTAGGATATGTTTAAACACACCCATTACACTTATAATAAATAGAGTGTTTGTTTTAATAAAGAGTCATTAACTTCTGTCGTGTAATAGTTATAATTACGCTCTGAAAACGAGGTAAATTAATATCGTACGTGCAAGAAAGTAGTCGCTAACAAAACAAGTCTTTCAAGCGAACTTAAATCTTGCTTGCCTCTTTAATTATCTTAGTTTAGGTTTATTTGAAATTTCAGCATTATAGAAAATGTAAAAAACAAAGAAATATGAAAGTTTGAGAATTTGGTAGGGTTTACAAGAATAATATAAAATTCAAAATTTGTGTGTTTGCAATTTCTCTCTGGGGAGTGTTTTCTACTTAACATTCTTAAACGTCAAATTAAAGAAATATAGGTGATAATCAATACCGACGTATCTATTAACAAAAATTTTCCTGAAGAATCGTAACTCGAACCTTTTCCAGCTTTGTGTAAAATGAAAATATTGTGCATCTACTGTAAAACATATAAACCAAATATGAACCTCTTTCTTCCTCTAATAATCTTAATAGATTGAAAATAATATATTCACTTTTTTTGAGTTCTTTTAATTCTCCCACAATTAAAAATTTCACCTGTTCATTTTCGTCATTAATGCATAAAATCCGCAGTCTAGTTGTTAATATATCTGCGACTGCTCATTTTCAATTAAACGGAGCACAAGCACCAGAACAAATTCGCGGAATAGGAAACGAAATTGTGAACATATTAAATATTCGTCATCATTTATAATATTTCCATTATAATATTGTTAGAAAGATGTCGAAGTATTTATCCTCATTTTATCCATTTATGTTGGGATCGAAGAATGCCGAATCAAAAGATTCGCGTGTGCGTCATTCAGATCCTGGTAGGAAGACTCAAAGACTCAAATATGAGTCACCTAGGCGAATATGTTAATACGTCGACTGCTTCGCCGGTCATCGATGGCCGGCGCCATAAAAAGTTTTCGAATGGTTAAAATAAGCTAGATACATCAGCTACTAAAGAATGTTGTTAAAACAAATTCATTTATCGAATGCTATATTGGTTGTCACAATCGAAATTTCATTTCTGGCCGTGCAGATCTAAGACTAGCAACAGGGTCGGATTAACCCCTTTGACCCGACATGACGAAATTATTAGATGAGGTGATTATTAAATAAGGTGTCCTCGTGCGCTTTTGTTCGTTTTCTAGAATTTGAAGATAACTAGGGAAAATACCAAGAAGTCTAAATCATTCAGTGATCATTGTAACATATTTATAACAAATACAGAAGCATACTGACAACCACAGACGTTCTAGATGGGCTAAATAAATCTAAAAAAAAAAAAATCCAGAGTGAACGATGGTTCGTGAAGTCTGAATGGGCCACATAGGAGAATCTGCGATTTTTTTTCGGTGCCACGCGTGGTCACAGAAACGGTGGGGTCGCCGAAAATTCTCAGGCGGGCTGCCCTTGCGTACGAGAGTGTACCTGTTCGGCGAACCCACGGGCGGGAGTCCCATGGGTCCTCTCGAATCCAGTAATAATTCCCGGGGCCGGCAGACCGTGAGCGCATTCTGCTTGCATTACGTGTCTGCATTCCACGTGGCCTTTGGCCCCACCCCGGCGAGGGGCCTCAGGGATCGTTAAGGTAGCACCTTAACGGCCCTTTTACGAAAAGACGCCCGAGGTGGTGTTCTCGCGGGCCGGTGTCTCTCATTATTATTCACCCCGCGTCCTCCAAGCGAGGTTTCTCTCTGTGTTGGTATGCGTATACCTGTCTGCCTGACTGGCTGGCTGGCTGACTGGCTGACTGGCTGACTGGCTGGCTGTCTGACTGGCTGGCTGATTGGCTGATTGGCTGATTGGCTGACTGTCTGACTGTCTGACTGTCTGACTGTCTGACTGGCTGACTGACTGGCTGACTATATGAACCTGCGAGACTGTGAACAGTTCGGTCTCCTCGCGGTTTCTGTCCTTATTCAACCTTCTTCGTGCACGGCAGACGTTCGCTTTTGTGAATTCGCGCGAAAATTCAATCTGCCTGCGGTCATTGGTCCGGGAGCGGCGCGCCGGTTTCCAAGAAATGTTTACAGTGCCGCGGCTTGTCTTGTTTTTCGAGGATCTATTTTCCGAAGGTCGTTTATCGGGTCTTCTCTTAAGGGGGGAACCTTGTGTAAACGGCCTGTGTTACAAGAATTTTTGTTGAAAAATTTATTGCGTAGATTGATGTAAAATTTGAGGTATCATTTATTAACGTCATGATGTAAACAAAAATATTTTTTTTTATTTTAATCGTTAGTATCGATGGTGCAAAGGCGGCTTGAAAATGGCATCCTGGAAATGCGATGTGCAGTGTACAGTGCACAAAAATGATCTCAAACAAAAAAATCAAAATGGAATCGTTAGTTTATGCAGATACGCACAACATGACATTCTTCTTTTAGCAAAATTTGCAAAATTGCAAAAATGGCGAAGTTTTGAAAAAAAACGGATTTTCTGTTAATAACTATGTTTTGAATAAAAAATTAAAAAATCGGACCTCGTCATGTTGTGGCCAATTATTTATAGAATACATATGCCAAGATTCATAAAGATCGAGTAATCAGTTTTTGAGCTACGCTGCACGGCGTGTGAAATTTTGCGTTTCGAGAAAAATGCGTTTAAAGTTTGAGTAACGTGAAAAAACACGTTACGTGTTTGTATATCGTGAGAAAGTCTTAATTCCTTTTAACTTAACGCGGTTTTTTGCTAATCTGCGTTTTCAAGGCCATAGAACAGATCTCCCTCTTCCTCAAAAAGTTGTACTTCAGCTGTTTTTTCTTCTTTTCGAGAAGCACGACAAGAGCCCGACTACGTGAGCCGCTCCGCTCTTTTACGTTTTATCGTATTCCTGAGGAAATTTCCTCTCGATTTAAACAAAAAAAGAAAAATGCTCCAAAATTTCATTGAGAAGCCAGTCTAAAACTATTTCAAGAAAAATTTTCTATTGTCAGAATTCCTAGTCTTAAATCGAAGTAGAAGCACGGTCCGTGAATTCGTTAAAAATCCAGATAATTATGGCACAAAAAAGAGTTCTGGTCGTCCTCCTGCGTTAACATTATACGAAAAGCGTGCGATTTTAAGCCTGGCATCGAGTTCAAAAATATACATGGTGACAGATATTTACTTAGATTGAACGATTTATTTTTATGATAATACTATGAGCGAAACAAATTTCGCTACTATTGCAGGGATGTTGAAATAGTAATCCTTACGACAGATTGTTATTTATTAGTATTTGTTTCGTCAAATCCATTACCTGTTTTTAGAATTTCTACGGATGAAAGTTTGGTAACCAACACGTTCAATTAACTGTGAAGTGAAAATCAAATAAATTGTATGCATATTTGAACGTATCATATAAAGTGAACCAAAATTCGTGATACAAATGAGGTCAGGGAGATAGTGCGATCCGGGATGATGCAGAAATCATGAATATCGGAATGGCATTGACGGCTTCGTTTTCGAGAAAAATGCAATTAAAAATCAATCTGGTACGCGTGCATTTAACTGATGCTGGTTTGCAGATTTCACTGCAGATCGTTTGCAAAAGCCTTAACAATTCATTTCCTAATTCTGTTAATAATTTCATAACGGTATGTAACGGTAAATACCGTATCCTGTACAAAAAAAAGCCTTAGTGATGGTCTGCTGTAAAATCTATAACGCCAGTTATGCATCAGATGCACGCGTACCAGATTGATTTGTAATTGCATTTTTTCTCGAAAATTAAACCGTCAATGTAATTTCGTTATTATTGATTTTCGCTTTATTTTAATCCCCGTGATCTCCCTGACCTGATTTATATCACAGACTATGCCACACTTATGTTTGCATCTTAAACATAAATATTAGTAGCATGGCACATTAGTTATCTTTATTAGGTGCAAAAATTAAAAATTATTTTAAATCCAAATCTGTTATTCACCCAATTGAAAATTCAGTAATTATTTATGAGATAGAGTAAGCGTACAGAAAGTAATGAGGATCACTTTACACAGTGCGATGCATTTTGATTGTTTGAAAATAATCAGATTCGTTTGAAATGAAACCATTTTCTTCTTATCCGTTTGTTTCAATCAACCGAGAAAATCGTAATTTTATGATACCAACAATAAGAGAGTTTTAATCATAGCGATAGATGCATAAATTGTATGCTTAAAAAGAATGGAACGGTCGCGTCGTAGAATTTAAAGAAAGTAGGGCAAGATTGAAGAATTAAGTTTCTTGGAAAACGTTTAAAGTTTTGCAAACGATTTTAAGACGAATTGTCAGGTACTTTTCACACTTATTCTTGTCTCCTATCCCGAGGCCATACAGAAAACTTCCCTTCATTGTAAATCATGTCACAAACTGCCACTTCTCTCAGAAATTTCTGCAATTTTACTAATTTGCGTTATGCATTCATCTTTCGATCAAAAAATTATGCTGTACTTATCTTAATCGTTAATTCTACTATTTCCATTATTTTCCTACTTTTTGAAATATTTGTTTTCATATTCGTTTGCGACAGCTTTGTAGAAATATTTAACTATTTTGTGCAACAGGCTGTACAGTTGACTCTAATAAAACTACATTGCCTATATGAACGAGTTTTCACACAAAAATATAAACTTTAGTACAGAGAGAATCAGAATCTTACAGATACATTATCATTACATGTATATGTAATGATAAGACTACCGATTTTGTATATTTATTACATAAATTAGAAGGTGTAACTATAAGTAGCAAAAATATTCGAAAAATTTAAACATACTTCAGTTCGTTGTACTTCAGGTAAAAAATTTTTATTTTGCATAAAGATCCGCAGTCATGTAATGATAGAAGAAGTTGGTTTTTGGTAACTGTGAATAATAAAAACTGGACTAAGCATTTTCAGGATAAAGGGAAAAAAGTTTTTGATTACTTTCAACATTTTTTGCAAAGAAAACAATGAATGCCATTAATTGTTATTAACGTACACGTTCCTTAGTCTTTAGAAATTTGCACGTGCTAGAAATACGTACAAATCCACAGTCTAGTAATAACTGTGGAATACACGTTAGCCTTTCCTAGAAAGTAATGCATAAAGGAGACGCTGAAGTATCAGCATATGTATGTACGCGTTGACAGCAAAATACTACTCTTGGGTATGAGAAAATGTCATACAAACATGTAAAACGCTTGCGAAATCTAAACCTTTTTAGTTGACATTATAATTTGAATGCTTATATTACACACACATATAAGCATTCAAATTACATATATATTCCTGTCAGAGACATGGACAATGAGTGCTGTTTGCCGGGGCGCATCGGGTTGCATCTGGGAGCAATGCATCGAGGCTAATGATGTTAAAGTAAAGAGATCTTGCGAATTCGGCATTCACGACGACAGAAGATGATCTACTTTATTCTCTTCCTGTGTAGAGTGCCCTACGGGGCGATCCGTTTTCCTCGCTCGCAGTAGAATACACTCGGTGTAGAAAGTATTCGTACAAAAGAAAGAAAGTATTCGTCGTTTAAAAACTTTATAAATGTGGACTAAACAGCTTGAATTTGCTTGAGATGTTTGAAGGATTAGTTTACTAGCTAATGTGCAAAGAATTCTTTTAAGGAATTGCTATTGGTCGAAACTGCGAAGAAAAAAGTGAAGGTCACGATTTTAAAATTTTTTATCTGTGCCTATAATGAAAATTTACATGCTTTCTGTAAATCCAAGTCACATACATGTGGACGACTAAAATATTGGAATCATTTGCATAAGTTGACGATTTTACATTAAAACAATCAATTATTAACCCTGATACGCTCCCCAGAAATAATTGCATAAAAGAGTCTAAGATAATATTTTAACCATTTTTGTTTTACACCTTAAATCAACAAATTGTCAACGTATGAGGGACAAAAGTCTAGCTACACTGAAGTCTTATCATTTTTCTGTGAAGTATTGATGTTTGAAATGTACAAATTTCAAAGTTTAAAAGATCTAAAAATCTGGAAAGTTTATATGGTTTAAAGCAATAAATAAATAATAATAATAAATTTAGAAACATAGACAAATCGGATTATAGCCGCATGTAATAAAAGATGGAATGCAGTAGGAATTTTTTAACCACTCCAGCGAGCCCTAAAATGTTAATGTGAAATGTGTATTACAAAAGTTTAAACTTTCTCTCAATATTTCATTGCAGAAATGCTTTCTGTAGGTCTAAGTGTATGTCTTGGTAAAGACGCCATTCCAGAGCTATGTTTAGATGACCCCTTCTCACCAGGAACAGTAAAATGTCTTACCATTTGGTCATTTATTTTACTATCACCCTGTATAAGGGAGTAATTATTAGGCGGTATATTTGATTCCATCACAGCAAGTACGAGCGTGCCAAACTCATTAAAGATGCTAAACTTTACTGAAAATTTAATGCATATTTTATCTTGTTCGTAATAAAACCCAAAAACCATTAGAAATCCTCAACTACAAGTTTATATCTGTTATTAAATGAGAATCTAATGTACAGTGCATCCAAGAAGTATATATATATATAATTTAATTATTTAATGTTGCTTCAACATCAAAGGTCATTAGCAACACGGTACATTTTCTTACAATATATTATACATATTTGTACCCTTGATATACTTGGCGTTCGAATCGAATTGTCGAAATTGCTTGATTGCCCGATTCTCAAAAAATTGCCTATATTGAAACTGTGATCATTTTGGATTCGTTTCAAAGCTAGAAGCCTCTAGTTTCATTATACGCCATTTCTTTTATTCCACGATTTTGTTCGTGGTGTAACGAGTAAGGAACTGAAGACGCATTTTTTTAAAAAAATGCTATACTTTCAAACGTCCGTGAAAATTTGACAAATCTGTTTTGTGTCTAGAACCACCGAAGATTTAAAGATTAAAGCTTTCTCTTTACAACGACACCTTAAAAATTGATGTACGATTTTTTTTAGCCGTTTTATCGAGCTAGGAATGAGAGGTGCGCCGCCAATTTTACAGTAGTAAAAGTTACACCACGAGGGCTTTATACGATCGAGCTCGTTCCTCGTTTGTGATCGATAAAACAGCGAAAAAAATCGTATATCAATTTTGTGTAGTGACGTTGTAAAGAGGGGATTTCAATCTTCAACTCCATGACAGTTTCGTTTACGAAACAAACTTTGGAAGATTTTGAAGACGTTTGAATTTGCAGAATTTTTTAGAAAAAATTGGGTCTTTAGTCGTCCACCTACTACATCATGCAAAAATATCTTAAGAAAAAATGAACACTGCTTTGCGAAAGTAGAGGCTGCATGCTTTGTATAATTTGTTTTACGAAATTATTACAATTTAAATATCGACAAGTTTTCGAGAATTGGAAGTGTAGTGTTTAAATACTTTTCGATCCACTGTACTTACGGTGAAATGAAGCTAATTACACGGCAATCAAGAGAATTGGGCTGATACTAGTTCTTTTATTTGTAACATAAAGAGTGCGTCTTCGTAATTGTTACATAGTATTAGAGTTCCTAGTATTGCTGTAATCAATGGATCAATCGGAGCGTAAATGCATGAAACTTGCATGTATAACTTGCATCCAACTTGTACATATGACATTTCAATTAGACAATTAGAGTTTCGCATAACTATGGCATCCGTCTTCATTGGAGGATTCTGCGAAATTCATTTATTTACAGGAAGTTATTGGTAACTCGGTTTTTCCAAGTATGTAATGATAAATATAAGAACTCAATTGAGTTTATCAAAGGCAATGTTATGACTCGTAGTCTCCTTTGAATTGTGGCTGCTTCAAGATACTCTTATCAACGTACGCGATTCGAGAGACAAAGGGACACTGAACGAGCTTCGATACTTGAGAGTAGAAGGGCACGCAATTCTTTTCATGTACAGTACTTCCAAAAATTATTGGAACACTAAATTCCAGATGTTTGAAAAATTGTCGATATTTAAACTGTGATCATTTCGTAAAAGAAAACTAGTACAACGACAAACGTGGACTCATTTTAAAACTTGAAGCCCCTACTTTAACATCCTTTAGTTCATCTTTTTTAAAAGATGATTTTATTCGATATGGCAGATAGGAAACTGAAGACACAAAATTCTGTAAAAACATCAAGACAAATTTTTTATGCATAAATCGAACGGAGTTTTAAATATTGGAGTTTGCTGTTTACAACGACTCTTCAGAACTAGATCTACGATATTTTTTTACCGTTCTACGGAACATCTTTCATTTTTCATTCAAAGTTTGATAAAACAGCCAAAAGAAATCGTAGATCAAATTCTGAGGAACAGTTATAAACAGGAAGCTGTCATTTTCAAACGTTTACGATACATTTGCTCGCGTAAAAAATTATTTAACATTTTTGCAGACTTTTGAATTTGTATAATTTTCAAGTAAAATCGTGTCTTCTCATCTGCTGTAACATACAAAAAATCTAAGCTGAAAATGAATCAGGCATTGTGAAAGTAGAGTCTTCACGCTTTAAAACAAGTCTAAGTTTGTTGGTGTAAATGTTTTTTAACGAAATTATCACAGTTCAAATATATTCAATTTATATTCAATTGTAATAATCACCTAGCTGTTAATGCGACCACTTTAAAATAAACAATATATAATAATAATAATAAGAATGGAATATTTAGTATTCAAATGCAATTTTTGGATCCATTGTATTTTGTTTTTATGCAATTTATTGTAACAGGTAATTCCTCACTACACGATAATGATGTCCTTTAACTAACAAAACTGTACTATTTTATAAAATATGATACATTTATTAAAAGTATCATAATTTTCAAAATGTATTATAAAAGTGTATTATTTACGTGTATGCAAGAGTAAAAAACATTAATAATAGTTTATGAATGTATGTAAAAATTTTTTAGTCCTTTTTAATCGTACATGCATAATGACTTATTATAGGTAATGGTTATAATCTCCTACCTTTTTGTGCAATTATTTGTTTGCTATCGATTTGCTGTCTGAATAACCAGATTCGTTATCGACTGGTAACATGCTTCGTATAAATAAATAAAAGAAAATTGGAAAAGAGACTAAAACATTTGAATACATGTAAATCTAATATGATTTTGCTGTATATGATTCTGCATAGACTGTTTTAATCTTTGCAGTTTCCAATTTTTGGCTGTTTCCAATTCTCGGTTGTTCTTGCTACATTATTATTATTATTATTGTTCTATAATTTCTCTTTTTGTCACTGTTGAACACATTTGAGAAGAAATATGATTGTTGCTCTTTGGGACATCTTTATTTCTATGGTCTACTTTTTTTACAAAGTTTATTATTTCTACTTGGTTCCTTTCTTTGGAGAGACCTTTAGAAATTTTCGTAGTACGAACCGACGTATTTGTGTGAAATTCTTTCTTGAATGCTGTGCTCCTTTCAGTGAATATGCTGTGTTATCCCAGAGGACTTTTAGCAAATTAAACAGGACGTACAGGTAGCGCTGAGAAGCATGGTCCGAAAAACGTAAAAAAATTTTTTCATTCGAGGCCCAATTTCCAAAAAGTTTGGAAATTTGTTTAACACGCGTGATATTGACTTCTGTTCATAATTTGTAATTCCCTATTTTAAATGCTAATACTCGTCTGCTCGACAAACTCGATTTATCGAAAACTACGTCTCAGAGGAGAAAACTTTATTTTCCATTCTGCCTGTACTTCTACAAAAGAATTACGTTGCTGCTTGTACCATACCGTACAGTTTTATGTACTATATGTACGAGGTTTCTACATAATTATTGGTTTTGTACATGCGCTATAATAACAGTCGTAGAATGATCAGTATAATGTCTAAAATGTAACTTACTATAATGTCTAAAATGTCAGATTATTTTTTATGCACGGAATTTCACGCAGTCGTTTGCTTAAGCTTTAAATTTTTAACAATTTTCTTAGATGCACGATTCTGCCGAAAATGTAGCGGACTTAAACGTAAGCATAAATTGAAAAAATAATAGTTATTGACTTTTTATAATGTACTTATGTACAATGATAGTTCAGATAATACCTCATCAACGTTTAAACATAAGTAATAGACAGTGTATTGTGTTAATAAATTGTTATAGAGTGCAAAAATAAATTGAACACGTTTATGATTAGACATATGATCTATATGCAAAATAAAAATTTTCTACCTGAATTGTAACGAAAAATTCCTCCAATTTTTTATTGTTCTGTGATCCTGCTACTGTTTTTTGTCATAAATATAAAGTGTACAAATTAATTCGTGATCCTCGCGGATTAGTTAGTTGTATATTTGTTTTAAATCCATATTTGTTGCTAGACTTGTTAGTTACTTGTAAAATGGAGTAAATATGTAGAAGATTGTGAGGATTATTTTCAAGGTTTGTACTGGTTGTTTGCAAATACATAACAAAATGTAGAATGTGTTCTCAGTTTTTCACCTGCTATATCATGCACAAATACTCTAGAAAAAATGAATAAGTCTGCGAAAGTGTTGGCTTCGAGCTTTAAAATGAGTCGAAGATTAATTACTGGTCTACTTTTTTAACGAAATTATCAAGTTCAAATATCGAAAATTCCTCTAGAATGGGAAATTTAGTGTTCAAATACTTTTTCGATCCGCTCATAAAAACAGGAGTCCATTTATGAGTATTATTTTTATAACAGGCTTGGTTTTTGAAAAAATCAAGCCTAACTAAATCGCCAAGAATCGCCATCGCCGCGTCTGACCATAACTGGTCGCTGCTACTTATGGTGCTATTACACTAATGTTCTAATCACCGATTTATATTTAAAATTTTAAATGTAATTTTAATGTTTTTAATGTTTTAAATATGAATGATCGATCGCAGGGCATATTATCCACGATATAGACGTATACTGAAAACAATTAAAATTTCTAGTAACTTGAATATTTAATGGAATAGTCATTCTAAAATATTAAAATAACAATATCATGATTAGACTGCAGATTTTTATGCAAAATAAACATTTTTCTTCGTTTTTTTCATCAATTTTTTCATTGCTTTTCTTAATCATTCTAATAAGTTGAAAATAATGCAACAGTACTTTTGTATTCTTGAAATGTACTTACTGTTCTGCATTTGATGTACACATTTTTCTCATGAATGCATGAAATCCGCAGTCTAGTAATAATACTTGAATGATTACTATAATATTGACAACAAATTTTCAATAACATTTTGCAATGAATAATCTAGTCCATACAACAATATACAATCGGAGGAAAATATTATTGATAACGTACTAATAACAATTTCCCAATTAATTATATGTGCATAGTTGGTTTAGACATTATTGATTGGTAGCGTATGTATTTTGCATGATAATACATACGTCTGCTAACTACTTAATTTAACAAAATAATGCTTACGATACCAAAAATAGTTCTAAATTGTAGCTCCAAGTGGTGAGTAACGAAATCGTTTTGAACGACGTAAAAATATATGCAGAAGGCCGTTGATACAATGAGCTATTACGTTTTCTATTGAATAATTTCATTATTAAGCGCCAATGTTATTGGTATCACCGCGGGAACATTTGTTCCACCCTCTCTATCGGGAATAAGTGAGGTCAGGTTATGCAAGTTAATCAACGTGATGAGTAGGACTCTCAAGTGCTCTTGAGTGGTATTTCGAAGCAATTTAATAAAGTATCATGACATTAATTTTCATTGTCAACGAGTTCATAGCATTATCGGAGAATAGAATGCATCTGGTATACTTCCTTGTCACGTGGACTCATTTTTTCATTCTGAAACACAGGGAGCGACGAGTTTCATCATAGGGCATTTTTACTGATCAAATTCTCAGCAGCAAATCATTTTTTCAGAAATATTGCGTCACCATCTTCTATCCTATATTTCAATGATGACTATAGGTATACCACTGAACTTTGGGTTGTAGAAATCCTTGAGTATCATTCATTTTTATCCATTGAGTTAGCATTTATTAAAGGTCCTTAAATAAGGTCCTTAAAAATCCTTAAATAAGAATTTCATTGCATAAGTATTTAAAGATCCATAAATAAGATTCTTAAAAAGTTCTTAGAAAATCCTCAAATAAGAACTTCATTGAGTAAGTATTTAAGGATCTCTAAATAAGGTTTTTAAAAAGTCTTTGAAGAAGGATTTAAAACCATCGGACTTTTAATAATTAAAACTGTAGCTTCATTGTAAGAAAATAAGTTGAAAATATGATAGTATAACTTGAACTAAAAATCGCACAACTCCAAAACTTGGGAATGAAGCCACTATTCCAGAAATTTTTACGATCATTTCATTTACGATATAAAATTGACTTTCACTTTTTATCATATAAATAAAAACACGAAGTATAAGTAAGTTGAGTTGATAAGCAAAATAAGCATTCACCATCTTTAAGCAATCGAATAAATAAGCATTCGAACAATATTTTTCGAATTTTGGACATGTGCCACCTGTCAACTAAGGAGCTCGATTGATGACCATATTGAAAGCTACGTGTCATGTTCAACATGACTTCCATTAGCAAGAACTGCTGATTAGATTCCTGGTATTTTGTGCTAATGTTGCACTGGATATGGATGCACATGCGTTTCTTCTTTTATCTTGGTTGTAATATCTTTAATACGATCCCGTAAAAAAATGTCTACGGGTGACAAATCAGTGGATGTTGGACGCCATTTTATAGGAATGTACACCTCGATCCATTTATTACTGAACATATTGTTTAAGACACCGACCAGATCCGTGGTCTACTAATAATAAAACACAAGAATCGAAATATTATTGTAGAAGTAACAATTGATACAATAACAGTGGTGTGAAAAATGTATTTTAAAAATTGCTCGGTCGACATCATGCGGTAAGAGAGGTAGTTGATCTCTGTCATGGCAGAGAGTGTACGGCACGGGAAGGAAAAGGAGTGCGGGGTGTTTGAATTACATCCTAGGCGTTCATCTCGGGAACCGAGCCGATCAATCGATTCCGAAAGCCGGTTATCGTTCTACTACTGGCCTTTAATCCGCTTTATTTGGTGCTTCTAGCACGAAATTATCTTCGATTATAACAACAGTTATTCAAGGATCGATTACTGGCTCGCATAGCATACAAAGCATTGTTATGTAGGAACGGCATCGCCTATAGACCTCATTTCCTGTACTCTCGATCGCGCCCAGTGACTTCTATAGCCGCTTTTCTCAAGCGTTCCGGTAATTGGACGGGCGAAAAAGGAGCCATTGTCTCTCTTCATCCACGGTTGCAGCAAAGGAATCATAAGCCCTCATTATTATTCCCAGTGTTCCCTGCCCCCCCTCCTGTTCCGGCTTCACCAACCCCCGCGCCGTTTCTTCTTGTCTCTTTCTTCGCGTTCTCTTATCTCCATACAATACGAAGGTCCTCGGAGTTAGCCTGCTCCTTCATCCTCACCCCGTACCTCAAGACTTTTGCTTGCTCTCCTTCTTCATCTGAAAGTCTGCTACCCCTCCCAGAAAAGATTCGAACAAAATCGTGATCTTAATTGCTCAACGAATTACTAATACGCATATTAAACCTGGAGAATAACATCTGAAGCATTTAAAGAATGGAGTGGCATTCAGTCGGCGGTATTCGGTTGGCCAGAATCGCAGAAAGCTGGGCAACATTTATGTCTCTGGTAATTATACATTACTAATTACTAGACTGCGGATTTTATGCGTTTACGACTAAATTGGATATGTGCGATTTAAAACCAGAGGAACGATTCAACAAATGTATGCATGTCGATACATTATTTTCAACTGCTTAGAATAATTGAAAAAAAGGCCCTTCTATTTGGCTCCTGGCTCTTGCAATTTATACAGAAGATTTTTATTTTGTAGAAAGATCCGCCGTCTACTGATTACAAACAGAACGGTTTTAGGGGTTTTGGGGGTCGTAGATTCTAATTCTGATATTATTTATTTGCTGGAAGGAGGTACTGACTTTGTAAAACCATCCTTACAGAGGGTGTTGGTTTCGAATGTGATTTTAAGCAACTAATGTCTTATGGACACACCCTTAGAAGTAAATAGTTAGAGAGTTAATGTTAACGGAAGTTATGATTTGACTGATTGTGAGTTTGACACATCTAAACGAATTTTGAATGGATGGAGACTTAAAATCACAGAGAAACATAATTTGAACAAAATTGAGTGTAATAATGTTGAAAGTTTTATTTAGTAGAAACAGATAAATAACTGTACTATAAAAACCCATTCGCAGAAATCTTTTGAAAAACGTCCCTATGTGGCAAGTTTTGGTGGGAATGGATAAAAGCAAATTTTGACAAGTAGCCATTTTAGATTTAATAGAACTTGGAAAATATAATAATATAACTTATTCTATTACAGGATCGAATATTTTGTTCATTGATAGAAGAGTCGTCGATCGTTGTAACAACTATTGAATGATATTCAATGAATAGTGATATGATAATATTAAATAATTTATACTGATATTTGGAATGTGTGATTTATTTATAAGATTGTTGTATGTATAATAATGGTTTTCTTGTGAAACCCTTTTGATAAGTATTCTTAAATAGCATGTTCACATGGAGCTTTTATTATACAGATTTTGAAATATGTGTCCCATAAGAACTCTTTTTGAAGTAGTTCCCAAGAGTAACGTTTTTTTTTTTCTATAAAAGTTCCACGGAGGCAGATATCTTAAATAAAACGTACAAGTTCGAATATATATTTTTTTTTAAATAAATGATAACTGTCTATTTCGATCCCTGGTGTTAATACATATTTTGGAAAATGATTGTTGGGTCATCAAAACAAATCTTCAAAAATATTTCTACATGTTTTATTGGAATCTTCTTCTATAAGAAGCTTTTATAGTTTTAGGTTTAATGTTGGAAGCAATTTTTGCGATTTTTTGATTTTTCCTATTTTGAACTTTACTACAACCGCGTCAAATTGACGTTTACATGACGAAATACTAAAATATTTTTAGTACTATGATCGATGAAGACAATTGTAAAAGTTGTCAGAAATACATGTCTGGATAATTCTTATAAAGAAATTAACGTATTTCTCTTTATATTGATACTAGTATACTTGCTCAACAAAGTAGGATTCCAACATTTGTAAAACATTTTTGTATTTGTAAAAGCAAAAGTAATAGTTACAAGGAAATTACAAACATACAGATTTGAAGTTTTATAATCATAACTTTATTAAACACTAGTTTTACAGAGCTCGTCAAAATAACGGGCTCTAATATTTTTAATTTACGAATATTTGCCATTGTAAAGATGCATCCATGAGGAATTAATCAACAAATTTATGTCTTTGTTAGAAAAAATGACTAAAAATCTGGATAGACACGTTCTTGTTATTTTTATAAAGTAATATGAAATATTCACTTTTAGTGCTCCGTCAACCTAGTGGAAAGCATGCTGACTTTTATTGTTGTATTTACCTGTATCATCGATGAAAATATTTTTCTCAATCAATAATGATTTGATCGAATATCTTTTACCAGGAATAGTATTATCAGCTGTGTCAGATATGTTGACATTGTCAAGTTCCTGGAAAACAGGATCATATCAGTCCGAGAAGTTCTTAAGATAATTACTGTTGAACACGGTTCGAGTAATTGTCACATGAACATTTTGTAAATTAAATTCGAAGTGGGTTGACACCTAATTACAGGTGGTATGCAGAACGAATTAACTTGTTCTAGCACGTCTGTACGTCCTAGCATACATTGAAATACAATCTATTTAGGAGAAATCCGTTCCAGATTCGCATTACAGAGCACCGTTACCACGAAACACGTAAATTGTTCAACATGAAAAACATAAATACAAAAACAATTTATGTCATTTAATATTTAAAGTATCTGCACCTAATATAAAACACCTGATTTTAAAAGCTTGTAAAAAATGCTTATATATTTCAAAATTCGTATATTTTCATATGTTAGAGTACTATAATAATTATGTAAATGTTTAAGTGTCTTGAGATCACGGTCAAGTCAAAGTGCAATTTGAAAGTGGTACCTCGTACGAAACACTTCGAAAATTTGTAAAGGTATCTCATATAAAGATGAGATATTATATTATATTATATTTAAATTATAGTTAATATTAACTGTAATGATTTATATGATAGTTAACGATGAATATTATTATATAGAACATTTCTCACATTTACGATTTTCTAAATTTAAAATTGTAACCTGTTCAGTAAACCTGTTTAATGTTCTTCATTAACATACGATTCCTCCGTTATATTCCTAATTATGGAACAGAACACATACAGGTTGTTACAGTACTCGTGGCAAGAGCCTAACTTCATGTGAAAAAATAAACCGAAAGTACAAAATAAATCTTGTTCATTTGAAATTGTCTTTTCGAGAAAATCGATTTTCAAAATGAGTCGACTATACCAAGTATAGATACTAAATGATGAACAAACACATTAACCTCTAACCTCTACTGATACAATAGCATGTGTGGCTTAGGAACCTTCATAATTGTTTTCCTTGAAAAAAATATGAACCGTTTTTATTTTCTATTTTTAAATTGTATCTTAAATTATAGTTAAATTAAATCTGATTGTATCATGAATACTGGGACAGCCAAACAATTTGTAAGTAATCTCAGATTTTGCATGAAGAAAGTAAAATGAATTATGTATCGTATTTTTAATAGTCAACGTATTTATGACTTTTTTCTTCAGTTTTCATCCAAATTGCAAAGGTCATTGCGTGATTTACCAAATTACTAAAAATTACTGATTTAAAATATTTTATGTTACAATTACTGAAATAAGCATATTGTATAAAAGTCGCATGTTTTTACTTTGGTGATACTGTTGTTCCAAGATTTAAACATTAATTTGTTATCACCACCGGACGAAGTACAATATAAATGTTTTATCTGCTGTTCGCTGTGCTATATTTACATCATTTTTCCTGTTCTGTCCGTTGGCGTCAACAATAAATAAGTATATACCTGATAGAGAACAAGATACCTGAAGTCGATATATCTGTCCATCGCGCTGCTATTATTTCAAACAAAACTGTAATGTACTGACGGTCAGAGACATGTACCTAGACTTAATAATTAATATAATAATTATAATTAGTCTGCGGATATTTAAGCAAAATAAAATTAATTGTAAGACATAGAAACCAAAAGAAAATTTTTTCTATTTTATAGTTTTTACAAGTTCTAAGCAATATATCAATAATCTTGAATTTTCTCAATCTTTCTGTTCGAAATTTGACCCATCCATTTTTGTCATAAATATTTATAACATAATATCTCCTAATCAACTCATTTTTCGACATAGATGGATTAATATCTTTTTATAGAGAATAAAAAGCAGCACCGATTACTGCATAACAAAATATATGGTCTCATTTAAAAAATCCAAGTTAACCTTCATAAGTTCAAACATTTCTCGTTATAAATAATACTAAACACATGAATCAAAGTGGTAGTACCTGGTGTGCCAGCCTGAATATAAAATCTGCAATCTAATAATAATATTTCTGTTGTAACAAAAAGATAAAAGAAACGTGATTGTTAACTTTTTGATTATATGTAGAATGACTAACACATATAATAAAATTTTATCTATAACATTTCGTATATACTGCCAATAATTAATTTATTTATATTTTTATAACAATATTTATAACAATATTTTATAACAATTTTTTCGTATAATAATTCATGACATTTTTTAACTAACGTTTACGTGTCTACCTTGCATGCAATTTTGTGTTTACTTCTGTTTTATCGAATTTTAATTTTTAAAAGCAAACATAGTTTTGATGCAGTTTCTTTGTCTTCGAAACACTAAGACTGTTTTCCAGCCCTTAATCAATGCATGAACTCAAATTTTCTGAAAACATGACTTATCTTTTTGCAAAATCTGGATAACTGTAATCGTGTTATTTTTGCAAGCTATGTTTAGTGCTGGGCAATTCTAGTGTTATAGGGTCTCCCTAATTTCACGAATTGTAAAACCCGTTTTCATTGGTTTTACATTTTCTTAGAGTGTAATATCTTGAAAACGTATTTCCAAAGTAGTGGTGCGGCTAGATACACAAGTATAAATCAGAGTGTTTGGCATTCATGGCAAAGGATCACCATTAAATCAAAATGCGACATGGTGCTATTCAGTTATGTAGATACCTCACCAGATGCATCGTATAGTATACAGGGTGTTTCATTTGAAGTGAACCATAACCAATATCACCTAAACTAATGCTTTTTTGATAGAAGAAGGTAGACCATTTTTTATGGGAAATAGTGAACTCCATCGATTGGTACATTAAAAAATAGATGGCTCCATCAAACAAATTAAGAGTGACCTTCACATGCCCTCTACTCGTCCACCTACAAAAAGACCTATAACATCGAATTATGTTCCTCTTGAAACCATATAACTTTTGTTCGAAGCATTTTTCGATATCATTAATAATTTCTGAGATATTCAAGTGATTCACTTCAAATGGGACATCCCGTATAATGTACATACAGGGTGAGTCTCGTAACGTGACGATCTCAAATAACTCGTAAGTTATTTGATGTGCGAAAAAAAGTATCGAACAAAAGTTGCATGGTTTTCTCGGAGATATACAGTGCTCTAAGCTGTTTTTTGTTACTTTGCTTTTTTATCGAGATATGAGGGTCACCTTCAGTTTTTTAAATGGAACGTCTAATATTTTTTCTCAAATTCTGATAGATTATGAAATTCTGCGTAAAAAAGTATTATACAAAGTTGGACTTAGAATGAATAATTACTGAGACATTTTCAAATTAATAATTTTCTATTAGGAAATACGCTTAGTCAACGTGATTCGTAACACGACTTTGTTTGCGACGGCAGGCCATGTTTGTGAACATGTTCTCGGTTAGATGTTAGATATCATCAATATGAAATGCTTATTTAGTATCTTAGTAAACGTTAGTCATATTGAGGAAGGTGCTACATTTATTATTACGATGTTCAGTAACAGTGAAAAACACTATATGATAATTGCTTATGGTGCGTGCGAAGAAAATGCTATATGAGCTGAGATCTTCTACCAGGCTAAGTATCCTGATCGAAGCCAACCTTCGCATTTTACCTTTTTCAGGCTCAGTAAAAGATTCAAAGAGCATGGAAATTTTAACGTAGAAAAATATTAAATTTATTGTAAAATTGTAAATAATGTAGATTGTCGTATTTCTACTTTAGCAGCTATTGCCCATAATCCGCACATCAGTACACGACAGATTTTGGGTGCTATGGGCATTAGTCAAAGAAGTGTTGTGGGTATTCTTCATACGGAGAACTTTCATCGGTATCACCTGTCAGTACATCAAAAGCTACATGGACAAGATTTTGAAAAACGCGTACAGTTCTGTGAGTGGTTTTTGCATCAGATGCAAGATTCAAATGGTACATTTGTACAGACTATTTTATGGACTGACGAAGCCGCATTCACAAATTGTGAAGATGTTAATACAAGAAATATGCATTATTGGGCAACAGAGAGTCCACATTGGATTCGTGAAGTTGACCAGCAACGCCGGTGGAATGTGAATGTTTGGTGCGGCATAATTGGTCACCAGATCATTGGACCGTACTTCATTGAAAGATCACTAACAGGTCAAACATACTCCGTATTCTTGTCTGAAACACTGCCAGGCCTGTTAGAAAACGTACCATGTTTAATACGTCCAATAATTGTGCTCGATTTACCGCCGTTCCATTATTTCTTTTGGGGAACATTCAAAAATGAAATTTATCGCGACGTGCTGAAATAACTACAGAAACACTGGAAGAAGTTCTTCGCTCACTGATAATTCGATTACGCAAGTGCATTGACTGCAATGGACAACTTTTTGCGACATTTAAATTCGAATATTCTTCTTGTGGTATTGCGCAAGACTCGCTTAGCGTGTATTCAATTTCTTTCTGCTCCTTACGTATATGCATACACGTCAGAGCTGTTTAAAATTCAATATTCTCGCAACAGAAGCCTTACATGAAAAAATTGTATCCCACAATTTCGCTTCACTTCTGCATGAAAATTTTGCTTTTCCTTTTCGCCTAATACGAATCCCATTTGTATTACCCGAACTCTCGTAGAACACGATGCGCGAGTTCCCCTACAATCGTTAAAAATTTAAAAATGGAGAGTGCATTGTTCACGAAAAGCAGATGAAACCGTCAAAATTCAAGAGCCACGACTGTATTGTCGGCTGTACGCAACAGAATTATACTGCAACGTACTACTACACGCAGAGAGCGAAAATAGGCAAAAAGAAAACGAAATATTTGGTCGTACGAGTATGCATTAAAAAAAAAAAAAACAAAACTTTGGCGCAGCCCCAAGCTCGGCCGGAAATGCAGAGCATAACTATTAAAACTGCGATTTTCCTTATTGTTTACGGCTTTTCAACACGTGATTTCACAAACTTTTACAAAACGTGATAATACTATTCCTGCTATTTCCGGCGTATTATGTTCTAACCTTAACAAAGAGAAATAACGATTAAAACGTTCTGAGCTCCAAGTGAAATATGAACTTTGAATTATGCCATGATGACCGTTTTCGACTTATAAATACACTGTGGAGTTTTATGCATTTATGGCAAAAGTAGATGCAAAACAGTAGAAAAAATTACAGTAATTCAAGAATATCGATACACTATTTTTAACTTGTTGAAATGATTAATGAAGAAATGGAATGTCCATCTGGCTCCTGTTTCTTACAATGTATACAAATAATTCTTATTTTGCATAACGATCCGCAGTCCAGTAACATGTACTACTTGTAATACTTTCTTTAATTCCTCTGTATTCCTACTTAACTAACAACTGTTATTCAGTCCTAATTTTGAAAGCTCCAGTGAATATGTTTCTAACAATATCTTAGTTTTACATAATAAAATATTTTTAATATTTTCTAATTGTCAGGTTTGATACGATCTTTAGTTTTCGAGAGCATAGATGAATCCATAAAAATCCTAAAAACGGTATTTCTCTATTTAAAATATTTTTAAGTATGGATATCGTTGTATTACTCTCGACTGTTTAAGATCACTAAAAGAGAAAATACATTTTCATTAATATTCTGTTTCTCACAATTGAATTGGACAATTGTTACTTTGTATAAAGATCCGCAGTCTAGTAATAATAGTAGGGGTACGTTGAATCATCTGTTAGAGAGTTGTTGTGGTCTGGAAAAAAGGAACTGTACTTTAGAGGAGATATTATGCAGAAGAGAAGAAAATAGTGGACTGGTTGGAGAAAGTAGTGTATTAAAGAAAGTAAGGGAAGAGCGGGGATGATAGAAGAAGGGGATGGAGGTTTAGAATAAGTTGTACGCGTGTGAAGAATGGAAGGGTGAGTGTGGGTTAAGCATTTGGAGATTGTAAACCAAGTCCATTCCTCGGCTTTCTGGCTGGAATTAGCAATAAATAATAATAATAATTAGTTTTTGTGATATTTGTCCCACCAGTTCGAATAGTGATATTTCGAGAACGTTTAAAGTTTTACGTGTAGGTAAAAAGCCAATACGACAGCCAGCACTTGAACGTCTATAACTTTGCTAATTCTTAAAATTTCAATTCTTTAAATATCAAAGAGGTGGAAAATGTAAAAAAATTGATTTTATACGAAGAAGCTCGAATACAATTTTTGAAAAATAATATCTGCCATAAAAAGAATAGATAGAAGTTATCTTTAAAATGATGTGCTTTGAACGTACATGTAGGGAAGGTTTAATCGCTCATGGTTTATACTCAGATATTACCGCAATGTAGACAATAATTATAAGTAAATATGTATATTTCTATTTAGTATTTAGTTTATGTGTATTTCAGATTGCTGGAAAAATAAATAGGTTTGTTGCCTCCATTACCGCGAACAATTTATATTTCGCTGGAATAATGTAGCAGCTTCACTGCAGCCATTAATTATGTAAAGTCGGCGGAATGTTTCCGACTACTTTTTCTTTTTTCAATAACGTAATTTCATACTGCAAAACATTGAGTATAAACTACACGATAGTTGTGTATTTTATAAGATTTCTATCTCTTCGAAAGCCTATTTATTTATATTACATAATTGTTTCTTGAACAAATAAGTTAAATAATACCAGTCGAAGTCTAACGATGAAGTTTAAGAATTTTTACAGAATGGTTGGAAGGATATTTCCTGTATAATAATAAATTAACTGATTGCTGGATACATAAAATAATGGGAAAGAACAAACGCACAAATGTTCACTGTTTTTTACGAAAATGTGGTGTAACTTTACATTTGCGTTATTATTATTGGAAAAATAGAAAGATATTCTCTCTGAAATTTTAAAACGTATTGTCAGGATGTTGTCTAGACAATGAGGAAAACAATTTTGGAAAACCAAAGGCCTGAAAGAATGCATTTCAAAAGACTGGAATAGGACAAGTCAAAGATATATGTAGTAATAAAATGTATAAATCCATTCATAAAACATTATTGCATATTATACAGAATAATACAGAGCCCTTAAAATACTAGAAACAGTATTAATATTATTTATATTTTTTATATAATATTATATGTACACTTGTATTTGCACTTAAGGTAATATTCAATTTATATATGTAGAGATATATCTAATATTTCAACAATATTGTACTAATGTGTTGTAATCTTCCAAATATTGTTGAATACATTTTTTTGGTACTTCTAGGAAAAATTACTTTAAAATAAATAAAAGGGACAGTTTTCTATTATGTGTTATCTTTTCGTCGTGTTTTGTGGAAATGATCGATGTTTATGGGTTGACGACGTAATATTTAGGAGAAAGCTGGACTATGGGCTTATCCAGGTTTCAAAGAACAAAATTTGTTACCTAGGGTTGTTCGATACATTCATATCCTTTTATTGGCAATCGTTTGTATCCAGGGGATGAAAACAGTTCTCGGTTGGAGATCAAAAACCGATTTTCCTCAATATCTCGGGAACTATTTGGTATAGAAAAACATTGTTTAAATGATAATTCTATATTTTTCTATTGCTAATGTAGCTACACAAATCATCTTCCAAATCGTCAATTTCTTTATTCATATCATTTTTATTTTCACATGAACTGTATACATAGACTGTATTCTATACATGTGTGAATTTATTACTTCAGAATTCGTTATCTTAAATATTTAAAATAATACTATTTGAACTACTTTAAAAACTGTTATGGAACAAGTATTTTATAATATGTATAATAAAAGTTCCGTAAAAACCAGTTATTTTAAACTGTTTATTACAAAAGTATTCATAAGAGAGATACAGATAAGCTTTGAACTGTAAATTATCTACGCAAATGTTACAAATGAACAACATATTCAGAACCTCAATTTAACTGTAATAATTCTTTAATATTGTATATATAGTACTGTTCGTCAAAATAAATAAATATTACTCAAATTAATTACAGAAATAATTAATTAGAAGAATTGTCTAATATTGATCAAAGTATCTCATAGTTTCTGTTACAGGAAAATTAATTTTTATTATATTTTAGAAATTCTGTTTAAATGAAAACTTTTCATTATTCGTTGTCATTGAAATTTATAGCGTGATAATGTTCTTTACGAAAGATCCACGGTTTATTAAAAAGTTCCAAAACGTTTTTGATCTCTATTTTGAATTCTTTGTCACAATTACAAAAATCTGTTTAGTAAGGTTTGGCAGCTTACAATAACTTTTATTATAAAGCGCACATAAATGTCTTTTATGCAATAGAAATGGGTTATTTTAACACTAGATTTGCGGAGTATTAAAAGTGACTACTTTACATTACGTTATAAAAATGTCAGCAACATGTTTTCTCAGATTTCTATTAATTGTTACCATAATGTATGTCCAAAGGAGTAAATTTAATGAAATAAATTTAATCATAATAATAATAATAAAAATCGCGAATTAAAAGATGTAAAACCCGTAATTTTGACGCGTGCTGTAATTCTAATTGTTAAAATGAAATACTTCATATTTGTAGTTTCAGAATTCTAATAAAAGCTAGTCTGATTATATGTAGATAAAACGATTACTTGTGCGTGCCGGTAGACTGAGCAGTGCACTAATTGTAACACGACACTTGAATTCCTCGATCGAAGCCCGTCTGAATGTCGGTATTGTTGTTTGTTTAAAAAACAAAGCCGACGACGAACCCCGTAAGCGCAATTAACGAGCTAGATATCTGGTCGGCGGATCGTTAAGAGATAATGAATTATTTATAAAGTTCCCGCGGCTTCCGAGAATATTTCGATCGAGGAGTTGCGAGGAGACTCGATCACATCCGAGGGGAATGTCTTTCGATTAGATTCGGTCGAAATGCGCCGGTTCCCACGCAGCACGCGCGTTATTGCTTATCTCTCGTTCGGGAGCGTGACAATTAAAATTCTTCATTATTATTCCATGGTATTTCACGTGCTTCTTGCCATGATTACTTGGCCGCCTCACAGCCACCGCCCTCGCCCTCCGCCCCGGTACGACACAGTCATTACAAAAGGGCATTTCGGTGGTTTCATCCCGCTCTCTGCCACACGACCACGTCGACGTTTCACTTCTCCGGGAAGTGGAACCCGCTCGCTGAACCGGCGAAGAATTCACAGTCGAATTCAATTTGGTGCACCGACGTCATGTCGTCATACGTGCGCGGAAAAGAATATCGGGAGCTGCGAGGGCTTCGCCAGGACACATGCTCGTTGTCCTTGTCAGTCGAACACCCATCTTCTGCATTTTTATCCGTTTAGCATAGACGCGATTTCAATCTATGCTCTATTTCATCTTTTTCCGTTGCAATTCTCTTTTCTCGTTAGATCGAGACATTATGGAAATTGAACCAGCGTTTTTCTCCTAAGTATTTCGAAAAATTGAGGAACAACTTACAGCACGTCTTACCGGCAACACGATAGCCTATGTCTTTATTTTATCAACAAATTCTTATTTGGTATATTTTATCTCGAAGATTGGAGGTTTAGAAATTTTTTGAAAAATATGAGCATATCCCTTGAAATTCTACCCACCAAAGAAGCCTAACCTCGGGATGGAGTTTTTAAAATTAATGTCGTAATGTACCGATAAAGCTGCACCTCGTTTCAGGTAAACGAGGGACCCGCCCCGCTACTATGGTGGACCATATGTACAAGTCCTATCCCATATTACCTCCAATATGCTTTAAAAGCAATATCGACAGGTATTGTACCTGTCTCAATGGTCTCATTTATACCTACAGAAGGGTTTCCCTAACCACTATTTGCCAATGTCACTTTTTTCAGAAGAAGCTGCACATAATTGTGAAAATGTGTGAGTTGAAATTAAAAACTTTAAAGTGTTGTTACGTATGGAGAAGTTTTCTCCGACGTTAGAATTTTCTTCCTTATATTAATGGAAAGATACCGTATGCCTTCTTTATATAAAAATCTCTAGAACACTCCCTTCTGGCACCCGTTAATTAAGATTCTGATAGGAAATAGCCTGGATAACCGCCTATTAACCCCTTTTAACAAAAATCTAACTGAGTCCTGGTCTTCATTAGAAGTGACAAAAAATGTGAGTGTGACCCTACGTGACCTCAAATTTTAAACACAGCACCCCTTTCATTTTCAAGGTATATAAATCCGTTCGTTTTTATTCTCGTTGGTCAGTAATCGTGCAGTCACGTGTAGAGCCACGTCGCGTTACACGCATAAGAGTCAATTCTAGTGAGATCGGGTTAAAGTCCCTTTCGAATCAAATTTTAACCTTATAGATTCCGTTAGTTCGGTATAGATTCTATTTGGCATTTCATAATTGCTCTCTGACCCCGTATTGCCAGTACGTCAAAACCGTGCATCATAGGTAAAGATTCTTTAATTGTATACTTACTATAACTTCATTCGCGACACCAACATTTGTAACACAATTTCAATTCAGAATATATTTGTCTTGTTTGGTAAATCGCGTAATCTACAAACCCTCAATTATTGTTCCAATATCCTAATCTAATAATTGAACGTTCCCACACGATACAATCATACCGCTCGGATTGTATCAATTAAATTATATATAATTTACGAGGCCTACTAACTATCCTAGCGGGTCCCTGATCTTGCATCAGGTTCGTCTGCGGTAAACCTTAATACATTTTTAAATATTGTTCAAATATTTTATTTAATTTCTTTCATACTTCAAATCTTAGATGTTCAATGAATATTATTGCTCAAAACAGTTTGAACGGAGAGAGTTAGACTCTCTAGGTTTACAAATTATCGATATTTTCTATTTTTACAAAATTTAACTATTTTGTTTCTTAATAAACTATTCAAAATTAAATTTAGATACATTGAATAAAACTTTGAGTTATTATTCAAACACGCCATCAATGATGTAATAAATAATAGAAACTCCACTTAAAAAATGAAACTTGATTATCTTTTGATGTATCACAATATGACTTTCGTGTAAATATAATTCTCTTGTATTTAAATGTGGATATTATATGAGTAACGCAGTTATTTATACAAAAAAAAAATGCAGAAGGATTGGAAGCGTAAATTTTACCATGAGTGACAGACGGATAAAAATAATGAATGTTATAATACTATTATAATGTTATAAAAACATTGATGTTTTTCTTACTATAAATTATAATAAATCTAAAGATTTTTACATCTTTCATTGCTTGTCACTTGTTTTTGCATTAACCGATTTCGACGAAATTCTCACCACGTATACATATTGTAACCGATACAAATCTCCACAACGTACTTTTTAAATTTTCGTTAGAAATTCAAAAAACATTATTGACACATCATTTACCTAACTAGATCCTTTTGTTATAAAAAAAAAAGACTGGTCATTCGGTCAAATTTAGAAAAAGTTATTCTGTCTTAAATGATGTATGTCACCTTTTTTGACTGACTGTGTGCGTCATAAGGTTCTTTTCAGCTGTACTGCACAGTAACATTCCACGTGTGCACATCGATTAAAACCGATATTGATTTGTTTGTTCTATTCACAGAACTCGTTTCAGCCGTAAATCTGATACATATTTTTTATGGTTCTGGGTCAGACGATCGTGTTCACCGAGTGTCGCGCGCGAATAAAATCCCGAAATAAGAAGAGAGAGAAAGAGAGTGAAATTATTTCGCGACGCGTCCAGACACGTTGATTTTTCCGTGATTCGATTACCCGATTGATTTATTCGACGGGACAAATGCGGCATGAATAGAACATTTTTATGCGTTGTTTCGTTGGACTATTCTATTTGGCACAGTCGAAATCGTTGAAAAATTATTCTCCTTTGAACGAAATCGGTTTTTCAATAATCTCATATCTATTGGACCTATGCTATCAAATACCTCTGTTCATATTTTCCGAATAGAAATATTAATAGTCGATTAAAACGTGAAACTTCACACTTATAGATTTATTATTGTTGATTACTAGACCGGATTTTATGCTTCATGACAAAAATGAGTAGGCGTAATATAAAACAGTAAAAACATTAAAAGAATTTTAAAATATTGTTATATTCTTGTCAAGCTATTAATCGTATTGAGAAAGAAAATAAATTTCTATTTCACGCCAGTTTGTTGCAATTCTGGTAGAAAACTTTTATTTTCCTACTTTTTATTTTAAACTTACTTATTTTTATATTAAAGAAGTTTGCCAGAAAATTCATTTTATTCCGATAGAAACATAGTATTTAATTAGCCTTTAGATATACGTAAGTAGTTCAACATCTTAAATAATTTATAAAATGTATTTGATGATGTATTTTGCACGATTGAGAGTTTTCTCTTTCTCTTTTAATTTTCTCATTGACAGCGTTCTTTTCGTTACTTCTAAATAATATTGCCAATCCTTTTCTATTTACAATCGATTTTTATGGATGGGCACCAATTCACTTAACAGACAACGATACGCAAGCTTTGAATCCAGCGATCGCTGACAACCGGTGCGCGAAATGGTTTTAAATGTGCGCAAACATTTGTATTTCCCAGTGGAGGCTTTCTGAACGTGCCCGAATATTCATAGATTGCACTAGCAAACGTTCCTCAAGTTTAGTCGCGTCAAAGAGTTTCACGACAAATTTAGTGCCGCTGGTATCGCAGCGCAGGTACTACGTACACACGTGTTCGCCCTCAAACGTGAATGGTTGATTTTAACTAATATTTGCGACTTCGTTACCCCTAGAATTCTGGGACAATCGAATGCTTAATTTGAGAGTTGATCAGTTTCGTCACTTGTAGTATCCAGTGTCGCCAGATGAGGGGAGGGAGCACGAGTTGAGGAGAAAAAGTTACCCTCTCTCTGCCAGTACCGGTGTATGCATGACAGAAACGAAATGCGTCACGTGACCGGGTCGCGGTGGAAGCGTGGGGAACAGCACGGTAGAAGGGGAAGTTAGAGTGGGGACACAAGTCTTGATCTGGCGACACTGATACTATCTAATACAGTGTTTACTCTATATATGTCCCAAATGCCTAGCCGATAAAAGTCCCAAAACTATCCCCACTGCCGCGGGGTATACCCAGTGAAGGGTAGCAACGAATAATACCTCCTGGCCGATATATGTCCCTGGCTAGTATATACATGGATATATATGGCACTGTATACCACTTTCTTATAGTCCATGCTAAATTTATTAAATTCTATTCATTACTTTTTAGAAGAAATATTTCGAAGACGCTTCATTGTGATGTAATTTGTTGATTATGTTATACAATGTATTCGATGAGCATTTGCACGCTATCGTTGGTCTCCTCATGATCGGCAAACAGTTCATCAAATTTTCAGGAATTTGTTTGTACATGTTAACTTATAAATATATAATATTGTCGCATATATTACAAAAATTGAAGAAAAATATTTTAAAGAATGATACAGGTTATAATTGTAGATTTTTAATTATTTTTCTATCATTCCTTGATACAGAAATTTTACACGAGTTTTATTGCTTGTGGAACGATTGCAAACTTAAGTATTAAAAATACTGCGTTGCTTGTTAGGAATCTAGGAAATTACTTATTATTGCGCCACTGAATATCGTGTATTGTAAAAGTATGGCAACATGGTAGCCATGAAATACTGAATAGTTGCACTTGAAACAATTTAAAATATATTATTTTAGATATTCTAACTTTTCTATGCCCTTGTTTATGTTGTTGGTCATATGTTTTTAGCAAATGTAAGTACGTGATAAATATATACATTACATAATATATGGGACTTTATTTGTTACAGGTACGTACCAAGTTACCGAGCGTAGTACACTATTATTATAGTACTATATTACCATGATAAGTGACGCCTGGGATCAGAATAAGCAGTTCCTGGATAGGACAACTTTTGGTGAGCATGAACAAAACCTGCTTTTGATCCAGATTGCAAATTATGTTTGCACTTGCGATCAATATTTACTACGATTAATCGAAGCTTTTTTCACAAGAAATTAAACACATTCCCAGAAATGTTTCTTTCTAACTTCTTCAGCACTCCTTTCATTTTTCCTGTAAAATTGAAAAATACGTACATACATTTGTGTTTTATTATTAAAATATGGATTGGTTGTCGACTACGAATGTAGCACAAAAATAAATGTATTATTTATACAAAGTTCTATTCGTATCAGTTTAGAAGAATCATCTGTGACACATCGTAATGTGACACTTAACACGTATAATTTAGCGAAAAGTATTTCTATTTCCATATTAAGAAATTTTATTCATACGGTTGTATTATTTATTTATTGCTTTGAACCAAATAAGGTTTACATAGCATAATTCATACGGTTCTGGTTTGCTTTTAAAAACTTTGAAAACCTGTGCATAATCATATTTAATATAAGAAGATAATATATTTATTAAACAGTAAACATTTTTATTTCATTTACATACAAACATACAAGAAGAAATGTGAATTAGAAAACAAATAGAATAAAAATGTAAAACGTATGTCTATAAATTAATTACATTAATTACTTAGCAGTGATAACTTAGTAGTGACAAAATGTAGATAATAATGACTTTATAATAAATACTAAAGTAATTCATTGGTAACATTAAAACATATTCACGAAAGAGACAATTAAAGAAAATATAAACAACTAAAATTTCAAAAAACATACAGCATAGAGCGCTGAAATAGCTATTTCCATTAGTATGCATTCTGAAATGTTTATGTAAAACACATTTAAACATACAGCATTTTAAGTGAAAATATGTAAGTACGTAAAGTAAGTACTTATATTATTAACTTATAAATGTAATTATTTATATTATTTTAAAAAACAGTTATTCGTTCAAGTAGTGAAACGAAAATTATTATATTAAAAATAAAAGTTAAACATTTTTTTTTAAATAAATAAACAAAAATAAACAAAATAAAATAATTTCTAAAAATATTTACGGACTGTATAAGTAGGTAATTAATATGCTTTCACATAAAAATTATGTTTAACCAACTAAGTTTACTTATAATTACAAAACATGAATATTGTATTTCTACAATCTTCTGGCTAACATAAAAATGGATTAAAACAATCTAATACGTCTGGACCCACTTTCAAGCGAGCAAAGTGCAATTTCGATTAATATACACATTATAATTAAATGTAGGAACGTTTACGTAAGCAAATAAGAACGTGAATAGTTATGTGATCATTAGATTGTGACTTTTGTGCGTTTGTGGCAAAAATTGACTGGTAAAATATAAATAAAAATATAAAAATACATATATATTTTGTATATATATTTATTACAGTATATATATATTTATTTATTTATTGCGTATCTATATTGTTATTTTATTACTTCGATTGCAATTATACATCATATATTTGCAAAAAAAAACGCTGGTTAATAATAGTGCGAACACCATGTACCCATCTGCGTATTGCTGAGGAGAGTGAGATATCGAGTGTCCTTTATTGATAGCTCTTTTTTGGAGAGGAAAAGAAAAAGGTTGTGGTATAAAAACGCACATATCTCTTGTCAGTGTTACCGTACTTCTCTAAATACCAGTCTCCCTGGGAAGTCGTTCGATCGAATGGTAACAGAAGGACCGAATCTGGTCAGAATTAGAAGCGGAGGAAGAACACTCGTTGCTAACCCCTCAATCAAATTTCGAGATAATTTCATCGGTGACTCCACTTGGAAACCTCTTAGACTCCGCAATTCATTTTCAACAGTGACGCATTTCGTGCCGAAGCACCGAAATTAGAAATCGTTTTGCAGCTCCTTTAATAACGAGAAGGATTTGCGATCAAACAGCTCCCGATCTATGCGAGTCTCGGTAATTATTTTGATCCGTGCCCTGCTTTCGCATTAGTTTCATGAATTCGATTGAATGTGAACGAAATATCTTCGAATTAATTATAGATCGGATGACACACTTCGAAGTTCAGTTTCAATCGCGCGTTCTTAAATCATTGATTAGCTCAACGCGATTCGCCGCTTGAAAATATGTTCTTCTACACGATGCTTTAAATAGATGGACGTTTTATTTATCACAGAAAGCCAACAATCTTAACAGGAGCTCTCGGGATCCAGTGCGACTTCAAATTGTAAATGAAGAACTGTGCCTCATTATTACAAAAGTCATGTGGAAGGTGCATATTGAACATTTCATAGCTTTCAAAGTTCCGTCAATTTTCAATCGATTTCGAATATTTTGCAATATGCTAGAATGTTATCCAAACTAAACATTTCCAAGGTTTATTTGTGATAATATAAAACACTAACTCTGAATAATTTAGCCAGGGACGTAGAAAATTTTCAACCAAATTTGTAATTGTTGGGTTAAAAATAAAATTATCCTTGCATTCTTTCACCATAAGAAATTGCAGTTTTTCATACAGATTATTCACGAAATTCAGAATTTAATATTCATTCGGTACTCATATTACTGAATACCATCTGACTGCCTGTCTGTGCATTGCTCACCATTTCTACTTAAGTCATACTGATGCAGCAAGACGGAACAGCAGTCTTATATCAAAAACTATTTTTGATTTGTTCCATGTTAGCTCAGAAAATTAATTTCAAGTGGGTGATCAAACTGTCAGAGCCACAAGATGACAAATATCATATAATATTATAATATTTATTATCCATCTGACGGATAATGTTATAGTGTTGTTAAACGTTTATTTATAATATAAAATGCTTTATAAAAATAACCAAAAATCAGTGTATCTAGACTTGCATGTAAGAAGTTATTATTATTATTATTATTATTTATTTATTTATTACTTTAAACCAGCATAATAGAAGTGATTGTTCTAATGTAGTCTCATGAATTTATGCAAGTGGCTCTGATAATTTCATCACCCACTGTACATAATGCAATATAGCATAGTACAATTTATGAATATATCAGTAATAAATATAACGTTTCGAAATGATTCTTTCTTAACGATCTCATCTTACTCCATGCCTTGTGTCGTGGTTGTTAGTCAATTTGCTCAGATTTAAACAGCGAAGGTAATAAATTGACCGAGGAACTGACCGTTGAAGTAATAGGCTCAGATCGAGTGGAGAAATCAGCGAGTCAGTAGAATTCTCACTTCAACGTCCATTAATTAATTGAAACTCGATAGTCAAGAGATTATGGCTTGATTTGCATATGCGGATTTACATGGCATCGAGTCAATCGGTTAATTAAACGTGAAACGTAATACGTCTGGCCCCGTATACTCTCGGATAATCGTGGACTGTGTACTGTAATTTAGTTAGCTGATAGATGCACAGATAAACAGCCGATTCCTCTAGGAGATGTTGATTCATTTGCCTATGCGCTTCAATAGACACGCTCGGTGTAACAATATCTTAATTAGGGCTCTATCTTCGAGCGGATATCGAATGCCCTTCGCGTAATTACTTCAGATGCACTGCCAGGTAACCACGCATAAGAATATTTACTGCAGGATCTCGATTATATTTACAATGCTGTGCAAAAGTCTTGGGCCACCAAATCAAATTTGTTTCATACTTGAATAAATCTGTATTAATGATGCATACTTGCTACCGTGTTGCGGATTCTAATACTTCGTTGCGTATGCTATAAAACATACGTGTCTTCCTGTATTTATTGGAGAATGTTGTGAAGAAGTTATTTGTTGGACGTTTGATTTGTTGGACACAGCACGAAGAAAACGTCAACCGATACATGCGGATGAATTGTTTGAGGTTGCTACGACCAGAACAGCAAAAAATTCCAATCGAGGTTATTAATGGATTATATGAAAGCTGTACGGGAAGAGTCGATGCTGCACTAAGGCAAACGAGGGCCATATAAAATATTGAAGTTTTTACCTTTTCAGCATTACAATGTTATACAGGGTGACCCAAAAATGTTGTACTTCCTACTTTTCGAGGAAATACAACAATTTTAGGACAACCTGTATAATACTGTAATATTATATAATTATTGTTTTAATGATATTAGTTTAATAAACCGGAACAGATGCAAATTTCTAGTATAATATGAATGGCCTACAACTTTTGCACAGTACTGTATATCGTTAGTTAATCGTGAGATCATTAATATTGATTCGTACTTCTATAGACTAATTTAAATGTAGACTAATAAAATTTTAATGTAGTTTCCACTTCGTTTGAAACGTTCGTATTTACTGTAAACTTATAAGGACGGACAATTTAATTAATCAGATAAAATGCTTCTAGACGTAATAGAATAATTACCTTAGCATTCCTGATCCTCTATTTTAGAGTTTCGTTACGTGGACGATAAGCTAAACCACGTAATGCATTCAACGTGTTTCATTTATGTCGACTTGATAATCAAGAAAACGAAAACAATACCGCGAAGCATGCTGGAACGAACGTAATTAGTACTACAACCTCGTGCGTTATAGCTGCTCGTTGTAGCATACATTGAAATATAAATTATATATTTAGAGGTAATACGCTTCTGGTCTGCAGTATAGAACAAGATTACCGTACAATACAACGATTTAAACCGTGAAATTAATGCAAGCTGAGAAACACAGGTGTAGAAATGTAAAAGTGTTAACATTGATATTAATGTATCCGTATTATTCATCAGCCATTTTTTCCAAGTATTTGTTACGTAGACAAGACAAACGAAATTCAACACAAGATATTTTCAAGTTTGAAAATTTGCATATTTTTTTTTTAAATCGTTTTTCCTGAAAACTACACGCGAAGATTAAAAAATGGTACATCTATATTCAGTTTACGAAGATTTATGAGTAGAATGCGGATCTTTATGCGTTTATCGCGTATGAAAATTTTTAAAAAATATTTGAATATGAAATTCAACAGAATCTGGTACGATTTTTATTAATTTTTTATCTACAAAGGCCATTATTACTAAAAATAAGATTCTATTTGATCCCACTTTCTTAAAATTTGTCTACAAAACTTAAAAATTGCATAAATATCTACAGTCTTTTTATGAGAAACGTTTACTCAAAGTTACAAATTCATAAAATTTGTCGAACAGTGTAAGCACATTTTGCAGAAAATGGAAAACAACACAGTTTAATTCGCGATTACTGATCGTTGCGGTCGATTATACATGCATACATATTCTATACATGTCATTCTATATGTTCTATACATCAACCACGTATAAGAGTGTAAGCATGCATTCGCATTTTTATTAGCAAAAAAGTCCAACAACGGAATAGTGATTCAATATTTATGATTGACAGTGTATCCGCACGGTATGACTTAATCTTAACAGAACCGAGGAGAACATTTTTGCAAAGGAAAAAGTTACTTCAAATGACCTCAAGCAACCCCCTTCCTAAGAACGGGTGTCCGTATATTTAACATTACACGGATTAAGATCTGGATTCATTGATTACACGTGTAGGTACACGTGGAATAGGGATCTCTGATATGAATGTAACGACGCTTCAAAAAAATTAGTAAATAAGTTTGAACCGATAAACATTGCAATTATTTTCTCACTAACCTACTATAATAAATTATTCTGTTTCCTGTGAATGTACGACTCCTGGACGATCGTTATCGTGAAATTCTAAACAGCTAGACGAGACCGGAAACGGAGAACCGATTTTATTTCGGACACAAATCGATAGCTGGATTTCTGAAGTGACCGAAATTCTGATCATAAGCGTTCCAAGCGGGTCTAAAGTTTCGATTAGGGATATGTAACCGTAACTCCGGGACAACCGATATTCCTGGCCACAATGTTCCAATCCAGCCATGATTCTAGGTTAGAAATTTAATATCGTTAATCGAATTCAATTCAAAATTTGAAATTTGAAAACCGTAAGTAGATTACAGCTTTGCTGTGATTGCATTGACGACGTTAATGTAATTGGCGATATTTTGAGATTTCACGGATATTGGAATAAGCTGTAGATTCATATAATTGGCTGGCGGTATCATTAAATTTAAAAATAAAATTGCTAATTTTAAAACTGTCGTGCGTCGTAACAAACAGATAAATGCTTATAGTTCCATTTTCAACTTTGTACACAATGTTTACAGTGATATCGTTGATAACATAAAATCGTATGATTTCGTTATTATATAAAGTAATGAACTGTACTAGCAATGAACGTTCCTTATTAGTTAAAAATCATAAAATAATGTTTTTATGTTATTATTAGTAAAAACAATGTAAATGATGACTATTAGACGGATGCAAAAGTTTTAGTCTTTTTTTTTTCATTTTCTTTTGTTCATACACAATATACGAGGTATATTAGTAATCGACAATGAAAATTGGTGATTTAGACACATCTATGGCAAACGAAGAATTGCACAAAAAGGCGACAGGTTATAACCATTATGAGTAGATCAAATGCAAAATAGAAAAAGTATTTTGAGGATTTAAAAATGCTGTTTTATTATTTTCATTTATTTACACTTACCTATTAAGGAAAGAGATAAATGTTTATACAGCTTGTATGTGTTGCAATTAATGTGGAAAATTTCTATTTTGCATAAAAATCCGCAGTCCAGTCGTTATACATGAACGATTTGAAAAGCCTAAAACTTTTGCACACACCTAACAGTTTGAAGAATCTTCGCTTATTAAGTGGACAAAAATCAAAATTAAAAACAACGTGGACCATTTTTTCAAATCTTTTGCTCACTGATTCTTTAGGGTAAGAAAGGTTTGCGGATTTAAATATTCACGAAACAGAAATGGTGTAGTAGAGTCGGAATTGGCTGTAATTCTACTAATTCTGCTAACTAAATGAATCCACATACAATTTACTTTAAACATTTAATAAAAGAAAAACGTCCAGCATGCTGCAACCACTGGTCGAACTTCTCTCAATAACATCTTCACAACAGATGATTCACGAATTCGCGTTTGTCCGGATTATTGTTCATGTTTTTCCAGCGCGTTTTCTTCGACGGTAAATTTTTTGTCGAAGTTTTTGTAACGCAGTGTACACGCCCGCCGGCAATATTTCACGAGGGAACAAGATTTAACACAATGTAGACAGCATTGAAAGAAAATCCGCGAAAAATAAATGTTCCGTTCAGAAGAATATTCGCTGCGCGCACGGATATATCTATGTAAATCATCCGAGCAAACAATTTATCGACGCCGTGTATAATCCGCACGTCTGGCAAATTGTCCAGGCGCGGTTTTCTTGGTTGTAGTGCGTCGACGAGCTACGTCGTAGCCGTGGCTCCCTTGGTAAATGTCGATGTCGACATGCAAGCTACCGTAAAGGGGAAGCTACGATTTAGCTCGGCGTTCTTTCTTTTTCTCGCTCAACTTGAGTGGTCAACCTAACGGAACCCGTATGTTATACCTTAAAAAACCGACTCGATTTCGATTTTTTCGGGCGTCCGCGCATGTGTCCATAACGAATTGCTTCCTTATGGCTAGACTACGGATTCTATGCATTTATAGTATATGCAAATTAGGGAAAGGCGACGAAAAGTATCGTTAATCCTGTAATCATATTCTTTTTACCACAGTTAATCTCTCGCCAGAGGATCAACATAGTTTTATACGATGTCGGGTTCACGAAGCAGTTAGTGGGAGCAAAAAGTTACGTGGACAACTGTAATCCAATTATGGCGCGTCTGTTGATAAATTGCAGGAAAGGGTAGCTATACGTATGATAAGAAATAAACTGGAGCTAGGCGTATAATATATATTTTCTCGCCGAGTTGTTTTTGGACAATTGCTTCAGGCTCGTTGATAAGCGAGAATTGCTAATATAGGTAAAATCTTCGGTAGCAGCCGGGTAAACCATTTGTAGCTAGTGCTTTATTTCAGGAACCAAAAATAACAGTTATTCTAAAATTTTCTACGATAAAAATCAGTAATAAAAAGTTGATTATTATTCAAATTTAAGATATTCTACACAAAATGTAAAGAAAAAAATTCGAAGAACAAAATGATTAAAAAATATCGATTTTTATATTTTTTGGTTACAAATAACAGTTATTAGTGTCCAAAAAATTCGATCTTTCACGATAACTGTTATCGATGAAGGAAAACTGTTTCGATTACTCAAAGGAGTTATCGATGAGAGAAGCTCATTTCGATCACTCATAACAGTTATCAATGAGAGAAATTTATTTCGATCGCTCATAACAGTTATAGATGATCGAAATTCTTTTCACTTTTTCATAATAGTTATTGATGAGAAAATTCATTTCAAGCCTGTGAGATTCATTGAGAAGGTTTCGTACAACAAGACGAATCAACATTTTTCGAAATTTTTTCAACTAGGAAAATCGGAAATATAGACTCCCGTATTTATCAAAACTAGTGTGCATAATTCCCGCTGTGCCCGCAACTCAGGTTAGCGTTGAACAAACCTTTTCTAATCTAAAATTAACGTTAGACGATTTGCGGTGTAATTTGTCAGGAGAAAATTTGTAAAAACTCATGTTTGTCACATTAAATTTTGATTGTAGCAATGATTTTATGAATAAAACATTTATTATATAATGGATTGTCTACCATTTGAAAGTTGTACTATTTAATAATAACTATTACAAATTTCCTTCATCAGTAACTATTATAAGCGATCGAAATAAATTTCTCTTATTGATAACTGTTCTGAACGATGGAAATAAATTTCTCTCATTGATAACTGTTATAAGTGATCGAAATGAATTTCTCTCAACGACAACATTTACGAACAAGAGAAAAAATTTTCGTGTACTTATAATTCTTACTTGTAACCAATACGATTTTAGTCGATGAAATGCTTGTTATTCCATGACTTTTTTTCTTTTTGGTTATAACAGTTATGATCCTTGCTTTATTTATTTCGATATATTAACGTTTAATTTGAACATATTATCGGGTACGCCAGGGCTTAAAATTACTTTATTACTGCACCTCTGATGAGAATGCGATGCCCAAATGTCTGACTTCCAACACAATAGCAACAACCTGTCGTAAACCTTTCTATAAAGGGATTGCACCCATTCAAAATGGTGCCTTGCCATCCCCTACAACCCCATCAAGTGGGTGGTAGCAGTTAATGCCTTAGTCACTGGCCACTCAAATCTCTTGTCTCACACTCTGTTGAATTTTCGTCGCCACCACAATAGCGGATTTTGGTGTGAAATTGTGAAGTGCATGAGCAAGAGAAGACAATAGAATACTTTATAATTTTACAGGGTACAAACCAGTCACTTTGCATCATATGGACATACATGTTCTCAGTTTTACACCATTCACTCCACAGTTCACGTTAAAGATTCAGTCCACTAAAACAGGAGAAGGTCTACATTTTTTCCAGCTCCAATTACGCACACAAGGTTAAGTCGGCATGTAAGATATTACGTCATTTCAACTATTACTGCCTGGACACCGCAGCGTGCCCGTACAAATTGTTTAATTCCGTAGAGAAAATCCAACATAATATTTGAAATACTACTTTGTTTAATCCTTGCGGGCCGCAGCCCCACTCAAAATGCTAATAATTGTTTAATGTGTAACTATTAGCAACTATTCGTGGATTTAGATGAAATTACTAACCATTTCAATGGAGATGATTATTCAATATAATTTAATTGAATTATTGCATTTTAAAGTATATCTTGAAGGTCTACTTAAGGGCTAAAACTAATAAAATTTTACAACAAACGATGGAAACAAGTAAAATTGTATAATATCACTTCAAATTCTTAGTAGTAATGGAAAAAACAATATATGAAATTTTGGTATAGCAAAAAAATGATATAAAGTTTTGTTACGGTGCAGGTGATTTGTAACAGCAGTATTTCAATTTATTTTTATTTTAAAAATTAAGAAAACGTAGACAATGAAATTATTTTCACTTATATTTATTTATGGTTATTGTCACTTATGTTCTAATCACGCTATAGGAACAATCATCTTGGGCATTCTAAGTCTTAAAACTTGCTTACTTGTACAGTAGTCGCAGACATAACTTCTAGAGTAATAACTAACACGTTCATACTGCATCCACATTTCACACATGAAACACTGCAACCATTCCTCTCCTCTTTCCTTTTCATTGTAATTCACACCGCAGAAGGGATACATAACAACCTTTTCAGTATTCGTCTTCGGTATTCCGAATTAGTAACATGGGATCAAAAAGGTAAAATTTCATGCGACATTTTGTATTCTTAGAATAGTCGAAAAACTGATACAGAACTATACAAATAATATGCAATATAATAGATTAATTTATTTATTTTTTATATAATGATATTTGCAACAGGTGCTAGAACACTTCCCAAAAGATATTTACAAATTGACGTTTTTTCATTCTGCAGATTGAGCTGGAAATGTCACAATAACTATTCGTCCACAAGTGTTATTAAGTAACAGGTCATTCGCTCCTATTATTTGCGATGTTAAAAATTATATAATGTATAATTGTAATGTATAGTTTGTTAAATAATTTGGTATTGTAAATTAGCAAGAATATTCCTACACTTCTACTATTATTTTTTTTTGCATTTTTTTTTAGAATACAAAATTTTCCAATTTAAGGCCTTTTGGTGCTTGAACTATAGTAACTAAACAAATGTCTCTTGCGCACAAAACCTCTGCAGATATTCCCAAATACAACGGTATAAATATTTAAATATGCGTCTCAACAATGCTTCAAGCTGGCAAAATACCGTTGAAGCAGCAATTTTCTCAGTTTTCCGATTTATTTAAAAAAATAAAAGTCTAAGACACAATCTAATTACTAAGTAGAGACTTCAAACTACAAATTGTGTCCAGCTTTATTGTTATACCATTCTTTTGTACAAAATTATTACAGTTTAAATATCGAGTTTAATAGATAAGTAACATAGTAAACATATAGTGCATTTTATTTTTAGAATTGCCTCGTGATTTCACGGCACAGAGTTCGTTAAACTAAAACAAACGTCGCATGGACAGCATTACTAGAAATTCTTCGTTGATGTACAGATTTATGAGGCATCGCATTAACAATCCAACAGAAGACTAGAATAGAGTCATATTCAGTAATGGGAGGGCGTTTGATATATTTGAGTGCACTGGACGTTACAACGTATGGGAGAAAAAGAATAGGGGTGAGTAGAGAAGAACTGGACAAGTGATTCTGGTTGGGTACCTCTGTTTCCGCCTGATTACTGCTGTTATCTGGAGGTCACATCGTATTGTTGGTTGTAGATTGGCACCATCATCATTCTGGCAATGAGATGGAGCGTACTCACGTACAGCGACTCCCATTAATATTCGGACAGTTTTAAAAATACATCTTTTTTAACATTAATCCATACGACTTGGATCACTTTGATTTCAAATGGTCGGAATTGCAGAGGAAATACTAAAAATTGTTTTTCACGACTCTTTTTTATATGGACTTATATTGAAAATTTAAAAAATGCGTTTAGTAGATCTGTGTAAATTATTCATATTCTGAATATTTCATCATAATTAGTCAACGTTGCAACGAGCTACAAACGTTTAAAGGTGTTAAACAATTACAGTTTTTCTCGATTTTCGGCCTCTAACTATAATAAAAAATAAATCTCAGGATTCTTACATCTTTTAAAATGAAAATTATTAGACAGAAATTGTGTGTGCGCATCTGATCATCGCATATCAGTTCTACTTTCTGCAAACTCTAGGGCACGCGCGAACCAGGCGGATTTTCAAAATCCATTTTTCTTGAAAACGGGACGGTAAACAAGAAAATGTTGTTCCTTCTTTTCATTTTGTTTTTGCATTTAGAATCACCGCTGGTAACCACCATTTCGGAAATAGCCTCTATAGCGAACAAGATATCAAATCATTTCAAATGGAATTATTGAAAAGAAAAGAGAAGTTGTTGATTTGTTTGTTTATAAAAGAAAAGTTGTCATTGCGACAGGGTATTGCATAAAGTATTATATTATCTCTGGAATTTATAATATTTTTATATAGTTTTTACCAAATATATTGTACAATAATAGTGGTGAAACAGAATGTGTATTGTATTTTCATAAACAAAAATGTATGGTTATGTACGGTGTAACATAGGTAGCCTAAGACCTTTGTGCAGCATTGCACTTAATTAGAAGCGTACTTATTATAGACTCCAAAATAAACCGTAATCGTAAAAGATGCTGCCGCGTAGGCTTCAAATAGCGTTGATCCAGCACAAAGTGAAGGTACATACTACATCTCATTAATACATGCCAGAGGCGATTCCTTAATTACGAATAAATGAAATGGAAAATTTGAAAACAGGAGAAACAGAATTGTAGCCCTATTAAAACCATAATAAGAAGTAGGGAGTCGTATGCGGCTGGTCAGTTACTCCGTTAATTACATGATCCTCGATGTTTGCACGTATTTCCAATCTCGTTTTCGTTCAACTATTTTAAAACACCAAGGAACTACGTCTGATGTTCAATATAATTAAATTCCACTTGCTACACCGTTCAGTATACATAGGGTAAAGGACCCAATTACTGTGGGGGGTACCAATTACTCTGCCTATATTAATTATATGTATTTTTAAAGTATAATGAATATGTAAAAAGAGATATTAAATCTTTTTCATTAAAATCGGTATAATATATATGTTGTATATCTCTTTTTTAATATTCATGCTTTAAAAATTAGTATAATTTCATAAGGAAAGTAATAGGACAAATAAAGTGAAATTATTTCAGAAACGGTGAGTTTTGGGACAAATGTACCTCAGTACTTTTTACTCAAAATTTACCATTATATTGAAATCGAGGACAAAGAATAAGTGAAAAAAAAAACGAAAGTGACCTTCGTATCTACTTTACGCGTCCGCTTGTCAAACAATTTCTATTACTATATTATTAATTGCTTTAAATCCTATAACTTTCATTCGAAACATTTTCGCGTATTGTTTGAAATAACGAAGATATTTCCGGTGGGCAGAGTTCGCGGGACACACTGTATCTCGGGCCTGTTCTTTCAACAAAAACAGATCATAGTTCCGTCTCTTTATGAGAAGCTTGGTAATCAGCAAGCCTAGTGCACCGTCATGAAACTGTAAGAGCCCGGTGCAATCGAAATCGTCGAACCGGGGCCCCGTTCCTTTGTCAGAGAATGTTCCAAGTCTATTTCGAAATGGCGCATTGACAAGCAGAGCCGCTAATTGAATGATTCCGCGAAATCTCCAGAGATTCCGTAGGGCCGTTGAATTAAGTACTTGAACCGTAACACACGTGTAAGTGGCATGGATAATTTGCTGTAGGTCCGACGAACGGTGCCGGGGGACCCGATCCCGCAGCGAGTAATAAATTCTTCTTTTTCTTCGTTTTTTTTTTTTTTTTTTTCGAGACCCTGTGTACGCGCGCGTTCGTCTCTCTGTTTGCCGGTGTGTTGCGTGTTGTGTGTATAGCGGACTTAGCCGCGACTTTCCTGGCTTCGCTCCAGCCTCCTACGCGGTCGATATAATCATCCGGCATCCACGACCCACGAAGAACGACGCGTAGAGGCCGCCGAAAAAAAAAAAAAAGAAAGACAAACCAGACGCGACGAGGAGCCGCACGAGAAAGAAGAAGTATTGGCACGATGCCGTCCGCGGAATCAATGACCCATTCCTTCATTGGTATTTTCGGTGCGTACTTCGAATAATTGTGCACAAAGACGACGAATGCGCGACAGATTTGCGGTCCACGCGACCTTTTCCAACTTCCCCACGCCGCAGTGCACGATGCGCGACGCTAAAGCTGTGTCCTCGCTGAACCAACGACGAGCAACCGTTTCTTCCTTCTGTTACAGTCAGGGACAAAAAGATAGGATACCTTCGGTTTCTTTGTGTTTCCATACAGAGTTGCCAGATTGTCTCTCCACTCTACCCTTCCCCTCCTACGACGCTATTCCCCCACGCTTCCGCCAAGACCCGGTCACGTGACGCGGTCTTTGTCGTATATGAGTCACAATGTCACGTGACTAATACGATACTAGCAGAGAGAGAGAGAGAGAGAGGGTAACTGTATTCCCCTCGATTCGAGTCAATTCCCCTGATTTGGCAACTCAGATCAATTGCAGTCGATCAAAATGTATTTGAACATTAATTACTCGATCCTCAAAAAATTAATTATTTTCAAACTGTAATAATTTTGTAAGAAAAGATCGTATGGCAGTAAATTTGCAATCATTCTGAAGTTTGAAGTCTCTAGTTTCATTTTATTTGAAGATTTTTCGTCAGGATGTAGCGGGCCGAAGACGCGTTTTTTCTCGAAAATGGTACACGTCTCTGTGAACTTTGAACAATTTTTTTCGTAACCGAAACAAGAGCGGAGGTAAAGATCGAAGATTCCTCTTAACAACGACATCTTAAAAATTGATGTACGATTTTTTTTTATCGTTTTATCGAGCTTAACGGGAGATATGCCGCCAATTATACAATAGTATAAGTTTTTAGTCCATAAGACGGTGAATAAAAATCTTACATCAATTTTTATGATTTCGTTGGAAAGAGTGGTCTTCAATCTTTAAATCTATGGAAGATTCAGCCACGAAAAATTTGTAAAACTGTTGGATTTACAGCTTGGAAATTGCGGTCGTATAGCATAGTGTTAACAACATAATCGAAATTTTAAACGCATTTTCTCGAAATAAAGTTTTCATAATCGGTATCAATCGCTTGGACAAATTTGGATAAAATCTTGCAGTAACATTGTTAAGACTAACTATCCAATCTTACTGCGAACAAAAAAGCTAAAAAGTTCGATGAAAAATTATTTATTTGTGATCAAATAGCTGTAACATAAAAAAAAATTAAGAACTCGACTTTACCAAGGACTAGTTTTTATAGTTGGTTTAATGTCAAATTATAAATATGTGTAGTAGATAAAACCGCATAGCAATATTATTTGGTACCACAAACGGTGGTTCGCAGAAATGGCTTTGGGAAAATGGCTGGCACGTTCTTTTTGTTTAACACATACAAACTTTTTAAAGAAACCTAATTTTATATGTATAAAAAATGATTGAATGTAATTTATTTTTCAAACGTTTAAAGATGCATAATCCCTTAATTTAGGAAGGTTTTGCTTAAAAATTAATGGCGCTGTTCCACATACAATACCGTTCAAGATGGATACAGTAGGAAGTCCTTATTCCAAGCATTTTCGAGATGTTGTATAATTTTATCCTCGAGTATAGTTACGGACGGCTTTCTCATCTTCAGCCCTACCATCAATCGCCAACATCCTGCGTGAGAGAACAATTTTTCAAGACGTTTGTTCCCCAAACTGCGTCGCATACTATGTACTCACCGCATTATCATTATGAACCGTGTCATTATTGACTGCTGTACAGTGCTCAGATAATTTCGCATTAATATTTTGCAAGAACATCGTATCCTATAAAGTTCACAGAAAGAACGGGAACGTAAATTAAAATGTAATTGTAAATTAAACTGTCAAAAGAATGGACGAAAGGCACAAACGGTACTTTCAAACGCATTAAATCCAGACATGAAAAAACGCATAAACTTCAAGAACGGTGTAAAAAAGTATACTGCGCGCTACCCTAAAATTTCACGTAAATTAAAGAAGATAAACAGCTAGGTACTGTGCGTTCTATTTTTTTGGAAGGACAGTTTTATGTTTGTGCACTGTTACGTAAAATGGCAAAAAGTTTATAAGAGTTGTAAGTTAAAAGACTTCTTACGGTATTGATCGTACTCTTTAATACTTTTTCTCTGCTTTACTGCTTCTCTGTTATTTATTAAATTAAAAGGAAAATTAATAGATAGAGATCTTCAAAAATCATATCATATTTTAGTTACACATTTTGCTTTTTATTGTGAGTTTAGAGTCGCATCAACAACGGAGAAAAGTTACTCATTGTTTACTTCTCTATGTTGTAAGAATAAATTAATTTTTAGTGAAGTAGTAGACATAAATATTCCATGTGCATAACCGATTCCAAAGTATGCATGTTACTTTGTAATTATTACACATCCGTGGAGTGCTTAAATGACGTGCGGTTACCCGAAATTGGCAGCGTACAAACATGAACCCGGCTAAACTCCGCATTCAGCCAACGAGATTCAATTAATTACCGTAATTATTTACGGTACATTGGTTCGTATCAGTACCGCTGTTACATATGAGCATTCTACTTTTATATTACCTTGCAACATGAATAGAAATATAGTAATAGTTCACCAAATGTGGCATTGAGATCTTAACCGCATTGCATTGATACGTGTACGGCTTTGTAATTATTTCACTATACGAGTCACCTAATTCGGATCAGTGTCTAGATTGAACCGCCATGAATTTAAAAAAAGAAAAATACCTGTTTAGTTTTGTTTGACAGAAATGACATTTGTGCCAAAATGATAGCACAATGATGTTACAATGGCACGGAAAATGTAGTTTAATCAGTTTTTACTATAAAACTTGAACCAACATAAGCTGTGCTATGTTTTTGTCCCGGAGTGCAATTTCCGGATAAGTTTTGGTTCTCTTTCATTAACAGGAAGGAAGCGTGTTTATGTACAATTAACTCGAAAAAAATCAGATAAATCCTTGAAGAAGACGTTGGTAGCGTCAAAGTGTGCTAGAAGTAAGCGTCGCGCGGTGTTTAATTTGTTTTCGCCGAGAAATCTTTGATCGACCAAGTTGGGCAAACTTGACAATTCGAGCAAACAACGCGACACAGTTTATAGACGTTTACATGTCCCCGATTTACGGGGCCGGGAGAGGGGGGCAGGGGTGGTGATGGTGGTGGCGAAACTCAAAGTACTCGAGAGATCGATTACGTTAGGTACTGGCTCTCAAGATGAGGAAGTTTGTAACAGGAGGTAGTTCCTCGGTACGAGGAACAAGCGAGGTACATAGGTATTCAAGCATCGTTAAGTTTGCAAATATTCTCCGAAATATGAAGACATTCGATGCAGAATTCAATGCCTCTAAACCTTTCCTGTCCCGCAAACGTATTTCTGGATTGTATGCTTGAAAGACAAACTATTGTCCTATGTACACACACTGCATGCACGTGCAGAAAACGCGGGTCATAGTAACTCCCTTACATCATAAAATACGCATATTCTAAACGCATGTTGTATTGCAAAATATTTTCTTAGATCTAATGTCAGTTTTAACTTTGAACTTTTACGAACGCAATGCATACGGAACAATAGGAACACCTGATCTCAAAAGCTTGCCTAAAGCAGAGGAATTTGTTTTTATTAATGGCATAATTTTATAATTAATAACATAATTCTTCTTACATAGTTGAGTTTCAAAAAATTGTAATGTTCTGAAATTATGGAAAGCGAACTAAAAGATGTGAAAATCTGTAAAAACGATTAAAAAGACTATACCGGTATTATAAAAAATGAATAATGATTTCTAAATAAACGATACGAGTAATAAATGTGTTAGATATTTTATTCTGCATCATCATTATCATCATCATCTACAACAACCTTTTATCGATTTCAATATAATAGTTAAGTACGTTTTGATTCTAATCATTCAGACAACACGACCATATTTAATGACACATCACATTAAAATAACACTCTTTAATTTACTTCGGATAGAATGTTTTGTTATTTGTTTGTCGTTTCAGAAACTTTTGCACGTCATAAGGACTAAAAATATCTCTTTTTTACGAACGAATTCTCGACTGAAGATTAATTGTTGGCATAACCATTTATTGCTTATGGATAACTAATATACACAATTACCCCTAGAGTCAGATGCTTGTTATGTACTAAATGAGAACGCGTTAATGTATTTACATGTGAATGATTGCTTAAAAGAGCAATTTATAAATAGAATTGTACAGATAAAATCAAACAGGACGTTGACCTTGACAATACATTTCAAGATTAACTGAAATCAGTGCATTATTTTATGATAACGTTATCCCTACTGAAAACCTGTGTTGATGGTAAAAATTAATATTGTCAATCGATTTTTTACTGATACGAAGATAACATTTGTGTGAGATGCAATTTCCTCCATGATACGTGTCGGTGATTTGATTGTAATCCGATTATATCTGATTTTGCTAATCTCGCGATTAATTATTAATTGTTCTACAATCACACGTAAATATTACATCGACTAATATAATCAATGCTAACTGTGATTTGGATTGAAGTTTGGATAATTACGGTGTATGCAGGAAACCTTTGTCACCTGCACACAAATCGTATATTAATTGCTCACATTCAATACAATTAAATGCTTTAAGAGAACAAAAAGCGCATCATATTAGTATAATACGTAATAGGAGTATAATATGACAACATAATTAAGTATATTCTAATTCTTTTAAAATGTTAAAGATTTAATAAACTTAAAAAGAATTAGAAAAAATTAGAAGGCAAGTGCCATCCATTTTGGACAAAATGTATGTATTTCAAGAATTATTAAAAATTTCAAATATTTTGAATAATAGAGACGTATGGGGAACCATGAATGCGTTAAAATTATGTTGACGTAACTTTATATATGTTCCGTTTACGTTATTCGCACAGAAATTAATTTATTACAGCAAGAATTACAATGGACAAAAATAATTTGGACCTGTCACTTACTGATTACCATTTCTTCAAGCATCTAGATGGTTTTTTGAATGGAAAAACATTCAAAGAAGAATGTGCTATAAAAACTGCATTTGATGAATTATTAGATTTCTATCAGAAAGGCATTGGGGTACTTGTATCACGATGGAAGAAGTGCATTGATGTCGATGGAAATTATTTCGATTAATGGAATATGAATAAAGTTTGTAAAATAAAAGTTTATGTTAAAGATTCAAAAACGGCCATTTCATTTGCAACAACCTAATATAATATGTACGTAGAGAGCACTAGGTCGATCATGCGGCTACGAACGACGCGTACGAACGAATAGAAAACACGGAAACGGACGCGTAAGAAAACAATCTATAAAAGATGTTGCTATTGGTCTACTGCGTGTTTATTGCCGCGAGACTATGAACGGCACATCAAAATTTTCTGCATCTATTATAAGAAACAGGAGCCAAATAAGAGTGTCGTTCTTTCTTTAATAATTTCTGTAAGATGAAATCAGAGCATTGATATTCTTAAATTATTTTAATCTTTTTACCGTTTTCAATTTCATCTACACATTTTTGTCATAGGTGCATAAAATCCGCAGTCCAATAATTCGGTTAAGTATAAATTTTACAATTGAAACAGAACCAATAACATTAATTGAATTACACTAACTGCAAACGGTTGTTTTTTTATTAATGGTTTATTTTAGCGTGATCGCATTAACTGCGAGGTCATTAACGACCACCTGGCTTAGACTTGGCTATAACGTATCTAACCTGTAATTTGTACAATGGAATATGATTAACATTGGCATTGGCAAGAGTTACTGTAACGTAAAATTATAACAGGGATCCTTTAGATCAATGGATTTAAAGAATTGGTTTTTGTTCAGTATTGTTCTGGAACAAATTGATCAGTGTACGGTGAGACGGTAAAGATCCAGGGACGGTAAGCCGGGTTGACTGCATAAGATCAGCTAATCTTCGAAGATGAGAACTGCTTAATCGAACGGGGACATGATCGATCGTAAGAACGTCGACAAAGTTTGAATGGGCGGTGATAAATAGCCTGGACCACCTTGCGATCTTTTTAATTGCTGCGGTATGCGGTCTGATAATTTCTTGCGAGTAAGAAATTGGCATCGTTCGATAACTCCCGGTGTTACGGGAGTTTCTCAAGGAAACCGGGCTCTCGCGGCTGGAATTCCCGAAAGACACATATTAAGTCTCGGTGAGATGGGAACCCGGGCCTGATGCTGGTCTTTGGCACGCGAAACTCGTGGGATGGGGAAGTCAATCGGAGCGACAGAGAAAGAAGGAGGAACCCCGTACATGTGTTCGCATGTACAATCGAGGAGAAGGAAGAGAGGCACGCGTGACACCGAGAAGGAGAGAGGTAGTCTTCCTTAAAAAGGGAGCTTGGGCGAACCTGTTATACTCGGAGGAACCTTGCACACATCTAACTGTTCTCTTCTCTTCGCCCTTCACTCCGCCCAACCACCCTCTCTTTCTCTCCCCGGTCTCTCCGTCTCTCTCCGTTTCCTCTCTTTCTCGTTCTTTTCACCTTTCCGCACTTCTCATCGTTGTCTTTATCGCGCCTCCCTCCTTCGTGACTCCTCTTTACCTTGCCTCATGAAAGTCTCTCTTGTGCTTTTTTGTCGTTTTATTTCGCCCGCTCGTTTCTTTCCCCCCTATTAGACTCTCTTTTCGTCATTCTTCTTCCTCCTCTCTCGTTCCGTCTGACCGCACGCTCCATCCTCATCCGTCTCGTCAATCGGTCGACCAGACGGCCGAGATGAACCAGGACGGAATATAGAATAACTGACGGAGAGAGGGTTAGGCGAAAGGTGGGAGAGAACGCCGGGAACGAGAGATTGCTGTTGCCATGTGACTGGGGACGTATCGACGACGATTTTTCCCGCCTATATCGAACAACTTGCACCGGAACGATTTCTTCTCTTCTCCTTTCGACCGTTGCGCTGCGCTGTTTCGACTTCGTCCTTGCGCCCCACCTTGCTCCTCGAGCCTTAACGACGCGTTCTTTAACGTCCTTGTTACGCATTCGTCACGTCCGGCGAACCGCGTTATAGGTACACATAAAGGGAATCGCGAATGCAACTATCAGCCGCCAAGGGACACGCTAGTCAAACCTCTAAACGTAATCGCTCCTCCATTAGGTTGACCTACAAGTTCTTTTCGTAATGCGCGCGCCTAATACGTTGGACAACATGGTCAAAGGGTACGCACGCCTTGTTTCGGGCCTCGACCAGTACTCGGCCTTCCTGAAAATAAACGGGTTCGGCCTGTTTGATCGACAGTGACTTCCTTGACAATATTTACGTCGACACTATTTGCCAAATGGAATATCTTCTCATCGACATCAGTTTTCGTCAACATATACAGGGTATTTCGAAATTATATGTCGCGACCACTATAACGCGATCCTGCATCTCTGGATGGGTGGAAAATTGTTTTAAAAAATGGACAATGGCAACAATGTTTTTATTTCATCCTATAGTACTCATCGCGAAGAACAATAATCTCAAAGGAACTATGGGTCTCAAGTCAACCGTTTTCTTAAGAAACAACACTAAAGCTTCGTGAACTATTTCATTCCATACGTATCATGTAGAATCCCCTCCACGTTTATACCATCGTGGAACACCCTGTAGACATAGAGAATAAAATAGTTCACGAAAAGTCGTTTTCTAAAAGAATGGTCGACTCGAGACCCATGTATCATTTGAGACGTTTGTTCGTCACGACGAGTACTATACGATGGAATAAATACAATTTTGACCTAGAGATTCAAGGTTGAGGTCAATTTTGCAGAATCACGCTGTAGTAGCCATGACATGTGATTTTGAAACACTCTGTAACAACGGCCCACGAAAGTATTCGAGCGCCATTCGAATCAGAATAACTTTTTCGAAATTGATCCAAATGATTTTACATTTTTAAGTCAATTAGAAGCATTAGTTCACTAAATGACGTGCAGAAAGGATTTTGGGAAAACTGCAATTGGTATTAATTACATAAAAAAATTAAAATGGCACTTTAAAAAATTTTTTTTTATTTAAGCCCGTAATGAAAGTTTACGTATTGTAGACCTATGTTACGTGTGCGGAAAATTTCATCAAAATCGTTGGTGGTGATTATATTTTTGTTAATGTTTTGCTAGTTCCATCATTTACAGATATGTCGCATTTAATCGACATTTAATATCATTATCTCAAAGAAAAAACTCGTCGATATATTCTAGCATGACTCCTCAGATTTTAAAGTTCCTTGACACTTTCTTTGTTTAGTAAAAGGACCTTTGATACAGTGTCATCGTATGGATTTATATAATAGATTATAGTACTGCCACTCTTTCATTCATATTTTTTACAGGAATAGAAAATTATGTTTAACATGTGTGATCAGCAAAAAAGGTTTTCGTTTCTTGCGAAAGAAGTATAATCAAGGCGTTCTACAGGATGTTACGCAAACTTTTCTAGCGGCCTAATATGATTAAGTGACGTAATACTGCTTCAAGAACTGTTATATTAATAATGCTGTTATTAAGCTTTTTACGGTGAATTATGTAGCAGTTATTCAAAATTAATTCCACGTTGTAGTACACGGGTGCAATTTCATTTCCATTTCGCAGCAAATTTTAAGGAAGGAAATTTTAAGGACTTAAAAGCTATTCGTTAACGACTGTACTTCTGTATCAAATTGCAACGTAACCAGTTGCCATTGCAGCAGTAATTTATTAGTTATTATTAAAATATGCAGCAGATGTTCAGAAGAGGATACTCTGTTGAGGAAACCCACAGCAGAGCTTCATCCTTATTGAAAAGTTCAGGATTTCATGACCCATTTTCCCAAAACGGGAGATGCTATTTTAATCAAGAGACTGAGTTTTCCATTGGACGTATTAAATAAATTGAAAACACGAGTCTTCTTCATATACGCTTTTGATAAAAAATTGAAATTGTAAATAAATAAATTGATAAACAGCACAAGAAGAAAAATGACCGTGACCAATCTAAAAGGTTATTTTTCAAAATAAAAATTAAAAAATTGTATCGAATCATAATTTTTTTTTAACACATTCAAAAAATGAAATACATTTAAAATACATTTAAAAAATTTAAGCCTTTCGATTGTAGTTCATACTTAAAGAAAGTACCTAAACATTTCCTTCATTTATAATGATGCGAGAAATATTTAGTTATACAATCTAAACGAGTGAGGAAAAGAAATATAATGGGGTGAAAATTTGTTTCAATAGACACTCTCTAAATATAACTTCAGTCAATAATAATCGCAAGACTAGAATAAAGAAGATTTAAGGTTTGAGATTTTCGACACTTCATAATTTAACAAAAACAATAACTTCGTCTGAATTACTACTATTTAAGATTAGTTCCATAGTACCACTCTTGATAATAATAAATTTGAGATCTCCTATCCTCACTCGTAACAAATCAGTACGATTTACAATTTTTAAATTGTTATATGTAGTTCTCCGTTATTACAATTTTTATCAATGTTTTCAGTATCAATATCATAGCTTGGCTGTAGATTTAAATTGATAACGCAAGTAATTACGTTGGGGAATTAACGTCAATTGTAATACCCACTAATTAACAGTCATTTAGTAGGACAGCGTGAAAGGTGGTGGAAATGTATGCGTTTAATAAAACTGTCGATATACTATGACTTCCCATATTTATGGTCTATGCACGCATCGTTAATCGTCCTTAGAAATTAATAATGATGTAACAATGGGAACAGTACAGCACTTCAGTTATGGTAAATGCAATTTTGATAAAACAATGAACGTCGCGTTGTAAATTGGAGGTTGTTGGATTATTATTAGTTGTTTATCCTAAAAATACTAAGATTTTAAATTAAACAATTTTCATGAGATACTGTGAACAATACAATTAATTGCGATATAGGAGTTGGACAATGTGCTTTAAGAATAAAATATACGTTTAAGAACTTTTGTTTCTTTATACAAAAATGTAATTAGATCATCATTCAATGTGATATTTAAAACATTAAACGATATTACCTACAGTTGTAAAATGGTGACTTTAGTTCTCTGTATTTAATCAAATATAAATCATTCAGATAAGAGTAGTTTTATATTTGATTGTTTCTATTAATATGTTTTATCGTGGTTCGATAAAAATTTTATTTCATAAACAATTTTTAGAGTAACTACAAAATACGTTGCTGATCAAATACACGATACGGCAAGGTAACGAATAAAAAAAGAAAAGAGAAAATATTAATACAAACTATAAGGTCACGTGAAGGTCATAATATTACAGGTCGTTGGATTCGTCTTGACCTCGGTTATCACATAGTGATAATAAAAATATATGATTCCATTTAGAAAAATATCGATGACCTTGAAATCTTGTAAAAAAATGACCTTGAGAAAAAATGTTTACCCTCATCAAATTCGCCCCTTGAAACAGTACAACTTCACTCTGTGGAGATTTTTTGTACAACTAATAATAACCGAGATATTTAGGTGTTCCCATTTAAATACCCCACCCTGTATATATATATAATATGTACATATATATTAATATATTATATATTTTTCTTTGAATAAATAATATTTGTGTTTGCATTGAAAGCTTTTAGATAAAACAATCACAAAAATGTGGTAGAAGCATTCTTAGCCATAAAATAATCACGGACTATACAGAAATGGTTGTATAGCAAGCTTTTGCTATGTATCCGGAAGAGTAGGTCTTATATCTGTGTTCACTTTGGAGTAGTCTTCCGCGAATCTTACTTTCAAGAATAGCAGTAAAAAATATTGGGGAGCAAGCTATGGAAGAGTTGCCCTCCGGTCTCTGCCACTTATGTAGAAGGGAAATCTACGATCAGGACGAGCGCTTCTTTTATGAAACCCGGAATCTGAGGTGATAGTCCATGACGCGGCCCTTCGGCTTATGGCTAAAGTTGAGAACACCATCCTCTTTTAGTACAAGCAAGCGAACACCTAAAAATATTTAATCCTCGGAGCCATTCCTTTTTAGTAATGGTAGAACGTTAGCAATTAAGGGAGCATCTATGCGTAACAGCTTTAAATACAGTCTACTTTCATTAGTTTCTCCTGAGAAAACTGGTAATATAAATATATAGAAGGCCTCATAATAATTTATAATTTTCTCAAACAGTGTTCCGTAAGAATTTAGGAACAATGTAACACTTTTCTAATATAGGCTACACGTAAAAATACTGTACTTGCTAAATAAACCACTTGGTTTAAAGCAATAGTAAATGAATAAATAAATAAATAAACTATCGTTCTATAATAAAATCGCAATAAAATATTTTTTTACTTTGATTCTCTTTATCTCATCCTCTTGTCAACGTTATAATCGGAGCAATTTGTATCACACTCGTCAAAAAAACGAAAAGTGAAAAACCTTCCTCAAATTAGTTGGTTAGTTTACGCTGAGATTGCACTTGCTTGTATAAACTGACATATAAACAAATATTATGTACATATATGACTACCCATAAGTAAATAATTCTTTATTTTATTTAACATGTAGTACAGATTAATTTCACAATCAACTCAACGCCAGAACATTTTATTAGAATATATGTTATGTAATAATAAATAATATCCACAACAAGGGGACAATGTTTATTGAATCTAAAGAAAAAGCGACATGATGTATGGGTACCTCTAATATACACGGAATAATTTAGAAAATAACATTCAAAATCTAAGTCGATGAAGTGGTTTTTGGGTTATTATGCTCATCACTTTGGACAACATAATTTCAATAAAAGAAGCGTTTAAAGTTACGAACGAAGTTTCAAGAGAATTCAAGGAAAAATCGATCTAAAAATTTAATTCATTACTCAGGCGCATGAAGAATGACTACCTCTTTCTCGATAAGTGGATGACTTTTCCCATTTTACTAGCAGAATGATTTTCTTTGCTTCCCTTCAACTTAGAATGCTCTGGTCTCAGTGGCCGTTTCTCATTATGGGAATCGGCGAATATTTTGCATTGTTACCCAATTACAATGCCCATCGTTTCCACCACTTCAAGGATAGGATAAAAGCCTTCGTTGAATATTGCACCGGCCAGATAAGAGGCAATTTCAATCGTTTTAGAACCATAGCGTGGTCGGGATGCTTTGAAGCCAGACGTCAAACGGTTTCGTTAAAACCTTCATTGGAATTCTCTGCAAATCCGTCTAAACACTTTTCTATCAGATTATTTCTGCACGGATGATTTCGCGCATGTTTGAAAGTATGGACGGAACTTAAACTTATCAAGTTTTCCAATGGTGTCTGCAATTCCTCGCTTATAAAATCTCTCATTTCTCGCATAGTATCATTAATTTGAGAAATTTTCCAAACACATATAATAATACGTACACTCCGGATCTTTACGCTGAACAAAGAGTTTGTGCATTAATTGCAAAACACAGAAGCTAAATATAAATTTACGTTTTCCACTAATAATTTTAATCTGATGAAAATAATATATTAATACTCTTCAAGTTGTCTAATCTTTTCACTGTTTTAAATGGTACCTAATCATATTTGTCATAATATGTCTAGTATAATTTTCTTTGCCCTCTCACAAAATCGGAATAAATTTATATTCTTTCAGGAAAACGAATTGAATTGACCATTTCCTCCAAGTTTCTCTTTCTTTTTAATATTTCTTACCAGAAACCTTTCTCAAGCGTGACACGTACTGATTTTAATCTTTAATTGATGACTTAAAACATTATGTATACTAAAGTGTACGCAATTATAAATGTTATAATCCACCTTTAATGGTAGAAATCATATATATACATATACATCAATTTGTCAAATGATGGCAGTTTGTTTAATGCAAATTATATTATTTTGTACACTGAGACACTTGGTTACAGTTTTATAAAACGTACACATGATATAATTCGTGGAAAAACGTTTCAAATTTTTTTTTTGTATCTATAGCGATTCATAGACTGTGGATCTTTAATAAATGAAATAAAAATTGTGTTCATCAATTGCAAGACATAGGAACTATGTAGAAATTTCTTTGATTATTTTAGAAAGTTGAAAATAACATACAGATTTTTAAAAATTCTCTTAATGTCTCCACTGGTTGAAATTTCACCCAGCTATTTTTATCATAAACGCATAAAATTCGCAGTCTAGTGACTCATATCTAGCAAACAAATTATATTTCTCAATGTTGGGAATGGAAAACATATTATTCTAAATATAAATAAAAGCTGCGTAAGCAGTTCTTCTACAATATAATATAATTTTTTTTGCATGTATTCTCAAATTGTTATATTATATTTGCTAAACTTTGTCAATGTAAACGACACTTCGTTGATATAAAGTATAGCCGAATGAAAATGTTTTTGAGCACGAACTGTATGATGTGTCGAGCTCCGACATATTACACTAAATGAACTCTGTAACCTTTTGGGAGAATGTCGTTTAATGCTTGGGACTTTATTTATGCATGCAGTGGGCTGTGCGAGTGCAGTATTCTTTCTTATCTTGTTAATAAGCACCAGTCAGCACAAACGCATACAAAAGCCCTCTATATGTATATTTAGTCACGGGGAAGGGATAAGATATTTAAAGTAAATGTTTCTTTTATACATAAGTATGATGCCACACGCATGGAATACGAAGGACTGCAACAATTTATTCAAGTCGCAAGCAAAAGCACCGTGTGTGTCTTCGTCGTCGCCTAAACACCTACCGCATCCTTCTGCGAATTCGAGGAAGAAATGGTCACAGAAAAAGCAATCAGCGTTGTCATTGTTTTCCGTTCGTGAATCTCTATTCCTCTTCTAACGAACTCTTTTGTTTCTTCTTGCTCTGTTTGAGGATCAAGTATTTTTTTCGAAGAAACATTGTGCTTTCTCCGGAAGCTTTCAATCATTTCCACGATAAGGTCCTCACTCCCAACCTATACACGTAATATCGAGAAGGATTGAATGATAATCGTTTCCATTCCTCATAAATAATCTCTCGAACCAGACAAATTATGAAATATTCCCGGAATCTGCCTAACTGATAATATTCAAGAATTAAAGTTCACCTACTGAAGTCCATCAAATACAGAAATATTGCCAGCACAAAATGATTACAATTGTTAAATATTTTTGAACTACAAACGTTATTAAAACATTCGTAATTTTCGAAAAGATAGCACACATCAACTCTTATCTATCAAACAAAGAAGAAGTATTTGCATGACTTACTGTTAAAGTGTATAATTTGTATTTTTGTTCTAAATTCTGAATGTTCAAAAAAAAGTTATTTCTACTATCATTTTCGGCGTTACAATTTTTATTTTTTAAGTTTTTTCAAGATCGAAAATCAGCAGCTGAGAGTTTGTAAGAAAATTGTTCAAAAGTGACAATAATTTAATTCATAATTCAACAGATTTATGTTTTTGAATTTACAGTATAGTAATTTAACACAACTAATTTTACATAAATCATAATCTCAATACTAAAAACTCCAATTTTTAAAAGATTTTTCCATGAAAATAATTAAGACATTATAATAACCTAATGCATTCATTGATTTTCGTAAAACGGATATTATTATAGTAAGTTATCTTTAATTTAAGAAAATACAAAGAAGGTAAAATCTATGAAAAAATTAATATTTATTTTGTTATACCTGTTTTTCTTATACAGAATTATTTTTGCTACGAAAACACAAACTTATTCTCAATCTTTGTTATTGTAGATAAAAGACGCGTAATTATGAAATATTATGGTGCATTCACACGAGCAAATCGTTCGTCTCCCACTTAAACAAAAATTGCGCTCGTAACACAAGACGAACGGTAACGAACTATATTTGCGGCGAATGCGAAAGCATGTTCGTGTAATTTAAACTTAGCGTTGGAGGATTCATATAGGAATTGTTTAAAAGCACCATTATATGCGCCTTTTGTTCAATATGCAGCGCCATTAAACTATTTGACCTTCTACAGTTCTTTATATCTTTAATACCAAAGGGGATAATTAGGTGTCCTGTTTCCAGAGAAGCGGCCTGTGTAATTAACGTTGCCAGGAGTAATGGCACAGTATTAAATTCGCTGTTACTGTCAATAGTGCAACCGTGTCGATAATTAATAAATTTAACGGGCGGTAGTACAATTCTCATTTCTGTGCAATGCAGGGTTCACTGTGTACAATTTTCCAAAAATTAAAGAGAACAATGTTCTCCATAAAAGATGTTGAAATTATCATGACTTAAATTATTTACGCTAACTGACTTTAATTTTTTAATATAAGAGCAACGAAACTTGTTAAATATAATTTTATTTGAACTCAATATCCGGAAAACGAAGTATAAAATGCTAACCATATTGAGATAGAAATGAACTAATGTAGTATACATATTAGAATATTTTCAGTTCTCAAAATCTAAAATGTGACTGGTACACGTTGTTTTATTAAAAATTAAAAGACTAGATTTATTTGGATTTCTCACAATTTTGATAACAATGTGTGCTTGAATGAAGAAATTTATTTAATAATTTTGAATTGAAACGTCTTTGTATTTTCAATAATTTAATGGAAATAGATGCAATTATACGTACAATAAGTGCAACCTAAACCGGTGTCGAGGTTTCCATTCAATTGTAAAATAACAAATCGGTCATTTGACCGCTCGTGATACGGTTAGTGTTAATAACAATTTATCATTTCACGCAACTGAGAATTATCAGAACAAATGTACGTCTGTTACTCTTTCATATTTTCTGTTTTCTGTTTATTAAATAACACTCAACATTGTAAGGATACAATAAAGTCTGCAGATATTATTGTGTTGAGGATGAGATGTTTGTGCATGTCAATTGTGTGCTCTTGTAAACTATTATATCATTAAAAATTTCAGTAACAATGCACTCACTAGTCTCTGGAACGAAAACTCTGAAGGGGGCAAACTTTTCTTTATGTGCGTTGGTATATTTTCATCGTAAAACTCGCAAGTCTATTATGTATCACTGTCAATTAACCAGATCATTTATAAGTGAAGGTTGTCGATACTTGACATCATAAATGTCTAGTTCTGAATTGTTCAATTTTAAATTTAGAACTCGCTTTTTATATTATAGCAATTATTTCGCTTAAGAATATTATCTTGCTCATCCATTCAATCATATTTATTAACATTAATCTAAAAATGACTGACCTTTATAAAAATAACAAGACTTACTTTATTTCTATTATAGTATATACTTGTATAAGGAAATTTATTCAATTATTTTCAATAAACGTATTTATATTATTGCAATAGTTATTTCAAGTAAAAAATCTGGAATAAGTCATTGATCGGAAATGGTACATTACAGTACAGTAATCTTTATGACTAGACTACGGAGTTCATGCATTTATGACAAAAATTTGTAAGAACATTAATATATTTAAACTGTATTAAAATTATTAGTGAAATATATATATTTATACTTAGCTCCTGTGTCTTGCAATTGATGCATAAACTTTGTATTTTGTATAATGATCGGGAGCCTATTTATGACAATGTCTATTGGAAACTAATATAATTTTTTTACCCGTTATGTAAACTGATACCCACAATTATGTCTTCATATTGAATGCAAATGGTTTACGGGTTTTTTTTTCATTTATTTGATTATTTGGATGTAAACGATATGGTTTTACCTGTGTATGAACGTTAAAGAAATGTAATTTATGTTGTTACCGATCTCATCAAACTCAATCGCTATTATTTTAATCTATTTAAAACGGCTCGTAAAGGCACCGTCACATTGTAGGAGATATTGATCTTACCGTAATATCTTTCCATTCATTAACGTGTTTTCACGATACAACTACATTAGCCTAAGTAATTTATTTCACAGTGTTTCATGTCTCGTCGATAGCAATTGGCGTTATCAGTGTGCTGTAATCTTGTAAACCAGACGCAGCATGTGATTACATTCTGAGAATGTTATATGTTATGTGTATACGAGCGAAGGTAAGAAATTAATAATGGGACGGTCCGCTTAAAATAGGCATGAGTCACGTATGACGTTTCGCATATGAGGATGTGAACCCAATATGCTGAATGTAACGAATATGCACGCGTGCATACATATACATACGTAATTACAATTTTTCATTACATACATCCAACCGCGACAAAACGATGCCGCCGTATAGTATTCTCGGTCGATTTAAATCAATCCCGAGACGGTTAAAACGAAATATCTCGTAAATCTGATAAAGTGGACTACTGTGCACAACACATAAAGAAACGAATGCTTTTGTCAGAACACGAGATTTAGCAACATGTTATAATCACCGAATAATTATATAGAATTACCTTTTTTTCGTTCTTCGAAAGATTTTATGCAAGAAACATATACAGAATGCATAACCTGACATAATTCGCAAATTGCTTTCTGTAGCGAAGCATATTACCGATAATAGTTTATTTCCTGCCGCGCTATACCTTTATCGAGTATCGATTAATCAATATTTTTTGTCCAAACATCACATAATACTCGTCAATATATTAATTTTCTACTGTTAATGTACACTTAAATATTACAAAACTTTTTTTAAGAAACAATTTTTTTAGAAGAAATGAGTAAAGAAGAGTTGGATCAAATACCTCGCAAACAGGTTCGAACCTTGATTGATGGAATTTGAATTCTCTATAAGTACTTCGAAAAAAAATAGTACTCCCAAGTATACTCGAACCTTTGCCAGACAGTTTCGAACCCTTTACAAGTATTGTGGTAAACGTAAATAATACTTGCAAGTATACTCGAATCGTGGTCGAACAGTTTCGAAACTTTCAAAATTATTATGAATATCGGTACGAATTTCCGTATCCTTGCACGCTCGGTATAATACGATACCTATCTCATCGTCTGCACAATATTTAGAACGCAAAGAAGACCCGTTATTATTTTGGCGTGAAAATTCATTGAAGTACCCCATTTTATCAAAAATTGCACGTGACTATCTTTGTATAATGGCCACTTCTGTACCTTCAGAAAGTTTTTTCAAAAACAGGAAATATCATCGATAAAAAAGAGATAGGATAAAACCAAGTATTGTAAATGAAATATTATTCTTAAATAGTTACGAATTTAATAAAGAAAGTACTTAAAACTGACTATGCAGTTCTGATTTCCAAGATTCGAGTACTACTTGTGAAAGATTCGATTCCTTTCAACATCGAAGTACTTATAAGTAACTTTTCGAAACTTGTAAGTACTCATTCCGAGGTTCAATAACTGTTTGTATACAATGAATACTTTTCAAGTATAATCATTGAAACATTTATTGCTTTTAAGTAGTAATCGAAACCCATGAAATGAAACTTGGTTATTGAACTTGACTCGGATTCGTGAGTACATATTGACCTTGATCCCATCCCTACTTGGGAGTGTTAGGGTTAATCAGGAATCTTTGTATAATAGTTTTAAACAGTTATTTTCGGAACCGTTTCGAGTCCAGCTGTAAAAATTCATCGAAAACGGACCAGGACCGTTCGGTACGTTCACTTTTTAGTATATACTGTCTGGTTGGCTATTGAAACTTGAGCGCATTACGTTTATATTTTCTTCCTTGAAACTCCACCGAGAAGGAACTAGCTGATCTAGTTTATATTACAAACTAAACGCCATTAAGTGCGGGTTAATGGATAAACGGCAAACATTTAGAAATCCCTTGCAACAGGATCGAGTTCCGCAACGGTTTATCTTGGACTCTGATCATATAAATTGCAGGCAGAAATGCTTGTTTAAAGTAATTATACAATTAAGGTGTTAAATGGAAATGGAACTGATACGCAAATGGTGAGATAAGTTGTGTCCATACAGCATTGTAGCGGGGCTGGGTATAACTTAATTAAATAAATTGTTCGTCGCTGCCGTATACGTAAACTAAGTACAAAATAATTGCAATCGAGACCACGGTTATGTAATTGCGTTCTGCTATTACGGCAGAGTGAGAGAGAACAAAAGAGAGAGAGAGAGAGAGAGAGAGAGAGAGAGAGAGAAAGAAAGAGAGAGAGAAAATAACCATGTTACTGTGTAAGTGGGATAGACGTTGTTAAGCATACTTTTCGTTTGGCTGTTTATACATTCGTTATCATTAGCGCGATACTCGGATAATTGCGGAAAGAGATTATACGAACTGTCATGATATATTTGTTCGGTTATGTTTCAGTCCGTTGGCAATGCGACGGCGAGGCAGATAAACTTCGTACACATGAAAACATGTAAAATATTAGATGTATCCAGATTAGCGTTATACTAATCTTTTTAGAGTTTATTATCCGCGCTTTAATGATATTATCAGATATAAAATCCGTTCGCTTAAAAATATGATCAATATGTGTTTAAAACCCTTTTAAACTACTTTATTAACTACTCATTAAAATATATTTTACTTGGATAATTATTCGAAATAGGAGATTCCTCGCCGATTTCAATGATCTCGAAATATGTTATTAATATCTTATTATTGGCTTGCGAGATATTTGCAGAAAACTATTGGGATGACTAGAACGAACTCTAACTTTTTCTAATAACCTTTGTTCTTTAGGGCAGGGGAGGGCAGGAGCCCATCCTCCTCTCAAAAAACCTAATCCAGGCTTAACTAAAATTCGTTCAAAATGACTATACAAACTTTATTTATTTATTTGTTTATTTATTGCTGTAAACCAAGTGGTTTATATAGCAAGTACAGTATTATTACATTTGGCTTACATTAAATAGGTTTACATTGTTTCTAAATTCTAATGGAACATTGTTTAAGGAAATCTATACAAACTTTAGTTAGGTTAAGTATTTTAAGATTTCTTGGAGTTTCTTGCCAAAGACCACGGAGGGTTAGGTTTCTATCGCTATTTGAAAAAAATCTTGTTAGGTCTGGGTTAGAAGTCCCTCCCCTGCCATGAAGGGCAAATGTCATTTGGTCTTTGTTCGCTATAGCCATTCCACAGTTTTCTGGAAATGCTTAGAAACGAAGCTCGTCCGTCGGTAACATGTATAGGAAAAAGTTGTTCATAATGATGACCTTAATAACATATTTCAAGATCATTGACATCGCTGGTTTAGGTCGTGTTGGAGGTTAGAGGTTTTTTGCAAATATTTCGAAAACGAAGGTCGTCCTGCGGTAAGATGTATAGTAAAAAGGTGTTCAGAATTATGCCCCGAACAACATATGTCAAGGTCGTTGAAATCGGTAAGGAATCCCCTATTCCGAATAATTTCCTTGGAATAAAGGGTATCCCACGCAACTAGAACAGGCTATACCACCTAAACGGTTGGGAATAGAAGAGGATGTTAAAAGTAAAAGTTGAGTGGTGTCAGACGGTGCATAATATGCAACTAATTTTATGCACTTTTGCGCATCGGTGCATCAGAAAAATGCAACTGCACTTTTTTCAATGGAAGCATATGTTTTGACTGCACCAATCGATGCAGTTTCTTGTGCTTTACATAAAAGTACTAACGTACTTATGCCCTAAACTTATTCGTTAGGAAGCTATCGAAACTGAAAGTTCTTTGAATTATGTCGGTCTCTCGGCAAGTGTTCCGGAGTACCTACATTACAAGTGTAACTTGTAGCTTCGATAACTTCATAACGAATAAGTTTTCGTGTTTAAAATTCGTGTGATCTGTGAGCATTAATCTAATCGAGTACATTGTGTCTCTTTTGATTTCTTTTATATATATAAGTACGAACAATGCGATGGATAGAAAGCTAATCGATTTATTGGGAAGAGGCGGATAAGAAGAAATTCTATACGAAATGCAAAAAGTACAGAGAAGTTAATTGCAACGTTTAATAGAAGCCCGCGGGAAGCTGAAACGATACTGCAAAAACGGCAAAAGAGCTAATGAATGACGAAGAACGGGGTCTAAGTTAGATACGGAAGGCGATAAGAAACAGAGAAAGAAACTAGTGGAAAGCGAAGGGGCAGTGTAAGAGACTCATAATAACCATATTAAATTAACACATTGGCGGCGAGGTCCATATAAAGTCGGGGGCAAAATTAAGTGGACACCCTTTAAAAACTTTTTCAAAAATTGGATTACACCACTTGAGCTTTTTGAGATGTTATAAAGATCAATTTACTAGGTATTGTGTGAAAAACATTTTTTAAAATTGCCACAGCTCGGAATTTGGAAGTAGAAAATGAAAATCATGATTTTTAACTTCTTTATCTAGGCCTATAATGAAAATTTAAAATATGCCTTTCATAGATCTCTGTAAGTTATGTGCAGGGTGTATAAAAAGTAATGGTCATCCGTCCTAGGTGTGAATCCACACCTCTGGATCGGTGGACATTTGTCAAAGCAACTTGCCGCAAAATTGTTTATAACAAAAAAAATTTTTGTTAAAGTTTTTTTACGTCAACACCTTCTATACAACGAGAAAAGAAAAAGTTTGAAAGGAACCATATGTCGCTAACAAATAGTTATCCAGATATAAGCTGTTATAGTTCTTGCAAAATTTGATTGTGTGGAGTTATACGTATAGACAAAAACCTACTACTACATAATTGTGTGCGTGCCTCGAGACAAACGAAATTTAAAGGGACATTCGTCGCTAGGCCCGTACCAAATCATTCTCACCCTGCACATTCGGATCATTTGAAGTTGCAAAATATAAAAGAAAACCTTGTATCCAATGTTATACATACGAATACTAAGCCTATACTATAAAATACTAATGTAAAGTACACTTACAAATTTTTCAGAATCATCTGAATGACGAAGTCGATAGTATCGAGCCTTGAGGCAATTTTTAATAAATGAATCATTTAAATATTACATACATAGTGAATTTTCGATCTTTTTAAAATGAAGCCAAGCAGACAAATTGTAAAAAATTACATTCCTTGGAATATTAACAATATGTCCACCCTGAACGTGTTAATGTACTATTAAACCGTATTTCTTGTTTGTACGTTATAACCACAAATATCTAGAAAAGTATAATTTAATGTATTCCGAGAAGGAAAGCATTATTTTTCAGTAAAAAATGATAAATACTAACAAAATTTTGACCTACGTGTGTTTTTTAATTTTGATACAATTTTAAAAGTCACAAAGACGAATAATAAAATTTCCGTTAGTACAACAGTGAGAAATCTATCGCTTTGCATATTGTTTTTATCGAACCAATACGCTGCGATCGTAAAATATACCGTGGGAGTATTGGCTTTCTCTTTACGTAATAAAAGTAGTTATCTTGACATGTGCAGAATAGAGATTACTGCAATTTCACTGCATTCATGTTTTGAACTTGACCTTTTTGAATGTAAAACAGAAATCTCTGCTCAATTAACTTAATGACATTTGATCGCACAACTGATTGATGACATTTGACCAAACAGCTAATGACATCGTCCACGTACATTACAAACATCTTACAATCTTCTGCCTCTCGGGCAACGACATCTTATGATAGATTTACTGTTTGCACATAAGGTACTCAATGGCGTCGTTATTTGTCCCGAGATTCTATCGTGTCTTGAATTAAGTGCACTCATACACGCATATACATTCCCTTCAAGACATCAGTTTCTTTTTTAAGAATCACATCGCATTCTGCGTGACTAACTTATAATCATGTTAAGCCTACCATTGTCATTGCGCACAATCTAGTAGAGAAAATTATCTCGAGTTTGATCAAGTTTGTATATTTTATGATTTTCACTCGAGTTGAATTGCCCACTTATAAGGCAAATTTGCGACTTTTTAAAAACTATGCAAGTTCTTAGAGGATTTTAAAAATACTATGGGGCCTTTTAACTTAGCCCAAACTCGATTCGACAACATGAGAACACTTCTAAAAAGTATAATGAATAAGTATGTAGTACATTTCTCTATTTCCTTGTACGTACATATGTATGTATTAAACTCGTCGGACAATTTGTACAATTATATTCGATACATGTGTCTTGCATGCTTATCATTGCTCTGTTTATAAATCTGATAACGTTGTTTTATAAAGCATAGAAGCCCATTTAATTTCTATTATAACCATTTCTTATTTCTATTATAACTAATTTGGGCTAAAAAATTGTTTAATATCTGATTATTTGGAAGTCATTAAATGACTTCCAAGAGTTTATAAATTTTATAAACTCGCAAAAACTTAAAATAAATAAAATTTATGGGTCATCGAAGCCTCTTTGTTGGTTAAAAATACGAGACAATATACATTGTGTTCTTTCTACATATTTCAAATGAAAATTTCTAAAAGTATTGTGTATTTAGTATAAGTGAATAATGTTATTAAATCGGAATGTATCGTTTACTTGAAAAATGTTCTCTAATTCGCAAGTTCCTTTATCCAAACAGATATATTAATTCGCGTGGAGTAGGCTCTATTCCCATAAGTTTAGTAGAGTAATTTATATGCAGATTATGAAAGATCGAAGCAATCTATGCCTTACGGGATGTAGCTGAAAACGAAATCAAGTGAAATATTCCATCGGAGTTATCTCAGGATTTCATTGTGAATAATGTGCTGGTGGAATACCCATCTATGGAATATCATCGCGGATAGTATTCTAAAAAATCGATTCCAAGAGTTCAATGTACCAACCGGCTTTATAAAATATAGTGCGGGAAAAAGAACCTGGTCTAACGAAACACAACCGATCCAGAGGAGTCTATATCCGTAGCTATCATTCATCTAGCGAGCGCTAGTAAACTCTAGGACGATCGAAACACTATAATTCGAAAGCCTCTATGTATAAGACAACAATTTTCTTTAGTCCCTTTCGCTGGACTGCGAAACTCTTTTTAAGTCGAAATAATAACTCATTTTAACTCGAATTATTTATTATATGCTCGGACACAATATTTACTCAATAAACTGCGGATTTGAATGCAAAAAATAGTGTACATTTATTGCAAGATACAGGAGCTGCGTAGTTATTTAATTAGTTTATTCATTTAAAAGTAATACAATAATATTTTCAAATTCTTTGAATACTTCCACCGTTTTGCATTTGACGTACTCATTTTTGTCATAAATGCATAAAACCCACAATCTAATAGCAACTGTTAGATGTACGAAGTAATTCTTCATAAAATTGATTATATACAAACAATCCAAGTGCATTCTCCACTCTTCAAAATAATTTACATCATTCTTTCTATGGATTTGCTTCATCTTGTAAATAATTTATAAATCTCGAATATGGGGAATGAAAGATTGAGATCAAAAGTAAAGTTACAATTAAATGATTGTGTTATAATTTGTCTCATAATTAGGTACAGCTTAATGAATTTTCGCACTAAAAAATTAAATTTTTAATTTCTCTACGATAAATCGAAGATTTTACATCTTCCGCAAAAATCCGCAGTTTAGTTGAAACTAGACTTGCGGATCTTTATGCAAAATAAAAAATTTCCCATGTTACTTGCAACAAATTGGAGTGAACTAACAATTTATATCCTTTCTTAACATGTTTAATAGGATGAAAATAATATAAAAGAATTTTTAAATTCTTCTAATGTTTATACAGTTTTAGATTACAGCTCCCTCATTTTTGCCATAAATGCATACAATCCGTAGTCTCTAGTTATAACAGTTCATATTTGATACCCCATTAGAATGCATAAGTGAAAACTAGAAGTCACAGTTTGTAACTAGACCACATTGGAATCTTTCGCCTATCGCTGATAACTTCTTGATTCAAGCACAAATGGTTTGTTCCAATTCAGTAAACTTACTGTGCTTACTTTAACAGATATTCACAGATGTCACAGACATTCGAGCTTCCTCGCAAAATTCAGTTGCATTAGAGTGGATCAATAGTCGGATGATGTTGCTTCCCTTAAAAATAGAATGTAATTTTCTTTCTTTTATTTTTGCCTCAGGTCACATCGTCTTTTTCGCTAGTAGCGACTTCCTGTTCAATATTCTGTGCCTTAATAATGAAGTTTTAGCTTTTAGCCTTCAAATAAGTTCGGCTACTTCCTTCAGTACTCTATAGTTTCAAATATTTCTTTAAATAGCTTCATAATTACTTCGCAATTTTTTGCGAAGTTTCTATAATAAAACTAATAAGTAATTAGAAAGTATTACCCCACTACTACCCCTGGTAAAAAGTATGCGATCAAACAAATCAAGTGTTTATCATTATAATTATTCATATTTTCAATGTGGAAGATATTTCCAGTAACGATAACAATAAATGCACGCATAAAACGTGTCATATAAAAAGAAAATATTATTTTAAGAATAAATATGTTTGTTTTTTCCCAATGTACAGAACGAACAAATTAGACACTGATTTAAGGGAGCAATGCTTATTGTCATCTATAGACATATTAAGAAGTATGTTATTACTTTGTTATGCTATTGGAATTTCCTCATAATTTTCATATACAGGTAAACAGTTCCTTATTTAATATTTGCTAAAAAGCAAAACAATTCAACATTTCATATTTGTCTATAATATCATTACCCCTTATACCATACTTGTCTAATATATGTATACACCACACTGTTATTCATATTTAACGTATCCCCAAATAATTCGTTCGACAAAAACAATCACAATTTTGATCGAATATTTTTTGCCAGAGGTAGGCTGTATACGTACCAATCTTTCTGAAAAACAAAAACATGTTTATTCGGTACGAGTGTAGCTGTTGCCTGAATCAGAATAAATAAACATAGTAAAGTCTGAAAAGCGACATTTTAATTAAAAAAAAAAAGAACAAACAAGAATTGAACATTCTGGTGAATACATTAATCTGCCAGAATTTAAATAAATTGAACGACAGCTTCTTATGACACTATGGCAACCAATATTCAAAAATATATTTAAAAGAATACATTTATAAGTTCGAGCAGTGTTACAAAATAGGTCTTGTACGAGGGGCTTTGTATTTCAGAAACTCTCAAAAATAAATTTATTACAGATTTACAGAGTTCATTTCAAATCTGATTTTCAGATTTTTTCTTTCTTCATTTACAGATTTGTGAATTGAAAATCTAAGACAGTAAAAAATGCAAGAAAAGCATTTGACCTTTGCGAGGCGTGACAGTTGGGAAAACTTCCCTGTATTGTTGGCTACATATTTCGTACCGGTATTAGTATTCGACTATTCGAATAGATAATTTTATTCGTGGGTCTTTCAATTATTTCCGACAGCGCGGGATCGTGAGAATAAAGTAGGATTAAAATAGGATCGAAGAATGGGGATACAGAGAAAATGCTGCAACGTTAGACCTGTGCGCACGACTGTGCTCGAGCCACAGGTTTTATTGCGGCACATTTCCATTTTGTTACGACACGCGTATAAAGTACAGCATCGGCAGCAGAATTAATTTGGATACACAAAACAGGAGCATTTAGATTAGCTTTACGTCTTCAACTTCGTACTGTACCAATATAACGGGAAATGTTCCCCGGCGAGTATAAAAATTCGCGTGCAAAATAAAATTTTTATGGCTCGGAGCCCGTGTTCGCTGAAGAGTTACAAATTTCTGCTGAAAAAAATATTGGGATATGCTTTGGTGTACAGAAGCTTTTCACGTCCATAAAAGTATTTCCCGTTAAATTGCCATGCATAGCAGGATATTCTTCGTTTTCGAACAGTTTACTACCTTTTTATTTCTGTTTCGGAATACTAGGCGCTATCAATATTTCAAGCAACATGAAATCATAATGATTTGAAAACTGTTACTATAAACATTTTATTATTCTCGTTCCAAGGTAACATTATTCTATAATAGATCAAAACAAATTATTTAGAAAATATTAACAATTTTATGGAGGTGTGGTATTTTTTCCTCATAGAATTTTCTTTCAATAGTACCTTTTTCTAGTAAAGCTCGTAATAATTATTTGTCACAATGTATTTTCTGATAATAATGTATTCGATAGAATATACCTAATACACGCAAATTCAAAGTGGGAAGTATTATCATTTTTAAAATAGAATTGATAATTCTTAAATTTGAAGAGCTAAATTATTAAATCAATTTAATAATAGATAATAGTTTTCCAAAGAACTCAAAATTATAGTATTAAATAATGATGAACTATAAGTGGAGTAATGTACAAATGGATATCACAAAAAAGTGCTGAAATAAATAAATAAAAACCAAAACTGGGTGGAAGCAGAAATTTTAAAACATTTACTGATTAGCTGGAGTAAGTAATTGAAATTTGACGGAAAATATTTATCAGGGTTCTGTGACGGAAGAAATTGTTTTTGGGCTACCTGATTTTGTCAAGAGAAAAGTTAATCCATAGTTACAATTGTGGCGAAACTAGAATTTTCATATAAACGTTGGTTCTTGAAATATTTAGAAATCAAATTCTCCATTTCGACATTTAAATATCTAGATATTTTGATAAATGTACGAAAATTGGTTTTCGTACCACAGCTAAGCAAAATTATTTTGTTTCTAATCGTTTTATATCATTTATGCGACTTGGGTTAGTTTCTAGCAGAATCCGTTCGAAAAACCGTTCCTCAGAATCGATTTGTCTCCCTATTTGTCCGAGTAATGGACAAATGGACATTTTACTGCACTACGAAAGAAAGGAGTGACTCACACTGGTCGATTTTCTGAATCTATGAGGACAAAGTTCAGTCGCTAGACTTTTCTCGTAAATTTGTTTAAAATGTCGATAGTTCTAAAGTTACAATAATAAAATGAGTAAGAAAATTCCCTTTTTCACAAAAATCAAATCCTAACCCTAACCTCGCCAAAACATAATGGAATCAAACTAAAGTCGTTTTCACTATTACCATCTCTCTGAACGTTATTGTGTCCCATAAACATACATTTTGCTTCTTCGGGTAACATTTCACAGCTTTATTCTTGCATAAAATATGTATTTTCTAAGCTGAGATACCGAGAATCGGTATCTCGGGCCAATCTCTTTTCAGTCGCAGGTCAACGTTCTGTTACATTTTTGCTATTTCGGATTCGTTCTTTCACCATATTTATACTATTTCCGGAAGCGATATATTTCCAGTTACTTCGTTTAATCTTCGTCTGTTCTTCCGGGAGAGTATTCACCCATTTTCTATTTCTGCATACTATCAAACATTTGTGATCTTTCTGTTTCTATTATGAAATGTTTCTTTATCTACGGGACCCGGCAAAATGGCGGGTTCGAAATTTTTCGATTGTTGGGACTATATGGTGCATGTGACATTATTCATTAAATTTGCTTCTTTGGGCGTACATCATAATAAAAATTAATAAAAACCGAAATAGTGTGTAGTTATATGTAAGTGGAACACAATTTGTTGATTTCAAGCGTATAGAGAAAGTGAACTCAAATATACAATTTCTCCTCGAAATTTTCAGCTTCTTTTGTCCATAAAAAGAGAAGAAATGTACAAATCAAATGTCCACCATCGTCAAGGACTAGATAATATAGGATTAGGACTATACTACTATGCTTTAGGACTTTTTAAGAATGTCACTGCAAAATTTTATTCAAATTGGTCCAGTAGACTTTCAGATATTTCGGGTTTTAGAACCTCCATTAGTACACTTTCGGAACTGTAAATACAGCAATACCAACCCCAAAACTTTGTGAGTGTATTTCCGGAGGATCGTATTAACCATATCATTTTCGTGGTATACCATTTTGGACGAAGCGATATTTTTATTTCATTAGAGTTAGGTAGCCCCTTAACCTTTCGGGCCTGACATCATTCCGCCGAACTGAATCTGAGGAACATTTTAAAATTGATTAGAGGAAGGTCAGTGCGTTATTGTCCGCTTTCTAGAACTTGAAGATAACTAGGGAAAATATCAGAAAGTTTAAATCATCAAGAAATTAATGTAACATCTATAACATCGTACAACGTCGGCCATATACAAGCAAACTGACAGTCCATCGTCGTCCCCGAAGGCTTCAGCTCAAAGTGCCTTTTTTACATTACTTTATGACAATACCAAGTCTATCCAAATGTTTAGACACTCTTTTTCTAATACATACCGAAAGAAATAACTTTGTTGAATAATTCCTCATTCCTCTTTACAATCTCAATAATCGTGAATGAAATATATAAAAACTCGTCGTTTTAACGGGTCCCGTAAACCGAGCGTTAAAGTTGATTCCAGAATTTGTCGAATCTTTCGCTCGAACATAAATCTGTAGAGCATCTTCCGCGTTATCCGTGAACATAAAATATACAATGAACGGGCATATTCTTGGGAATTTCCGAGAGATCTGGATTCGCGAAATCATCGTGATCGGTGGGACGATGTATCGAGGGATCGGTGCGCGGCGGGGAAATCTGAAAAGAATGCGGTTCACTTGACGACAGAGGAACGTTGGCGAAATGAAGCTCGAAAGGAAGCGGTCGCCTCGACCTCGAGGCCCAGCCGCGAAGTAAAGCAGGAGCGAGTTAAGCCAGACCCCGGAGTAGAAGCATTGTCGGCCCTGCAAAATACCTACAATCGATAGCATGCGAGTTCGATCCTCGACTACGGGCGGCGAGTCAAAGCGGCTTGCAGCGGCGAAGGATGCGTGGAATGCAATGGGCGCGCCGCGGGGTGGTGTTCTCTCCTCCACCCCCCCCTCTCTCTCTCTCTCTCTTTCTCTTTTTCTCTCTTTCTCTCTTTCTCTCTACAAGCCTCCTTCACCTTTTTTCCTCTATTGCTTCTTCCTGCGCTTCTTCGGACGTCTCTTCCCTTCCTCTTTTCTCCACGTAGCAGCGCCTCGCCATCTTCCTCCTCTCTTCCTCGTCCTTCTAAGCATCTCGGTCGCCTGAATATTCCTCTGACACGTTAAAAGACTTTCGTGAAATAAATGTTATTCAGTTTATGCCACTGGAAAACGAAAACCGGCTCAACTGGTAGCCCGACGCGACACGACCGCTCGGCCAAACGCCGAGAATAGTTTCACCGGGTTCTTTTTCTTTCTCTCTCTCTCTCTCTCTCTTACCTTCGCACGTTTTCACTCGTCAACGATGAAACGGTCGATTTATTCCCGATTCGAAATCACCAATCGACTTGCTAGAACATACTCGATAGGGTAACGAAGGAATCGTGTCGCCACACAGGTAGAGCGGACCAAACCGAGCGCCGAGACCATCTTGGAATCTACACGGGTGTTTTTGGTAGTTTCACTTGAAAGGATATACCGAGTGATTCTTGCAACGTGACAGCTTCGAGCACAGTAGTATAGAAGACCGGGTATGGTTGTCGAACGAACAGGTTGTCACAGGTTTTCGTGCGATCGAAGTTAATTTTCCGACATGCTTTCTGTCGAGCAAGTACAGTCTTTACTTGATATATGTCCCACATATCTACCCGATAAAAGTCCCAGAACTATCCCCACTGCCGCCGGGTATACCCCTGAGGGGCCATGAATCGAGGCCACTTGATGTCCTTGTTTACGACCTTGATGTCGTCCTTGTTGTCCTTGTATCGAAGAATAGTATCTCCTATCCGACATATGTCCCTGGGTAGACCCGTGTCGTGGACATATATCGAGAAAACACTGTTTATTTGTTTCTTAGTATCGACTACTATAGTTTTTACTCGATCTTGTGGTTTAGAGAATTTCTAAGTTTTTCTTTTTAATGATTTCATTGCATTTTTGTTAGACCTTTTAATAAATTAATAGATAGATTAGACAGTTTAACAACTGGAGATAGGTTTGCACAGTATAACCGGGGTTATTTGTTACATGTGACAACCTAATGATTCTGATGATTTCATTTCATGCCGCACAGTGTGATGCAATATTGTTATTCCAATTACTACCATTGTTAAGTTTTATAACCGCAGTAGTTACGGAGTAATAAGACACAGACACGTCTAACGACATTGTCTAACGAATTGCTGTTTCAATATACCGCAGTTGACAATTTCGTGCTTAATTCCACGCAGTTTACACACGCGACTTATTAAACTGCCTGTTTTACGAACCGAGTGGTTTGTTTCTGAAGTGATACGAGATCAAATTGATATTTACACTACGATTAAAACTACAGGCAAATTGAAGTGTACTCAAACTTTCATTGCTCGAGAAAACAATGCAATGTTGGTCAAGTGAGAGAGATGGAAATGCGAGCAGTTGATAGAGATGTAATTCATATAGTCGAGTATGCTACAACGAATCAATGTTATCGGTAAAATCAAAATTAATGACTCTCCAATATCACTATTCGATTCCTTACTGTTGAGCTGTCGATGTCGAACCGCGAAGGTGCTCGTCGACCATTCTGTAGTGTCACGTGGCGTCACACTGTCTCTCGAGCAACCTATTGCTTGAGAGCAGTGTCGCCAGTTAGGGGAATTTACTTGAATTGAGGGGAATACGGTTACCCTCTCCCTGTCATTACCGCGTTAGTCACCATGCAGACAGAAAATGGGAAAATAACGTCGTAGAAGGGGAAGGGTAGAGTGGGAGACAAATAGTAATCTGGCGACACTGTTCTAGTCCCGAGGACATCTGCTTCGGCTTAATTATACAAATCGAAGAATGCTGGCTCCTCGAAGGCGAGTGCCAACACTTACAATTCCCATTAAACAAACATATATTACATTTTGTATAACCTTTTATAAATACATCGTAATTCGTAACCCAAAGTATAAAGATAATTATTACATTGTATGCTAATCTTGAAACCATTTTTGCATATACCAAATGTAGTTGGTGTTTTTTAGTTTACATGTAATTCAGGTGGCATATTTATTTGAATCATCCTGTATTTTGAAAAAGCCTCAAGCGCCCGTCACCGAGAGTACTCCTTCCGACGGTTATAATATCATTTCGATTCTTGCAAGGTATTCACGAAATGGAATTGATAGCAGACACATTTCCAACCGCAGGTTCGCAGTTTCACAGTACTGTATTCGTCCTCGCATGCACGGTATACCGAAATGCGTTGTTCATAAAGGGTACTCCTAGGAGAATAATGAATACTCCTTGTTTCATTTCGTCCTTCCCGAAAACGGATCCGGAAAATAACATTGTAATTCCGCGGAAAATTTTACGGTAGTTTCGCATCCTATAAAATTCCCTCCTGCCCCTCTTCGTCCATTCCCTTTTCTCGACATTAAACGGAGAAATTGGATTAGTTACCCGCCTGTTTTGACGATCGTTTGCACGGCCGAGTTTCGCGGTTGCAGTTAATTCTCCCAGAACGTTTTACACGATCTTGGCCGGGAGCTGGCGTGCTCGTTATCTAATTCTTGTAAATTGGGTAAATCTAATCCGCGCCCTTAATCAATCTGATTTTCGAGTTAAAAGGTAATTAAGCGAAAGTGGGTGACTCCAAGATGTCATTGGGCGTAAAATTACCAGGCGAGGTGATTATTCTGTTATTTTGCTAACGAGGGAGTCCCAACTTAACTATTAGGATCATGATAAAAGTGCCAGAAGGCAATGTATACATGTATATACGTGGGTGCATATGAAAGGTCGGATTTTTCGCACGATTGATATTTGCTTGAACTTTAAGATTTGATTAATGAAAATAAGATTGCCTGCGTTCGCCAATGTAGTATGATTGTATCATTACAGTAGAGCCCCATATAAGGCAATCAAAAACCTGTGTAAAATAACTGCATATATGTAATTTTAAATTATATATATTGTAAAAAATTGTTTTGTACACTTACGGTACATTTACTGCAACATAAAATACACCTATACAGTTTTTCTCAACAGTTTTTTGATCGCGTTGCATCGAGATTCACTGTACTATAATAAATCGTAATTATTACGGCTACATTTTTAGATCTGTATGTAGTATTTAGAACGTGTAATAGTTCGTCAATTGAAGAAAATAATTCCAACTTATGATAACTAATAACGTGTAATAATATTTTTCGGTTATAAAATATAAAACTTTGTAAATAAATTTACCAGAACTCGACGTTTAAATTTTATATTACATGTTCTCTATTAATTAATTTGTATTTTAAGTTCTATTATATTGGGAACACATAACATGTCATATTGTTAGAATAGCTGAAGTACTTCAATCTGTACCCGCATAGAAATTAAATTAAACTTATTTGATGCAAAAAGCTTGCGCGATTACAAGTGATGTATAGCTATAAGTTACCTACATTTATTTTATCTAGTAAACGTACACCTGTAAAATGCATTACACATTATTGAGTAGAACCTTTTTACACGTTCATTATTTCATATTAAGTAATAAACTCTTCTAATACACCATCAGTAATTTTAGCTATTAATACTTCATATTGTCCGTTACTATTAAATTACTCCTCATGTAGAATGAATAATTATTACGATTTAATATATCTCGCAGTCACGTGAAAAAACATTTGTTCTCCTGCTTGTATTGTTTTTCCAATCGGAGAAGATATATTTACGTTCAGTGGTGCTTTGCAAAATATTTTCGCGATTAAAACAATAGAGCCTCGCGCGGGTGAAGAAATTGCGTGTAAATAATTTCTATTAGATCAATTCTGTCAGTAATCTCAGTCATTGCAATGCTCTTTCGCTGGATAGTATTAATAATTTGCATCAAGAGATTAATATTGGAACGGTGTTTCGATAAAAACACTGCTATAAATAACACGATAAAACCAATGCAAGGAATGATTTATTTTTCGAGCACTGTTTTTATTCGCTGAAATTGCAATTTATTGAGTCGTTCATTACCTGTACAACATTTATTACCTATTGTAATTTTGTTTCACATATAGAGTAACAAGAGTATCTAATTATAAACATAATAAGACTTGCTCGGGAAGTACAAGGAACATAATTAAAATAGAATAATTAGAACAATTTTATTTCTATTATTTTGGTTTTGAACACTGTCCTGGTATCGGAGGATTAGAAAAAATCAATGATAATGAATCATTCAAATCTGTATCAAATCATTTCTTTCATTGAAGGAATCAAACATTTTTGAAAAAAGGATCCAAAAATTACCCAAGTGTTAACTATGAGTAACTTTGCACTAAAAGCTGACATCAAAGACATCATTACTTACGGTATAACCTGAATCCTTTTATCTATACTTTCTCGATTCTTTCTAAGAATTTCTTATCTTCGTATCGATTTCTGAAGGCCTTGGAGGTGTAATGGTGCGGTCGTCTTTCCGGTCGTAACTATCGCTTTGCTTCCTACATTTATAATATCTGCTTCTATTCGTCTTTGATTATTGCATTTTTTCAGCAAAGTAACGTACCATTTACGTTATACAATATAAAACTGCACGTACATGCTAGTATGAGAAAAAAACGGCAGACATTTTAGAGAAAGTGATCAAACTATTATGATCACTTCGAGACTACTACTTATTTGAAGTTTGGTAACCAATTGAATTAACATTGTAGGCATTTATAACAATACCTTTTTTATTACAGAAATAATTTTATATTATTTTCGAGCAAAAAACTGCTGCTATAAAGAGGCAGCCAAACTTTCGAGTAATTTGAGTAAAATAAAAGGCAATGACAAATGAACGTTTGAAACGTACTATGAATTTATGGTCAATTAACATTTCAAGAGCATTTAGAAATGTACCATAATGTTTTACACTATTATAATACAATAATGTTCACAAAGACAGGAGCTATCTTTGTACAATTTTTCTATCTGTTCATAGTAATCTGATCACTTACTATAAATTGCGTTGGGTTGTCTTCGGTGCATTTTTACACGAAAATGAAATAAATTTCCTTTTTAGTGAAAATATATTATATTGAATCAATATAATTCGTCATTCTGTTTTAAAATCTCTTGTTATCTTCAACGTAATTTCAACATTTTTATTTATAAATCATAAGCAGCAAACATGTATGCCAATGTATATACGTGTTTGCGTTGCATTTTTGCCTTGACAGAAGAAAAAGGCATGTATCAGAAGAACTCGTTATTGCCATCTAATTTGATGCTGCAAAAAAAAAATAAATGTAATTATTTGAACGCTATAATTTTCCGATAAATGTTCTCTGAAATTATCTTTAAGTACAGGTGCAAAAATATGTTATCGAAATGATCTGTTTTCGCTAATAATAGTAATTAGCAAACATCCGTTTCAAAATGGTTTCAAAATTTGATGAAAATGGTTTCCATATTAGATGAAAATTTATTTGATATTATTTGAGAATAACCATTGTTATTAAACTCGATTGTTTTGAAATTGTTATTATTATGTTAATTTCTTCATGTTATTTTTTGTTTATTATGTTTATTTTATATTTATTACGTTTATTTATTATGTTAAGTTATTGAATGTTAAAATGATATTAATATACCATTTTTTGGGAACACACCCCACTTGCTTAACATGTTATTCGGTTGCATAGGTTCGTATAGTTCAACGCCTATCTCACTGCTGTAGCAAGTAAGCAATAGAATTGAGTCGAGACTAGGAGAAGAAGAAGTTTGGTAGAAGTTCTTGCGTGCGAGTTACCGTGTCAGTACTTTCTCCCAAACGGTTCGGCGTTATGTCGCGGAACATGTGCCAACTGGTGGACGAGTGTCTCTGACGTCAACTTGGTTAAATTGGCTGAACTTTGAACTCGTGAGTAATCGGCCTGTCGCCGTTTCTCGTATTGCGTTCTTTATCCAGCTGTTCGAAGACCAAGTATGGTTGCGCGGCAGCCATCGAAAGAACTTCTTCTGTAGAGGCTTGTCACCCAAATGACATGACTTAAGGATACAGTTCCCTAGGCCTAAAGCTTTTCAAGAACCGATGGAACTTAGCGTCGTTGAGAAGCTTGTCGATACATCTGAATCATTATAACGTTCCTGTACCAGAACTGACCACTTCCACTATTCTCGATGTTCCTATTTGATTTATTATTTGCCTGAAATAGGGAGTTCAGTTAATTATTGAATTGTAGTATAAATACTTTCGGTTATCTTCAATATTTTCTTCTTCAATATTTTCTTTCTCGTGAATTCTCGATATATGTCAACAACAGGGGTCTTGCCAGTGTCGTGTATTGTCCAGGAGGCAAACACGAGCCGTATTGTGTTTGCACTCCTCAGGGTCTGAGGCCTCTCGACCTTCGTAGACCCTCACAGCGGTATATCCCGCCGTAGTGGGGATAATTCCGTGACGTTTATCATCCAAGCCTTGGCGACATATATAGAGAAATCAATGAATTTCTTATTTTTGTAACTTGAATTTCTCCATTACAGTTGTCTTTCCATGCTCTATAACTATACGAAACGAAAATACAAGGTCATCGTTAAAAAAAATCGCAACTTAGAAATCTCAAAAATTGGCTTTCAAACAAAAATTTTTCTTTGGCATTATATTTACTTTGTCGAACAGTACAATTTTAGATCGACACATTTTTTCATATATTTAATAATAATAGAGATATTTACAATATTTACAATCATTTACATATATTATTAAAACGGAGAAGATTTAAATAGAAAAAACTCAGTCGAAAAGGTTAAATTTTGTATTTTGTCCAACCAGCACGTACTGTTAGGAACGGTGTCTGATCGTTCGAAATAAGGATCCAAATTTTCAACATTGTGCGGTCTCCTACAAAGATAAGACGACCTCTCATCATACTTGTGCGGTGACGTAATGAACCCGTGGAGTAGCCTACAGAGGTTCCAGGCCCAAGGGGCTCGTGCCCTTTCAGTTTACGGAATCCATTGACTGTGGTGTCATGTCTGGAGGTTTGGGTCAATTCCTATTGACATGAATGCCAGACTACTAGAAGTTACTAAGTTGTGTCTATTGAAGATCTAAATTAATTAATTTCTAGACACTTAATATGATGAAAATGGAAATGGCTTAAAATTGATATACATATACGGTTAGTCACATAATTGGTGACACACACTTTAAACCAGAATAACTCTTTTATGAGTGGACCAATTGATTTCACTTTTTCTGCCAAGATAAAAGAATTGGTTCACCAATTACCACATTTTACCAGTGAAAAACTGTGATGATCCCAATTTTTAATCGTTTATAACTCATAAACCAATAAATCAGTTTTTGATGAAATTAAATGTACACATATAACTTATATGAATCTACATAACACATTTTTTAAATTCTCGTTACTGACCCAAAGAAAACAGGTGTAAAAATCAACTGTTAGTACATGTTTTCTTCACGATTCCGATTAATCGCAATTTTTCCCAGAACTTTCATTACACGGTATACATACGAGTATAGTAAACTAATTCTTCTAGCTCGACAGAAAAACTGAAGTCAATTGGCGCATTCGTAAAAAATGATTCTGGTTTAATGTGTGTGTCATCAATTATGTGACCGAGTATACGTGTTAGGGTGACCTGTACAGTGAATGAACATAACTCGTATTAAACGAAAAAATAATATTTATGATGCCCTCTTCATGTTGATATTTATGAAATTATTGTACTGTGAATTCACAGATGTCTCTCTAAAGAGATCTAATTATTTTTTATAACCTGTTCGTCACTACATTAATTTATTTAGCAGTTGTTCGAACGACATCTCACGTATTCAAGGTGAGTATTGTTGTCATCTAACGAAATCTATCGTCTAAACGTAATCGATTTGCAGTTTGTATCTCGAGGTAGCTCAATCTTATGATAGGATAATTACCTGGGCTAACCCTGTTACTGATGTTCATTCATTAATTATTCCGTACATTTTTCGTTTAACCATATGCTAGATTATTAATACAAGCTGTAACCATCAAATATGACTAAATATGGATTAGACAAATTGTACAGTGTACATACAAGGGAGTGACACCGTTTAACCTTATCCTCAAGATTTGCATACTCCTGTGTAGGTTTCCTCTGCCCCGCAATCCAATTCGACCGTCCCGACCAAAGACAATGCGCACGATAGAAGTGACTAATCGATTCTAATAAGTGGTGGAGAGGTTATCAGACGCCAATCAGTCTCGCATTCCTCCGCTTGTCCAACGTACCATCCTCGAGCAGCGATTGTTACGCAAAGCGACGACTGCGAAACTGCGAGGACTGCGAGGATTGCGAGGACCGAAAAATTAGTCCGAAGATAATGAACGTCATTAGGCATATTGGATAATACAGGGTTCTTGCGACGTACGCGTCACGTGTGTGGGACACCTTAACTGGATCACTATGCATACCACCGAGACGGGTCTCTGCAAATGGGGATAATCTGTAGTTCCTGCTTAGGCAATGGTTTTGTGTGGGCGGGCGGGCTCGCATTCAAATTCCCCTCGTCTCGTCGCGGCGCGCGTCGGAGGGACCGGCCTCGTTTGTACCTGCACAAATCAAATGGGCTTAAACAACGTCACGTTGATAAATGAGAGTTTTCACTATGGCCTCGACTCGACTGAAACAGACAAATTAATTTCATGGCGGAACCGGAGCGCGCCTTATCGAATTTCGACCCGCCCGCCCGCTCGCCCGTGCCTCGATGCGAGGCAATGTTACGCCGCGAGCTTCGTTTATCGGTGGACGAGGCTAATGACTTACGAATGGGATATAGAATGATTTTTCTTTCCCACGGCGATCGATATTTATTACTGCATAGACGAAGCTATCGCATACTCGCCCGCTATTAATACTCCGCCCGACGGAAACCGACGAATATTTGCTTTCATTATCGGGACTCGCAATTACATTAGTAGGCCCAACCTGGTAGATCGATAACCATGCATAATGGAAATGGTTAATGCTTAATGCTTAATGCTCGACGATAACGAGTACGTTATCCAATGTTACAAATGCAATAAAGTTGCACGGTTACACTGAACCAATCGGAATTGTGATTGCTCGACTATCCTAATACTACCGCTTGAGCGTGTAATTGAAACTACGGATGCCGTCTACTTGGTGGAACGATATTTTAATGGTTTCTTTGCAAGCAGCATTTCGCAATCTTTGGGAGATATTTGTTGTCTCCAATTTTGCGCGAAAAGTCTTCGAAATTTAAGTCTTTGCAATTTTATTTAATTTATTTTATTTCTTCTTGAACGGTTCGTGTGGTATCTAAGGACATTGACTGTGGAAGAAATCATCTTCGAAAGAAATTCATTCTGCAGTAATGAAATTAATGCTCAAAAGATAGATAGGGATAGATTTATATTTTTTTCATTTCTACATTTTATATACTGTAACATCGTTGATTTTTTTCAGCATGAAAATTACGAAAAGATTATTTGTGCAATTATTTTTGAAAATCGTCCGAGGTCACACAGATGAAAATGAAAAAGTTCATTTGCTTATAAAAAATGCATAATTAACTAACACTAGGTTTACGGGGCCCATCGAAATGACGGCTTCTAATAATTTTAATTTACGATTATTGAGATTACAAAGATACATCTATGAAGAACTATTAAACAAAATTATTTCTTTGCGTATATGGTAATAAAAGTGGTCAAAAATGTGGAAAGAGACATTTTTGCTATTTTTATAAAGTAATGTGAAATAGTCACTTTTAGTGCTAAACCTAATGTTAAACATGTTTCTTGGTGTTGTGTAAATTTCACTGCTGATGTAGTTGTATAAAACTGAAAGTGGTGAAAGTTGTAACTGTTAATTTCATTCTCTTAGATTTAATGCTTTATAAAGAGAAATATTTCCGTTGGATTTCAAGAAACAGGGGAAATCAAACGAGATTGAATCCCACAGTCGATTTGAAGACTGATCACCTCTGAGCCTCAACAATTACGGTTACGGAGCCCTTCGATTTTTCTTAATTTACTAATGCTATTCTTATAGATCTGAAAGGTTCCAGTCCCTCTTTTCTCGTTGAATGCAGCGTGTTGCACAATTTCGTAAAATTCCAGTTCAATTCAAATTCACAAAGAGGGGCACTTAAATAGTCATCAGTTTGATAAAAATGAGTAAGTGCAATTTAAGCCAGTGAAAAGGTTAAAACACTTGAGGAATATTAATATATTATTTTCGATACATTAAAATTATTAGTGAAAAATACAAATTTATATTTAGCTCCTGTGTCTTGCAATTAATTCACAAACTTTTTATTTTGCATATACATCAATATTTGCCAGCTATTTTTCAAATATAGAATCCTCTGCGATTTAAAATTCTACATCGAGTACCTTATGTTTCAAAAAGTCTTTTTTCCTGACGTCTCCAATTGGTTAGACCCCGCATATTACGAATAATGCTCATTTTCAATCACTTTGTTTGCAAAGGTTGTAAACGATGATACCTATCGACGAATAGCGAATGTTGTAGCGACTAAATAAAGTACAATCAAATAAAAACTCGAAATTTGCAAAAATCGACAGTGTATATTTATCATCATCTACGTATAGAAAATATCAATATGGTGCTTCTCCGCTTGTACAGTTCTTCTAGTATTAAAAAAATGACCGAAAATTTCCTGTATAACATTCCGTAAACATCACCCGTTTTTATAAAATAAACACACAATTAAGTATGGTTGTTCGATACAGTGAGGTTTTTTTTTAAATGAAGTAATTGTAAGAAATTTTGATGCAGACAGCTACGGCAGCTGTGTATTTGTGCATCGAATTCCATGTTATTGTTCCCCGTATTTCTGTTTGACGTTGCCGAGTGATTGATTACTAGAATTCGCGTCGATCGAAAGTTTGTATACGGTAATCGAATTAGTCCCATCACCGGGTTTCACCTGCTATCTTCGTATGGGGCGTAGACCTGCTAATGGGTTCCCTCATATCCACATAGCCAATAATGTGCTTATGAGTAAACATCCTTGTGGTCAGTAAAACCAAGCTATCGGGACATCTTAACTGCCAAAAATCGATTCAAAGACAACGGTATACATAATTCACCCGTCTTGGCCACATTTGATAGTGACCTATTTATCGCACTCTATTTAATTTAAGAATTGAAGAAATGAATGAATGAATTGATGAAAAAATCTTTTGTATCATTTCTTCGTTACAATTTGATGGAAAGCACCAACGTTTGTACATGAAAAGGACAGTTTCAATAAACGCGAAAACAGCGACTTCGTTTCAAAACGTTGAACGGTTTTCGAAAAAAGTAAAGAAGTCCAAAATATATGCAAAAATCTAGTCAAACTATGAGAAGTGTATTAACCCCTGTAGATCTCCCAAAAGCCTAATACTTCATACTTTCACGTCTGTGCTTTGACAAAAATTGCAATTGATTCTTTCGATACTATTACTGTTTATGGTAGAAATATATTGATTAATTTAACATGAATTTTTATGAAACTGCGTAGATTAATTCCTCAGCGCTCTTGAAATTTTTTAGGATATGAAAGTCGAAAGTTCAAAGCCAACTTACTTCACCAACTTTACTTCACCCTTGAAATAAAAAATAATTTGCATGCATAAATTACTTCACGAGAAAAAAAAACAATAATTTTCATGCATTACGTACTTAACTAACAAAAATAATAATTGCTTTTCATGCACTAGACGCACATACATTACCTATTAACCCCCCTTGTTTTTATTGCTAATCTCTAACATTTTCTTCGCATTCTTCGTTAAACTCATTCCACTCGTTAATAAGACATCAATGACTTATCGATAATCAATGGTGACGCCTCCGCACTGAGATACTCCACGGGCTGATAATTGCTGTAGAACCTGAAACAGCTTTAATTGTTTTCCTGTTATTCGATGCATGGAAAAGGCGGCGTCGTACTCGACATTCCGCAGAGTACATTGCGATGGTAGATAATCAAGTGTACAGTGACACTGTATTTCATGATTTCGTATTCCATTTCCTACTCCGTCTGGTTCCACGTCGAAGTAACCGGGCTAATGGAAGTCTGTCATGAAATAAACTTGTCCCTACTTATAATACACGCAGCGGCACCTTCCCCACCATGTTCGCAGGGTAGAAGGTATTGTGTATTAACATTGTTCAGTCCCAGGAACGTGTGCAACGCGCGACCTTAATAAACGCCCGGTATGTCATGATGGGAATCGTTCAAATTCCAGCTTTAATCCAGTTAACGTAAGGAATTCGCGAGAGTAAACAGTTCGTGCGAGCCTTGTTCGTGTTTTTCTGTAGTAATACCTTTTGTCCTTTGGGGGATACGACTAAAAGTTCACTGGTGGCTACGCCCCGTATCCATCGTAAAAGTGTGGAAAACTTACAACTTTCCTGCGTTATATTGTATTTCCCTTTTCTTTCTTCTTTTCTTTAAGCAACGGCGAAGAATGGTAGTCATTATGCGTCTGCAAATCTGACGGGCTTATATTTTATGTACGTAAATATTAGGTTGTTGCAAATGAAATGGCCGTTTTTGAATCTTTGATATAAACTTTTATTTTACAAACTTTATTCATATTCCATTAATCGAAATAATTTCCATCGATATCAATGCACTTCTTCCGTCGTGATACAAGTGCCCCAATGCCTTTCTGGTAGAAATCTAATAAACGTGAGACAATAAATTCATCAAATGCAGTTTTTACAGCACATTCTTTTTTGAATATTTTTCCATTCAAAATGCCATCTAGGTGCTTGAAAGAAATGGTAATCAGTAAGTGACAGGTCAGGCATATAAGGAGGGTGAGGGAGAACTGTATACTTCGACTTTGCTAATTTTTTTACAGTTTGTTTCGCAATATGTGGCCGAGCATTATCGTGAAGCAACAATACACCACGTCTGTTGACTAATGCTGGATGTTGAACACGCAGTTCTTCGTACATTATATCAATTTCCTGACTTTATGAATTTCCTTTTTTTAAAAAATGAGTAATGTACAATACCCTTCGCTGACCACCATATAGACATCAATGTGTGTTACACGAATGAAGCTTCGATTTCGGCATATGTTTTGGAGTTTCATCTGTGTCTAGCCACTGTGCAGAACGTCGTCGATTGTCGTAGAGAATCCATTTTTCATCACAGATAATTATCCTGTTTAACGTGCCTTCATTATTCTGGCGAAAAAGTAATGAAGAACTGATCTCCAGACGGCACATCTTGTTGCTTTCAGTGAGTTTATGTGGGACCCATTTATCTAACTTTTTGACTTATCCCAAAGCTTTCAGATGTCAGGAGACGGTTGAATAGTGTATATTGGTTCTCTCCGCGATTTCCCGAAAAATTAGATGTGAATCCCTTTCAACTATCTCTTTTAAACCTGAATATTTAATAGCTACTGACTTATGACCACGAGGCTCATTTTCCAGATTTGTATCACCGGAACGAAATTTTTCAAACCAATGCCTTATGGTCCGATCACTTGCTATACCTTCACCAAAAGCAGTATTCGCTGCTTCAGACGCAGTATGTCCAAGTTTGAACTCGTACAAGTAAATTATACGAATTTCCTGTTTGTCCATGGTGAACGAAAATCGATTTTGAATCATGTACGAGATATGTACTGTTCATATTGTACAACTTCAACGCCATCTGTCGCGGAAAAACTAAACGACAAAGACGGGAAGTTTCAAATGTGAAAAACGGTCATTTCAATTGCAACAACCTAATGTATGTAGGTGATCAACACGCGCATGATAATATTGTCCAGAATATTCAACTCAACAACATTTTACGAGTGCAAACGTAAATGTTTTGTTGCGCAAAGGAGACAAAATGCACACAATTTACGCTTCTCAGTTGTACAGGGTGTTCCAAAATTATACACTCGCGAGCACTATAACTCTGTTAATAAAATGGACCGCAACATTGACTTCCACTCTTTTTTCAAAGTCGAGGAACCTCGAGGAACCAAAGTCTCAAAGGAAGTATAGGTCTCAGGCCAACCGTTCTCTGAAAAAACGACTTTTAAGTTTCGTAAACTAATTCACTCCATATGTCTACACAGTATCCCAAAATGGTATAAACGTGGAGGGGATAATCTGTTATTAAGTTATCATTGTATACTTTTTGTATGATTAATGTAATTCAAATCATTTATGTTTCGATATATCAAATTTAATCCTCCTGTAATATACCTATTTGACATACGCTAAACAGTTTAACACATCAATAATTTCCAAATAAAAATCATAAGTTTACCACGTGTATTCTCTCAAGCAGTGTGAATGAAAACTAAAAATAATGAATGATGAATGCACCTAATATTATCACATCAAAAATCATCAAAACATTGTGATTTAAACAACATTCGATAATGTCATGTCAAATAATAAACTTAGAGGAAAGAAATCCAGAATACTTGCATTTAATTTGTTGTTTAATTACTTGTTTGCATCCTTATTTTACTTGTAACTAAACTCTACGACCGAAAATTTTATTTATAGGTAATTCTATGATATCAGGTTCGACAGCCATTTTCAGCGAAATTTTTAAAACTGCACTCGTTTGTAAATTTGCATGAGTACCATCTACCCGCATATATCGAAACGTGGAAACAATATGTAAATGTTGACATTGAATTGGACGATTCATATACTTTATTAGATTGGTAAAGAGAATTCTCGTTGGTCCGTTTTTTATTCGCTTTCCTCTCCCCAAATTGGACATACATATTCAGTTACGAGTCCGCAATACGGATATGAAACGGCCGTTGGGACGAGCAACAACATTATGACGTCCAAATAATTGAAAAATACTCGAACTCATTTGGTAATTTAATTATTTATATCAATGCCAGCTTACTCGTTCTCCTTGTATTCCTGTACAGATAACAATAAATTGTTTCAGAGGTTTCTTTCACATAATATTAGAAATTGGTGGCTTAATTTCTTAAAAACAATTCGTTCTAAAGTGATAAATATAAGACACAAATTGTAATTTCCAAAGCAAGAAAAACTTCATGGTAAATGAATTAAATCATTGTAAGTTGTTTATTCTCTTTTTTCTTGGACAAAAAAGTGAAAACTTCACAAAGTGGCGCAACACAAGTAACTTAATACACACTAATTTAAGCTGGAAGTGTCAAAGTTATATTCATTTCTCGGATACTAGAAAATTGAATTAAAAAGAACGAGAATACAATAACTGGTACTTGAAAGTTACAGGCAGAGTTAATTAATGCAACTTCGGAACTTCTTCGCTCTAACGAACGTTTCAAGTCGTAACTGTCTACGAACCCGCTGTCCCATGTATTCTGTTATATTCTACATAGAACATATTCTAAAATTATCAACACAAATTTTCTCACATATAATTTCAAAATGGAATATTTCTACTATCTTTCATTTGAAATAATATTTCATTTTCAACTTCATCAATCAGTTTTATGATTTCATGCAAATAAAGTGTCCCCGTTTAAACGGAAAATAAGATTTTGGAACTCTTTTTCATATATAATTTCAAAATGGAGTATTTTCTTGACTTCATGCAAATATAGTATCCTCGCTTAAACAAGAAATATGCTTTTAATATGTTATATATATTTTTCATGAAGTCTATTCTACAATTATCAATACAAACTTTCTTTCGTATAATTTTAAAATGAACTATTTTAGTATTGTTTGATTGAAATTTTAGTTTCATAGATCAGTTTTTTTAATTCTTTAAAATAAACTATCTATATAGGCTGCACAGTGAAACAGTATCACGAAAAGCTGGACAAAATTCACGTCTGTGTTAATTATCCATTATTAATTACAACATAGAACGATTTTAGAGGTTTTTGGGGTTATAGAATCTAATTACTTATTTTCTAGAAGAAAAAACCATCTTTATAAAACTATCCTTATAGTGGATGTTCCAATCTAAGAAATTTAAACTTTGCTAGTTGCAAAATTACGATTATTACTGATTGTGTGTTTAACACGCCCAATTGAACACTTAATATTATAAAAAAACGTAATTAAAACAAAATTTAACATTGAAATTGTTATCAAATTATTGTTATAAGTCTGCCGTCCTGTTCGTGCTGAAAATTTTCTAATTAATTCCACCTATTTTACAGAAAAGACCCACTGAGCGTTTAAAAAGAAAATAAGATTTTACATGTCCCACGAGGTGAACAGAACTCTTTTTAACTATTTTGAGACGGACTATTAGTTTATCGAAGCGGTCTTCCGTCGGTGCCTTCGAGTAGTTGATTTTGGACAGACAGGACTTCACAAAGGATTTGTATTCATGTAAATGCATATGTATGTACGCATGTATATGCTGTGAGGAACGGCCCTGCCCGTCTGGCGTTTGCACAGCGTATTATAGAGGACAGTGAAGATTCCCATAGATATGGTATTTTATATTCTTCTCCATGTCTCGGTCCGTCTGGGCTGGACATAAGCGAACTTGTCTGTAGATCGTGTGTAGATAGTTGTAGACTTTCGAAACAGTATTGTTTCGTCGATAGGATAAGATGTGTTATTCATCAGCGTTTAAACGCAGACCTTGCACTTTCTTCAGAAGTTTTTTCATTGATTGTCATAGCGGTATCATTCCTTTCAATTTCAACTTCCACTTATTGACAGAAGAAATTCAAATGCGACTCTCCGATAATATTTATTTAAGTTTTCTTACATCGCCTGATCGATGGAATACACGTCTGTGCTGTTTGTATTTTACCTAGGATCATGATTAACGCTGTATCGACGGAACATTTTTATCAAAAACAACTACCCTTGATGACATTTATAGAAAATAGAAGATTAATCGTTTTCCTATTGATTGAGACTTTAATATGAAAATTTAAGAATATATTAAACTGTTAACACTTGCCTTCTGTCATAAATGGGAAACGCAATTATTTGTCCAAATTTAAAAATTATTTTTTGCGGTAATATACTTGCTATACCGAATTTGGTCCTGCAAAATGGAAAATGGTTGGAAGAGTGTTGATTGTGATCATCGTACCGTTTAGATTTTCAAATTTTATTTCATCTATTAAATTCCTTCGATTTTATGGAATTTTTTAGATGGCAAAGTGTTGAATACGGTGTTACACGATTTTCAGAACACTGTTTTTATGGAGTTTTTGCGAGAACGAAGTGCTTTTAATGTTGACACGTCGCAGTGCGATTATTTTACATAGAACGTCACTTGGAGTGGCTTATTGTTAAATGTTAATCAGCTTAATCAGAAGACACACACGGCTTGGATAAATCGAGACTCGCCGGATCATCGAGAACTGTACAGAAAAACTAAAAATGTAATTTATATACAGAACAGGTATTCCATCCGACAGGAAGTGCATTCTTCCTTACGATACTGTATGTACCTTTGGTGGAGAAAGTATTTATATTACATTGGTGCATCGCTAACTACTGATTTCGTACGACAATATATTTTTCTATAATGTGAAATAACTGAAAATATACGTAAAATAATTTAACTTAAATGCATGTTAATTATTACGTGTGTATTCAAGTAGACTGAAATTTTTTATTTTCATGATTCTGTATAAAATTTCTTCGTTTTGTAAAGTTTTCATTTATAAATGTTTCATAACGTCAATCCGTACACCATTAATGATTTTTCGAGGGTATCGCTATGCTGTACCAAATATCGAGAGGCGCAAATCAAATTCGATACACGTTTTTATTTGTGGTTTCACGAACGTACCTGACTCATTTTTAACACACATACCTTGTTTACAAATTAAAAAGAATCCATACAACCAGTTCGTACATACCTTAATAATTGGAACCCTACTGTAATTCATTCGAGTCATTATTTGTGAGATTTCATTTTGCATTGATACTATTGTATACATTTAATTTGAAAAAATAATTTCCAAATATGACACGTGTATTATTGTGTAATGTTGTAAATATACTCACTATTTGGAAACATAAAAAAAAACATTGAAACATGTTATAAGATTTTAAATATACCAGTCAATATTGTATTTCGTTACCTGAATAAAAAAATAAAATAAATAAATTTCTTTTATTTGACTATGTTGAGAATTTGTATTCCTGCATTAGAGAATTTTTTATTGCAGTTATGAATAAATTTATCCAAACGCATTTAGATTATAGATATATCATGGATCTGTAATTATGTCCTTTTATACTTTTTATTCTATGTGTAATTTGTAGTTTCAATTTTTCGCTTCGCGTTCTTTACAAATTATGTACAGTCGGAAACAATATTAAATGAACTCCCTTTAAGAACTAATCATTTTTTAAAAATTGGACCAAACAGCTTGAATCTTTTTGAGAAAAGATGCAGAAAAATTGTTTTTGAAATTGCTATTGCTCGGTATTTGGAAGAGAAAAGTAAAGGTCATGATTTTTAACTTTTTCATCTGTGCCTATAATGAAAATTGAAAATATGCCTTTTGTAGATTTATGTAAATTATATACGTGGACATAGTTTCATCGAAATCGGTTGACCAAGTCGCAGTTTCACACAATTTTTGCGAATTTTAATTATTGATAACTCATAATAACTTTAATCGATTTTGATAAAATTTTGTGCATGTATGTAACGTAGATCTACAAAAGGCGTATTTTCAATTTTCATTATAGGTACAGATAAAAAAGTTAAAAACTTTTTCTTCGCAGTTTCGACCAATGGTAATTTTTAATTCATTTTTTTATATAGTACTTAGTAAACTAATCCTTCTGACATCTCAAAGAAACTTAAGTCGTTTGGTTAAATATTAAACAAGTTATTAGTGCTTAAAGGGTGTCCACTCAATTTTGTCCCCGACTGTACGTGCAATACAGGAGCAGTATTAATTTACTAGCTAACAATGTCCCCAATATTTATAATATTTGCAGTAGCAAAATTTAACTGGTGCGATCAAATACCTGTTTCGCTCGGCAGTAAAACATTTTGATGAAAGCTGTTCAAATACCGTAGGTTCCCACGGTGAATCTTCTCGAAGTTCGCCTCGGTCGGTTAAAGTTTTGAACGACAAATGACACACGCGATCCTAGGACAAATTATTTCCGTGAAAGGAGTTTTGCAATCGATTTAACGGGTCATCAAAACCCCCGGCGGGGAAAAATGTCACGCAACGCGAGCGTCGCGTCGCGTCGCGTCGTCGCTCGTGCAAAGGAAGTTTTCAGTATCGAGCTCATCTTTCATCCGCATTAGAATTACGTCCGGTTTTCTAGCCGCGATTTCACTGTTCGCGAGGTACGAACTTCGCTGGAGCGAGATCGCATTACATCGTTCCAACAACCATACACGTTTTCCGCAATTATTTCCCGGAGAAAGTTTCCGGAGAGGGATGAATCTTCTCGTATCTCCCCTAACCGGCGAGATTGTCGTTGTACACTCTCATGATACCGTACGTTTCGGAACAAAGAGGGGAGGAAACTTAGCGCATATTTCATGCGGAGGCTTGAAAAATTACATCGCTCCTCTTATTTGAAAAATGTGTCTGCGGTGAATGCTTAATGTGTTGTTCAAAATATAAGACATTTCGAATATCCGGAGGTCTTTTCACAATTCTATATTACAGATCGTCATTTTCTAGCTGCGACTATTGTTTGTTTTTTTAAATTAAAAAAATAATAATAAAAATTTTTAGGACAAGTACGAACAGTTTATTTTCTTGTTTTTCTACATACAGTGGCGGACAAAAGAAAATTTAAAATTGGAATTTCTATTAGTAACATTAACACTAGGTGGTTTTTCAAATGTTGATAATATCCATCTAATCTAACAAGAAATTATTATTTTTAAGTATTGTGCGTACTTCATATAGAATGACTTTGCATCTGAAAATACTAGAGAATAAAATAGAGAATATTGTCAATTATAAATTTCCAGCTCCTAACAGAAATTAGGTACATTTTCCAGATATTTAAGAATTTTATTTAATCGCGTTAATAAGATTTTATTGTTAACGCCACAACTGGCTACAAAATATGTTAAAAATTGTACAATTTTCTGAAAAAAACTGACAAAAGCAACTAATTGCATATATTTGAATAACTTTGACAGAACTATGTAAACTTTTATCTGAAATTCGTGCTGAGACGTGCTTCTATGATTGCTGAAAATTACAAACAAATTAAACTCTAAGAAATTGAATTGGAATGCCTCAAATACTCCCTCCCATTCAGCTGGTACTGTTTGTGGGTTTGGAAATGTATTCATCCTTCTCAATTCTGTAACCCATAAAGCTTTCATCCAATATTGAATATGTATACATCTATTCAGCCCTCCGTGTTCCTTAATATCGTTTATGACTATTCCTTTTCATCCCTCTGAATACATCCAGAAAAAAAGTATACCGACACCGATATACCCTTTTATGTATTTTGCTGTGTCTGAAAACGCTACGGTTAGCTTATACACGTTTTATTAATATTTATTAATTACAAGCCAACAGTACTGTGACTGCAGTATATTGTCTGCAAACGCTGCTTAAATAGTGTGCAATATTTCGATTTCTGTTTGAAAGATATCATGTCTCATGGTATTTCATGTGGTACTTCTTTTTTACTCACTAATAAAACCATTATTTTAAAAAATTTAGTAACAGTTGTCCTCGGAAAGAAGAACAATAAAAATAAAATCTACAACATAGAAAAAATACTTTTAATAAATAAGAGAAATAGGTTTTTTTCATAGTCTGAAGCAAAATTCTGGAGGAATATAATTTAGAGGAATACACTGTTAATTTAAATTGGAAAATAGACTTGCTTATTGAGTTTCAAAGATGTTTTTTACGTCTAAAGTAATGTCGTTTCTCTTTCTTTAGACTGTGCGAATGATCAAAAAGCTGCGATGTTTGAAGCTTAGAGATTCTCACAAAATTATACTGTTTTTGTACTATTCATTTAAGCATCAGGAAAAATGGATACCCCAACAGATCAAGTAACGAATATTTAGATTATATTCAGAATAACGGAAATTGTATTGGAAAATATGTCCGATATAAAATTAATCCCCAAATACATATGTACTGTCAGTAGAGAACTTTCAACCCTTTCAACCGTGTCTTCCCGTTTTCAATAATACAGTTCAGTATTATAGTGCTACAGCATCTCTCATACTATCTGTAAATTATATAATTATTTTTGGGTATTAGTCGGAAACTAAAAATAAAATTTTAGAAATGTTTCAAAATGTTCGGAACGATATTTTATGTGTAACAATAAATAAGTGATTGACAAAATACCTACAGCAGCAAAAGAAATGTACCGCATAAATGTTCATGTTTTTACGAGGAGGATGAACAATTTTTTGTGGCGTGTTATTATCGTTATAACACTATACAGATTAATTTTTTCAATACGTTAACAAAATATATTAAAACATCACTGAATTTTAATTGGTTTGTTTGTTACATTAATCCATAAATCAACCAGCAAGGGTTTAAAAATGATTAGAAACCGCCTGCGATTCGTGTAATTTTATTAACAAATTAGTAAGCAGGTTCTACCTTTTATAAGAAAAAGGCTGCTGATGATATCGTAATACGGTTTGAATTGGTTACAAGGATACTGTTGCAGTTTTTCTACCGTTCTTGTGAAAGAATATATTGGATTATGTTGGACTAAACGAACACGGTGATAGTGATTATTCATTCATTTATTGGTTATAAAAAAGGCGCCACTTAACATCCTCTGGCCTTTTTTCTAGGGATCTATTAGAGACAAGGTCTTTTTTTAATCTTCTTTGCTGCATGTTGGGCAAGAATGAAACTACCACGTTGATACTGTTATATTGATATTATTATATTCAAATTATTATGTCCTATAAATATGAACTACAGTTATATGAACTAAGTAAGATTCATTTTAACCTATGGAAGTTGTAAAATAAAACATTGCAAACATAGGTCAAAGCATGTAAATTAACAAAGAATTGCATAGACAGAAGAAAGTGCGAACGAAGGTTAAACTTTACCTTGACAACCCACAAATTTTTAACTTTTTACTATATAATTCTGTACATCTTGACGAGAAAATGCCAAAAATCGAAGTTTTAAGGCGAGGAATTCACTGGTTCAAAAGTTATGCGTGTTTAAAGTTGAGCGATTTTAAGCGTTTTTGACAGATTAATACAAATTTTTAGCCATTTTTTCTTAAACATACCCCCAAATAAATAAATTTGTCGGATAATTCCTTATGGACGCGTCTTTACAATCTGAACAATCGTAAATTAAAAATATTAGAATTCATCTTCCTGACGGATCCCGTAAACCTATTGTTAACCAGTTAACTGTGTTTGACGAGTATACTCGTCATGAAGAAATGGCAATATTTTGTGTCATGACGAGTATACTCGTCAAAACAGCTATAATTCAAACAGCGGTTAATTTTTGCGACGCAACTTAGGTACACATTTTTCAAAGAGGTCACAATAGCTAACTGGTTAAAGAATGTCAATCAAAATTTCTTTGACAAATCTGTCTATTTCTTTTGCGATAACCCGGTATTTGACGCGGATTCTAAATCTCGACTTCGATCGGCACTTAGTTATGACTCACCTGCATGCGAGGGCCGTCGGTGTAGGTGGCAACAACGGAAGAAACCGTGGAAGAGTGAGAAAGAGAGTGAAAGAGGGGGGGGAGGTGTATGAAGGGGGAAGAAGGAAGTGAAGAAGAGATTCTAAACGAATCACTGACGGAACACGTAAAAACTATCGTATTACCGGTGGACAGTAAGATTTCACGTGGGTATCCCTGTTAATGACGAGCACGTTGCTCCATTACACCGGTGCCGGTCTCGTTCATTCACCCCGGTGCTGTCTCGATATCGAAATCACGTTATCGATACCGCTGCCACCACCGTCACCGCCACCGCTGCCACCCTTGCCGCTCTGATTTCGTGGTAACATCGATCCGCGCATCGATTGTTCTTCGGACCACCCTGCTAGTATGCAAACGAGCAGGATATCGCGCAGTCACAGGATTTCCCCGAGTAGTTCTCTTGCATTTTTCTTCTTGCACCTGGCGATCGTGTAACGAGAAAGTTCTGATTCCGTGGAACAAGTGATTATCGGGAATCAGATCGTGCACTATGGAGAATAATTATTTCCACCGTCCCTCGGCCGTTGCCTCGCAGCTCGCTGGCTGAATGTACCAACTGCACCGACACTGGAAACTTCCTGATAGTTGAAACATTTTTACAGAACCGTTAGTTGAAAGTTAGGAGGAACATTTTTTCACCGGTTTCGAACATTTAAACACAATTTAGTGTACAAGAATTCCGAACATTTTCACCGGCTCGTGGGTTAAGGATAATGTAGAGGGAAGTTTAATGTTGCCGAATATATAAAACTACAAAGCAATTAATGCTTTTAACCCTTTGCGGACAAGGATTTTTTGAAATATTCAAGATATTTTCCTTAGGAAGCTAAATCTTACAACGACGTCTTCAGTTCTGGGAAAATAAAGAAAGTATATACTGATCTTTTGTTACTGCAATGAATTAAATTATTTGTTTGCAATCTTAAGAATTAAGTAGGGGGACGTGACATTATCAATATAACGACACTCGTTCTAAAATGGTTAATATTAGATCTATGATTGCATAAGAAGCAATTATTTTACATTATTTCATATACATAAGGAATATGTATTTATTCACATTGTTAATGATTTTTATTATAATATTATTTTATATCTTTACGGTTTGAGTTTTTCATTTTTTTACACGAAACTAAACCTGCGTTAAGAATAGTTTGTTTGAAATGCACTAATTCAATTTTACTTGACGGCATACGTGCCAAGTAAAACATTAAAAATAAGTTTGAAGTACAAAGAAAGATGAATGTAAACGATTTATGTTTAAAACATGAAACATTGTTCAGATTGTTGCATCTCAAGAGGTTTGAAGTTTTTTGACGCATAACATAAATTTCTACCTCTGGACATGGATCCATTTGTCAACGTCGCAAGAATATTTTTCAATATTTCAACAACAGACGTGTCTCAAAAATGTTTTTCAAGGTATATTTAAGACGCCACCACTTAAACGCGAATATTTCTAATGACGAAGTATCATTTGTCCAACTGCCAATATGATTAAAGTGTGATAAAGTTCTATTATTAGTGTGTATTCATTTTAAATTGTCATAGTGCATTTTGTAACGATTTTAATGAATACTTCAAATATAATAAAATACTTAGAATTTGTAATTCAAGTAGAGATTATGCATAAGTTTCACATATCACTTTATAATATTCCTGCTCGCATTTATTAATTTCGTAAAAAAGTGTGATTAAAAATTTTCAATCAGGCTTCTAAACTAGTATTTTTAAATTCAACACTAGAATGACTTTTTTCTATTTTATGAATACATTCAAAAGTGTTTAGGAGTTTGTAGATCTTAACATTCTGAAATGTACAAATACATTTAAAAATAATGCTAGTAATGATTCTTGATGAAATTGTTTCAAACCGTTTATAGAAGTATATTGACAATCAAACAGATTACACACGAAGTATTGAAGATGCGAATTAGCGTCCTTGATCTTCAACAGTTGGCAAACAGAAAACGTCAATTGACGACTCATGTCCACAATATGCTAACATGATGTTTACCGCGTCGGTCATATGTATATGAGTACATAACACAATGTTTCATTCAGAATTAGAAATTCGTTTGTATAGCGACATAAAGTGTGACTTGGCTGAAAAAGGCCAAACAATATTTTTTAAGTAGAGTGCATAAGGACTGTTAAATATCTGGCAAGAATATTTTCTTTCAATTTTTCTTAAAATCCACCGCGTCAGTCTAACACATTGTTCATTGATTCTGAACAAATAGTACGTTCTACACTTTGTTTCACTAGTTGTGAACAAAGCGAATAATTTCTTTTTACATTGATCTCATTTTACCTCAGATTTTCGTTATCAAAGAAGGAATTTACAAACTTAATAATTTAGCTTTCCATCACATTTATGTTTTACCAATGTGTCAATTTAAAAACGAGAAACGAATAAAAGTTAACGAAAACTTGTTACGTCATCATTGTCATACGAAGGGTCATGGCCCATCCTTCCATCTTGTAGTCTGTTAAAGAATTAAAGAAAGAATTCTTAAGATAAATTCTAATTTTCTACTTCCAATTTTATTTAAAAAATTACATCGAATTCGTGGGATATTTTTAAATGATGATTCGGTTAGCCATAATAGGTATTATATAAAAAATTGTTGAATTTCTCTTATTTTTCGACCGTGCAAAGGTATGTAACCCCTTAATGTCGTCAGTGTAAAGTAAGAATAATGCAGAAGAAATGAAAATAAGAAATAATTTCTATTTGAAAATAAAAATAATATTGATTTGTTTGAAATAATAGCAATTTCAAATTATTATTTTGATATTCCTTTATTTCAAGTTTGTCAACAGAAATTATCCTGAAAATAATATGCAACGGGTGTCGGTATAAACTGGACTCAAACCTGATAATCCGGTCAGCTGATATCATTTTGAAGAACAATTTCACAGCTGTCTGAAATAATTATTCCAAATAGTTATAAAATAACATGTTATTTTGAGATGATATGTCAAGTAATGTTATTTCAAAAGTGATCACAGGCATGGAAGTAATTGTAACATAAACTAACATGATATTTGAAATAAAATTTCAAATGTCATTTCAGAAGCGCCCAGGTCTGTTCTAGACGACGTAAAGAATTCCCGATCGAAAATACAGCGGAACCGAGTTTTTCTCGCGATTCTCGTCCCACGCATCATCGTGTCACGAGTCATCACTGTAACGAGATGCGAAATCGTTTCGAGTCCCCGACCATGCGGTCCCATTATCATTGTACATTACGGGCGGTTCGAAGAGCCCGCGGGACGGTCGGTATGCGTGCGCTTATCAGGGTATAATCCTCTAATCTTCTTATCTTCTTCATTTGAATCGCGGCGCAGAAACGGAACACATTATTATCGTTTATATTCCGGGTCAAGGGTGACGCGTCTACTCGATCCAAGTTATCGACCGCCTCCTTTCGTTCCATGAAGGTGAACAAGACGGAGAGACCATGCGGAGGAGGCGGAAGATCATCTTGCGTCTCGTGTCTTGCGTCTTGCGTCGGTACACCGACTCCGGGCGTGGGAGGCCAAGGAAAAAGGCACCGGGCCTCGTAATATGCGAGCTAAACCGATGCGTTTTAACAGACTGCCATGCTATCCTCTGATGCCCTTGTAATTGCATAAGAATCGCGAGCACTACGTGCGCGCGAGTGCCAACAGACCGTCCTACGAAACCCCCGGATTGTATACAATGACTCATGAAAGCATTCAAACGTGCCTAATCGAAAGCGTTATGGATCACGACTTCTACAGTCAGGAACACGAACGATAATGCAACCTATTAATTTGTTCATTTTTATTTGGTAGATAACGTGAATGAAATTGCCCGCGCATATATCGTTTTACGCTGCTTCTGCTTATTTGATCCAGTTGATAAAACTAAAATACGGTTGCTCCGCATGAATTCATCTAGAGCAATGTCAATTTTCAAGACAAATTCAATGGGACAAAATTATAGGACCAGAGTCGCTTGAATAAGACTTATCTCCCGCTTTACCTTTCCCCTTCTACGACGCCATTTCCCCACGCTTCCGCCACGACCCGGTCACGTGACGCGTTTCGTCTCTGTCGTGCATTTGTCAAAATGTCACGTGACTAATCCAGTACTGACAGGAAGAGAGTAACTTTTTTCTGCAATTTGAGTCAATTTCCCTAATATAATAATAAAAAAAAAAACAGAAAACTTTTTTCATATTAGTTGAAGGGTATAACATGAATTCTACAACATAGACGTAAAGGGTTTATAAAGAACAGGAGAAAAGGGAAAAGGGCACCGAAATAAAAAAGAAATTGACGAAGACCGAAAGCGACGTTTCGACGCCCACGCGTGCCGTCTTAATTACAACAGGCCTGACGGCCGGTTTTACGATTATACCAGTTCGAGAGGCTCCAGTGCCGGCTTATTTCCTTTCATAGCCAACGTTAAAAAGTAATTAGAACGTTGAGCCGCAGAAGCTTGATGAGAGATGCGAACGTTAACCTGAATGACGATCATGTATGGAAATGTTTCTGCCGTTGCTGGATCGGGATCAACACTCGTTGCGTTGCCATTCTGACCTAGTTGTACGTGAAATACGAGCATCGAATTCGTTTTATAACGAATGTCTCGTAGGAAATACAAAACAGTTTATTATTTTTGTTGTAATGGAATATTAACAAGAAACGTAAATTTTGTATGTAGACGCATAGATTCACAAGCTTCGTTGCAAAACGAACATCGCAACATTTCACGTTGTTATGTGCAATATTCCTGTAACTGCTCAAACTGAATATTAGAATAAAGATTCACAGATGCAAATAAATTACTTTATTTTATTACCACTGCACTAAATTATTGAGTTCATTTTTAATATATTTGACATACAACTCTACAATTTTTTCGATTGCGATATCTGCAGTGTGAAAAATAATTTGCTCTATAAAACAATAGAGTACTATTTTAACAATAGGGTACTTGATGTGAATATAATAATATCTATACTAAGCTAGAGTATTTTTTAAAAGTTAGGAGGAACACTTTACTATATGACGTGTATAAAAAATTTTTTTAAACTTTGCGATTGATCGGAATCGCACAGAAAATACTAAAGGTTGCTTTTCACGAATTTGTTTTCTGCAATATTACAAATTTAAAAAATACTGCAGTTATACATATATACATTCTAAAAATTTGATTGAAACTGTATACCATTCTTAACTATCTGTAGGTTATAGCAACTTTCAATACAATATTTGTAGTTTATACCTTTATAATTATTAATGTAAATTAATTTGTATCTTTTACAAGTCATCTAGTAAACTACCCTTCTAACTTCTTTAAAAAAAACTGTTTAGTATAATTTTAAAAAAGTGTATTTCTTCTGAAGTGTGTCCGATGATTAATTGAAGTCATTGCATATACATATATACTGAACTGCGAATCTTTATATGAAATAAAAATGTTGTCCTTTAATGATTTTAAGAAATTAATAATAGTGCATCAGTATTCTTAAATTCTTTCAATGCTTCCACTGTTTTATTATAACCAGACAGCGGGTCTTTATGCACAATATAAGTTTCATTTTCTTTCTTAATATGTTTAATGGATTAAAAATCATATAAAAGTATTTTTAAATTCTGCTAATGTTTTTACTGTTAAATTAACTGTTTACTGTTTTTAAATTAAAACCTACTCATTTTTGTCTTAAATGTATCAAATCCGTTATCTAATTATAACTGCATAAAATAACACAAATGTATAGAGCAGTGTCAGATGTAGAATAACAGATTCGCGACAGCTTTCTTTCGTTCGGCCTTCCGTAAAGATTGCCAAATGCAGGCTCGCTCAATAAAAATTTACGAGTCTTGGCAACGTCTTTCAACATCTTTCGTTTGTGTTATCACGGCAATCGCGGTATGCGCAATCAATCGTGATCGACTCCCATTAAACGATACGGTCGCGTGGAAATCAGCTGAAACATAAAATACCAACACACTTAACCTGTCACTTAAAACTTTAATCTTAACGTAGCTGTCTAAGCATACATAATGTTTTACATTTAGTAATAAAACTGGTTAAATTATTTGTAATACACAATTTATAGAAAGTTTCGATTTCTGTAAAATACTAAAAGACAGCGACACAGACTCCACTATAATAAAAAGGGAAACAGCTTTACCACTGTACAGTGAATCTGCAGAACAGAAATTTTGTAAATAATTTCAAATGTTTGGTTACCAGAAAAATATTAAACTAGTTAATATTGTATTAATATTGCGAAGATTAATTAAGATTAATTTCTTATGGTATTACCACAAAATACTCCATAAACAAAGAATATTGTATTATCATAAATCTCGTAAAGCTTTCAAACCTATTTCGTGTTTAAACATAATACCAAAATTGCTGATAAAGTTTCCAACCTGCTTTGTATTTCCGCGCAATTTGAAGGGGATTTAAATTTTTCAAAAAGTTTTAGAAAGTGCCTGTTTTATTTTTCTCATGTAACCTACCAACTGCAATTTTTTAAAAATCTATTTCGCACGTCACTTAATAAATCGATTCTTCTAATTGCTAAAAAAATTCGGATCATTTGGTCCGATTTTTAAAAAGTTATACTGTTTTAAAGGGCGTTCGAAGACTTCCGTGAGCCATTGTATGTCGCTATGAAATTTTATTCGCTGCTTTTTGATTTCTACAATATTCAAACATGAAAGTTATACTCGCGATCTGTCTACAAAGTGTTAAAATAATGTCGTTGATTAAATTCCTACCTAAGTGACTGAACGGAAATAGTTCGAACAGAATTCGTTTTCAAATAAGAGACAACTGTTTATTGCGATCCCTGGTGCAAATTTTTCCTAGTCAGTTTCGTCATAATTAGACTGCGGCTTTTATGCATTTATGACAAAAATGGGTAGGAGAAACGCAAAACGGCAAAAGCATTAGTAGAATACGGAACTATTGGATAAAGTTCTCTGCTTGTCCTCTCCGACTTCAATGACCTTGAAATATGTTGTCAAGGTCACCATTCTGAACAAAATTTCCCTTTCAAGTTTTTGGCGACCGACTTTAGTTTACGAGATAGTTGCAACATCGACAAGTTTACCAACTATTGTTGTCACATTTTCAAGCTATTAAATTGATTGAGAAGGGAAATCGATTTCTATCTTGCTCCAGTTTGTTGTGATTGAGGTAGAGTTGCGATCGGAAAGTTCGCATCGCCAGCGACTGTCGCTGTCGCGGCGACGAATGCAGTCCCATACGGCTGGGAACCGGAAAACTGAAAAAGCTGTTATCTGTTACAGGTGAGAAAAGTGTGCGGTCGTCCGGAACTGCAGCCAAAGAACGATGGAACCGTTACGCCTTCGGATCCAGCTGCAACAGAGAAATTGGCGGCGGGCAGCCTCGAGATGCACGCAGCTGCGCCTCCTGTCACGCATAGAACATTACCGACGCAGTTGCACGTGCAGCTGGGTAATTTCTTGGCCAGTGTCGTCAGGTCTCGGACCTTCTATGGTACTCTGGCCGACACGATCTGCGAGGAATATCCCGACAAACGATGTTGGAATGGCGAGCACGTCGGAGAGTGAGTACACTTGCCATTTTATTCCGCGGTTTCAACAAACTGCCGGTAGTCCGTAAATTATCGCGACGAAAGCCTCGCCGGTGCACATACGTTTAAGCTTTCGCGAGCGGAAGTATTCAAATCATATTCAAATACGTACCAGACTTTTACGAGCCGCGATGCTTTTAACGCCGCCCACTCTCCTTGGAAAACTTTGCTCGAGCCCTGCTCGACGACGACGCCACACCGCGGCGTCGACCGTCTCCTACATACTGAATTTTTCGAAGAATTCCGAACACAGAATCGCAAAGCGTATTCGTATTCGAGAAGCGTTGCAAAAATGAATCTTTAAGTCTCGGCATTCACACGAGGCGCTCGTCTCGGTTCCTTCGAGAGAAACCAAAATTCCGGTACATGCTCGGTCGAACCCGAAAAACTTGACCCGCTTATACGAAATTCTGAAATTTTATCTACAATTGGAAGGACACTTTTCAACACTTGTATTGATATCCAACATTTTCTGCAACGTTCAATAATATCGTAATTCTTAGACTTCGTGATTCTAGTGTCTCTAGAACAACGCCTCAAAAGTAAATCCATTTATATAAATATATAAGGAAGTGCAGTGTATGCTCGATTTAGCGGCTATGCGAAAAATGTATTTTCCATGTTTGCGCGAAGATAAAATCATAGGATCAAGAAAAATCTCATTTTGAACATATTATGAACATATTATGAAAAATTTCAATTTCTATTACAGTTCTATACAGTTTATTTTTAGTGTATCATTCCCGCGGCATACTGCAATTAAACGGTCAATTAATTGTTGCTTTGTCACAAGTACCTTCGAAAGTTCTTCAATAATATTCAAGAATTCCCAGTTCAATCGAGAACCTTGACTTCTTCTCCGTAAGGATTTTACAGTGCTTTTTGACATTATTGCAAAGTGCAGAATCATGCATGAAAATACGGGTTTCTTTCGACATAAGAGGATGATGTCTTTTTCGCAACAAGAAAATCTCTATCCCCTCCTCTGCGTCTGAAGTTGTCCGCTTGACACCGCTTAGTGCCGAACTAGATATCTATGCCGCTTAGAACGAGATATTTATGGTGTACGAGACAACTTTATGAGGCCCATATACTCTCGGCCCACTGAAGAACAATGTCAAGCCGAATGGGTTCCCTCATCCACAATACGTCGAGAGATGTCCCGAGTCATCTTCTTATATCGAAAGCAAATTGTAATAATGAGACTTAGATGAAAAATCTAGTGTGAGATGATTTAGTTTGAAATCATAAATTTATTTCTAAATCAATGGCAGTGACATAATAAAAGTCGAGCAACTCATTTTCACAAGAACGAAAGCTAACCAACTGTAGCAGATTAAAGCAACGAAAGTGTGGTTAAGTACAGTTGTTTAAAACTGAAACAATCTCACGATAAAAAAGAAGCGAGGTTTCTGTTCAACCCAGCACAAGTTTATGAAGATCTTTAATTAGTATATTTTATGGTTCAACTTTTAGATGTACTACCTCTCCACCATTGTTAACTTGTCATTCACAATAGATATATAGGACAATGCTTAAAAATAAAAACCGTAAAACCTTAGAAATAACCTAAAGAATATACGTAGAATACAGTACAACTTTGAAAATACGTCGAAAAATTGGTTTCCATTTTTTTAACTACGCCACACCGAAGCAAAAAATCTGAAAAAATTGGGGATAGTGCCGATGACAATATCTCATTGCTGAATTAATTTCGCAGCGTGTCACTTTTTAATTTCTATATGAAATCCGTATTTTCTCGATTGTTTTCGTGTTTTTTTTTTTTACAACCAGAATTTGCAACGGAGAAATCAGAAAAAATTCCCTAATAAATATATGGCCGAAGTGTGTCAGATTTTCCCAAAATTTTGAATGGTTGTTAAATGGAAAAATGGGGCAACAACTGATGTTCGATTTCCTCCGGTACCTCCCTTACAGATGGGGTATCAGGCAGAAACTCGATACAAAGGTTTTTTACTTAGTGGGCTATCGAATGTTATACCCGCGGTAACAATTTCTGATCATTCCAAATGAAATACAGTGATTTCTCTATATATGTCGCCAAGGCCTGGATGATAAACGTCGCAGAATTATCCGCACTATTGCGGGGTATACTCCGTGAGGAACCACGGAGCTCGAGAAGCCTCGGACGAGGAGTGTAAACATAACACGGCTCGGGTATGACTCCTGGACGATACATGACGCTGGCAAGGCCCGTGTTGTTGACATATATCGAGAATTCACTGTACCGTGTTCCATCCCAATATAATTATTCAAAATCTCGTAGAGAAACTTCTATCTGATTAATTATTAGCAATTAAAGTCACCGTGTTGCAGAAAATGCCGAAATATTTAAATTATGATAACTTTTTTTTTAATGCAAACACTAAAATTCTACTTGATCCGTATTTGATATTTGGTTATGCACTTCTCACACACAAATGTATTCAAGAAAATGGATTACCGTTTGAGTGGAAACATTGACAATTCGCAATCGGTCCCAGCTGTGGTCATTTATGTGATTGTGCACTACTATATTATGCAGAGATAACGCGTTGGTTAGGCAAAGAGAAGCGTGGAGCTGATAGGCATTTAATAGCACTATCAATATTTAGAGACCAATAGCTCCATCCCCTGTGACACGTATTTTCGTGGATGGCTGAAACGATCGTGTCTACAAATCGGATTGCGTGACGAAGAGAGCGCACGGGACTACGAAAGTGTCAAAGGTGGGGTCAAGCGGAACGGACGAAGTACACCTCTCGTGCCCGTGTGCCCAGCCAACTCTGTCATCTCTGGGCAATGCGCACTCCGCAGACTACGGCGTAGAGTACTGCGCCGCAAGAGGGCCTGTCAACGAGGCTTAACAGCCTCTAACGTGCGAGTGTTAGAAAGTAGATCGAAACGCGGAGCATCCGAAACTGATCACCTGAAGGATAGTAACCTTACAACTAGCAAAGGGAACATAGTCAAGTTACACGGGCCGATTTTGATGACATTTATGTGAGGGGTACTACTTAGAAAAATATTAGACATCCTTTACGGTGATTAGTATATACCCTGTCACCACTAATACCTGGGACACCAACTACAGCTACTGAAAAAAACAATTAATGACATCTAACACAGTATTATAATTCAAAATATTGTAAAAAATTATGTTGTCATCTATAAAACAAGCTCGAATACTTCCCTTCGTACAAGATGGGATAGTATTATGAGTTCAACGATTATTATTAAATAACAAAAAATCCATAAACGTGTCTTCATATTTTGATTCCGAAATCATAGATACGGCATGGCATAGTTTTTTTTTTCGAAATTTTCTTCTGTGACCAAATTTCCCATCAAAGTCTCACAATTTAACGAAAAATTTGACTATCCTCTACCTTCTAGTTTTCGAAATCTCTCGTGAAACATGTTTTTCATTCCAATGTGGGCGATGGCCGATAAAAAAATATACGCGTCGAATATTTTTTTAAAAACCATCTCTCACATAAGCTTGATAAAATTGGCTTGTGTTACTTGAATATATTCCCTCGTAATATAAGCTACGCGAAGGGTCTACACCGCGTCGGAGACCAATAAGTAAAACCGTTCTACGATGACACACTATACAACCCTATACTAAACAACCGCATGTATAACCGAGTTAAAGTCATAGCTTGAAGGAGTTTTCAGGAAAGTCGTTTGTTGTAACGACAGTCAGTCTTCCCTTGATGGCTACCGCAAACTACTGTGTACAAGTTGGTATAGTAACAGAAATGTGAATGGTTGGAAATAGCTGTTTACTGTTTCCGGTTCGTAATTGCGTATAAAACAATACAACGGTGCTCAGTATGCACAACAATACATGGGTTTACATATATGGGTATGGTCCTAATATACTGGAATACTTCTTTTCATATGTATTAACTGTTTATAATGGTTTTATGAAAACTTAAAAACTTAAATATATGTCGCCAAGGCCTGGATGATAATCGTCGCGGAATTATCCCCACTACCGCGGGGTATACCCCGTGAGGGACCACGAAACTCGAGAGGCCTCAAATGCTATTGTTGACATACATCGACTATTCACTGTAGTGACATTTTATGTACAATAACTATTTGGACAATATTTAGTATTTTACCGTGGCCCCTATTTCCCACCTTCGACTCATAAATCTTGTAATATGGTAAAATTTCGATATAACAGTTTTTCATCCGAAGCTTTTTGTTTTGGAGAAAATCGAGCTAGGAAATACAGCGAATAGGCGTGCTGACGCGTCTGATCATCCCCGACCAATTCTACTTCCTGCATATACGTGCATGTATACTAAAGCACGCAAGCCTGACGGATCTTTAAATTCGATGTTTTCGAAAACAAGGCGTCAAACAAAAAAAAAATGTTATTCCTTTCTTTCGATTTATTTTCACGTGTAGAATCAGCCCCTGTCCGCTTGTACTACGATTTCCGACGCACCCTGTATATTCATAGCTATGCAGTGTTGCATCTATTCTACAATGTACAAATCACAAGCGTAACCGATTGCACCCACCACCAACAGATAGTAATGTCAGGATTTTCTAATGCCGTAGTATTTCACATTAAGCACGTATTCCGTATTAAGGCGAGTCACCCTACATATATTACAGAAACCAGTGTATGGGTTTTATCCAATAAAAGCCGAAACCAGCAATCCAATAAATGTTTGACACTCTACTCTGGATTTAGATCAAATGAAATATCATCATATTTCACGATGAACTTAGTTAGACGTCAGTTTGACTTATTGAACGAAAACTTAAAATTAACTCACTGCAATCTTCGAGTGAGATATTAAGTTGGAAAATTCAAAGATGAAATTAAGGTATGATGTTATTTCAGAAATGGTGAAAAGTAATAGTACAGAATGGAAAATATGTTATTAAATAAATCTATGAATAAATATCTTAATTGTATCTCGGAATTTTAATTTAAAAAAGCTACGAACTTTCGTTCGAACCCAATACTTCAAAGCTAAGAACGTTTACTGACATTTCCATATGAAATTCAAATTAGCTAATACTTTGAGTTATCAACAAACTATGGCAATTAGAATGCATTTCATTGAAAACGAGGAAGAACATGAAAAGGCAATAGCTTTGAAAGTTACATCAGATAAAAACATTGACGTTTATTAAAGTTTAAAATTGTACATAAATATAAATATACAGAAAAATATGTAAATGTTTCTACAGGGTTTCACATTCAAACGAAAATAGTCCAATACGTGGCAAGGGATTGAAGCTATAAAAAAAAGTATTTAAAAATGTGGTATAAATGATTTTTGTACTAAATGGTACTTGTATAAATGATTTGTGTACCATATAAATTGATGGGATTAAGGTCTTATAGTGGATTTTAAAACTTAAGTTTTTCGAAGACTAAGCCTGGAAAGAAAAATATTATACTATTATTTTTTTTTACTTTTTCATTAGGAATCGTATCGTGTCCACTGTATAAGCATAATGGTCTATTATTTCTTTTGTTTTTCCAGGTTCTATTTTAAAAAGTCCTCTAGTTTTCCTCTAGTCTCGAACACACTTTATCCTATAACTGTTCCTTAACACGATCATAAATGTGTAGCCTATTCGCGAATCGTAGTACGGTCAATCGATCAGTAATGGGAGCAGAAAGTTAAAACATGTACACTTAATCTAGAGTGATATTACAATTGACCTAAGCGTCAGGAAGGAGTTAGGGGCGGAAAAGGATTGAGGTAGCGCGTGCCGCTCACCCCGCATTTACATTTGTAGCCCACGCTATGCAACCACGAAATGTAATTGGCTCTCCTGTCAATCTTCGTCGGTTTGGTGGATCACCATTTTCCCAGAGTTACGACTTTCCAAGTTTCTGCTATTTCTGAGCCATTGATAAAATTGCCCTTTGCCAATAAAGCTAAATGCATACGTGAAATTCTTCATTTTTATGAATTGGGCGCTTCTGAAATGACATTATTTGAAATATTATTTCAAATATCATGTTATTTTATTTTACAATTACTTCCATGCTTGCGACCCCTTTTGAAATAACATTACTTGAAATATTATTTCAAATAACATGTCATTATATTTTATAATTATTTTAAATTATTATTTCAGATAATTTGTGAAACTGTTCTTGAAAATTATATCAGCTAACCGTATTATCGGGTTTGAGTGCAGTTTATACTGACACCCTTTGTTGCATATTATTTTACAAACTTAAAGTAAAGATATCTGGAAATAATATACTATTTGAAATTTCGTATTTCAAATAAATCATTATTATTTTCAAATAACAGTATTGCAAATGACGGTGCGAAATAAATGGTTTCAAGTAGTTATTTCTTATTTTCATTACAAATAAAATTTGCCCAGGTCTTCTATTGCCTTATCAGAAGCATGCTTGTATTGTTTCTTAAAATGTGTTGCTACAATAAATACAAGGCAATTAGAAATGAATTACAATAAATATATTTTCATCGTAATCTTTATGAGATTACTGAATAATGAATCTTGTATAATGAAAACCAATCACAATTTAATTTTTCGTATTTTTGATAACGTATTGTGTATAAGTATTCTCTTATGAAGAACAGCGTATTATATTAGATAGTAGATATAGAAAACAAAGAATGGGAATTAGAGTGATGAGTGAGTGAATGGAAGAATGAAAGGTTAAGCTAGAATTGTACTGATTAGGTTTATGTAAACCAAGTCCAATTTCTTCGACGTGAGGCTGAAATAAAGTATATATTATTATTATTATTATTATTATAGTCTTACGATTTGAGAAGTAATTCAAAACAGTAGGTACAGTTCAAAGTGGACGGAAAATATGTGTATACAGAAATGTATTTTCTATAGAAGATAAAACATCCACAGTAGCTCGAAAATATTTCAGTGAAAGTAAAACATAAATATAACAATATTAGTGTTTGTTGTGGATTATACATTCTACGCATTGACAATGGTAACATCCGACTGTATGTCATCGATGACGTCTGTACATATAACTGCAACGGAAGCATACAAAGACAAGAATGGCTTATATCGTATAGTAAGTATAAATGTCAGAAAGAATTTCCCAAGCATCAGTGTTTTTTGATTCCTATTTATTCGCTTAACAAAATTATTTACTATTCTGGTGCAATATATATAATTTTTGATACGTTTCCCGTGCGAATTTTAACACAATATTATTTACTTAATTTTTGTTCGCATTCGTTTAGATAATTGAGCACATCAAATTATACAAACGAGACGCAAATAAAATAAGACACCTGGAAGTTTCACTTAAAGTCGTAACTGAATATCCAGCTGACTCGATTGCATAAATTGTCTCCTCTGAGAGCAGTTTTTCGATTACAGAAGTCATTCCAAAGTGGTAACTAACTATTAGGAACAGCAATGCTACAAATTGTTACTTGCCAACGTAAGCAAATGCAGATATTTATGGTTCATATATCCGAATTATAAATGAAAGAAAAATTTGTTTTTATTAATATATAGTTTCTATTATATTCCTCATTCAATGTATTTTTTATGATTTTTAGGCTGAAAGTCATACCTCGAACACAATTAAAAGCGCTAAAAATGTGGAAGAAATGTTGATTTTACATTGAAATTTCAACAAAATTATCTGCTATCTATAATGACTTATCGGGCTATATTCTTGGTAAAAACAACAAAATAAAGAAATAACTAGAAAAACAAAGGAAATGCAATTTTGTTCCACTAAAAGATGATGTCAAAATTATTTTGATTATAAACTGATATTTGGAAAATGCCACATGCGATTAACAATTCGTTTTAGAATGTGTCTTTTCATAAGCACCAAACTATTATCACAAATTCATACATAATCCGCAATATAGTTATAAATAATATATTAAATCCCAATTATTCTCCATAAATATTCAGATTCATCCAGGCAGTTAAACGTTACAAATAATTACATTAATATGTAAATTAGGCTATCAAATATTCATTGACCACTTTGTCGGGTAATTGCGCAGCGACAATTAATACAATACAAATCCTATATACAACGTGCTATGTAGATAAAATCTCTTAGCAGTAGTAGAGGCATTCTTTTTATAAAATAATTTAATGCAGTTAATTCAATGATACAACAAACTCTAAATGTCAATATATTTTTATCGAATAAATAATTCTGAATTTTTTCCTCTTTTGCTGTATAGTAATTACAGATTAGATTAATCTTACTAAAACATTATTATAATAATTTTGCTAATAATATAGATAATTTTGCATTACACTAAATGGCATCAATTTTTTAAAATGAAAGAACTAACGTTTATATGAATTTATTTTAATTCAGTATTTAGAAAGCGGAAAGCCAATTATTACAATTATTATTTTGTAAAATTAAAAAATGTACCCACGTACCTTTTTAATACCTTCCTAATATTATAATACTTCTGAGCGTCATTTAATGGGTTTGTAATACCTATCTATAAATGTGCTTACTTTCGAAATTTTCCTTTATTTTTAAAATTAGACAAATATTTACATAGTTACTCAGAGAAAGTAAATCTGAAATAGATATTTACAGAAAATTTTTATATTTTGTTATTTAACCTAGGCAGTTTTTTGTGCCCGAGCATTACGTCAGTATTAATGGAAATACCAATTTGGCAAGGAATGATCTGATAGATTTTATTCTTCTCACTTCTGAGGCTAATTGGTATCAATAAGCTGTTCGGGATCAGAAACGATTGGCAAGAAAGCGAATTGGTTCGCAATATGTATGTAGTATAATCGTCAATGACCTAAACATTGTCGGGGAATGATTTCATATCACGTACACAGTTTTCCGCTTTGTTCGTTCACTCCAGTCGCAATTTCCCTCTCCGTTTTTCTCTTTCCTATTTTCCCTCGATCTTCTTTTCGAAACAAACGGTACATAATTTCGTGTTGAGATGGAATCGCGTTTGGTACACACAACAGGTACAAATAAGTTGCATCAAAAGTGCAAAGAGGATGAGACCGAAGAGATTTGCATCCCGTGACTGGACTCCCGGCTTTCAAACGAGTGTTTCTCGATAGTTCCTCCAGTTTCGCCGAACCAGGATGAGAATTTGCAATTTCCAGTACGTCTTTAATCGAAACTCGTAGGACTTATAACGTATTCAGCGCAATCATAATTCGATGTATAGCGGATCCAAGAATTAACCTGTGGTAATATGCATAAAAATAACAGTACAAAAATAAATTTGAATTCATTTTAAAGGGGGGACCTAGGAGGTCGAAATGTGAGCTTGACTTTGAGAATTTTTTTTATTCCAACAAATGGTAATATTGAAGAAACATTCAGTCCATAAGTTGCGTCACACTTTTATCTACAAAGTACTATATTTTTGTTAAAAAATATCCAATACAAGTGAGGTGGCAACCATGTTTACGAGACGGTTGAGCTTTGAATTATTATACCAAGCAGCGTTTCTTATTTATTGGTTCAATATACATATACATTTGAATCTTGATTTAATATCTTCCCTCGAGGACAAACTGTGCTATTATGAATATTTACTAAATTAATCCGCTTTTCATTTATACTTTAACATTAACTTATACTTTAACCCTAACATTAACAACTTCTTTCGAAAATTTTTATAATACTTACGCCAGCTTTCACTTTCATTATAATATGTAGTAGTCATTATAGCATACAGTATTCAAAGTTCGAACAATTCTTATTCATGTTAATTTTATTGTCACTTTTAGTTTTTTAAATGTGTTACAATTTTTCATTAGTTTCCGATTTTTATCAAATGTGAAATATTTTAAATGTCATTGTCATATATTATACATTGTTATACATTAAAACGACAATGGTGCTCCAAAAGAAAGGAAAACAATATTTTTCTACCTTTCTCTAATCAATATTACCTTATTATATTTCTAAAATTGCATAACATAATGATTAAAAGGTTCCTACTTTTTCATCATTTGCGTTGTATGCAGCTTCAATAACTCCCGTCTTCTTGAAAGAGAATTTATTAATATTAAACTTTTATCCTACGACAGCAGAATAAGAAACGAAAGTAATTAGAGTAACTTATTAAGGGGAATATATACAGTAAGGAGCAAAACTGATTACACTCTATTTGAAATAGCATAACTTTTTCAAATCAGTCCAAATAACTTTAGTGTTTTTTGAGAAGTTAGAAGGATTAGTTTATTAGACGAGGTGTAAAAAATTTTTGAAAAAAATTTGAAGTTGGTTTTTTCAGCTTTTTTATCTGAGCCTGTATTGAAAATTTAAAAAATGTATTCTATTGACTCGAATAAATTATATCCATGCTGAACATTTCATAGATATTGGTTACTTCGTTTACGAGTTATAAACGATTAAAAGTGAAAGAGAAAAATGGCAATTTTCCCACTTTTAGTATGTAGTTTTGTTCCTTACTGTAATGCTATATGTAACTTCTATGTATACCGAAAAGTAAATATTATTCAAATAAAAAACAGGACTCTTCTTTCTCACGGAAAAGAATCATCATATATGTATCACATGGAAAGTTCAAAAATTTGTACAGTTCTGTGTCTACTGTTCCGCTTCGAGACTCGTTTCGTTGAGCGTAACGTATATTCTACAAAAGAAAATGTTTTTTTTTCACGTAAATTGAGGCACAACGTGCGAATGTTATTTAAGAGAACAGCGATCCGGACGTCACGAGTGACAAGCATGAATATCAAACGTGTGCAAATTCGGTACAGGAAGCTGTCAGCCAAGTATAGAGAGGAACGCGAGAAATGCGGAGAACAGAGTACAATATTTCACCCTCGACAAAGAAAATTTTTTGTTGGGAGCATAAGCTACGAACCCATCTACAATAAAAGACGGAAGTACTGGGGTCATACGGACATACTTTGACGCAGCCTTTTAATTTTTAACGACCTGCGATTAATGCAGATCATTAAATTGAGTCGTTTAATGTTGTGTAGTAATCTACGATTTCGTATTTCCGTTTAGTCAAGCGCAACAGTATCTTGAATCGGGAATCAGATGAAAGGAAGGTCTCAGTAATTTACTATTAGTTAGAATAGATACGAAAATGTTTATTCTTAAAAAGTTTTATCTTTCAATTTTTCAAGCTATGTCTTACAACTAAATTGCAAAGCTTTATTCAAAATAAAAATTTTCTAAACCAATAGGTAAAAAAACAGAAGGTAGATGAAAATATATTTTTTTGTTCAATACTTTTGATGAGTCAAGAATAATATTGCAATATTAAATTAAAGTTACTTAAATTCTTAAATATCTTTATAGTTTTGTATTTCACTTACTGATTTTTGTCATAATTACATAAAATTCATTATGTAATTAATGTAATAGTAATTTAAGTTTTTTTATGACAATACAAAATCATGATAATCGCACATATATTCCGGCTAATAGCACACGCATTATACTAAAAATGTCTAACTCAAAATAAAGATGCTCGCATATAGGATAAAGGATATTAAAAATCTTGGAGAAGCGTATAATTAGGTGTTATACGTGCAATAGTCAGGCGTATAAATATAATCTTAAGTTATGCAGTACATATGCAAAGAAGGAATTGTTTGTGGTCGCCAGTAGCCAACAAGTTGATGTAACGCCAAATGTACAAATTAGAACATAAACATTACAACAACATCTGAAATATATCTCCGAAAATATGACGTTCCAATTGATTTTGTGAAAATAATTTTCTCCAAAGAATAAAAATCTTTCATAAACATCCAATCATTATAACAGAAATAGAAAGTTTCATTATTCTCTAGAAAGGAACTACACATTGACAACATTTACATACACATTGAACTGATTCACAGTATTTATTATGTTGCCCACCCATATGTGGTAGTCGAAACTAGTTCTTTAAAATAAGTTAATTTTGATATAATTATGTGTTAATAGTACCTTTACTGAACATTAGGATAGATCTTACTGTACCAGTTTCTTTTTCGTTAACCTTTTGAGTACAACTCGAATTTTATGCACTTATGACAAAAATGAGAAGTCGCATTTTGAAACAGTGAAAATATTAAAAGACTTCGAAAGTATTAATATACTATTTTCACTAAATTAAAATTATTAGTGAAAAATATAACTTTTTATTTTGCATAAAGTTCCGGAGTCTAATTATAATAATGTTATGTCAAACTTTTCTCTCCATTGATGCTTATTTTTCTATTAATTTGGTTTGAAACGTATATGTGTGAAACGATATAAGTGCAAGAAATATTATTTATGTCATCTGCTAAATAAAAATTAACAAATTAACAGGCTGTGGTTGTAGCTGTGGTTCTTACGAAATCGTGAAAAGCGTTCGTCGTTCGAGGGTTAAAGTTTGAAATTTCGAAGGCCCTTAGCTCGATGAACACCTCGGACAGGGACGCGTGGGCGGCAAATCTAGGAGAGGCAGGGAGTCGAAATGCGGCGATTCAGAGTTTGTGGAGCGACACGATAGGAGTAAGCGGAAGAAAAGGGGCGAGGGAAGCGCCAAAGGGGGGAGGGGGAGAATGCTATGACAGCGAAGAGAATAAGAGAGGATGGAGAGAATCGGAGTAGCCTGTGAGACGCCGAACCGCCAAAGAGTCTGGCAACGCAACGGGAGCAAATGGGCGCCACGATGTCGCCCACTTTTCTCTCGGTGTTGTTTCTACACTTGTATACGTGCAGGAAGTTGTACGTGTACCGGAGGCAAAGAGGAACAGAGGAGAGCAACGGAACTGAAAGAGATGTAGCGAGGGGGGCTGATGCGTTTGCCGCGAACATGGCCAAACGTCTCGGCTACGAGGTCACCATGTCGCAACATTCTCTATGCTATTTTTCGCTCGTCCGACGTCTTCGTCCCTCCTTCCACTACCATCGCACACTCTACTTCTATCAATTGCGTTTTATGTTACGGTCGAGGGATCTCCCTGCTTCAGCACTCAGAAAAACTTTGATATTACTCGGGCTGTCCTCAACGAGGAGCTCTCGGTCGGTACATTAGCCGGAATTACTTCGCGAATTAACGAAACCTACGAAGTTTTATATTAGAAATTAGAAATCGATGCACGGTGCCTCTTCCGTATGTGCGCTCGCCGCAGAAAGTATGTCGGCAAAAATGAATCTTTTCGCTTGCAAAATGGGAAATTCGAAAAATAAGGCAAAATAAAAATTCTATGATCAATTGCGCAAGACTTTTATTAGCTGCTAGGGTCAGTCGTAAAATCAGTTTCACTCGCATTAAGAATAATGAAGTATTTAATTTTTAAGATCCATTGTTTATTTATCTCGTGATACAAAATATCAACTACTTTTCTATATAGCATCAGTTTTTCTGGCCCTTCATTGGAAAATCTGACTTGCGATAACAATCAATTGGTACAACTTCAGAGTAGGGGCATTAAACATTGTTTCCATCGAATTTCATTGAGATGTCTTTAATACACAAAAAGTTCGTAGCGAGTAAATCTAACTTTTCGCCTGCCCCTCGTACAAACCAATACGTCATCTGTATTGATCGTACGAGCAAAGTATTTTGAAGGTTTTGAAAGAAGACGAAATTCAGGACGACGAGAAAGTTGGAACTTACTACGGAGTTTAACCCTGCATTGGTATTTTCGGGTCTGACCCCAAAAAAATTTCTGTACACTAATTTTTGCTACTGTATTACACAATAACTGCAAATATGAAGTTTCTGTAACTTCTTTGAAATATTGGGAGCTTTCACTTTTAAATGACATGCTGAAATCTATTTTAATAAATGTTTGCGGAATTTTGGAAGAGCCATAGAATAACACTTCGTAGTCTGCGTAAATATGGTACCACTTAAGGGTTAATGGCGTTGATTTCTTCTGACTTCTTAGTGAACACAAGAGAATTGGAATTACCAATTTGATTGTACAAAAGGTTCACTGAAATTTATAACTAGACAGTGGATTTTATGCATTTGTGATAAAAATAAGTATGTGTAACTTAATACATTAGAATTTAAAAATATAATTATATTATTTTCAATCTATTAAATATATTCAGAAAAAAAAATAAATTTCTATTTTACTCTAGTTTGTAGTAATTCAGGTAGAAAATTTTTATTTTGCATGAAGATCCGTTGTCTAGTTATGACGCGCGACGTATTGGTTCGGCGAATCTAGGAAAATGCGGTTTTTGAGTAATAGAATGATCATGGTGAAGCTAGGTACAACATGGTGACACAGTTTCGGTCACACCAACGCAGTCCTTGCCAACAAGGATGCGTCTAGGGAAAGACAGTCAAATATACTTGTTTTTATAAATAATTCAGAGCAAATTACAACTTCCTGGAATCCTTTTGGCGCATTTTCAACTAATTTGTGAATTGTATTTGATCTATTTCGGACCACGCTTTTGATAATGCACTTTGGAGCAAGATTTTATTGTTATAGGCTATCCGAATGGTCCCATAAATGTCCGATTGGGTTAAGGTCTCCACTTCGACTGACCACGGCAGAAAACGGCATGGAATTGAAAGCTTTTCTTACAGTTTTATTGGCGTGGTTAGGATGGTTGTCTTGTTGTAAAATAAATGAGTCTTTGATGTTCATTTTTTTTAATTTGATTCACATATCCCTCTCTTGTAAACGTGCTTTCTATAAATTGTAAATTGTTTAGGACTCCCAGTGAAAAGTAGCCTCATGTTAGCACCTATCCACGGTCATGTTTAACACGTTGGCTGCCAAGTCACCCATATTTGGGTGACGAAATGATTTCTCAAGATTTAAAAATTCATTTCTGCTGCAATAGATAGAGCGTGCTAAATTTGCTTATGGTCTGTTAAATGTAAGAGAATTGAAAAATTAATTAACACCAGAAATCTTGAATTCTCAATTTTAGTTTTATTGAATAAATTGCTTTACCCAATTTTGGTATTCTCTGAAGGGGTAAGTTCACGAATTTTGGGCATTATAAAATAATGTTTTTGTAAACTATAAACCGGCACAATCGGTGTTATGGAATATAAAGAATAAGATTTAAAGATTAAAACAAATTAAAAATTAAACAAAAAATTAAATTTAACTCTAAACCTACCAAACACAAAACTTATAAAAGTGAAACGTCTTATAAAAGGGAGAAGATTGAATTTACTTAAACTTTGTACGATTGTCATTATAATATGGTGCTTAAATAAAGAAGGCAAATTAAGTAATTTCAGAAAACCGGTCATTTTGACCGTGGTAGGTTTAGTGTAAAATACAACAGAAAATATTTATCAAATTACTTCCTGCAAAGCACTAAATAACTTTTTAACAATGAATACCTGTTTTCGACGATAAAAAAAGACACCAACTGTTTATAGCACCTCAGGGGACACTGACAAAACATTATGAGGAATGAAAAGATTACGCAGTTTGTTTAGAACTACGGAAAGTCTAATAGGTACAAGTTTTGAAGTTCAAACATGTTCTGCGGCAAGTGAATACGTAGCTATGTATAGTGACTTGCACTTATAGTTCTTCGGTGGTTTTCTCTTGCTCATTTGCCCACTAAATACGAATAAACCGTGTAGGAGATTATTATAGAAATATGTTAATTCTGTTGTCATGGAATGTAATTTAAAGACATTAAACTTCATTAAGTAATAATAAAAGTATAATATTATGAAGACATACATAAAATAAGCAGTTAACACATTAAAACTCACACAAATATTTTTTATTTACAACGTTTAAATACTCTTATCTTTCTCCTCAGACAATTTTCAAGATTTTAGCGTATTGTTTGTTGGTTTCAGTATTTTGCACATTTACATTAAAAGGATGTGATTCTTTACAACATTCTCAACCATTCTTTCACGATTGTGGAAACTCATTCATGATATCTCTTTTTAGGATACCAAGCCACATCCATTTATTCACATTTCCTTCAACAAAACGCAAATCACTGTGCCTGCCGCCAACGTATATTCTCAAACTGTAACTGACACGCCATTTTTCTTAATTTTACGAATGTTATTTTGTATACTTAACTTGGCATTAAGCTTCCTCCAAACTGTAAGTTATTTATTTGAACCGCAAATTTTGAATCGACTGTCATCTGGGGAAAATGCTTTATTTAAACGGGAAAATTCATGGTAATACATCTTCCTCCCGCGAATGTATAGTTTTCTTCAAGTTATCTGTCTAGGTTAATCATATTTTCATAAAATTCTTCGAATATTTTTCTGATGAACTGTGTTTATTGCATATCTTTAACATTTGTAACTATTTCCAGTAGATACAACTTTTCTTGGCTCTATTTTTATTTGTTGCATGATTACTTAAAATCTTATTTTAGCTGTTTCATATTATTTGAAATTAGTATTTCTCTTCAGGATTTTCCTTGATTCAAATAAACAAATACAAGTTTCCTTTCTTTTGTCAATTTTCCGTTTGATTGAAACGTTTTAAACAAAAATAGAATATATACTGTAGTAATATTTGCAAGATACACAGACGCTCAGTAAACAAAAATGACTAAATGCCGTTAAAAATATAAAAATATTTGTAAAATATTTGTAAAATTTCATTTATTATAATAGAACAATTTTCATCATCTTTTACACTGGATTAAATAATAACATGTATAAAACGTTTCCGTACTAATCGTAATGTTACATATGTATAGCATAAAATTAAAAAAACAAGAGTATATTACAAACATAACCGAAATAATAAAAATAATTGACGGAACTAACTGAAACAATTAAACGTACGTGCGCCGTTAGTTTCCGTCACAAAAATGTATTTTAAGATATAAAAAAGTAAATACAAAACTTATTTTAATAATATCGGTTGATATTAATTTTGAATAAGAGGTGCCTTAAAAAATGTAATAAAATATTAGTTTAAGATGTTGATGCATTTCTGTCCTTCATGTAACGGGCATCTGTTTTTTACGAAATTAAGTTATCAATTTCATCGGGCCAATTAATATTAGTCGAAACACTGTGTGCTGCGTCAAAGTTCATAACTTTTTCATCTCTTCTGACAATTAGTTTGACCCCGTTTGTCTCGCGAAATTGTCATTTCCTATTAATAATAGACAGCGTAGAAAGAGATTATCCGGACAGCGTGCAAAAAGTATCATTCGTTATTAACGGAAAAGTGTCTGCGAATTGAAACCAACTAGGTCCATACATAACGTGCCAACGTAATTTTATCATTCCTGCTATGGCATTTCTAGTTCAATCTTCTGAAAGCTACTTATATTCGTACCCGTAGTTGGTGGAGATCCGTGATAATGTGTAATATGTCATCGAGGATATGGCCAAGCTCCTTATTTTCGTATTTCACTGCGTATTAACCTATTTTGCGTGTGTTATTCTCCCCCGTTTTCCGTTTTGTTTGACCTCGTTGCCAGACTTTTGGGGCATTCAACGTCCTACATACCGGCATTTATTGATGATCCTTTTTGGTCGTCTTTCAATTACGTCAAATCGCAGCATCCGCAATGCAGCTCCTTCTTTATTTGAACTTACAGATTTCAGTGCTTATTAAAAACCTTTTACGCGAATCACAATCATAATTACATTAAATTGGCAAATAATTGTACATCAGACCATTGAGTACCAATTTTGTTTATTTGTCCCCACTCGAATTGAACAGAGCTAATTATATATAAAGAAACACATCGGGGATGTGCAAAATTTTATTCCACGATGTTGCTTTTCTAAAATGGTATTATTAGGATTCATAAAATATAAAAATAACCATAAAATCCATGAAATTTTCAAATATGTTTCTTTTCATTCCTTTGTTTATGAGAAAATCTCTACGTCACTTATTGCAATTAATAAATAGCCATAAAAAAGGTCAAATACTCTTTAACATGAATACACTGATAGAATATTTTGAATTTCACTAATAATTTTAAACTTTGTCAGTACTATTGTGTAATTTATACTTTTGCACTAAGTTTCTTTAATATAATATTAAACAATTTGGCAAATGACATAACTGAAGAGTTACTTGTTGAAATAAAGAACGTATAAAAAAGTAACCAATAGTGGACTATGTTAGCCATTCAAATTTTTATGTGGTACCGTTGAATTGCAAAATAGAACAGAAAAATACTACAACAGTAAAACGAAAACCGAGTTCAATATTTAATTATAAAGATAAATATATAAATATACCTAATTATAAATATAAATATATAAATATACCCGATTATAAATATTATAAATATATTATTCGCACATCCTTGAAAAAGGAATAGCTTGTGCACGTACACAAAAAAGATGTTTTAAATTTTCATTATAGGCTCAAATAAAAAAAGTTAAAAATCGTGACCTCTACTTTCTTTTAGCATTTCTTAAATAATTTTTTGTATACAGTATCTGATAAAGTAATCCTTCTACCATCTCCAAAACAATTCAAGTTGTTTGAACCAATTTTAACAAATGTTATATGTTTATATCTACGTGTCCTTTGTTTTTCAAGTTGCGTTTTTCGTGGCCTCGTTGAAATCGAAGTAATCGAATTGCTCGAAAAGAAACTGTTATATAAGTAACACAGAAGTTCTAGCGTCGTGGCCTACATACTTTTTGTCACGAACTGAAGCAACTGAAGCGTTAAGTAAACAACCGGTAAAGCGGATTTTCCGCTTGAAATTTTCTTGCAAAAATTAATCAATTTCACGCCGCGTCTGAACGGTGATCATCATGAACTTAATTAATTTTATTGTTCGTGTACAATCAAAAGAAACCGACCGTCGAGCTCTTCTTCCCCCCCCCCCCCCGCCCCAGTCGGAAGCTTCTTTCAGCGTTTTCTTGTTTTTGAGTCTCTTCTCGTGTCTGTTTCGTCGTTTGTTTTTGTTCACTTTTCCGTCCTCGGTGCTATTACTCATCCTCACTTTCTGAACGTTTTCCATTAAAAACCTGTATAGTATCCGGCCTCGCCAGCGCACATACCCTGTCGTCCGGGTTCTCGACGTCGTGATTCAACAGATTTCGCACACTCTTTCGCCCGATTACAGGATTGACAGCGTAAGTTTTTAATTGAAGCCGGTCGGACAATTTAATAGGACGAAACAGCTTAATGACACGAGTTTCCTGAGAGAGCAGAACGGTAGCAATCCGCCAACGTCGTTTCGAATTTTTTAGAAGAATAGCCTACCCGGCCGATTATCTTAATAATTGTCGTCGGCGGCAGAGTATTTCAGGATTGATCACTGGCATACAGCTCCCGCCAAGCGATTCGCGTTTCACCGCTACGACGGTTCCTCCTGCATACATGAACGAATAATTTCCTGAGAAATTAGAGCAGGTCATCGATCTTTCTCCCTTGTTATAATTCTAACAATATTCTGTAATTATTTTGGCGTCATTAAACCCAAGGGTCCAGAGGTGTCGAGGGATTCTAAGGTCAGCCCAACATCACTCTGTGACCATGCAAACGAAAGTCTTGAGGATGTTACTTTTTCTGCTGGAATCGATTTCATTCGTACGATAAGTAGCAACTGTTGTGCAAAAGAAAAATTGTCTACATAGATGAAGGATGCCACACGCAAGCGAAGGTGGGTATAGTTAACCGTTTGAGTCTCAAGCAGCGTGATTGCGCTGCTGAGAATTTGTGTCGAAAAGTCCAAGTACAGTCACTGACTGTCGAAGTAGCGCGCTCAACTTTACTGACGCACTTACATCACATAGCTGCTTTTTTAAATGTAAATAATACTATTAAACATTTTGCATTTCATTGTTATCACGCCGCTTAGGCCTCTTCGCAATGGATAAAGACGGTTAAAGGTTAGGCCACGACGAGCGTTGTAGCGGCGCGCACGAAAATAATGTAAACAAAGGCCAAAACCAGCGTTGTAGTGGCGCGCACGAAAATAATGTAAACAAAGGGCGACGAGCGGAGAGGCAATGTAAGCATAGTCGCCAGATTAAGACTTGTGTCCCCACTCTAACTTCCCCTTGTACAGCGCTATTCCACCACGGCCCGGTCATGTGACACGTTCCGTTTCTTTCGCGCATGTGTCACAGTGTCACGTTACTAAGCCGGTACTAGCAAAAGAGAGGGTAACTTATTCCCCTTAATTCGTGCTACCTCCCCTCATCTGGCGACTATGAATGTGATGCATGATTGGATCCACGATACATGGAAAACAATAGGACAGTAATCTTTAATTTCTCTGATTTTGATACTGTTTTAAATTTGTTTTGCCCATTTTTCTTATAAACGCATAAAATCCTCAGTCTAATCATGAGGAATTGAAGCTATAAGAAAAGTGCTCCTACAAAAGTTATTTGATATAAGACGGCACATTTTGTCGTATAAATGATTTTTGTGTGGATGAAGTCGTGGGGGATATTTGAAAACCAAAATACTTTTTTTAAATGGCACTCTATATTATTGTATTCATAACATGGTAGCTAGTGTTCAAACGAATTCAACGACGTGTTATAACTATAACGCCTTGTAGATATCGACAGCAAACCATTCGAAACATCAGTTAGAATTTTAAACTTACTAAGTTTATTCTTGTGCTTCTTTATTTTGAGTCTGCATTGATTGTGGGTTTTATTTGTTAATTTTCACTTTCATTAACATCTAGTTAAAAAATGAAGTGGTCTCACAGCTTTTGTGGACTTAAAACAACCAGTTTTTCAAAATATTTTGGGAAACTCAAACTGATCGTTTGTACAAATTCATTGGTTGTAAATTCAACATTATATGTTGAAGTTAAAAGTTCACTTTTCTTACAGTATATGCTTATTTTTTTCTATCACAAAATAATGTTTCGTTTAATAATTGTAAATTGTACATATTTCAATAAAATGAATATTTTTCACACATTTAAATTGGTGAAATTTCACTCCACGCGAATTTTCTTTGCATACCATTTAAAAATGTAACGATTGGTAACACTAATTTTTGAAATATACAATTCGTTTGTCAATAATTATAAAATGCTTGTAAAACAGATTATTTTTCTCATTTTCTTTGCCAAAACGTAACAAAAATAATCACATCATCCGCGTTTGAATAAATAGATTCATTGAAAAGAAATATTTAATTGGCTTGAATCTATTGTCACTGAAATGCTACTTTCTGATGTCAATATGTATACCTCTGCTGAAAACGTAGACATACAATAAATATTGAATTCTTTTCACTTCAAGCAAATTATTAACGGTAAAGTAGCTCTCAGGAGTCCAGCTGCAACATATATCTTAAGACAAGGATTTAAATTGGTTACTCCGTAATGGAAGTGGTAGTGGGAAGTAATAGAAGCGAACATATTTAAAAAGGCAGCGACGGATGAAAAATTTAGAGAGGGATTTTAACTTGTTCCAGTCTTGAAAGTCTATTTCGAATTCTTGCTGAATAAAATATTATTTCAAATGGGGAATTGTAAATAATCCATTTTACTTTAAATTACATAAGTAAAATTGTATTTTAAAATTGTATTTTATTTATTAATTACTATTAATTAATTTTAAAATTCAAAAATGTATTTTATTTAAAGGATATCAGAAATACTGAAGCTTTATCTTTAAATTGTATTGTTTTGCTTTAATTTTATTCCATGCAGGAATCATCTAAACATCTAGACGACAAAAGTTTCAAAGGACGTATTTTACCACTTTTTTATATGTAAATTTTGCTTTGTCAAATGTTATGGTTCCTTACATTATAACAAATTTTGCTTTCCTAAACATACTTTTATTCACTAACTATTTTGTGTACATGTCTATGTCTTTTACTACAAAAACATTATTTTATCGGAAGTGTATGTATCGCTATATCCTTATATATTTTAAGTAGTAAGTATGTAAAATATTTGTCTTACAAACTTTAAAGTTGCTTAACTTTTAAGCAAGATCAACTAAAATAAAGTAACATAAATAAATTGTCATTCATTGCGGTTGTAGGTATACGCAAATATAGATTTTTATTGACAAATTTAACAAAGAAAAATTTCTTAATTTCGGTATCGTTAAGAATTCTATTGTATTCTGAATAAAATATAATATCCATTTCTCATTAATCTAGATCCTAGATACTAAATTTCTAGAATAACTAGATCCTAGGTACTTAATTTTTCTAGAATCATCATAACGTTGGTATTTTAAATTAATTCAACCATGAAATTTTGAAAAAACATAACAGAAATAATTATCTCTTGTTGATTTCAAACATTCCATAAACCACTCGCTTTTCTCTTAAGTCTACTTTCGTTTAGTTTCAAGGAAGCATTCCGTGACTACATAAATAAGGAACATTTCATACTACGTGTTCAATTGAGACATCCCTAATGATACCGTCCAGCTGATCAATGCATACGATTAAGACAGGGATGAATAGACAAATCAAATAGTCATTTATTCATATTGAGCAACAAGATTGTCTTGCAACTAGTAATTGACCATCAGAATAGTTGTGGCAAATACATTTGACTTGTACAGATTCAACCGTACTTCATTTATTTTCATTATCATTTTCTTTGTAGTTATGATCTCATGCTATGTTCATGCTGATTCCTAAGACTTTTAAATAGATCAGTTAATATAACTAAACTAAAAAATAAGTTAATATAACTAAACTAAAAAATAAATTAATATAACTAAACTAATATAACTAAACTAAATGATATTATCTGTATAATCTATATAATAAGCCATCATAAATATATTTCTATTATAAACTATTATCGCTTATCATCCCTGTTATATGATTTTAAATTTTCTTTTCAGACGGCAAAATTCCCAAAATATTAGTAGAATTAAACAATCGTTTGTAAAATCTTCTTTAATAATTTTCAAAAATGTTTTAAATTATCTATAAAATCCAGCAAAGTGCTGGAAACTTCTCACAATCGTTGCTTTAATCTATTTCCTTTAGATATTAAATGAACGACTAAATTTTGTTTCGTGTTTATATTCAATAATTTAATCGTTCCTTTATACACAGAATCTTCTTATCTTGACACCAAAAACGCAAGCCAGAGAAATTAGTTTTGTGGCAGAAAGGCAGAATTCAGAAAATACAATGGAACAGAAATACCTGTTTGGACAGGAAAGTACACGAAGCAGAAACAGATTCCTCTTCTGCATCACATACCAACAGTTTTCCTTTATATATTCGTATAAATATTCGTGCATACATCCTCGTTGCTTGTCACGCACATTCCCCAACATATTCCTGATACCTGCATCTGTATTATCTGACACCAGCGCGGAGTAGAATTTATAGAAAGATATTTCAAACACCCTTTGAATTATTAGATACTGAACGGTTCAGATAAAATGACATTTCAATAAGAAGCAACATTTTAACCGAGACTATAACTTATTATTGCGTATTTTATTCACTTATGGCAGGAATGAGCAGTTCAAATGAAATCAGCAAAAACATTTAAAGAATTTTAAAATGCTGTTGTATTACTCTTAGCTCATTAAAATTATTAAGAAAAGAAATAAATGTTTATGTAGCTCCTGCATCATGCAGTAAATGTTATCAATTTTTATTTTGCATAAAAATCCATAGTCTACTTATTATAGTTCAACACGTTCGCTACCAACGTTTAATTCGGCAATAGTTTCCATACTGCTAATATTTGATTAAATGAAACATACCCTCTAATAAAACATAAAAAAAGATTCGAATTTTCTAAATGTTGTGCTACGCGTTATTATTTTAAATAACATGTACAACATAAATTTAATTTCCTTTTATTTGTATTCCAAATACGTTTTGTTAAGTCGAGTATATTTTAAAGAAAATTGTCTCGCAGGACAAAAAGTGATATTTGTTGAAGTAAAATTCTGTGATTGCAGACACAAATAAAATGTTTTATTTTCGAGGTTCTACCTTGATGTAATTTGGGATAAAATATAGAATATAGACTATTTACTACTTACTATTTGAAATAATATTTTACTTAGTACTATTTGACACGTTCCACGGTTTCCTTTGGTTTCAGGCTGTCTACATTTCTTTCTCGCGAGTTCTACAACCTTTTTATCGCTGTTGAAACGTAGACCGCAATGTCTTCGTTTGGAGTGCAAGAAACCTTGTACCTTCGATTCGCTCAATAAATCCCATAACCATCTTTTATCGGAGATTATACTGCAATTTTCTTCCTAGGGGATAAAGGGTTAAAGGGGGATTTGGAAACGAAATGTAATAGAACTGTGATGGGCGGAGAAAATGACGGAAACCGCAGAGTACGTCAAAAACGTTTTCAGTGGTTCGATATTTGTTGCTTGCAAATAACTTTTAAATTATTTATCTAATGAAAAATTGTTTAATACGAAAGTTGGCCTTGAAAATTTGGTAACCGCTGCACACACAAGAAAAAATAATACGCCATCATTTGCTCCTCTTGGAACTATGTAACTTTTGTATTAAACAATTTTTCATTAGATGCATGTTTCAAAAGTTATTTGGGGTGTGCAAGTTACGTGAATCACTCTGTATACTGGAAGTAACATACGTAGCTTCCAATGATTAGAAAATAGTATAGAGCGAACAAATGGCTGCTCGTTTAACAGAACTGTTCTAAGAAAAACGTATGTCATTGGACCCCACGACTATAAACTTTAATATAGATCAGAAGTACGACGCGTGGGCTGAATTAGGCGTTGATTGAACTGAATTTACGAGATACAGTGGAACATCGATTATCTGAACTAATAGGGAGAAAATTTGTTCTGATAAACGGCTCCTCGAGTAATCGGTCTTCCAGGAGTTATAAATAATATCATGAAACGGTTGAAGAGAAACTAATTTAAAAGTAATTAAAAAGTAAAAATTTAATAACTTAATTTAACTTAATTTTGAAACGTAAAAACCCTTGCGTGACAGAATACATTATAAGTAAGGTACGCAAAGAAAATTGATCCCGATTTCTTTATAACAATCTCTCGTATTTCTTCCAATGATACTTTTTATACGAGAAAAGGTATTCAAGGACATCACAACATATTTTCGATAACCTTGGTCTTAATCTATATGTATAACTACCATTACTACTAATAAAACAACCATGAAATATTTAATGGGCACCATAATTAATTTTTAATTGAAAAGGAGACAAAACTGCAGGATGGCTTAATTGATTCAGTGAAATTGAACGTTCTGCGGTTAATGACAAATAAATCTTCGTATCGGAACCTGAAGAACGCAATTTTGAATAGCAACTTCAACTGTCGTATTGTGTTCAGCTAACTCTTACATATCACTTTTGTAAAACTATATACGATTTGTTTAAAATTTTATGTCATACAAAAAAGTAATATTAATCTTTATGTAATGCAAGGATTATAAAGGAAAAATTTATAATTTCCTAGAAGAAAAGAAAAAAAGCATAGATTGTTCATACGGTTATATGTATTTCATATTTACATTAATGGTTAAATATCAATAACAGAGGAGTAGAATTGGATTTCAGTTAAACAAAAACGAATAACGTAGGGTAAGGGACCAAATTACTGTTGGGGTGCCAATTACTGTGCCTATATTAATTATACTTATCGTTAAAACATAATGAATATAAAAAAATAGATACATAACATATATGTTAACAGATTTTCATTATGCTTTAAAAATACGTATAATTAATATAGCCAGAGTAATTGGCACCCCCACAGTAATTGGATCCCTTACCCTATATATTTAGTAGATATTATTTAAAGTCTTTGTCACGAGTCTGACTCGATTTTATAGATCGAGAAGTCAAAATAGTAAGGGGGTGTCTAGACAGCACTTAACGTTGAACACTGGCATTCTATTTAAAAAAAGGACATCAAAATATTTAACCTGTGATAATGACGAAAAATTAATAGGAGAGTAAAGAATCTAATAAAACTACTGAGTCTCGCAATAAAAAATACAAAACAATAAAACGAGCACAGGCCTTAAAAGCTATTCGAAACTAAACCGTTTTGTCAGATGCTGCTGCTAAATAAACTGTATTTATAATTTATAGAGTAATTGTAAAAATTGGATTCGATTTTGAAGTTGCCTAGACTGAGATTATATGCTTATGTGTAGGTTTCTGAATGTTCGAATAATTAGATATCCTAGTCACAAATTTTGAATGTGCCCGACATTAGGTGCCCAACTTTCAAGAGGACATGTTAAATAAATATGTATCTTCTGATTGTTTCATTTATTTAGGCGAATACTTAAAATTCTTGACACGAGAATTACCGGACCCGCCAAAATGAATTTTTCAATCTACAATTATTGAGTTTGTGGAGAATTAATTTTTTCAACCATATATTGTGTAATAAAAATTATTAGGAGCCTGAATAAATATATTCTTTACATTTTTAAAGAGTAATATAAAACAGTCACTTTGTAATATAAAATAGTCAATCCAAAATAAATATTTCAAAGACGTGTATAATTTTATACACTATGATCGCTAACGGAAAAGAGGGTAATTCTGCATAAAAAGTAAGTCAAAAATCTAGAATAAAATTTCTTCATTTGAGGCATTGTTTGAAAACTTGGCGAACAGTGCGTGCTATGAGGAATCGTTTGACGCGTCTGTTCACGACCTACAGATTCTACTTACAAATGCTAAGCACGCGAACTTGACTCCAAAGCAATATCTCGTATGTAAAAATTTTATTCCACATTTTCGACTCACCCCCTTTTCGAGTGTACCACCGATTGCCGATTACCCTGAATTCATTTGAATTCCCCCTATAATATTGACCGAAGTTTTTTTGCACGACCATAAATAACGGGAATATTTAGGTCTCCCGTTTTGAATGCTCCACCCCGTGGATCTAAGGAGCGAAGGGGAATGGGAAACAGTGGAAGGGAGAAGAAGAAAGGAAGATGGCCCCGCGGAAGATCGAATTGAATTACCGTGGAGGGCGAGAAAGGCGGTTTCACTTTTCCCTCGATTGGCTACGAGGATTGAATCATGGAAGCTCGGGACTTCCTGGACGGATCGAATCTCATTTAGATTTCTACCGTGAGATACTAGACGTCGGTTCCGAGCTTCTCGAGCTCTATGGCACGCGAACAGCATTCCTGTCTGCGCCGTAATCGTCTGCGATTTATACAATGCTGTCCAGTCCAGCTTTCCGAGTCTCCCGGACTAGTTCGTCTCTTCCAGATAGTCTGGCGAACAGGTGGTGATTTTTTGAAATGCTCGGCATTTTATCGGGATTCCGTTCGAGATTATGTTTTGTTAGTTATATCTTGTCGTTCAATTACATCTATGTACCACATTAATAATCGTTATATACTGTTAACGCGTGTCTTCATTATTTCTTCCCCATCTTTTTGCACACGTTCGCATACCATACTGTCTTCTAGCTCTTCCTCTGTGTTCGATCATGGAATTTCTTCCCTTCACGCGTATTATGTACTTAATATGCGAAATAATATTGAACGGTTAATGACGGGGAACTTCTTTATATCTTTCTTTTATGTATTGTTACTGACTTTTCAAGTGGTATTAGATGATTAAACCATTAAGTTCCAACCAATAAAATAAAACAATTTTCATATACAATAAACATACATACAAGGTGTGGAAATAACTTTGTCCACCTTAAATATTTCCGTTACTTGTAATAATATGAAAAAATTATATATACAAAAGTTGCATGGTACATGGGAGAAAATATTGTGATGTAAACACTTTTCATGTACGCGAAGGCGTTTCGGAGATTTGAAGTTCATCTTGATATCTTTAAATGGAAAGACATATCCTTCGTATCGATAGAGTATCAAATTCTGTGTAAAAATATATTGAGCTTCATACGTCCTAGACGTAATAGTTAACGAGATATTATCGAAATAATTTTCAATACGGTCCTACTACCTGGAAGCTAGTAGGTGCTCGAACTGATGTCAGAGAAGAAGTCAAGGTGACCTTGAAATCTCCGAAACGCCTCCGCGCATATAAAAAGTGTTTACATCACAATATTTCCTCCTCTCTATTGTGCAACTTTTGTGTATATAATATTTTCATATTATTATAAGTAACAGATATATACATGTGATGAATAACGTTGGTAAATGTACACTTGTAATTTGCAAACATCAATACTTTACACAAAAATTAAAAGAATTCAGTGTATCTAGGCTTCCATTCAACAATTGATTATTTCAATGTACAATCGTGTACTTATGCAAGTGGTTCTAATAATTTGATCATCCACTGTAATTGTTTATTAGTTACGAATGTGTACAAGAAACATTGTGAATGCTACCAAAAAAATATTTCGATCGATACGTTTTGTAAATCAAAATATATAACCATACATAAATTACCGTATACATAATAACCAAATTTTAATAAAATTTAATAAAAATTGCAATACAATGTTACATGCCATATAAAAAAGTCACAGCACAAGAAAGCTATATAAAAAAGTCTCTACATTTCGAGACAATATTGGTTTACCACAGCGTTGTTAGTACATCAATTGTTGCAAATTTTAAAATACTCTCGGATGCAGGTGATATGAAAAATAATGATGAAAAATATATTAATCAATTCGTCAAACTCCGCTTTTATAATTGCAACATGTACGACAGAATTCGGTTATGTAAATTCATTAAACGATAATGACAAGTGAAACATTGCGTTTACAGAATGTTGGGTCGCAAATGGATTAATAACGGGTATAACGATAAACCTTACTCGCATGAACATTTAATTGAATGAGCAAATAAGATTTTTATTTTATTCTCTGTATGCTGCCTCAATCACCATTATTTTAGTAATAATGCTTGTTTTACGTATACGATTTTTGCATTTTTTAGTCTTTCAAATTTATATATTTTTTACTGGTTGCTCCACGGCAATGATAATATTCTATGAAAAAGTTATACGTTGTAATCACTTCAACCTTCCTTGATCTATTATTCGTTATATAGTTAGATGTTTGTTATATTCTGTTTTTTTAATTTTTTCTTTTTCATGTAAACAATGGTCTTCTAAAACGTCTACGTCCATAATTTTAGATAGCTTAAAACATTCTAAAACAATTATTATCATTTCTGAAATATTTAATTTTTTTAAGCTTTTAATATTACTAACAACACCAACATGAGAATAAAAGTGAAAATTGAATTTGACACAGCAGATAAATAATGCAGTAAAATAAAATGGCACCTAAAAAGGGAAAAAAAGAAAAAGTGAAAAGGAAAGTGAAACCACATATAGAACTCGATATTTCCTCCGATAGATTAACAATAACTGAACTTTCAAATCCTCATAAAAAGCTATGAAAAAAGTCAAGCGTACTATGAAACGCGTTAGCTGTTTCGCAAATTCAATCTAAGCAATTACACCTCCCATATGAATATTGCGAGACAATACACAATTTCTGAAACTTTTCATAGACGTGTAATTCCAATGATTCTATAATTATAGAGCAATCCATCAGCTGATTGATAAGTTGCTATACAAAGAGTTATAGGTCGCCATTGTGCGAGAGTCAATAACCCAAAGCGAGATAATACCGAAAGATAATGATTACAATATATCGACATAGGTGTTCGGAATGAAGAAACCAAACGGTGAAGCTGTCTTACAGATTAAGTGAACTTACGTTCGTTACACTGGGTTCGCAACGCACGTTGCAAAGTTCTTTCAACTAAGTTACTATTAAATTATCATCTGCGTGCAGTCAGTTCGCTATATAAGATAAATGGCGATTGAACGTGTTTCATACATTAAATCCTCCCTCTACAGAGTTAACAAACATGTTATCGTCGGCTACAAAGGAGTACGTTGGTTGCGAATAATCCGAGGAGGTGGTTATTACTCGGGTTACGCACAATCTGGCCGTAGGGAGGACAAAAACAAATGCAACTGCGGAACAAATCTGTGCACGTGCCACCGCGAGAACCGGGAACGCGTATCCGGATTCGTTCGATTAGCTATGTATCGATTAGTATTCGATTAAAATACCGACGCAGTCCTCTCTGGCTCATTGTGACACACGCCGGTTAAACCAAAAACTAGATACAAAAATAAACCTGACGTCCAATGTGTTTTCACGGCCTAACTTTTTGGTACGCTAACTCCCAATTACCTTTGCCATGTCATGCGCAACGGTATCAACACGCTATAGCAATGGTAGATCACAATCCAGTATCGACTGTTCTAAAAGCATTTCACGTTTTATATAAAATAGAACAGTGCACGAAAATTCTTTGATTCTACATTTATTCGAATAATTAGAATCTCCACATTTCCGCACTCTTTTTCTATACATAACTCTATAACATATGTATTTATTTATTCATTTATTCATATATTTTTCATTCTGTTCTATTATTTTTTGCCACTTTTGAGGTTACTTCAATCTCAGAAACACTTTTTTTTTTAATGTTTCGTTACAGGTACACGAAATTAGGTGAGGACACTATGCTTATAAGTAGGCTGCGGATGTTATGCGCTTATGACAAAACTAAGAGGATGAAATGCTGAACAGTAAAAGTATTTCAAGGATTTAAAAATACTTTGAAAATACTTTTACTCTTGGCTCATTAACATTAGGTTTACGGAGCACGAAAAGTACCTGCTTTACATTACTTCTTTACAATCTCAAGAATCGTAAATTAAAAATATTAGGACCCGTCATTCTGATGGGTTCCGCAAAACCTAGTGTTAAAACTATTAAGAGAAGAAATAAATATTAATGTAACTCCTATGTAATGTAATTAATAGACAGCGGATTTTATGCATTTGACAATTGAGTGGGCGTAATTTTAAACATTGGAAAATTAGATGTCTCTAATAATGCTGTTATATTATTTTCAGCCTATTAAACATATTAATAAAGAAAATAACTTTCCACTTCGTTGCAGTTTGTTGCAATTCAGGTACAACATTTTTATTTTGCATAAAGATCCGCAATCTAGTAATTAATGTTGACTATTGTAATTTTGTATCAAAATCCGCAGTCTATTTATCAGGATTAATTAGTACCTTCACATACAAAGACGTCTCGGATACGGCATGTGTTTTTTATGTCATTTTATACATTGAAGTAGTGTTTAATATTAATCGCTGCCATGGCCATGTCTCTGGTTCGAATTTGTACGAAAGCTCTTTGTTATACAACCGACAAGTTAAGTAATAAATGATACCTTTGGTCACACTGAATTTCATGTAATTCATATGTCAAGGGGCTAATACTATTTTTATTAGTTTAAAAGAAGAAATTAATGACAGTTATAGCCGTAATTTGTTTATCGGGACAAAAATGCAATTGACGGCATCTGCCTGCACATTGATGAAAATTTGACGACTATAGCTGCGATTTGCGGGAATGTGTTAAATGGTTCAAGTTCGTAACTATTACCTGGATGTCATCCTCGATGAAGTATTACTGTGATTCGAGGATAAGACATTGATGTAACCGAAGTTCTATGAATGGAATCAAAGTTCGATCGATACAATTCTAATGTTGACATTTGATTGATGGTCGAAATCAAAACTGTTTCAAATGTAATGATTTTAATTATTTAAACGTCCTTGCGACAATCTGGCTGAAAACCAGGATAGTAATATCTCGTATGACAACGTTTTTAAGGGGTCATTGTTGAGTCAGGAGGCCACTCCAAAGTGATTTTTTGAAATTTTTTGGAGGTCGGAGTTTTTCTGAATTCGAGTTGTAGTGGCTTTTACAACTGAGTGGAAGTGAATGAAGACAATTATATTGTCTATTATATTTATTTTGCACGAAAATTTTAATTGAAATTATGAATATAGAATTTAAAAAAATTATTTACATATAAATTTTATTAGTAAATTAAATTTATGAGAAAATTTTAATTGAAATTATGAATACAGAATTTAAAAAATTATTTAAATGTGAATTTTATAAGAAAATTAAATTTGTAGGGAAATTTTAATAGAAATTATTAGAAATTATTTAAATTTTATTAGTATATCAAATTAATTTTTTTTCGAATTTTAATTTTAGCGTGTTATAGTGGTTTTCGAGTTATCGAGGTTCTACTATACCTACCTATTTTCGCTTACCATGGCTCTCAACTAGATTTTTCAGTTGGCTCACTATCAAGTTAACCTATACAAGAAAGGGGATAAAAAAATCTGCAGAATGCGCGATTAGTATAGTTCGCTAATTCAGATGATTGAGTAAAAGGATCGGTAAAAAGATTCCGGAGCCTGGCGATATACCAAAGATCAAAAATTGCTTCTCCAAGTGCCGCGTAGTGTCTTTCCTAAGAATATCCAAGTTCACCGAAATTGCTTTCGGGAAGGCCAATATCAGCTCCATCAGATTTCCGAACAGGTTCAAGAGTTGGTACCGCATGCATCCACAGAAATGAAAAGAAAATTATGGCTATCGAGAGCTCGCCGGACTCTGCCGACGTTCCATAGTAACCCAGATTCATAGCGGCCCGGCAGATTTTACCGAAATTTGAAAGCAAACATCAGCTTCATTAGATGCCATTGGGAATCCCACGTTCGCCGACATTACGGGGGAAGACCAGTTCCATCAAACACCCATTTCACCACTTCCCGCAGACGCATGTTCCTTTTGTTCCCAAAGGAGCCGACGATTGCACAAATGTACCCTACCAACTAAAAGTATTCTGACATAGATTACGGAGATTTTTTCTGAAACGTATTATATCGCGCCATCGCTGCAAAACTAACACAAATCAAGAAACGCGATGTTCGGGTTGCCACCACAAAAATGTTGCAGAGACATACCTTAACCAATTATGAAGGTCTCATTCAATTTATAATTTTCTCAGTGAGGTATCCTATACATGCGTGTTAATATTTGTTATGTACTAAGACGGGTAATTTTCCAGGGTTAATAAATTTTATTTTTAAAACGTTTATTAGGAAACGTTCTATGAGAAAAACAAACAAGCTTCGAAATGCAAGCATTACAAATAAGTATCGTTCAAAATATCAATTTAACTGTAAGAATTATCCAATGTTAGTCTAGTAAATAATAAATAAGTAACTAAGTACGTACTAGTTACTAACTATAAGCACTAGTCATTCTAGTAAATAATTAATGGTTAAATAATATTTAATATTTCTTGCAGTACATAATGAGTAAATTAACTATACAGCATGTACAATTTCAGCATTCAACATTTTTCATGCAGGGAAACATCCTCTATAAGGGTAGTTTTATAAAAGGAGTTTCTTAGTCTAGCAAATAAATAATACCAGAGTTAGTTTCCACGACCCCAAAAATCCCTAAAACCATTCTGTTCGTAAATAATAATTAACGGAGACATGAATCTTGTCTAGCTTTTTGCTATTCTGGCCCACTAGTACGATGGTTCAAAACTTTTTCAGTATTGGCGAACGAAATATCTGTTCTTATTACAGAAACATTGTTATTTTTACATTTTGTATATTCTGTACAAGTTAAAACTTTTATTTTCAAGAACTGCTTTTTCATCTGTTTTGTCGGAACTTATGATATGAACATATTGATTAAAAATGTTGCACGGTCCATGCTTTAAATACTACCTGTTGCGGAATTCCATGACTCTTTCGATCCCTGAAAATGATCCTAACAGGTTATTGTTAAACTACAAGCTAACTGGTACCCCTCAATGAATATCCATATCTAACTAGAAAGTCATTTGGAATGTGTGAGACGGTCTCGCGGTCTTTACTTTGTAATTTTTGGAAAGTGAAAAGCTTTGTTGGGACTGCTGAAATTTGAGAATAACACAACGCAATTAAACAAATCCAAACTTTGTAAATGAGAAACTTAAAATTACAGAGCAGTCGTGAGGAAGATATTAACAAGTACATCGTACATTTCACATTTATATTCATAGACGATGTTACGCATCCGCGAGATGTTATTGGTTCCCTGCCACGACATGAAAGTTAACGCTGTTCAATGGATATAGGTGTGTACAGTTAAAAAATAACGAATTTTTGTGAAGAGTAGCAAATAGTATTGTTATAGTAACCCATATCCAGCTTAACGATCAACTGATCGTTCCAGCTTAATCAAGCAAATGTAATGTAACATCTGCTATATTCATCAGCAATTAAAAATCCAAAATGTTTCTTTAGTTTATGAAAATATCTGCAGCATACATCTATTTTTAGTTAAAAAAGTGAAAAATTGGAGAAACAGTAGCATTTTGATGAAAAGGTACATGCAATGAATTTTATAATAAAAAATGAATTAGATTCTGAATATATTAATAAATACGTGTGTAAATCAATAAAATCAAGTGATTGAACATTCGTTTAATTACGTTGCACAGCAACTTGAAATCCATCGCTTTCAAAACACATATCTTTTGTAAATGCACATAAATAATACTTTTCAGAATTCTCACCATTCTTTAGAACTTTTATGTCGTACAGGTTCAAATTTCAGCATCACGTATAGCATAAAACTGGAACCTTCAATAAACATAAGCAAACAAAAAATAACGTAATTCCGGCGATTTTTAGACCACAATTCAATTACCAACTTACACCGAGTTTGGCTACAAGACGGACCATATGCATATTTTATTACTTAAAAACATTGGGAAAATATTTTCGTAAAGTTGTACTATTAATTTATTTTAAAAAATGGCCTTTTTTCCCCCCTTAAGAAATTTCGCTTATTGTTAGCGACGTTCTTATTATCGACAGTCGCGCACCAACAGTCAAACAGCTTGCAATCAGGTGCTTCAAAGTGATCATCGAAATATGAAGCTCATCTAGAAAGTAATCTAGACGCGCAAGTACTAACAACAAGACGCTCTAAAAACGTGGTAACATTTGTTTTGCATTTTGCATCTATACTAAATGAACGATTGCCCGTTCTTTTCCTAGTTCGGCAAAATTCAAGTCGAAATGAGCATTCGTCCAAACTCGGTTTATTCGCCGGTCGTGTGCGAATACTCGAAGAATGTTTACTTGACTTTATAATCAAACTGCGGATGTATGGAGAACACTCCGGTAGTGGTTATACTCGGTTTCAACTGCGCGAATATTTGCTCGTATTTACTGCGAACATAGTTCGATTACCGTTTACATTAAACCAGCACGAGTTTGTTGAAGTAAGGAACGAACGAGCATTCCCAATCGAAAGTTACACATATGAGATCTTCGCATACCAACTATTGCAAACCACATTGTCTGTGAAATATTAGCAGTTCTTCATTTACGATACTTTACGATATGTGCTATTCCCCCACGCTTCCACCACAGCCCGGTCACGTGACGCGTTTTATCTCTGTCGTGCATGTGTCAAAATGTCACGTGACTAGTCCGGTACTGACAAAGAGAGGGTAACTTTTTCTCCTGGATTCAAGTCAATTCATCTGGTCTAGCGAGATTGCATATGTCAAGTAACGTACGCAATGTTTAAACCAGAAACATTTTCAAATCTGATAAATTTAACGAGTTACTTTCTTTCCTTAATAATATTAGTAGGTTGAAAATAATACATCAATACTTTTCAATTCTCATTATCTTTATAAACATTATCTTTACAAAGATTAAAAGAATTTTGGAACATCTCAATAAAGCCAGTAAAGAGAGAGATAAATTCTTGCAATTAGTGCAAATAATTTTCATTTTGCATAAAGATCCGCAGTCTAATGATCACTGCAATTGCCACCTGACTCGGCTCACAACAGCAAGCCCTCGTTGGTTTCGAATCATCTAGAAAAATATCATTTAATAGCAACATACTGCAGCAGTATGAACTGGCGCATAGTGATCGGAAATCGTCAAAACATGGCTACAATAGGAAGGAGTATTCCAATTTAGTTCAAAATTGATACTCTGGGGTTTTTTGGGTCGCTGATCATGAATCTGATATCAAAATTACAAAAAACAAAATGTCGGATTCAACATGGCGGATGCATAATTGACCAAAGCGGTACGTAGTGGCAACTATTATACTTTTTCAAAATAATACAAGATCAAATTTTTGGAGAATATTGTGGAATATACAACTTATTTTCTTGAAATTAATAGCGTCACTTTTTTTCACACCGTAGTTCACTGCACGAAAACTGCGTGACGAATGCACGCGATATTTGTACTCCCACCATTTTGCAGGTATACATGGTAAAACCTTTTTACCGTGGTTTTTCCATAGAGTCATTACCTGAGTACCCAGTAAAACAAGGGCCATACGCCTAATGGAAAATTCATTTTTGGCCACATTTAGCGCTTTCCGACCACTGTGTGGCGGCTCGCGAGCCAGTTATGGTTCCCATCCCCACTGTACTTGGCTGCTGAACGGAGGTGGAAGAGTGAGGTATCATGCCCATCACTCTCACATACGGGTTAGGTCGGAACAGTGTCGCCAGATGAGGGGAGGAAGCACGAATTGAGGGGGAAAAGGTACCCCTCTCTCTCTCTCTCACCCCTCGCTCGCTGCACGAAATGGACCCCAAAATGCGTTAGGACCCAAAAATTGAGTTAGTGTGACGAAAGAAGTGAGCAATCGTAGCGGTTCGTAGTGTTGATCTTATTTCTAGGTAGCCACCGGAACTTCTAACAAATCGTGGTGGACATATCGCTAATGTACAACAAACACCGATCCCATGCGATAAACGAGGTTGCAACGAGCGCGGTTCTACCGTATAAACAATGTAGAATCTCTAGGCCTGTAAGACAATTGGCTTAGGCCTCGAAAGTCTGCAAGATGTTGGGTCTATTCTTGTCGCTCGTCTGCGGTTCAACGCATTCCTTATCGATCGAGTTGCGAGGCTAATTTCGTGCAAGTCACCGAATGATTGGCTCGCGAGGAAAAATAAAAAAGAGATCGTGAGAGGCAGAAAGAGTAACCGTAGGCCGGGTTGGATAGTTTTGGTGCGACGGTGGCTTAAAAAGCCGCCGCCTCGTCGTTGATTAATAATCTCATGGGCGCAACCTGCCTTTGCGCACCACACTCATCTCCTTTCTCTTCACCTTCGTCCTTCTTCATCTTCCTTTTAGCTGCTCTATCTTTTTTTTTCAGCTCTCTTCTTTTCACCTTCTCGCAATTCTCTCTCTCTCTCTCTCTCTCTCTCTCTCTCTCTCTCTCTCTCTCTCTCTCTCTCTCTCTTTCTCACACGCGAGCTTTCGCCCGATTTACTCTCTCACTTCTACACACTTTTCCTCCTTCATTCATCTCCTCCATTTGATTTCTCTCGTTTCTCGCTCAAAGCTTCCTTTCTCGCCTCCACGTATATGGTATGTATGCACATATGTATGTACGAGCTTCTATTTGCCAGGATTCTCTTCAAAGTTATGTACCGAGTGAGGATCATCGAGGATGATCAGTTAATTACATGGAACGCCGTTAATTATGTCAGAAATATACTAGACTGATGTTTGCGTACGTTAAGATAATGCATTCCTATTAACACGTTGGGTGCTGCGATCAAATTAAATTATATCACTTACGGACAGCATTATTAGTTCTCGGTTTAAATAAAATAATTAGTTGCTGCTTCAAAGTGAAAGTGATAAATTGATAGAAATGAAATCCATGAAATCCATGGAAGCCTGTAGTTTTAATAACAGTTGCATCAACAGTTTCATCATTAACCCTTTTCGCTCCGGAATTTTGCAAACAAAATGTTGAATGTCGCCTCAGCCTCGACGTAGGAGTGCAAAGGGTTAAACATGAAAGGAGCTTAAAAATATTGAATTACTTGAATGAAAGAGACGTACATTACTAAAATAATAATAATTAACAGGGAAATTAAAGAAATTAAATTATGTCTTCATGTAACTGTAAACCCTAATTAAATTAAAATAATTCAATTTAATAATGGAATATCATAAGGATTAAATATAATAATACTTTGTGGAGGTCGAATATCTTCAATTTCAATTCTAGGAAATATAGTCCAATGTAAATATGCTCAAAACGAATGAATAAAAAAATAGAATTCAGAAATAATAGATAAAATTATTCTTAAACATATCTTGGAAGATTTTTATGTATAATTCAACAAAAAACCTGTTCCTGTTTTTTTTTGTTTTTCTTTATGTGTATTCTTTTTCTTTATAATTGAAGAATATTTGGAATATTAAAACATTATCTTGTTGTGAGAAATAAGCAAGGGACCGGTTTTATTCTGATTAAACCACTTAAAATGAGGTACTGGTTATTGTAAAACCCAAAGGATTAGAGTCATTGTTAAACTGCAAATTTTAACAAATTTCATTTATTCAGTAAGGAGACCTTGTAGATAATGCTAGTACAAAAATATGAATAATTTTAATATGTATTATTTAAGATAATTCTTTAAGTAAGAGACTAAATAAATTTTTCACTAAATATTTATTATTAAAACAATTCTTTGACAAAAAGACCAAATGAATTGTAAAAGATATTTATCGACATACTGTTGGAATGTTCAAATTATGCGCCATTCCAGAAAATTCGTGGACCTTCTTTCGTTCTAGTTTCTTTTGTTTTTGACCGCTGTATTCAGAGAGTGTGTGTCTCTTTCGTTTGTCTCTTGTACGACGCGCGCGTATTTATTTTTCTTTATATGTATCCAATATGTAAAACTAACATTATTCAAAATAAAACTAACAGGTTATGGGCCCAGGAGACCCTGAAGACTCAAAGTCAGGTAGTACATATGAGTAATTAAATGTGCGAATAGTGACCGAAAAAAAAAAAAAGTAAGGTTATCCTACGTGCCACGTGTTCGACAAAAAGAATCGAAAATGAATATTGCTAAGGTAGACCAAGTTCAGAAATTAAATTCTGCAAATTACGATACATGGAAAATCCAAATGAAGAGCATACTTCGCTACAATGGATTATGGGGGTACGTAGATGGAAGCGTTACAAAACCTGCAGAGAACTACCAGGCATGGACTATAAACGATGAGAAAGCTCTGGATTCGATTATCCTCAGCGTACAACCTGACCAATACAACTATGTCAAAAGGGCAGAAACCTCTGCAGATGCATGGCAAGTATTGAAAGAAAAATATGAATCTAAAAGCCCAATGAGGCAATGCGTTTTGTTTAAGCAGTTGTACCGTCTAAAGAAAGCTTCAAATCAAAGCATGACACAGTTCATAAATGAATTTATGAACATAGCGGAACAACTAGAGGAATGTGAGCTAAAATTGCCAGAAAATCTATTATCTATTTGGTTGTTGAATTCATTGCCTCATGAATATGAAACTTTGTGTATAGCAATTGAATCAAGAGAGCAAATGCCACCCTTAGAAGAATTAAGAAACAAGATACTCGAAGAGGAGTCAAGACGAGCTGAGAATACAAGGGAACACGAAGGAGGCGCAGAAGAAGCACTACTGTCGAGTAGAGGTAATTCATATAAGAAAGGTACACACAAAAGCACTACACACAATGAACAAGGAAAGAAGTTTGAAGTTAAGTGTTTTACATGTGGTAAAGTAGGACACATTGCTAGAAATTGCAGATCAAAAGCAAAATTAGGAAATAAGAGAATGACACAGGATGCATTTACAGCCACTGCTTTCAGCACTACCACACGAAGAGCAGGAGTTTGGTGCTTGGATAGCGGAGCAAGTACACATATGTGCTACGATGAAAAGAAGTTCCACAATCTGGACAACAATGAGAAAACGAGAATTTATACAGCAGCAGAAGATAGCATTAATTCGCAGGGACAGGGAGAAATAAACATAAATATAAAAACTCCCAAAGAAACAAAAAGTATCAAATTACAGCAAGCAATGTATGTTCCAGAATTTAAAAGCAACTTATTATCTGTGTCGAGTATTACAAGCAATGGATATTCTGTGGTGTTTTATGAAAATCATGCACTCGTGAGACGCAAAGATGGATCAACAGTAATGAAAGCAACGATGGAAGATGGCTTGTATGTGATAAAAGAACAGCAAGTGCAATCGGCTATGATCTCTCAACAGTGCAATAAGAATCTAATGAAATGGCATCAAAGAATGGGCCACTTGAATTTCGAGGATTTAAGAAAACTTAAAAAGAAAGAAATTGTAGATGGACTGAGAGACGAATTGTGTTTGAAAAATGAAAACCCAGTATGTGAAGTATGCATGAAGGCAAAAATTCATCAGCAACCTTTCAGGCAATCAACAAGAAGAGAAAACGACGTCTTAGATTTAATACATACCGATATTTGTGGGCCATTTAAAACCTGTTCGCTAGGGGGAGCGAAATACTTTGCAACCTTTATTGACGACAAAAGTAGATACATTGAGGTAGCAATTTTGAAGAAAAAGTCTGACATCTTCGAAGCATTTAAAGAGTATAAAGCTCGCGTTGAAAAGCAGACAGGGCGTCAAATGAAGAAGATTCGAAGTGACAATGCCAAAGAATACCTATCTCGCAATTTCAATGAGTTTTTAAAACAAGAAGGTATTCAAAGAGAGTTGAGTGTGGAATACACACCGCAACAAAACGGCGTGGCTGAGCGCGCAAATCAGACGCTAGTAGAAATGGCGCGTTGTATGTTGTTGCAATCTAATTTACCATACGAGTTGTGGGCTGAGGCGGTGTGCGCAGCCGCATACATTAGGAATAGATGCCCAACCAAGGCGTTAAACGATGCAACTCCTATTGAAATATGGACCAAAAGGAAGCCATACGTAGGATATTTTAGAACATTCGGAAGCCGAACTATTGCACTCAATAAAAATAACAGAGGAAACAAGTTCGCAGCAAGAGGAGAAGAATACATTTTAGTCGGATATTCTCAGGAAGCAAAAGCTTATAGATTATGGAAAAAGGGAACAAACCAAGTAGTGAAACGAAGAGATGTACGTTTCATAGAAGAAATTCCAGAATCAACGAACTTCGAAAAGGAGAAGCAACCAGAATCTGAACTGGAACATTTGACCTACGATATGATTGAGAATTCGAAAGAGCCCATGTATGAGGACCTGGACAAGGAAGAAGAGCAGCATGAAATGATAAATGAAGACAACTATAAAGATGATCCTGAAGATTCTCAAGAAGAAGAGGAAGAAACAGCAAGAGAAGAACAGGAAATTAATCAAATGTTGGAACCTACCCCACGAAACAGAGGTTGCGGACGACCGAAATTGGAAAGAACCGGACGGCGTGGTAGACCGCGAAAATTGTATCATAGCGCTAATGTTGCAAAATGTCACGAATGCAAAGTACCGAAAACGGTTGAGGAGGCGATGCGCTCGTCAGAAAAATCATTCTGACTAGAAGCTATGGAGTCTGAGTTCAACACTCTAAAGGGCAACAATACCTGGAGTTTGGTAAGTAGACCGTCGAATAAAAAGGTTATAAAGAATAAATGGGTTTACAGGATAAAGCGAAACCAGGATGGAAGTATTCAAAAATTTAAAGCCAGGTTAGTTGCACGCGGAGACCAACAAATACCAGGACAGGATTATGACGAGACGTTTGCGCCTGTAGCAAGATTTGAGATGTTGAGAGCACTTTTGGCTATAAGTGTTGAAAATGAAATGTTTGTCCATCATATGGATGTCGTTTCGGCCTATACGCAGGCTGAGTTGTCCGATGAGATATACATGGAACAGCCAATATTATTTGTAAGGAAAGGACAAGAAGATAAAGTATGTAAGTTACAGAAATCATTGTATGGATTAAAACAGGCAGGTCGCGAATGGTATAGTAAATTAAATAAGTATATGATAAGTATTAACTTTATTAAGTCCGAAATAAATCCGTGTGTATACGTTGATAACTCAAATGGAAGTGATGTTATAATAATAATCTACGTAGACGACTTGCTAATAGCCTCTGCTGATTTTAAGAAGTTAAAAGTTGTAAAAGACTTACTAAAGAAGCAATTCGCCATGAATGATTTAGGGCCAGTATCAAATATCTTAGGCATTCGCGTTGAAAGACAAGGTCAAAAGGATTCGGAAATCGACGAAATGAAAGAAAAACCATATCGGCAATTAGTGGGAAGCTTATTGTATTTAGCCAATACAACTAGACCAGATATAATGTTTGCGGTAAATTTTCTATGTCGTTTTTGCGAAAACTCAAGAATTATACACTGGAAAATGGCAAAGCACGTATTAAGATATCTGCGAGGGACATGTGATTATAGTATTAAGTACGAAAAGACAAATAAGTTATTACAAGCGTATGTAGATTCTGATTGGGGTGGAAATCTTGAGGATAGACATTCGAGTTCCGGATTTGTGACGTTTTTGGGTGGAGCACCGATAAGCTGGGCGACGAAAAAGCAAAAATGTGTCGCGCTTTCCACCATGGAATCGGAATACATAGCCCTCTCGGAAGTAACGAAAGAGATTGTATACTTGCGAGAGTTATTGAAGCATATGAAGCAGTCCAAATTTGTTTCCAAAGAGACACAAGTATATTGCGACAATCAAAGTGCAATCGCGTTGTGTACGAATAATATATATCATGCTAGAAGTAAACACATCGACATACGATTTCATTTTTCTAGAGAGGCCCAGGAACAAGGGCATATTAAGGTTGAATATAAACCTACGAATGACATGGCAGCTGATATACTGACGAAATCACTGCCAAAACTGAAACATGTAAAATGCGTTGAATTGTTGAAACTATGTAATTGAGAGCTTAAAGCTTATTTGTAAGACATGTACCTTGCGAATAGAATTATTCTGCGTCGGCCCACGAATTAGGGGGAGTGTTGGAATGTTCAAATTATGCGCCATTCCAGAAAATTCGTGGACCTTCTTTCGTTCTAGTTTCTTTTGTTTTTGACCGCTGTATTCAGAGAGTGTGTGTCTCTTTCGTTTGTCTCTTGTACGACGCGCGCGTATTTATTTTTCTTTATATGTATCCAATATGTAAAACTAACATTATTCAAAATAAAACTAACACATACTTGTTTTTACAAATTAATTCGCGAACATGAAACAAGAATGTTCTCAATTTTTAATCAAGCTCGTTATCTAACACGTCCACATACACGATACGAAACATATTATTCTACGATTACAACGAGCATACATATTCATTAAAACTTTTATCACGCTTATTACAAAGTTAAAAATCTATTAAATAGTATAATTCTATTAATATAGTTGACTGAAATTTATTCAATACAGGAAGTGGCCTAAAAAGGTATTTCGTTTCATTCTGGATGTAACAAAAATGAAGTTATTATTTCCGAGATTAATATCTGTGTACGTGATGAATGTTCCTTACACAGGCTATTCGAAAGTAACAAAGCGTAACCGCGTTGTTTCATAAATTTAAACTTCACCAAAGCAGAAAACATCCGCTGTGTTTTGCACTCGTGTGCTTATCGCGTACCTACACTGTGAGAAAGTTACAAATCTGTGTTGTATCACGTTTTTACTGTCACGTTCAAAAACAAATACCGCAAAGTAAATACGGTTTACTTTACTCGCAAAGTAAATTGTGCAACATGAAATACACAAGTTAAAATTATCACTAACAATTACAAATTTTGCTTTTTCGGTGAAGATGGTATCTTGTACATACATTTAATAATAATTTAAATGTAATGCACGCATAGTGGTAATACTTTATTTTAATGAAATAATATAAAAATATTAAACGAATTTCTTTTATATTCATAATTAGATTATGCATTTTATGCATTTATGACGGAAATTAATAAATAGTGTATAATACAGTAAAATCACCTGAAGAATGTAACAATATTTTTCTATCATTTGTTTAAATTATTTTTCAATAAATACATTTCTTACCTTTCGTTTCTTATAGTTGATGAAGCCTATTCACGATAAATCCGGTAATTTTTGTTTTTATGTTTATAATAAATACAATAATTGGAAGTTTTTTTTCTATATGGAAAGCTAAATAAAGTTTTAACAAATATTCAATACGATGTTGTAAGATCATTTCTTAAAATTATAACCGAGGTTTTATGTTCTTTATGTACCAAGAAGGCAAATAAGACATTCCACTAGAGTTTAATAAAAATTATTAGGTTATTTTGTTTACTTTCTGTTGTTTTGCACAGTTTTCTTGAAATCAGTTTAAATAATCTGCTCAATGCAAGACTGTAAGTAAAGTATTGCCACGTTTTATATTTTCAATAATTCGTGCTCAAATCTGATTAAAAAATAATGTACTGTAATCTGTTTCGTAATTAAATCGCGCGAAGTTTTTATTTTTAACTTCCCGTTTTCATATTAATTTTGCCCTCCTTCAGTGTTCTCCGGTGTGAAGGTTTTTTTCTATCATGAAAGCGGAAAGGAAATTCCGGTGATAAATTATTAACAGTTAATTAAGATGGTGTTCGTTAATTTTTAAAAACCGGAAACTCTCTGGCTCTTCGTTGAGCCTATTTTTGTACCAACTACTTCGCCTGTCTGAATTCGATGCGCTTATCGATCGCTGGGTTTCAAGAATGGTAGTATTTAATACCTATCTTACCAAGCGCAGATCTGATAACGTACACTGATTAACTGTATTAGCAACGAGTTATTGCTATTGAGTTATTGGGCTCGTGTATTAGAATGTCAAGATACTAAATCTGACGAGGTTCTTACGTTTTTCCTAGCATGTTGTGCAAAATAAATTTAAATTAATCACCTCGTACAAATCATCATGTAAATTAAATCTACCACAGATTACACACGTTTCACATAATTTTTAAGAAATCACGTTGAATGTAGGGGAGATCGACGACAAATCTAATTAAAAATCTGTTATAGTTATTATCATGAGATTTTGGTATATGATGCAAAATGACGATTGAAGTACATACATGTATGCTATAACGGTATACGCAATTAATACATATATTTTTCCTCCGCAGTTGACCTTCAACGATCTTAAATGACCTGGAGACGTAGGTCACTGTACGCATTTGAAACGCCCTATTAGATAGTGCATAGAAAAGTATACCATTCTAATTTAAGAAACAGAGTTGACCTTCACGTGTCCTCTACGCGTCTACCTACAAAAAACTATTAACATGGAATTATGCCACCCCCGAAACCACACGAGTTTCATCTGACAAATTTTTTTTCTATGACCAACAGCAATCGAATTATTCAGATGGCCTGTTTTAGGTGCCTCACCCTGTATATTGTTACAGTTGAACCTTAATTAAATTGCTTGCGAATACCGCAGTCTCAGAGTTTTGATTACACATGCTCGAACTTCTACCTTCAAATACATATTTCTAATTTCTCGTACACCGAATACACAGTAGAATGACAATTACCCTTTGGAAGTATAAGAAATGAATTCATTATTTTTGACTGATTTAATTGTCAATATTAAAGATATTCGCAGAGAATACTGGAACAATACCTAAGGTGGGATGTACTTTCGTCTTCGTCAAAGACAAGTTTAAAGTCTGAAACAAGGATCGAAATGAAATCTTTTGTTTTTAAAGAAATTCTGTTAGAACTTCTACATGTCGTTTAAGAAGATATCTGTTCTTGTGAAACATTTATGGAAAGGAACGCCACCTGCAGGAACTTCTTCAAAAAGTGTTCTTATGGAAACATATATCTCAGAGTCTGTATAATAAAAGTTCCATTGAAACAAGTTATTTTAAAACATTTATTAAAAAGGGTTCTGACTTATCTACGTAAATATTATAAATAAATCACATTTTCAGAATATCAACTTATCTGTAGTAACTACTTACTAAATGTCATCCATTGAATATTATTCGGTATATGTTATGATAACGATCAACCCTTTTAATATCGACGAACAAAATATACATATATGTGTAGGTGTGCAACGATTGCCACTTCCAAAAACTGTAGCCTTAATGAGCTGGTTACTTTCGTTTAGGTATAATTATACAGTTATATGCATGTACGCAACTATTAATATTTGCAGCATTATACACGAAATATTGTACCATTACACTACATTAATGAACGCTAACAATATGTATATTTTTATATTTCACAAGTTCTGTTCAAACTAAAACAACTACTTTTCAGAATTCTATGCAGAATTTTATGCATTTGTGACGAAAATGGATACGTAAAATAAAAAACAGCAAAAAGATGGAAAGAATTTATGTGCATAAACGACTTATTAAAATTATTAAAAGAAAAGTCCATTTTTTATTTGGTTCCAGTACTTTGCAATTGGCGCAGAAAATTTGTATTTCGCACGTAGATCCGCAGTCTATTTATAACATAAGCGCGTTTTTCCAAAAAGTTCTTCGGTCTAACAGATCCTATTAAAAAGTTTAAACAGCTTTCTCGATGTTCTAAAACCATCTCTGCATCCATCGTTAAGTAGAATTACTTACCCACGTTCACTGAACAATTCTCGTAATCTATTACCTATCTCACCCTTTCTCTATCTTTGTGGCTCACTATTGAACATCCCTTTCTTCCGTCCCCATCACTGTCGTTGACTTCCCGGCGCGTGCCAGCAGATCCAGGTATCCTTGAGTCTCGAACACAGGTAGAATGGCTCGTGATCGCTGATGGGAGCAAAAAAAACTAGTTTCTTAGTGTACACCATTCCAGTCATCTTTACCATTATGGGAACTAAATTCCCATGCGACTAGCGAAGGAGAGTGAGTCTTAACGACGTCTACCATTAGAACTAATCTTTTAATTTACGATCACCGAAATAGTAAATCTGTAATAAATCTGTATCTTTGTATAATATAGAATGTCTCAGAACGGATGGTACAAACGAGCATGCAGTGATTCTATATGCAAAAATAGTTAAAAATAAATAAACAGCATTGTTTTCGTTGATGCTTCATTTTGAAGAAAAATATATTTGAAAATTCGACGGAATCCGTTCGCGTGTCCTACAGTCGGGTACAAAAAGATAGGACAGTCTAGTAATTTGTTAATTTTTATTCAGTGGATAACATGAACGAAACTCCTTATACATACATCGCTTTACACTATTTCTGTTTATATCGTTCAGTTGGTAAAACTAAAACGTTTATGCTTCGCATGAATTTATCTAGAGAAACGTAAATTTTGAAGCCAAATGCCCAATGATAGAACATGTGTTTAAAGAATGAAATGAACAAAAAGAATTTACTAGATTTGTTTAGTATTGGCTATATTTTAGAGCCTCCATTATGTTTTGTCATGGAGATTATTCGGTTAGGCAGAGATTTGTATAATTTTTCAATCGGTGTCATTCATGTGCAATACATTGTTTTAACTCGCCAACGTGTAATATTAACATTTCCTGTGCAGATTTATAACCGAGAAGGGCAAATACGACGCATATTCTATCATTTTGTTCCACTTAAGGACTGCAATGTTTACCGTCCTCCTTCATAACATTTCTCAGAAACAATATACGTATAATCTTCCGTACAGATATTTACAATATAATCGATTCACTAAAATCTACATTTTCTTCCGATATCGTATGGAAACACAAAGAAACGTAGGGTATCCTATCGTTTTGTCCCTGTATTCACAGAAGTAGAATAGGTTGGTCATGGTCAGACGCGTCAGCCGGTTCCTACTCAACAGCACGAGTAATTGCCGAATTTTCAAACTCGATTCTCTCGGAAACGAAGCGTTTACCGAAAAAATGTTATTAGTGTTTTTCTACTTATGTTTGCAGATAGAATAGACCCCATGCCGGTTTGTGCCACCGATACCGGGACACCCTGTATACAGCCATTGGAAAATACATAGGCATACAATAGACACTCTTCTTCTTCTTCTGGAAAATTATGAACGACAAAGAAATTCTGATCACTGTAATCGTGAAATAAATCGTAGGGCAAATGTTACAAGTGACAAATGTAACACGCAGTCTCTCTTCGTCGCTAATGACGAAGAATTATTTTCATGCAAGATACAAATTTTTCTTCGTCAATTGCAACGTATAGACATCAGATAATAATTTCTTTCTTTCTTTCATAATTTTGTCAGTCGAAAATAGTGTATTTCTAAATTCTTCTAATTTGTCTTCTACTTCGAATTGCACCTAATCATTTTTGTCATAAATGCATAAAATCCTCAGTATACGAATGACTAGTCGATGTGACGTAGAACATACATACACATACACACAAAATTGATTCCAATATTTAATTTTGTACTTTCTACTTGTAGACACACTAACCAATGTTATTTAGTTACAGACTCGATATTATATTTAGGGTGAAATTGACATGATATATTATTATCAATCTAAAAAAATGATTTATCCTGTAACAGAAAAGAAGAACAAAAAAAAACTCTTTTGTATCAAGAAGGAAACAATGATTCTTAAAAGGAAGATGGTGACGATGTTAAATATAGGACCATGTTCATTTTTTCTTTATATTTATTCATTTATTTCTTTTATCCACAGAAGTGTGAATTAGGCGTTCAAAAGGTTAAAATTAGACTCGCTTCCATTTGCCAGTAGTCAACATTATTTATTATTGTTCATGCGTATAAATAAGTGAACCTGGACTAACTGCTTACGTGAAATGTAATCTTTAGGTTAGAAATTACATAGTTTCTTGTATTTTTGTGTTTAATTTGTAAAGGTAACTTTAGCATGCTCCAATAAATAGATGTCGAGTATTATTTACAAACATATGTGACGTCCGAATTCATTCTTTCTGAGCATTCCCACTTTGCTTCTTCTCTCCTATTTATGGATGGCAGAGTACATTCCACTTTGTAGTTTTGGAAAAACGCCAAAGATTTTCTGGTTCTCTGATAGCTTCTTAAATTAATTATGAAATTAACACGTTATGGCTATCTTCAGTTTCCCTACAAGCGCTTTCTCTGTAAAGTGATTTGTAGCAATGACATTGATAATAAATCAAGTCTGTACGGAAAAATGTGCGGATATAAAGAGAAAATGAAACAAAATGACAAACAATGCATGTGGAATGAAAAGAATGATTGAAAAACGTTCGAACGATCGAACGTTACTGAAACAATAGCAGTCTATCGCAGTAAATCAAAGGAGTAATCGATCTCGTCATTTGCCAGATTAGCTATTAACTAAAATGCCAAGCCTAACGTTATCTCGTTGTGTAAGACAATTCCATTGGCTTTAATTCACAAATTCTCGCCACAGAGATGCCCTGATCTGCGATTCCAAACCAATGGAATCCTTTTGAATTATACACGAAGCTGGAGATACATGGTTTTGAAAGTGGCTCGGATAACGCATCTGATGGTATACTGATGCCATTGAAATATTAATCTAAGGTAAAGCACCTGCTATTCTGACTCCGTCGAAATCGATCGGTATGAGTACATTACCGCAAGCCTGCATAATGTATCCGTTTGTGACGCTAGTGGTAAATGTATTTATTCATTTATTCGAACGTAGTTAATTTTAGTACTTACACATGCACTATTAAAATGTTTTTGCGTAGTTGTGTATATGCATAGTTACATACATTCTTAGTGATCGATTCTACGTACCCGTAGAGATTGATCGTATGTAGAGAAAACGAATGTTTGAATTCAATGGAAGTCGTTAAAGCAGAAATTCACTAGGTTTGAAACTTTTTCAAACAGTAAAAAGAAGCTATCGTCGATATTGGCATAATTTTAATTCGCCAGATAAAGAGATCTCCGGCTTTCTATGTGTGACAAATAAGAAGAAGATTGATCAATCCTACCAGATATTATGGTAGCTATGAAAAGTGGTATGCTATTGAAATTATACAATAATTTAAATAACAATAAAGGCAATTGCATGAAAATTATACTATATTATCGCAAAATATAGCCGAACGTGTATGCAAAATTTTAAAATACTTGGGCAATAATATTCTAACCTAAATAATGATTTGCGAATAGTAATTACGACAAACATGCAGCTTAAGTGCACACCCTACTCAGATTTTTCATCATCTCAATTTTGTACAGTTTGAAGTTAATGGTACGGCTGTGGGGAACAAATTTTCAAAACTATGTTCTGCAAAGAAAATAAGATTGATTTTTCGAAACTACTGGAGTAAAGTATCCCGTTAACCTGTACGGCGGCAACGAACGTATCCGGTCCCATTGAACTTCCGAACGGTTCTCTATGCAAGTAAACGAAGTCCGATATGCTCGAGAGGAAGGTGAAGACGCATGATTCGTTTCGATAGCTTTCAATCGGGACGGACCAGTTTTCGTCGAACCGCTCCTTTCCGTTCCCATTCGTACGTGAGCGAGATTGCATCGTCGTCGAATTATACTCGTTACCGGGGGAAAGAGCGCTAGAAACTCGAGGAAAGACATAGAAATTGAAGGGGAAACTAGAAAAAAGAAACGAACAGGAAGGCAGATATTGAGGGACTGACGAACTGGAATTGACACGAAGAGGGAAAAGGAGAATAATAGGAGTCTATGGGGACAAAGGGTGAGCGAACACTCGGCGAACCCGGAAGTTTCATAGAGCAGACATGACAGGTAGAGGGATGTGCGAATTGCGTTTAACGGAACAAAATCCTAAGCATTCGCGGAATAGCACCAAGATCGATTTAATTAAAGAGGGCACTAACCCTAACCACTCCCACGCATTGGGTCAGTATCGTAGAAAACTGTACAAAATTCATATCTACGCTAATTATACATTATGAATTCCAAATAGGTTTTTGGGATTTTTTGAGGTCATAGATTCTTTATAAAAGTCTTTGATGTTTTGAACCTAAGTAATTCAAACTTTGTTAGTTAATTTCGAATGGGATTCTAAGCAATTAATGTCCTATGAACATACCCTCGAAAGTAAATAGTTAAAGACTTAACATTGACAAAATTTACAATTTTTACTGATTGTGAGTTTGATACGCCTAAACGAATTCTAAATGAACAGAGACTTAAAATTACAGAAAAATGTAATTTGAACAATTTAAAAAAAAGTTAACATTGAACTAACAATTAAGTTCAAAAAGTTAACATTGAAATTGTTATTAAACGATTATCAGTTGCATCACATCCTCTTCTCTTAACTCGTGAAACAACCCCCTTCTACTTATTGCGAAATTACTTCATAAACAATATATCATAAACTATTATGACTAACTGACTTTCTTAATATAAAATAGTCGGAATCCGTAGTTGATGGATACAACTATAATAATTAGACTACGAATCTTTGTGGAAACTACAAATATTTCAAGTCAACTGTAAGGAACAGAAATTAAATGGAAATGGATTTCCCCTTTCGATGATTTTAACAAATCGAAAAAAATGTGATAAGATTCTTGAATTCTTTTAACATTTTCACAATTTTTTCTTTCACGTATGCGTTTTGTCATAAATCCATAAAATCCGCAGTCTAGTAATGATTCATAAAATGGTCTTGCCTCATCTATTAGAATAGTGATTGTTGTTGCACAGAAAATACACATCTTGTCCATCCTTTAGATTTACTGTTAGTTATGCAAGAAAATATCGTTTCAGTGTGCGGAATTATTGCACAGTTACAATTTGTACCTGATTTTACAAGTAATTGTAATCCCTTGTTTTCACAAATACATTTTATTTTCGTATAATTCAAAATATGTGTGTACTTCTTCTTTTAAAAAACTCGTTGACGCATTTTCAGCTACGTGGGCACACAATTCTTTTTTCTAATAACAGTACTTGCAAATTAAGAAAACTGAAATAAGTCATTTTGATTCGTCCAACAATTTAAAGGTTTCTCTTGTGTACTTTATACAATATGTGTATATCAACAAAACATTGAAAAATAACTTGTAACTGACATGAGTAATATAAAAGAAACATTTTTAGAGGATTGCAAGCTCGCCGAGTCAAGCAAGATTTCATTTTTATTTCCTACCGTAGCAATGCGGGATATTAAACATGCTGCACAGGAAACAGCGCGAATATTCCGGACGACGTAATATATCAGCTGCCCTTTGCCGGTTGACTTTCCGATGGGTCTGCTAAAGAATATTTCTAAAAAGATTTTTCACGTATCTCTCGGATCGGTTGCCTCGGTAGAATTAAACGAAAGAGGAAGAAGAAGTGAATGAGAACATTACACATAGCCGCTGATGAATTAAATAGAAAATAAAGTACGAGCAGGAAGAAGTATACGAAAGTAAGACAGATGTAAACGAAAGGGGGAAGAAATATTGGATAGAAGGCTGCTGCGTGAATGGACGGTATTGAGGATCGTCAAGAAGAACAGCTGCAACGCGGTGCACACGCAAAATGTTTCCCTCTTGATATACATCCTCGCCGAGTCTTTAGAATTCGTCAGTTGTTTTCTTTTTGTGCTCGCGATACCATCAACTCCTAGGTTATTAAACGTCGCTGCTTGTTATTTTATATATTTTACGGCAAAAGCTTAATCCATAAATATTAACTGCCTCAATTTCACATGGTGTGAAATTGCATCAAGATTTAATTTTTATTTCATTTATGCTTTTATGACAAAAATAAGTAGACGCCATTTGAGATGGTAAAAAGATTGAAAGAATTATTGGTGAGGAAAATAAATTCGTACTTCCGTAGCCTGCAATTGATTCTTAAAAAGTTTATTTTCCATAAAGATCCGCAGTCTATTGATAAGTATTGCGAGTTGGTTTAATGTTGTCTCCTGTACTTTTGAAGTATAATAAACTGTGAGGAAGGATTTGTGACGTAGAAAATTAAGAATTGTTAAGAAAAATATAATACTGCATAATTTACATGTCCAAATGTACACGAATTAACTTGTATGAAACTTCTTGTTACTGTATTACTTAGGCTCGTTCCTAACTCGTATCATGTTGTAGAATAAGGTAGGAAGAAATTAAGAAAAAGAACAAAGCTAATCAAATTGGTTTTATTACTGCGCACAGATCAAAGGTAGGCGCCATAAATTACTTTTTAATATTAATCGAAAAACTTTTCTTGGTACTCATCTGCTATGAGACACCATTGAACTTTCTTAAAAGGAACAAATTTATTCTAGAAATTATTTCACAACGAACACGTAATGACGGGTAAAACATTATCGTGTTTTTAATATTCAGTGCATTTAATAAAACTTCAACGCTATTTAATATTTAATTTTTGCTATTAGTATTTCAAGTTTTGCTAGCACAGTAGGAACCATTTTTCAGGAAAGATAATTTTAAAATTGGTTTTACAGTAATACGTTAAATTAGCTATATCGTTACTAACTATTTATTTGAATTTATTAGTTTGTATGTAACACTTGATAAAACATTATTTTCAGTTTGTTTTGGTTCAGTATATTACAAGTATATTAATAAAATATTAGTTTTTAACTATTGCTATAATTTAATTAGTTCTAAAATTTTCGTTGAATTTTGCTTCCTTCCTACAAATTTTTCTTTTTCTTTCAGATGTATTTATCATGATAAATGTGAGGAAAATATATAGGTTTCGAAGATATTAATTTTTCCACACATCAGGGTGGAAATTAATCTATTTTCTACCCTAAAAGTTGCGAATGTTCTAGATTTATAATTTTGCATAGATTCTACAGAGAAGAATGTTAAAAAATGTCGACAGTAAGTAACATCCCAAATTGTTGGAACCTGGTTGACAGAATCTCACAATCTTCCCCAGTATAAACAGCTACTTTACAAATTAGTGGCCACCGCCCACTGTTTCGTTTATGGGGGTGAAGCCTGCTATGGGGTAGGCCGCAAGGATGCTGGACCTAATTATAAAAGGGTCGCTCACTTACAATTAACCGATTTGCGTCCTGCTGTGTTAGGTTTACGAGAAAAATCTCCAGGTTTACGCCACATGAACAATTAATATTAGTATCACAACAGTAATAATATGCGTCTTAACTGAAATGTATACAAATACATTTAATGACACAGTTGTTTCAATTATTTTTATCACTTTAAAAATGATAAATAAAAATAAATATTACAACACTTTTATGATTTTACAACTCTTTCATAATCGTTTTTATTTCGGTTGGTTCCATTACACTTTTTTTTCTGCAACTCACTCTTCTCGGCTTTTTTAATCCTTTATTTGTACGTCACGATGTGTAGATGAATATTTTTAAACACGATCTTGCAGTAGTATGAAAATAAAAGTAGATACTTTCTCTTTATTTATTTGTTAATTCTGCACGACTCATTTCAGTATGGCAAAAACTTGTACATTTGATTAAAATCCGCCTGTTCTCCTGTTAATAATTTATTTTAAAGTTCAACAATGTTAATGTTTAACACTTTGGTACATTGCAAAATTTTGCCTGCCATTTCTAATGAAATGAAACGAACAAATTTGCCAATATAACATGTAAGAAAATAATGTAAGCACACAGTTAATATAACGTAAACATGTCAGTATTCGAATTCAGGTCTGAACTAAAAGTTGCAACATATGTATTTCCTTAATCATAAATAAAATTTACCAGTAAAATATATCTAAGAAAAAATAAAAATTAAGGAAAGAAAATATCCAGAAAACCAGAGACGACTTTGTCTAACCTATAGAAATACTATAATAGATAATAAAATCTAGTGTACACACTGTGTACACACGTAGTAAATTCATTGGTGTAGTGGAACATAGTATCAATTGAATGACACACTTGTTACTGCCAATTGTATCAATTCCCGACTATCATGCGGTATCAAAAGGGTACCGAAGTAACATGTCATTAATGTGAGTAAAGCAATATATAGACACCAGTGATCACTCCATCAGTAAACAGCAACAAATAAAATTTTTGATATAATCATCGTTCTAAATGGTTACTATGAAAATAGAAATAATATTTTGTAAAATGAAAAAGATGTCACATTAATGACATTAATCTTATATTATAAAAACGTCTATAATGCCACATTAATCTTTGTGCCATTTTCATGTTTGGACATTTATTTGACAATTACATTGGACAGAATTCAATGTTAATAAAATCGTTCGTCACACGTGTGCATTGTATAGAAAATGTTGATATTGAATTAATTTATTAATTTCAGCAAGAAAAATTATCATTAAAAGCAACAGCCTGCTTTTGAATGGAATTGATTCAAACAATCCACGAGGTTTAATACAGCAAATAGCCTTCTTGTACAGTGCCATATTTCTGATCAATTGTTAATTGTAATTAATTGCGTATGAAACATAATATAATCCATATCTCAATATTACATTTCATATTGTTTCGAATCCAATTTGAAACGTCCATAGGATATGTTTCAGACAATCTGAGTGCACACCTTTGAACGGTGGAAAATGAGAGAAATTTAACCATTTTTTAATATATAAAATTGTTTTTTTTTTTTAATAAATCTGTACATCTTATTATACATATAATATTTAAGTAGCAATTGTCGAAAAAGTGAGATGAATACTTTCGACTAGAAGAACGAGGCAGCCATTTTCCCAGAGTCATTTCTGCAAAACACAATTTATAGTATCTACATGGGGTTTTGTCGAATACACATTTTTTAAATTTTACATTCAAATAGATAAAAAAAGTTAGTAAGACTATTATCTAGCCCTTGGAAAAGCGGATTTTAGAGACGTACATTATTCCTTTATTTATAACCAAAGGCAACTGAAAATTATGATAAAGATTGATTTCTTTTTCTTTTCTTAGAAATTGATTTTTTAAAAATCGGCTTCGACAAGAACTAACTTCCTTTATCTGGTTTAACGTAAAATTATAAAAATATATACTTGATGAAACCATACAGACATATATCTGATACCGCAGCCAGTGTTTTGCAGAAATGGTTGCCATGCCCTTCTGGTTTAAGGTATTTCGCACAAATTTCTTCACAAATGCTACTTAAATATCTACATAATAATTATATATAGAAAAAAATTGTTGAGTTTCGCTTATTTTAAAACTGTTCAAAGGTATGTAACCCCTTGAAACGCCTTGCTTGTCTGCGTAGTTTTTAAAAGCATTCCAGCCGTACATGAGCCTATTTGAAATATTTGGAAGAATGCGGTTTCTGTGTTCCGACAATTGCCAGTAAACAAAGCATTGTTGTTCGCAAACCAAGCATCGGATCGCGAGAGCATGCTCAATAGCGAACCGGCGAATAGCGCGCGATGCCTTCTATGAGCGCGCGCGTTTCAAAAGTGATGATCCGAGAATAGCGAACGCAAATAGAACGGCCGCTCTTCCACCCTATCTCCTTCGCAGATAATTCTTTCCTCACGCTCCTCGACTTGTTCGAGAATCAAACGCGCTCGCTGACGGCAACAAGATACTGCGGGTCCCTCCGAGATTCTGGCTTTCCAGTTGGTTACACGCAAATAGCTTCAAATTGCACCATTGCAACAATAGCTTCGAACACGCGGTTCGCTAAGTGGCCCGGCACTATTTCTTATTCATGTCAAGTTGGAAACTTGATATTGACGTAACATTTATGAATTTCGAGATTCCTTCAGAAGGATACACCTGAATTTCAGAGACTCAACCAAATTGATAACATACGAATAAAAAAAAACTGGAACAGAAAGCAGTGTCACTTGACAATTTCATTTGCTCGCGTACAATAGAATTTAATAGACCTGTTAATCTTCGTAGACAGGTGTGCTATTCATTATTGTCTCAAAACTGTATTTTTCAAATTCTTTTATGTTTATTCGGTATCGAGCACCTCAGCCTTTTATGACTTTCAAACCATAAATGCCACAAAAGGCCGCAGCTAATTTTGGATCTAACATCATTTTTACCAAACCCACATTGAAAAAGTGCATTGAGATTCTTGTAAATTAATTTCACATTGTCCCAACAGTTGATTAAATGTTCAATTCAATACGCCGCTAAACTTATACGAATTAACCCAGTTTCATTATACACTTCGTTTTGTATGTAAGCATTGAAAATGAGTTTTGATGTTCTGTGGTTTAGTATTCACAAGAAGTAATCGATAGCAATCGCTAGTTTTTACACGACAACGGAATTAGCGTAAATTCTAGCGTAAATTCTAACGTATGGGAACAGAAATACACTTTTAATTTATCTGTAGAAGTAGGAATTGATTATACATTCATTTGATCAATTGACTTAAAATACTGTAAGTAGATTGTATAATGTAACGCGATTGTATAACGTGGTCGCTAATAATCTAAATGTTGATGTCACCCTTATAAATAAACAATATCCAGGGTTTCCCAAAAATGTACTTCCTTGACAGAGTCGATTCCTAAGGTCATTTGGAATAACTTTTTCCTTCACCAAAATATTCTTCGCGGCTTTGCTAAGGAGCTATTAATGATAAACGCGGACCAATCAGTGCACGGCTACAGAAGACGGATTCCGGCTCGGGCAACGCCCACACCACGCTCTGTTGTAACAAATTAATATAACGACTTATTAACTCCTTAAAAAAATTGCAAAGAACATTTTGGTAAAGGAAGAAGTTACTCCAAATGACTTCAGGAATTACCGCTTTTAAGAAAGTACAACATTTTTGGGACACCCTATAAATAAAAAAAAATTTCTGGTAAGATAATATTAATTTATTTACAAAGAAAAAATTAAATGAATAAAATACAATTTGAAATAAAGTTTCAGTACGATATTTTTATTCACAGGTAAAAATTAAAATACAATATTAACTTGTTCGTCTGTTTACGTTACAAAATATGTTGTCACATTTAATTGAAGATCAAACTTTTTGGGTATGACATACAAAATGATTTATTGGATGAGACGAAGCGTTAACTTGAATCTCCTACCTACGAAGTAGACGCGCAGAATTCTATTTATCCGCGAACTAGCCTTAGCTACGGTTATATTAAACCTAAGCAATCATTAATCACCGGTGATCGTTTTAAAATTAAATCGCGGAACTGGTTCCGGGAAATGATGCAGCAGAGAATACTTGATTTTCTCTTTTGTACAGAGTTCGCAACAGAAGCGCGAAGCATTGTTGTAGCTCTTCAATGAATTGCCGTTGCAATCAATTTCGCGATACTTCTGCGAACGTCTAGCTAAGATTACGACAAACATACACGCGTGTAAATACATGTGTTCGTGTGAGTGCAACCCCCTGACCGAAAAGATTTATCACGAAAATACATATGTAGATCGATATTTGACGCTAAAGTGACTGGTACTCGATTGAATTACCATTCGATATTTATCTCGCTTCGCGCAATGGTGAATTTTACTGGGGAAGTTCGCCAACATTTATATTACTTTCGACGTAACAATAGTTAGAAGTTATAAAGCGTGAGCTTTTAAAAAGTTATATGTTATTTGCTCGGAAAATTGAGTATTTATTGGAACTATGACGTCGGAGTTTCTTGTTAATTGCTCCGAATATTTACCTTTTTTTAAGATCTCTTGAACATAAGTAAGAAAATAACTGAAAAAGAAACGAAAAAATACCAATATTGAGTGAAAATCCAAAACGATCGGTATTTTATAGTAAAATTATTTTGCTTACAATCAACCTTGGATCTTAGTTTCAATTAATTCGCTATATTCAAATGATATACATTTCTGGTAATATTTTATTTTGTCGTATGTACATATTAACGACACGATATTGCCATTGTTATATGCTTATTAAAATTACTGTTACATGCTGCTTGCATACCGTCCTTCATTGAATTGAAGCACTGTTTACAACATATCTTATGGGACTTGAAAAATTTTTTCGTATTTTTTTTTATCCAAAATGGCGGCGCTATCGCTTACGAAACATAATACGTCTTTTTGGAAGGGCTCTGGGGCCTGAAATCTAGCATTCACATTTTTGACCTAGATCAAGAAAAGAATTCCAAAATCTACATTAAAATGCCTAGAAAATTAAATACTTAAATTAAAATTAAATATAATACACATTAAGATATTTCCAGTTCGATGAAACTTGACAAACTGATACACGAGGGTACAGAGAAGTGATCAGTGAAACCATTAAACTTTATCTTATTCGCAAGAAAACTGACATAGTCCGGTTTCTGTTTTTATCACACATCGCATTTGCTCACCCCGTATATTCTATATCGCTAATTTGTTTTAGTATTACGCCACGTATCATATTACGTTGCTTATAATAAACGAGAAGTATCAAGATGCAAAGTGTTAATACGTGTATAAAATTTGTTGCCCGGGCGAGTTAGCGAGTCAATTTCATAGATTTCTTCGTGATTGCTTGCAGGTACACAGAGGTGGTAGTGGACTCGAATTTGATGGCGCAGAAGTACAACCCCGAGTTCACCGTAACGTCAACGTCACTGCCGACAACTTCCTACGGCAATACAAACACAAGCGTGCTCGTTGACCAATTGAGGCATATTCATCAGGTGAGTCCACGAACTGTTATTTTGCCGAGGCTTATGTTAGCCTCGGTTTGCTTTGTTTCCGATTAAAACGTGCCTCTCTCATTTCGACATTCTATTTTTTCAATTAAGGTTGGCCCCTTGGCTTACTATTTACTCGTAGCTACGCTGATCAAAGCTGCATCGTTAATCATGTTCCACAAAGAAAGAAGAAATTTCTGTTTATTATGCGCTTACATCTACTCCAGAAGTTAACCCTCTGGTGCACGGTTTGGATCCATGAAACAATTCTTGTTTATTTCGAGTTCTAATGGTTTCTACCAGGGACCATAACTGTTACAACCAAAAAGGAAAAAAGTCATGGAATAACAAGTATTTCATCGACTAAAATCGTATTGGTTACAAATAAGGATTATAAGTAACCGAAAATCTTTCTCTTGTTGGTAAATGTTATCGTTGAGAGAAATTCATTTCGATCACTTATAATACTTCTCTCAATAATACTTCTCTCATTGATAACTGCTTTGAGCAATCTAACTAATAACTGTTATTTGTAACCAAGAAATATAAAAATCGATATTTTTTAATCATTTTGTTCTTCGAATTTTTTTCTTCATATTTTGGGAAGATTATCTTAAATTTCAGCAATAACCAACTTTTTATTAATGATTCTTATCGTAGAAAATTGCAGAATAACTTATTTTTGGAAAGGTTTCCGAGTTATCGAGGTTCTACTGTACTTTGCATGATGAAAATAGCAACGCGCTTCCTGTCGCGTAGAAAGCCTATCCTGGAGTCTCGATCATCCGCTAGGTCTTAATTTATCCGATCTATCTGTCCTCCGACTAGGACAGATAGATCTAGGACTAGTTAATCAAGGTTCTACGGCAATTTGTACGTGAAACACTTATTTCGGTCAATAGACAGATTACGAGCAATTTAAGGTCGTCGAGTTAGGTGAATCACCCGATATGTAAGCACTTCCACGTTCGCGTACGATCAGGCGGGCCATAAATTACGTTCTAATCTCGAATTATTCATACGACGAGGTGTGCAGTCGTGTCTGGCGTACCAGTCTCGTTCGCGTCCGTACGGAGATAGAAGGCGTGAAAGATCCGACTAAAGACCGCGTGGGTGAGCTCGGTTCCACAAGTCGGTTCCAATTGTCTGCGTTCGTAGAACAGGTGCGACCGGCACCTTTCAGATACATGAGCAATCAGAACTATTTGCATTATACAGGCCATTCCAGGTTTAACGGGGGTGTTATGGTTTTCGTGGCCGTTTTTTCACGAATTTTTAGGAATTTTCTGCTGAGAAACTATTGAACCTCTGACATTGGGATTTTGTATACGTATCTAATGATATTGGAACTACACGTATGATTTTTTCGAAGTAAAAATAATCAAAATTACACGAGTTATATCTTTCTTTATAATGTTTTGATAAACATGGGTCCATTCTTGCAATGACACTATTAATATTCATATTCTTTTTTATCCTAATACTACACTGGCACTTGTTACGATTTTAAATTTCCAAATACAAATTTTTATAAAAAGACCGCTTCTTCCTGCTCATTCACTTTTTAATTTCACACAACCAAATTCAATTCATACATTTTTGTTTCGCTCATTATGATTCTTTCTCACTCTTACCACACATACCCACACACAATCAGCCTCCAAAGATTAGATTTTGTTCGTGGGACTTTTCATATATGTGCCAAAGTATATCTTGTTTGGTGTCGTTTTAATCAGAAAAATGTCACAAATATGTTAGTAAAGTTTCATTAAAAATAAGTAAAAATATAAAGAGTTTCATTATTGCATTAACATTGTCTCACCGAGACGCTATCTTTTTGTTGCGCTTTCGGCCGCGCGGTCCGTGTTTATATGTGCTGTCCTTTTCTACGTTTGGCACGGTCGGCCAGGTCACAAAAAAAAAATAGTAGAACTGTCCGATCTAAGCAACGGCACGGTCCCGAGGGTTTTGCTTATATCGAATCTTTGCCGTAGTTTGTGTTTCATTAAGAAGAGGCATATAAGCGCGTTTTTCGAATGATCCTTTTAGTAATCCTTTCGTTTCATAACACAGTTTGGGAGTTGATATTGCGTGGCCTACATCGAAGGTATCATTTTTTTTCAGAATAACTTAACCAATTTAACGTACACCTGCAGGCGTTCAACCAGTGTATTAGGATCTCTAGTTTACCTGTCACGCTACGAAACAGCTTCTAACACTTAAGCTCACGTTAATTCGCATGTCTGGAAGTCAGACCGACGACTTCTGGTTGTTGCGTGTAGAACACCTGCACGCCCGTCAACGGTAGACGTATCGCAACTGCGTAATCCAATTTGAAATCATACAAAGCGAGAAGAAGGTGACGCGGAACGATATACAATGACAATGTGCGAACTCATGAATGATTTATGGCCAACTACCCCGCAGACATTGTGCATTCGAATGTCGCGACTCTACTTTTTTTCCCCACCGGCAAAATAAATGTCTATACAGTTGCAATCCATGCGCAGCCGGCGTTTTGCATATCGAATAGAGTTGCTAAATGCAAATGAGCCCGTGCCGTTGCTGCAGCCCGATGTAATTAAACAAATTAACTACCTCGATAATTTCAATATCGTCGTGAACATTATCGCCCTGTGTCATTGCGAAGCCACGCCTAGAGAATTGAAATTACGATAGCATCTCCAACATTCGAACTAACAGAGAAATATGACTGTTCCAATTAAGAAGTTTTCGAATGATTAAATATGCTAGTTCGCGTTTCTTCTTGATACATTAACTGATACATTACGTTAATTTTTATTCGTGAATTTATTAATTATTCGCAAACAAGTTTTGCTCCCCCAAATGATCACTATTAAATTTACTCCACTGTACAATCACATTGATCTCCAATCTGGTTGGTTGAATGATTTGAATTCAAAATAAAGTTACAATTGATTTATTGTGAGAGCCGGGAATTAATTTGTCCACCGAATATTGTGAAATTGATTATACAACTAACAATATCCAAATGTCTAACCACATCCTCCTTGAACGTAGCCAATAAATTATATTTACTTTTCCAAAGTGTTAGATCTTTTCATTATTTGTAGAAATGTCGAAAAAAGTGCTTTTATGCAATCGAGAAAAAATCAATAACAAAAAGGGGTCTCGTAAGAAATCAAATCGAAAATAATTGCTTTTCAACCAACTTGTCTGTTCTTTTCGATAATGTACTATCTATGTTTTACGATATAATCCAATTATTCAACAATAATTGATCTTCTGTTGTTAAAGAGAAGTAACTACAATATCCTAATACTTATGAATAGACTATGGAGACTTATGATATGTTCAAATATTTTCGAACGATAGTAAAATACAAACTTTGAGGAATGGTTAGTTCTTATTCACAGCTACATATTACTGTAAGAAATAAAATTTGATTACACTTCACTTGTAAAATATGAAGTTAAGGCAATTTATGACTTCTATTGAGTCAAGTAGTTATTCTTTACTCGTAAAAACTGTTACAGTAAGAAACAAAATTTTATTACACTTTACTTGAAATTTACATAAACCCCCGCAGTGTACTTAAGAGTGGTGATGCAAGTGTATGTTGCGCAGTAGATGCACGGATAAATCATTTAAATGGAACGCCTAAACATCATCGTTATTTATGGTGGTACGAAAAAACTCCTCGAGACAGAATTAGCAGATCAAAATTGAAAGAACTCGCATTTAGAACATCTCTAAGTGAATGTGAGTAATTTCCATTATAATTGATAATAGATTGATTTCATGATATTAACATATTATATTGCGTTAATGGTGCTTTTTATTCATGTAATTTATTTCTCATTCTACCCATGCATAAACTATCGATTAATTCAATCTCAAGGAATGATCTCTCTGTATAATAAAAATTATCAATTGTGTCTTTCAACGAAATTTTATGCTTCAAGGCTTCAAGGACGTTATCACCAAATTTTGAAATAAAATTTATTAAACTGCTGTAACATAACTGTTTATTTTTCAGGGTATCGTATACCTTTATACAGGCAGGATCAGCTAAATGAGATAATCGAAATATCTGCATTATTTGTTGTCGTCTAATCAAAATTCTTATGAGAAAGTTGCAATATTCCTTTTTTTGTCGATCATTTTTCTACGAAATCTCAAGGTCACTAGTATTTTCTTTATTCATAATCCTACATTTGTTTTTGGATATTCTCACAGTACATGAAAGTACAAATTCAACGACTTACATAATTATAAACATAACTATATTAGTGACGTTGAGCTTTCATAAAATAATTATCATGAAAAACGTTATGTCCATGTCTATGGAACAATAATATATTATATATTATTATATAATTGTTATATAATAACATATTGTGTATTATAATTGTTATATGATAATATATTATATATCATAATTGTAATATGATAATATATTATAATATAATTGTAATGTAATATATCATAATATAATTCTAACTTAATAATATACATATTAGAATAAAATAAGATTCTGATATTATTAGAAATTTATAAATAATAAAGATAGAACAATCACAATTTGCAAGTGTAGCCAACGACAATATATCGTCGTTCGGCACAACAGGAGTTACTTATTCACTCTAACGAATTTGGAAGAACTTAATTGGAAGCCTAATATTAATGAACAATTTATTCACACAGAATTTACTTTTATTTTTGGCAGATTTTGCAGTCTCAATTGGCATCGACGCACGACAGTGGAACACTACTACTCGCTGACGAAGCTTCAGATGGCTCAGGAAGCGGTGACAGGCCAATTTCGAAGAAGAAAGGAAAGAGCGACGACATCGACAACGACGACGAAGATCCCGACGGAGATGATCACGACGACGGAGAGGCGTCTGGTTCTGGCTTGGGACCCACCATACCAGGTATAGATTACAGATCCTTAGTCTTTTTAATTATTAAAGGCTCCCGCTGTTTTTTCGAAGGGTTTCATTCAACAAAGTCTGCAAAGTTTAATCGAAATAACCTGTTCAGTGACGAAATTTTGTAAACTGACAACACATGATTTAATTACTTCTTTTTTTTTTTCATTACTTTTTATTCATTTTATGTCGACAGAAATTCATTGAGCAAGAAAAAATTGGAAAAACAAAAAATATTCATATACATAAAAAAATAATATCCACATATGTGGACGTTGAGCGTGATTGGTAAATTACAAATGAAAAGTCTTCCGCTTAAATATTCATAATATTTTCATTTTCTTATTCATCGACCTTTCGTCACTCTGTATCACAAAAGCAGTTTGAAACGTACCAGTATAACTATTGAATACACGCGAAATTCAACACACGGTTACAAATCACCGTAATGTAAAAATACTAGTCGAAACGATAACTGTACACACTGGCGTACGATTATAATTTCTTATAAAATGGAATTAATCCTACAAATTGCGATTTTAAATTAATGCAGTTATTGATTTAAATGACTATATTATACACATCTGGTATTTTATTCGTCAAATATTAACGATATTCTTCAAATAATCAAAAAATTGTAGACAATTTTTTTAGCCCTCAAGTTTATGTAAAAGTAAAATATAGAACATGTTTCGATTTGTTCATGATGATAAAAAATGTATAAAGTAAATTAATAAATTAATTTTAATAAGAATTTTGTAACAAAAAACTTGATCAATTTTTCTTCCAACCGTAAAAAGGGGTGATCCAGTTTAAAAAAATGAAGGTGAACTTGAGATCCCTACAAGAAATAACATTAAAACAAATATTTTTATTTCACCATGTGAGCCACAATGAGCTATTCAACTTTGTCTTTAAGACATTTGACGTATTTTTAAAAATAGCAAAGGTATTTGAGGTGCAAACTTAGGTGACTCACCCTGTATACCAGAGTATACTAACATATACTAGAATATACTTCTATATTCCAGACTATACTAAAATATACTTCTATATTCCAGACTATACTAAAATATACTTCTATATACCAGACTATACTAGAATATACTAGAATATACAAGACTATAGTATAATATACTATTAGAATAAACTGGAATATATCAAAATATACTAGAATATACTAGAATGTATTAGAATATGCTGGTGAAGTTATACAAGGTTGTCCACCTAAATGTATCCACATAAATATCTCCTTCACTTGTGTCGATATCAAAAATATATTGTATGTAATTTATTTCAAATGAATTTCATATGTAATTTTAGTTTTAGAAAAAATATTCACAAAAAATATACACTTACAGTCGGCAAATAAATAATTAACGCCGCTGTACGAAAAATACATTTATTGTCTATATGACGGATGATGTCACATATAGTATTGCTAAACATACATTTTTTATTTCTAAACACCAATACTTCTTAAAGATAATAAGAATTCAGAGCAGCTAGATTTTCATTTAGAAATTGATTATTTCAATGTAAATTTGTCAATTTATGCAGGTGCCTGTAATAGTTTGTCGATTCAGTGGATACTAAAAGATACATCTGTGAGTGAAAAAGATGGAAAAATGATATTGGCATAAAAATATTCTCCACAGCGTATTCGTCCATCGATATCAGTCAAGCTGCATACAAAATGTTGTTTATTCCATGACAACGGAAGGAGACATTGATGTGGCTACAATTTAGAAGGGCCACCCTGTATACTAACAGTACATACAATACCTAAAGAGGAGTCAGTTCTTAAACCTACAGTTTCTATAGTTTCCGTCGCCGTCGAACAGGGTCGCTATTAATTAATTTGCTCGAGCAAACCATTGTGCAAACCGTTCGATTAATTGAACAAAATTACTCGTTGTTCCAGATCCAGCAATCAGGATGAATCATGACGAGGAACCCAAGTCCGGCTCATCGAACGTCCTCTTATCATCCGGCATCCTGGCGATCATTTGCGTGCACATGATCGCTTAAGCTGCGTCGGAATCGGCACGGAATAAGAAGGAAACAGTAATTCGACGGCCCGCGACCTAGACAAACACACAACATTGAAAGCCCGCGTCAAAACGGATAGTCCGATTCTACTTGACACGAGGAAACAACGATCCGCCGATTCCGCGCCACGAGAATCCGCTTGATAGGTATTTATCGTGCTGCCTGGACGGGAACACCTGCGAGGAAGACATGTTACCGCGCGATTACCGGAAACGGCAGGGAATCTGTTTCATGGTTCGCGGTTCAAAAGTGACTTTTATACACGTAGGCAGTTCGAGGAGGTTCGGAAGCCACGGCAACCACCGCCGAATCTTTCGTGTTCTCTCTGTTCGTTGATCGCCGTATGTGAATTTCCAGGAGAGATCGTTATACGCGTCACACGCGGGCAACATCCGTAGATCCTAATCTATGGAGGAACGGCAAAAACAAAGACAAGAGAGCAAAAAGAGAAGCTGGCGGAGCGTTTCCCGAGTATCTGCCGGTGGTGGTGTCTTGGCAAGGACCGCGTCCAGGCGTTTGACGGTCTGCCAGCAGCCCTCCGCTTTGGCCAGGCGTTGTTCTCCGTTCGAACGAACCGGCTGTTACAGAGGACGCGGGGGCCGATGCCTTGTAAAGATTTCCCTAAAATCGCGGATCCCGAGGAACAACGGGGGGATCAGGTTTTTATCGGTTGTACATTTTGTTGTTCGCGTACGAGGACTGAAAAATTTCTATTTAGAAAAGCAAGACTGTTCTAGGGAAAATTAAGCTGTTGAACTCGTCGAGTTGCTTCCGCGCGGACAGGCGAAGGCGATAGAGTACTAACGTTGAAAGTAATGCCGGTAGACAAATTCTCCCTCCCTATTTGCTACACGATGCGAACGCAAGTACGACCTCGAGATACGATGACCGAGATGGTACCGCGTCTTGTCTTCCGCGAAAAAAAGAAACGGAAGACCTCTGCAGTATGTTTCGCGGTCGCTGAAAGTCGGTATGAATTCAATCAGGGGAAGCTAGAGATAAAGTAATTCCGTGAACGATCCTCGCAACAATGTTCATTATTACGTATTCTTAGTGCGATCGCTTGGCTTTGAATCGCGAAGGAAAGCAACAACCGAAAGGAAGGTACCGCAACCATGTATATCTGTCGTGGCTGAAAAAAACGTTGTCAAGAGCTATGCCCTACGAAAAACACCAGCAAGCAGATTTCAATCTGAAGCGGGTGTCCGAAAATCCAGGACCAAGCTACCCGTTGGTCATTTTGATATTGTGGGCCATGAGCTGTGCAATATTCGCATCTCACCAGAGGCCACGCACTTCGAGCGATACGTATAGCTGCATCCCCAAGTTCCAAGGCCCCCCAAGGAGACCTTGCTATCAGAAAAACCAGCGAGAGTCTTAAATCAGGACGTCTCACCGGCAGCGTGATACGAACCGGAACCCTTCTTTGTCAAGCAAATCGCCGGCATATAATCCTTCGGCAATTGTAACCGAATCGGGTCTATAATCGTAACCTTGCGTACCCGAAATTCATCGAATGCCTTAGCGAACGACGACGAAACGTCGCTGAACAGAACACGACGGTACCATTTGCCAGTAAACCTGAACATTTCGTTCCAAAGATATACACGTTTGGCACCGGTACGCGTCACACGGAGCGCGCCATTTTGTGCGTCCCTACGACGAGAACGCCATGACCGTCTACACGGCCCTGAGCTGAAAGCTGCTGCTTTCCCACGCTTTTGCACCAGATCGAGGACACCCCTCTTCTTATACCTCTCGAATGGGTACGCCTCGACAACGCGCATAGGTAGAAAACTGTCGGTGTTGTGTTGATATATACAAATGATTATCGGAAATAGTAAAATGAAAGTATAACCGGAACAATCAGGGAAACACCAGTTGTGTAATCTTCGAATCACCAGCGGTTATGCGACCTGCTGCAGGCAGCGTAATCCCGTAGCACAAAGGTTGTCAGAGACGGAAAAAGCGTCTACGGTCGTTGTTTGACCATGGACAATAGGAGACAAAAGTGCAGACAGAAACGAAAGATATAACAACAAATTACTCGCGCGAAGAGATGCGTCGTCTACACCCACACACGAGACGAAGCGTTCCGGAAGTTAGAGGATCGCAGATGATAAAAAAAAACACGTAGTTTCCGTACAGCCTGAAATCTAATTGTAAGTGTCTTTCTTGTTTGAAAGTATCGGTCAACAATCCCATCAACACTGCCAGCAGTACCTTGAAGGGACTTCTCGCATTTACGCCGCGTCTTCGTAACACCTGGGAAGACCATGAGCAGGGTACAGCTTCGACTATTGTGCCTCGCGTCTTGCGACGTTCTTCGTCAACACGTCAACCATTTCTCGTTCATGGCGACGCGTGTATTTCGTCGTCGACGTCGATACACGGACTAACGGCGAGGGCTGTCCTCGTCAGTGATATATCGCGTCCACATGCCATATCGAAAAGCTAACTGCCAAAACGCCGATTGCACGACTGCAGCACGCATCCCGTCTCGAACTCGATGCACGCCGGTTTCTTTTGTAGACACGGCTGTCGTCGAGTGGCAGGTGTTCATCAACAACGAACATGTCGAGTGTAGCGTCGCGATAACAACGTATTCGCGTCGAAACGATCGCAACTCCGACCGTTTTCAACGACCGATCCGCGATCTTTCTCCGAGGAAAAGGCCAAACTTGCGCACAGTGCAACATTTTAGCAACCTAGGTGGACGCGCAGAGCGATTTCGATTAACACGTTCAGGATACCTCTGAAAGTCCGAACAGGACCTCAAGATAACGAATGTCGTGAATGAAACTTCAAATACAGTGATTTCTCTATATATGTCGCCAAGACCTGGATGATAAACGTCGCGGAATTATCCCCACTACCGCGGGGTATATCCCGTGAGGAGCCGCGAAGCTTGAGAGGCCTCGGACGCCGAGGTGTGTAAACATAACACGGCCAGTTATGACTCCTGGACGATACACGACGCTAACAAGACCCGTGTCGTTGACATGTATCGAGAATTCACTGTAACGGTTTGTTTGATGTCTTTAACTGGTTCAATGCGCAGCAAGTTTATAATTGTAACATTGATGGCTTTACAACCATTTTGAAACGTTGACGCTGAACGTGTTGACCAGATCACGATCACATAATATTGTACGACTCTTTCTAGTTTGTAAATAAAACGGTTCGAAATCTGTCAGTCTTGCGACAAAGGCAACCCTCTGGAAAGATTTCAATTGTACTCATCGATATTTGATGCAATATGGCGACGCTCCGAGAAAATTTGCGAACAATGTATGATTGACTGTTTAACTGTAAGCTTTATAATACAGAATGGAATTAGTTTCCGTATTTTTTTTTTTGTTTTCTATCTTACTGTATGTGTCATCCGTAAAATGTGTCGAAAATCGGTTAATGAATTTGCATAGCCATTTCAGAAACAAAAAAATTCTGTGCTTTGTATAGCCTAGGTGTCTAGCTTAAAATTAAAAAATATATTAATATTGTGTAAAGCGATATAATATGTTAAAAGTCGAAATGGAAAATTTATACAACGGAAGAGTAGGTAATAAATGTATACAAATATTACTGAAAAATGCTGACGCGAATGGTTGTGTGTTGTATATGCAAAGTTGTATTATACCGTTTAAATTCTATTGATTTATCGGTCGTTCTTTAGGGCAATATTTATATTTTCTAGTAAAATCGACACTCTCTTGCCGACTTATAGTGCACCGTGACGCTTACGAAGCGTTAGCTAAAATTGAATTGTAGTAGAATATATGTGTATCCTAGGTTGCTAAAATATTACACTGTGCTTTTCAGTTTACGCATACCATCGAATCGTGCATTACCGATTTTAAAAATGTTTTTCTTTTTTATAACTCTTTGAATACCGTTTATGCGCGGAGTACTAGCTACGTCGTGGGAAATTATATTGGAACGTAAGTACGCGAAATTGACTCCAAGCGGATCGAGAACTTTGCTAAACCTTGGACGTCTGACCGTTGCAAGGAGGCTCGAATTTGTGGTCGATCGCATTAATGATTTAATTGCTTCAAGAACATACTGTAATACAGTACAATACCTGTTTAATAGACGCAAATTTTGGGCCGTAAACAACACTTTGTAATCCTAAATAGTCAGTAGAATTATAATATTATAGAGTATTATTGTGTTACAAATATTATTTTATATTACGGAAACAGAATTTTTCTTCAGTTTTTCTTCATTTTTAGTTGTCGCGTCAAATACATTTCCATCATCAAAGTCCCCTAAATCTCCAATAAATCGTCGCTGTTCTAGAAAAATAATCACTGAAAAGACTAAACTGCAGACGGGAATAGTTAATTTTTTATAGGATATATTTAGAAAAATTTATAGTCAAGACGAGTTCAGAAATTACCAACCGGGTCACCGTAAATTAATAACATCACGCAAATGAAAAAACGTTGCTTCATACATGCAATTAGTGTCATTAAAAATCTTAATCATTATTTCTCCCCTCCTTCGGCCATCGCCTATCTGTTTATAAAATTTGTTTATTTCCATTTGACAATTTGTTATTTTGTTTTTGTTAATTTTCTTGGTTCACTCAATGGATAGTAAGGTTCGAACAATTCAAAGAAACGGTGGGGATAATTCTGCGGAAGTTAAGCGGAAAGAAATGCGTCTATCAAGCGGGAATTTACTGTACATGTTTTTTTTTTCATCTGAAGTTTGAAAACATTTATGAAGAGAATGGAACGCGCCTAAATTGAATCGTTAACGGTCAATCCAGTGCCATAATATTTTGCTGATGTTTATGAAATGTAGAAACGTCATGCTTTTGAAATCATTTTGATTGTTGTTTCTACGTTAATTACATTCGATGCGTTTATGTACATGCTAGACTTACGGTAAAATGTCGATTATTTGAAACAGCGGAAGGACGAAGCGTTTCGGACAATCAAACTTTTGGAGAAACGGCGAAAGGAGGGAAAAAAAAATTCGACGTGAACGGAGAAGAATATTTTTAAGAGTATTACGACTTGGGCAACTCTTTTGAATGGAAACGGGCTTGAAGTGTTCGGATTAGTGAGCAGAAATAAATCCTAGAATTTATTTCTAGGATTTATTTTGATATTTATTATCTAGGATAGTTCTGATCCTAGAATTTATTTATATAAATTTAATGGCTTTCTAAGAGTAATATTTGATAGTAACATTCGTTTTTTCGTAATGTTATCATTCAAGACCGAACAGATCTAAACTACCAGACGATGTAAGGTTATTAATTTTAAATTGATCTTATTTTAATTATTGTACATATAATTCTGCAATACTTTTGTTCATATGCGCCTAACTTTCCCGGTCTTGTATGTGTAACAAACTTATAATTTTGTAAAATATAAAATGATTACATATTAAATATGTAATATAACGTAAATAATACTATACTAATTGTCTCAAAGTCCTTTTTAATTGCACAATACTGTTACACAATAACATTTTTTAATACGCCTTTCATTCTACGGTATTTCAATTGGTAATTACGATACCTGCCAATATGTAATATGTGAAATTGTGAAAGATAAAAATTATGAAGACATACAATTAATTGTTGTAGTGTACATTTCAATTTTATGTTGAATAAATCATTTTTTAAACTTGTATACAATGATGGTTGAACTCTCAAATAAATTGTCATTGCATTAACGGTCTCATATGCATAAAATATTTGTATTATGACGATTTTATATAAATAAAATATGAATAAGTTTACTGGACTGACAAATAAGTCCTACAAATCACGATTAACACACAAGCCAGTTTAACCTTTTGAATTATAACGTGATTCTGTTTTATTGTTAACGTATTACACATTCATAATTATCCTAAGTACCGTACTTACTACATAAATTTTACAAGAATTTTGATAGATCAGAAATAATCTAGAAACATTGTATTATTAAATTCTATTGAATTTTATATTTTCTATGTTTTAAAGATACCACATATACAAGCTAGAAGTTACGTATGCGTGTCGGATTCAATCGATTCGAACAGCGAACGATGGTTGAAAAACGACTGTTCATTATTGCTCTTAAGAAAGTCATTGCGTTTCTGTAAGTTGAGAACTTACATGTCCGGGCAATGAATGTGTTAAAGTGTATCTAATGCTCGAATAATCGACGTTCTACTCTATTTATATTTGTATTATACATTTAGATACTTGAAGTGCCAAAATGAAAGGGGTGCAACGTTGACTGCGAAAACGTACGGTGACTCGTAGAGTTGAAACGAACGCGCGTCAACATCTGTAGAGGTCACCTTTATGACAGCAACAATCACTTCACCGATATTGTTGTCGTCGACATGATGCCACCGACATCCAGTTGGTCAACACAATATAACAACAATATACCTGGACTCTTCGTACAGTTTGAAGTTTCTCCTTTGTCATACATCGTTCATTTTTGCCGAAAACAATTTCGCACGACGCGACAGGTGGAAAACTGAAAAACTGTCCCTGAAAACAGTGAAACAATTTTCTTGTTAATGAATCAACCGTAGATTTATAGAGATCGACGTCACCCCTTTACAACGACACAAAAAAGACTTCAAGTGCAATTTTTTTTAGTCATTTCGTTACAGTTTAAATGGACGATTCAATTTGTAGCATTTTCGACCGAAATGTGTCCTCAGTTTTTCAGTCGCTACGTCGTGCACAAGTAACTCAGATACATATGAATGACGGTTTGCGAAAGTAGAGGCTTATACCTTTAAGATGAGAACAAATTTATTATTGTACTATTTTTTTGAACGAAATTATCGTAGCTCAAGTATTGACAATTTTTCGATAATCGGAAATTTGGTGTCGAAATTAACTTTGGGATCTACCGTGTAAGTTGTACGTCTAAAGACTCTTGCAAGTCAAAAGACGGTGAAATAATTGTCGGTGATTTGAACATGGTCGGTAAATAAACATTATCGGCAATCTGGATGTCGATGAAATCATGTCTGCGAAAACAATTCCGGTGAAACGATTATCGGTGTTTCGAAGGTGTGACCACATCTTTAGACGTCTGAGCTTCAAAGCGGACCTCGACTTTGGCGGTTTGCTTTCCAGCTAGAGCGATTAGACATAAGAAAAATGAAAAAAAAAAAAAGAAAGTAAAAAAAGGGGGGTACCAGCGAAACAGAAGCCTGTCGGTGAGTTTCGCAACGCGTTGATTCGGCGCCTCGGCGGCCGCACTGATTGTATACATTTGATTTGTCGGATCATTGAGGGTTAGTGCCTTTTTGAATATTCCCGGCCGTAGCGTCGTGTCATCTCACGCCCGACAGAAGGAGCGAGAGGGAGAGAGAGAAAGAGAGGGAGAGAAAGCGAGCGAGCCATCTATAAATACGAGTGTACAGGGCATTCATGCTAATAAAAGAAAGAAAAAAAAACGAAAACAATTGTGTGAGGGTGCGACCTTCTGTTCCTCCTTTAATACTTTTTTTTCTGTTGGAAGATCACTTGAGTCTCCTAGAGGCTTAAGGGAACACGGGCTATAACACTGTGTGCCGGCTATAGCTTCTCGTTCGAGACCTTGAAGCGAAATCCAATTTCCTCTGGAGCTTATGCCACGTTGACCAATCGTAAACTTGGAAGAAGTCCAGACTGTTCGAATGTAAAGTAACTGTGAGCTTTGCAACGACGAGATCTAGGAATCGAGTAGGTTTTGTTTTTCTATCGACAAAAGCATGTATCTTACTCGTAAGGTTAATTGTAAACGATAGAAGCTATCCGGAAGAAACTAGTCCATCGACCCGCGCGAACAACATTAAATTAATTGCGTCGCTGAATGAAACTTCCGTGAAACTATCATGGGTGATTTTACTTTCTTTCTATTGTACTAAAGAACGATAGCCCTTATCGTAATCCCACTAACCAACCAACCCCCCCCCCCACTTGCTTGTCTGCATTGCTGCGAAAAAGATGACGACAGGAGAGACCCGTTCTAATAACACAATTGACTTGCTGTTCTTCAAGAAAACTTCAGTTATCCGAATATTCAAAATGTTCGAAAAGTTTGCCTTAACAGGAAATCTTATCAGAAAACTTTATAAGTGACACTTTGTACGTTTCACTTGATGGTCAACGCGTATAACTTAAAAATATGTTTAGAATGAAACTGTAATTACGATCTAAAAAACTGCCCAATGAAATTCTTGAAACTATACAGCTAAAGAACGCCACCTAAATATCTCCTTTATTTCTAATGGCACAAAAAATATTTATGGCATAATTTACATGATATCAAAGAAGGAATACCATAGAAGAAAAATTTCTTCCATTTTGTAGCGGCTAAAAAAATACATTTGAATATGTTTAAGTAATGGCGTTCAGGTGACCTTGAGTACCAAAAATGTGATAAAATTGTAGGTTGAAATAAAGGAGATGTTTAGGTGGTCTAAGTGCAAAATTGTTTCAACGATTGTTGTCTAAAATATATTTTATACAGTTTTATAGGGCATTGGGAATTATGAAATTTTTTTCTAACAGTCTCTTTATATTCATTGCACTTTTGAAAATAGGTCAGCTCGCGTTACTCTTTAACCCCTCTCGGTATGATAACAAGTCAGACTCGTGGCGAAGTATTCATTTATTTTAATAAAATTAGATTCTTATTGTTAATGCTAGCCCTGGTAGAAAATATTCGATTAAAACCGTGAAGATGATTGTTGAACGGGGGCCTATATTAGATAAGAGAAATGTACATAGTAGACAAGTATGGTATAGTTAATGATATTTTAGGAAAATATTTTTAAAATGTTCAATTACTTTACCTTTCTATCAATTAAGAAACTACATCTGCGTGGTAATTATAAAGAGATTTAAATAGCATAACTATGCAACCCTTATTAATATTTCTAACGGCGGACATTGCCACAAAAATGTTCTAAACGCTCGGGGTTGATTAAACCCTTCCTTAAATTAGTGTTTAATTTGCTCGGTCCGTACATTATGACACAACAAAAATATTCATTTCTGTATTAATATTTCCATTATGTCAAGTTTTATCATTGAATTTGTCTTTATCGATAGCGAAAATGTTTTCCACGCTGATAATATGACTTATGATGATAGGCGCTCGATTTGTTCGAATATTTTTTGCCAGGGTAGTATTGAATCAGCAAAGTACCTCTAAACATGCGATACATATAGATTTTCTTTTTCTGCTAGAAAATGATAAAGCTTTACTCATCGTAGTTGTGAAGAAAGTACATGACACTGCTAGGGGCTAAGGAGTATTTCCGCTCTGTAGGATCAACAAATACCAAAAACAAAGATTGTCTGAATTTTCGGATCGGCAAAGTTTCCTTGCGAATTTTATGATTGTCAGCCGTTCTGAAAATAACAAGCCGATTCGAAGCGAGATGAAACGCGCAGTGAAAGCGTCGATCATTTCGATACGAAATTCCGCGCTATTGTATCTGCATACATATGTATGTACGAAGCAAGAGCACAGTGTGATGAATTGATGAGAACGGTTTTTTAAGATCCGATGAATTATGCAGCCGGTGTTCGACCCGCCGGCGGGGGAGAAGCCAATTTAACACAACTTAGGTACAATTGTCAGAATTCAGCGTTGTAATTCCTCTACTCGTGATCCTTCTTTGTCGGTGAAATTTAGGCAGCAAGCATTGAAACGGCGTTCACGCGTAGGTCGTACTTTAAAGCATACACTTTGTTGTCCTCGACACCGAGCAGGGTTCCGTGACCTCTTTCATCGCGGAGATATTAATTTATGTCCCTTTTAACGGCGCACGCCTCCCATCAGAATTTACGGTTGTCGTCGAACGCGACACACGGCCAAAAATTATTATATAAAGGAAGGAGATCATCTTGGCATTCGACTCCTCCGATTCCGGGTTCACTCTGTTTCCTTATCGAAGCATTGTTAACGGCACTAGCGATCGATTATTTTATTTATACTGCTCTTTGTTATACAAGTTTTGTGGTGCTACGTTTAATGAAACTGAAGAATTAATAAAAGTGATATATTTAAAACGAACGAATTGTGTTCATGTTCCAAGACTACGCGAAAAACAATTTGCGAGAATTGAGAACGCGGAATAAAGGAATACACACTCCGGGACAAAATGATAGCACGTCTCGCATTTTCAAAGTTTTGTAGCGATAACGGAAAAAATACATTTTTCATGTCATTACAGTAAGACCCCGTTAGTTGCAATCTCCGTATATTGCGTTTATTCTTGTCTGTTTTCAAAGTTGTTCATTTTTGCAACCGTAGATCACCTCAAGATCGTTTCAAAGATGTATGCTGAACTTGTTTTTGTTTCTGTACTTTCATAATATCAAAACAAAAATGACGAAGTGACAAAACACGAAGTGACCTTAACCCCTTGCCCTACAATCATGCCCTTCAGTCATACTCGTGATGAAAATTATGAACAGAGTCTAATAAATATGTACGTTATTAGTTTCCTTTAAACCGAAATAAAATTCTATTTTGGCGTTGTTAGTGTACAGTTATTGAGAAACATACAGTCATACAATAGATATAAATTGTCTCCTTCTTTTTCTTTAGGAAATTACGAATTACAAAAAAGTTCTAGTCACTAAAACTGTAAAATAAATCGTAGTGCAAAGGGTTAAAATAATCTTGAAAAATAAAGTTACAAATTTTTTGTCACAGTTACATCCTACATAGAAAATGGTGATAAAAGCCCCTCTACATCTTTGCTGTATCACCTACCGTTTTATTAAACGTATTCTGAATCAGCGTATGGAAACAAATTTCAGTTGCAACACGAAGATAAATTAATAAACCTACCAAGCACAAAACATATAAAAGTGAAACATTCCATAGAAGAAGAGAAGATTGAATTTACTTAAACTTTGTACGATTTTCATTATAATATGTGCTTAAATAAAGAAGTCAATTCAGTAATTTCCTGTGAAAACGTTTTTATAATTTCAATGATTGTGAAATAGAAAACCGATCATTTTGACCGTGGTAGGTTTAGTGTTAAAATCGTCCTAAATCTTAATATGAGCTATTTTTTTGTCCCGGTCGCGGTCAAGCACCCTCCTCTTCGATTTATCGATGTCACACATCGTGAAAGTATTGTCGACGAAATTAACTTTCTGAATAATAGCCGAACGAGGAATTAAAGAAACGATGCGACATTGAATGGGCTTATTGTGTACGCTTCAATTGACTCGTTCAACGTTGAATAGCGCCGATGGCGAATTTAATTAAAGCGATACACATTACGGTCCGTGGTAAGCTTCCACGGTCGACAGCTGCACGGCCTAACATGCGATGTATCCAGTAGAAACGTAAAAGCATAGAGCGAAAAATCCACAGAATCCGTACTTAAATGCTCAATTTGTCGTTCGTCAATTGGCTGCCACGATATGCTGCCGTCAAGCAGCGTCGCGGCGCCGAGGAACAAGGAAACCGCATAAATCGTGCAAAAAGCCGTAATTCATTGTTTCTCGTATTACAGTAATCACGGTGCTACGGCGCGCCGCGGCGGCGGATGCATACTGCACGCGCGCTTCAAACGCTTCAAGGTACACGTTGCCGCTCACAAATATTTGATCACTTGGAGCGTTCACGGTTTACGGACGGGAAGAAAATAAATTATTTCCCGGTCGATTATGTTAGGCCGCTGCACGAGTCATCTTGACTTGTCAATGCTTATTTTGCATTGTAACTAACTCGAAGTGCAACGAAAAGTACAGAATGGTTATACATTAACAAGAAGAAAGGAATACAATTATAAAGAATTCTCTTCTTTTTCGTCTGTTACAGAACCGGCTTGGGCATTATCGAAATAAATTATTTGAAAAGCAATTGTTAAGATAAAATTAAATAAATAATAAATAATTTTTCTCTTTAATTATTTCATTATTTCTACTCGAAATGAAATTCGAATAATTTTACATTTCATCTTTCATGTGATCAAATAATTCGTACTCTCCAAAATTCTATTTATTTCGTGTACAGAAGAACAATTTTAGAAACGTATGCAGCTAAACTTGAATCATTAAGCTACAAAAGTCAGCAAATATAAATTTAATAGTTGAATTTAGTTACTTCAATGACCTCCTCTTGAGGTAAAATTATTTATTCTTTTGTTTGAGCAATGTCATTGGAATAGAAGATTATTCAAATAAAATATTTATTTGAAAATAATCTATTTGATTCGAACGTCAAATGAAAATAACTTGTTTATGTTGTTTGTAAAAAGCAAATATTAAAGTATTTAAAATAATTTATCGTTTCAAATGGTACCGAATGTCACCGAATAATTTCAGACAAGGAAAAATTAAAATATTTTTGTAAATAATGCACAATACAAGTAATGTATACAAGTAACTTGTATACAAGTAGAGGATTATCATGAAGAGTCATGTAAAATACATAGTGTGAGGTATGATACGATAATAACTACCACCAAATATAGAATGGGTTGAAAGTTACTTTTTTATATATTTTACTTGTAACAATCTTTTTAATATTCTTTTCTTTCTCAAACACATAGTCCAAGTCGATAAGTTAACAATGGACATGTACATACTTAATTGTTTAAATTCCGAAACAATATCGCCGCGACTTTAACAATATAAATGCTCTATCCTGCATTTAAATGTTTATATGTTTATATGTTTAAATGTTTAAACTCAACACGAATTGTTTGAAGTAATTCACTCGTTAAAGTTTGTGCTTTTGTTTATTATTACAAAATTCATTTTGACAAACTAATATTATAACTGTAACCTATCACTTCTCTTTAGTTATTTAGCTATTAATTTTAATCACTAAGACCGATGAAATAACGCGAACTGGGTCAGAGGAATTAAAAGCACGGACTGATTCAGCATGTGTTACTTTTGTCGAAGAAACGATCGCGCGTATTTAAACATGAAAAAGTAAAACTAAAACTTAATCCACGAAGAAGTAACACGTATTAAATCTGTAATCGTATGAATTATACACGTAATCACGGTAGCACATGTATTCCTTTCTAAATGTTAATGAGAGGGAACTTGCTCTTGAAGGGAACTCAATTAATAGAAACAAATACTTGCCACGGACATCTGTTCGAGAAATATTCCAGTCGACAGCTGAGAAGTGGCTACATCCTCGTTTTAACGAACAAACGGTCAATTGATTCGAGTTGTTACTGTTTAACCTTTTGTGTTTTAATAACGGATCCTAATAACTAGTCGAGTCACGACGCTAATAACTGTGTGATGAAACAAGCAGTTCTTTACTTTTCAATTAAAACTCGCCGTCCTGTTTAATCACTTGTTCATTACATATACAGTTCTGCTAATGAAGTATTGAATTTCTTCTTTTCTCTCGCGCAAGGAAAGTATAATATTCGCTGCAAGATGAAGTGAAGATGGCAGACCAAAATGAATAAGTTTAAAATTAACAATCTTCTTACGCGTAGTATTTACTTACCCAAACCAGAAACCTATAATCTCTGAAATAAAAGCTTGAGAAGTTAATTTGTGTTGAATTAAAATATTTATCACAATAATTTCATAAATCGCTTTCTGTATACATATGTAAATAGATGCAAATTAGAACATCTTGCAAATTAGAATATCTCAACAAAACAAAATATTTGCGATAAGTATTCGGAGTAAAATATACGGTTTATTGAATTTTTATTTAGAACGTTTATTTCATTATTATTTTGTTGTATCTTTAATAATACATTGTAAATCGACAGAAACTTATACAAATAAACGGAACATTTTCACCCCAGCCCCGTACTGTCGCGGATGTTTTGCAAACGCGACGCAATCGAGAATATTTCCGGGGAAAGAGTTTCTTCGAATCAAGCCGAGAGAGAGAGAGAGAGAGAGAGAGAGAGAGAGAGAGAGAGAGAGAGCTTCTATTCGACAGATTTGGCAGAAACTTCGATGTTCCTCCCGCAAGCTTTATTAGCGTAGACAAATAAACCGCAAAACAAGCGTGCAGTCTGGACTTTCTCCGAGCATCGTGTTGAACGCGATGAAGAGGAAACTAAGGGAGGAAAAAGAAGACAATGTATATGTCCAAGTAAGAGTGCGAATGAAAGTGAAACAGAAAGCACTGATAGAACCTGTATATAATGAATGCGTGCTGTATTTATTGTATATTACACACAGGAAACACACACCTATACATACATATATACCTATATAAATGACGTTGCCCTACAGAAAAAAAGAGAGAAACATAACACCTATATACCAGTGAAGAAAGTAATATGTGCCGACGAGATAACCGATGAACCGCAATATAATTGTCACTAATGTTACGCGTAAATAATTATGTCAGAAATGTGAGGGCAAAGCTAGCCTAGCCACGTATACGACACACACGTACACACGTATACACAAACGCATACGTACACTCGTACATACAAACACACACAGGCAGACACACACAAACGCAAACACTGCGATGTAACGCGAACGTGAAAATGAACGATCCACGCTGTTAGTTCGTTGATTCGTGCCAATTGTTTTAGAACGGAACTCGAAACTCGCTTCGCAATCGCGTAATACTCTATTCCGATGTCCCAATGTTCTCATTTATACCAGTATCCGCGCCCAAAGTTCCGACTTCTGCTCCTTACAAGGAATTTCGTCAGATGTTAAATTAGTTTTGAAACAATCTTTTTTTTTTACTGGGAGAGTAACAAGTATCGTTCATCCAGAAAATTCAGCATTACCCAGAGAAATAGCCTCCTCAATGTCCGTCATGAAGTTCAATAACTGAATATCAATCATTTTCTTCTCGTCGCACTTTCGACTTTGTAGCTTCCTTGGATATACAGTTGCGGATGAAAAGAAGTTTAAATAGTAATTTATACTACCAAAATTTTTACAAACTGACACTTTATATATTATTTATACAGGGTGGGTCACCAACACGTTACCACCCTGATTTACGTAATTATTATTATACGTAGTGAGAAATGTTTGGATGGAGATTAAATGGTTTCGAGAGATGCAGATATTGGTGTCACTAGTTTTTTTTCTGTAGGTGGACGCGTCAAGGACCTATGAAGGTCAACTTTGATTTTTTTAAATCTAAATCTAAAATCTAAAAGAGTGGAAACGAGGAAAACTACAAAAAAGGATAGAAAATGGATAGTTTATTTAGAACGATGAAATAAATAAAAAAACTGGGCGGACAAAAGTAAGTTTAATTCTACATTTTTGTGATTACAACTTTCATATGCAAACGTTTTGTAAGTACTTTGTAGGATTTCTGTTGCTCCCTATTATGTACGGCTTATAGCTTGTACCTGCAATTAACCCCATGTCGAACTTCATGGCTACAATAATTCAAATTTCTTTGTCTGTAATAATTTTACAGAAGAGAGAAGAAGATTTAAATTTATTGTATGCCTTTAATGCTTAAATATTGGTTACAAAAGTACAGAATTATATTTCATGTTTAAAAAAGGCATAACATTCATATATATCAGATTTTGTTTGAAGTATTTTGAAGTATTTCCAAAATAATACTTCTTTGTTGACGCGAGCACTTAAAGGAATACGCTTATTTAAAATTGTTCAGGGATTTTCAACAGGATTGAGATTTGGGGATTGCGGTGAGCACTTGAATTTTTAAATTCCTTTTCCCTCAAAATAATTGGATGCCACCTTTAAAGTGTGCTTGGGGTTGATATCTTGCTGACTGATAAATGACCCTAATCAGTTCTATTATTCTTATTGGTCTGCGTAGGTATTCAAGTTAATGTATACACAGAAATGTAGAGAAACATCGACAAATGTGTATTATGTAGTTGTTAATATTATTACTAGCCTGGGGATGTTTATGCAATTTAGAATTTTTGTAGACGAATTTTAAGAAAGTGGTATCATATAAAATCTTATTATAAAATTTTATATTCCAGTATGTTTTGAAAACTTTCAGAAGCCATAAACGCATAAATACCCGCAGTCTAATTATAATTACAATCAAGAGATTGTAAACTCACTTTTATCCGCTGCACGTGTCGAACAAAATAGATTGTTAAGGTTACGCATTATTTCTAAGCAGACGTATAAACAATAGAAGTTTTATGTCCTTAATTGCTAAAGTTAATGCTTCTATACAAAAATTCCAATTTCAATTTCTTTCTTCTGCCAGTGTATGTCAATAATATAACTGACAAAAAAATAGAAAATGCTAATATGTTCGTCTAATGATGACGATTTAAAAATATATTAATTATTTTTCAAGTTTTATTCTAGTTCCTTGTAGCGTGGTTAATTAATTATGTCCATTACTCACAACCAAGATGATGCATGCGAAATTGTGTTAAGTAAATTTATTAAATATTTAAGCCAATATATTTGTTATGGGCCGTGATTTTTCAATTGAATTAGGAAACAATTATGAAAAAAAAATTTTCTTTCATACATTTTATATTTTTTTTTCAAAGATGTTTATGGCAAGCTACAACGCCACTTTCCTGATTGATTATAAACTTTTAGGCGAACGAAACTTACATCTTTTCCTAGGGGTCTTATAGAGTGTTATCGAGTATTACAACTTCCAAAGATTACTGTTCGAAAACTAATTTAACGTCTGACGAATATCTCTTGTTAGAATACGGTAGCGTAAGCGTTGAAATAATGGACGTTACTATGAATATCGTTTTTGTTGAAGATTGTGGCCGCTGTAACACGAACGTTGATTTTGTCGTCCCCAACCGGGAAACTTCTCTCACAAATGAATAAATAATAGGTGTCTGTACGATGAAGATCGATGGTGCAGAAATAACAATTTTTTGTACAGATAACTTTCTTATAACACAAAGTTATGTTTCTAAATATTATCATATTATACAAACTCCAATTATACGAAACTAAGCCCTAACGCAAATAACAGAGTTGGATTTCAAGAACTAGTAAAACATTGTTTTACGCCATTTTGTTTTCATAACTATTAGAAATACATTTATTAAATATGCAAATACCTAATTGTTAAGAGTAAAAAGTATTATAGATTAAAGTTAAATAATACACTCTGACATTTTGCTTCTTTATCAAACATATTTTTGTATAATATGCATCAGGGTTGGGCATATTTTATTTAAAATAGGACAACAAATGAAAAGTTCTATAAAACACAATAATGTCGAAGGTTGTTACGATTGTCTTATGGAAACTACGCTAAAATTATATTATAATTATTTTATTTAGTGACGACAAACCCTTGAGATGCGATGTAAAACCAAAGATTGATTTACACCCCGTTTGCATTAAACGGCTAAAATAATCATCTAAAATAACAAACTGCTCAAAATACTTTAATGTTTATATTTACAATTAAAAAATGTATTTTTATTTGACGTGTTAAAGCAAATGATAATTTAATTTCAATCACTTTGTAGAAATAAAATAATGAATAACTTCACCTAAAGAAAGAGGTTACTGAAGCAACTAAATTATTCTTCAATTATTCAATTGAACTATGGCAATTTTTGTAGTTTAATGGTTGAACTTCAGCTGCATTTACTATTAAAATTATTCTTGCTTCAAATAGTTCGTTGGAAATTATGGCAAATTACCTCTCCACAGGTGCAGATGATGGCAATATCATATTATATTAGCAAAATGTGTATTTCTGACTCAGTTGACGATGTTGACATTAAATAAATAGAATTTTGGAATTATGGGTATTCGAATACCGAAATAATTTAATAAATAATCAGCTGTTCAGATAAACTAGCACATCGTTATTTCAAATGGTATGTAGCTAGATAAAATAATATATATTGTCTTAATGATCATTTTCCAATTAATTTATTCCCATAAACTTTTCATTTATTCGTTGGTATAGGCAAGAAATCTGCTATTTTCCTTTACTTATTTTATGTTAAGAGATCTTGAATATCTGAATCAATTTTTTTTATTATTACAAAGTTCACTTCGATTGTTGTGCTTCTTGTTAAAACGAAGCCTTTTTTATTGTATAGGAAGCCCGCATTATAGTATGCAGAATAAAAGGATATTGATTGCATCTCACTTCGATGCAATGAGACTGTAATCGTCTTGAAAAATAATCGCTACCATCAAACTGTTTTGTCAAAAATATAAACAAACAATTAAAGTCTTCACATGAAGATGTGAAAAAATTGAATGTATTACATGGATCAACAAATGATAATTCGAAATTGTCAAAAATAATGAAGCTATATCTTATTTGTTATTTATTCATTGTTAACTATATGTATGCATTTTAACGGGCGATATAATCGTTCTTAGTAATGAAAAAATTGAAACTCCCGATAAGTAGACACGATTCAACGTTTGTGCGTGTGCGTGTGTGTGTGTGTTTCGTGCGCGCGCGCGCGAAAAATGTAATCATGGCTGTGTTGATAGTCGCATGAACGCTGTTACAATTGTCATTAAAATTTGACGTAACCATTGCAACAACATCAAACGTTACGACGGTCCTTGCAACGTCCATTGTAAAAGATCTTACGTAACCACATACATATTATTCCTTTATGTTCTGGAGATAGTTTTGTTTACGATTTTGCTATAATAAAATATACCTAAATTGACGTGAACGTTTGATTTAATTTAATTTACGTATATGCATCTACGTTCTAATAATTGTACAAAATATGTAAGCTATGCATAACTTCAACAATTTAGAATGCATACGTAAAGTAAAAGTGGTAGTACAGAGAATAAAAGTTACATGATTCAGGGCATAAAGGAACAACGCGAGTGGGAAGCGATATATTAATTCATAATGCAACGAAAATGTTTTGTGTTCTTTAACAGACTCGAATTTCTACCTTTGCGGCAGGACAATGTTAAGTTTTGCTCCGATTTCTCGACCACGTTATAAGTCCACATGATCCTAATCATTCGAACAATATGTATTTAATTTGTGACGACTGCTGCGACGAATTTCGTAAAAGGAGTTCAAAAGTATTCTGTTTCACACTCGAAAGTTTCAGATCTGTTTTTCCGATCTTGTAAATATATAAATGGACGTAAATAAAAAGTGTTAAAACTGGATGGTCTGGGGTAGATATTATAGTTGAAATGTACTCGAGATTTTCATATAGCATATTGCGTCTGATTAACATTTATTTTATCTTTATTTATTACGATGGTATATTATACTGAGAAAAGTTATAATTGATTACAATAAACTCATTGACCGAAGTTTTCTGTTCGTCATCGTTACAAGTACCAATGTTCTGCATGAGATCACTTTTATTTGGAAGTCCTTGTAAGTATTCTACGACTATCAAAATTTTTTCTATTAAATCTTCTGTGATTGCTAATATCTTTTTTCATACTTTCAGTGCTTCATATTTTAGATACTATTTTACACAAAACAGCTGTCACTTATTTTTACCATTAGTCAAACATTTGAAAAGTCATGTATTTTTCAAAAATGAGATATCAAATAAGAATCTTTTATTTATTTTCGTGACTCCTGTCGATCATTTCGTCTATCTTCTAAAGATCTTACGAGCACAGTTTGGCAACTTAACGATTCAAAAAAATTTGAAGCTTTTGCACAAATGTTAATCATGTGATGCTAATAAACAATTTTTTCTTCTTGCTGAAAACCAGTCCTAGAGGTGAAAACACCCTCTCAAAGAAATCTTAGCTTTTCATATTATCAGATTACTTGTTTACAAAACGTTATGAGACACAGGAAAAAGTTACGTTAAAAGTCGTAGTATTCTTTTTGAATAAGAAGAGTTTGAAATTATGTTTGTTCAAAGTTAAAAATACAATAATGTCGCATGAGAAAAAAGCCTGCATATGTGACTGAAATTATTGGCAACTTTGCACAGGAATAAAAAAAACTGAAGCTGTCACAGCGCTGCACAAAACATAAGGAGGACAACGTTGACTGCATAAAAAGAGCCAGTCTACCTTTGGCAAGGAATATTTAATCGAATAAACTTCCTGTCTGTTACTAAAACTATTCGTCTACAAGACGTGGGCGATTATTTTGTTAATGGTGAAGAAAATGGGAAAAAGCAATTGTCTACTTTGCATAAGTAAATTATTAACATTCGAAATAAAGAAATACCTTTCTTTGAAATATGAAACACAATGAAAAATACACCGCTCTTCGAATCGAATACAAGCTGGAGCCCCAGTTCAAAGAAAACTTCAGTAACGAAAAAATACGTAATCTACTTGGCTTCATTAGAGGAACAAGATTATAAATATACAATAGTTGGATAATAACTACTGTTCAACGTCGCTAATAACCTTGTCGTTGATGCGACGTAAAACTATTAATAATAAAAATGTTTCTCTTTTTATTACGTCTATTTATAGTCGCATCAACATTTAAGTTATTAGTGACTGTAAGATATTTTAACAAATTACAACATTTCCAATTCAGTATCTAATAACATTTCTTAAGACATGTTATTATGGTGAAAATTAATATCTTCCAAATATTTAATAATATTTTTTAAGTTATTTGGATTATCAATAGTTTCTTCTGGCGGCCTATGTCTATGCCTATGCCGCCAGAAGAGACTATTGATAATCCAAATAAGTTAAGAAATACTATTAAATTTTTGTGAAAGATATTAATAAGATTTATATTATCTTATTTTATTAAGATATTAATTTGTACCACAACAATATGTCTTAAGAATTATTATTAGATACTGAATTAGAAATATTATAGTTCGTTAAAATACTTTACAGTCGCTAATTACTTAAATGTTGATGCGACTATAAATAGGCGTAATTAAACATAGATGATTACTCTTAAAATAATCACTTTAACCTCTTCGAACCGAATTTTTCTGATTTGGAACTTCTTGTTTCTGTTAGAAATCAATATTACCTACCTGCGGGGGGGGGGGGCGAGTGTATATCGAATCTGAAACTTGCGTATTAATATTTAAACCACCTCCATCTTTTTCAACGTGTTACACATATATTTTTATTATAAGAATTTATTCTTATTGTATACTTATTTATAAATATATGTTTTCTTATTCTACATGATATTTTGCAAAGCACAATTTTAATAAGAGACATCTTGACTCTTATTCAAATTTTTCTATTTTGTAAATACGTAGATGATCTCCCATATGGTAATTTGCATTTTATATTATATTCTACAATGTATTTAATACTCTTTACAAGTTTTCCTCTATTAATCCCTCTTCTTTCTGGTAAGGATTATTTATTATTTATTATTATCCATGCATTGAACACGGTTGTACGAAGCACACGACAAAAAACTTTTATGAAAAATATAATTCCAATATAAATATTTTCGGTGGCGATCTAATGGTGAAAATGAAAAAACCTAATGAGACGTACATATCTGTTCCATAAAAGTCAGACAGTCTCAATATTGAAAAACACTAATGAAAACATGATGTTTTAAAATGTTATTTAAACAGAAAAATTGCTTTGTACAACAAACTGGAAGGTTCTAATACTTTTAAAGAAAATTGTTCAATTGTCAGTGCAAAGAATGAAATTGAGACTCGCTCTACACGTATTGCCTACATGAAAATCGTCTTGTAGGTTACTATGTTGTTTACTGTCCTAGTGGCTGATCAGGAGTAGCAATATATATTGCATATGTATGCAATACATACACATGCTTACACATGTACACTTACATATGTATGTATAGTGAAAATAACACATGTCCCACACCTATCGCCTAATCACACCTATTGTCCTACAGAGGATCACAAACATTATTGGGACACACTTTATATTCTCATCGGTAGACTACGGGTTTCATGCATTTATAACAAAAATAAGTGGATCGAGTGCGAAATAAAAAAAAACACTTAAAGAATTTAAAAATACAGTTGTATTATTGTCATTTGATTACAAAATATTCAGAAAAGAAATAAACGTTTATGTAACTTCGGCATTTTGCAATCAACGTAGACAATTTTTGTTTTCCATAAAAATCCGCAGTCTACTCGTCAGGGTCGAAAGGGTTAAATACTGTAATTTGTTCCATTCCATTCCTTCATAATAATATACAAAATATATTGCTTTATCCTATTAATCTATCATACTAACAATGTCTTAATTCTTGCAAACTAGATGTTTGCTTTTGTGTGCCCAATATTAAAAAGTCATATGACTGTGTTGTTGAGAATCAGGAAAAATACTTTCGTTCGAAAGTTTGCCCTTGGAATATGTAAAATAAATTCATACTTGCATACACTAAATGTATGCGCCACTTAGATTAAGAAAATTGTTATGTTACTGTCCCAACATAATATTATGTAACGCCTAAATTGGTCGTTTATTAAATTAACCGTCGATTTCTTAAAAAAAAACATGCTCGTACAAGTCTTGAGAAATCTGACCCCGAAATGGTCCATTGGCTTGCTTGGCCACAGTAAAAAAATCCAACTTGTTTCGTTAATGTTCCTGAAACGGTTAATACATACATACGCTTATTAAATTTTTTGCTCGACATCAGCTTCGATTTTGCCAGCTTTCCCATTACCTTAATCCTTCTTATTCCACTTTTTTGCTTTTATCATATTTATTTATTCAGCGAAGTATGTATTCCTTCTACGTACAGGCTATAAGTAATGCGCAAAAATTTTGATCGCAATGAATCTAATTAGGTTTTGTAAAGGAGTTTGATAAAAAATCAGACTGTTTTTTTAAATAATGACAGATATCTCCTATAACTTGGATAACATCCCGTAGTTTAACCTGATATTATGTACAACACGATAAGTGCTACAGTTACACAAGTTTCACGATACGTTTGAAAACTCAGACAATAACGATTGTAAAATGAAAAAGAATTAAGAGATTTGAATATAGTCAATTATAATTCAATATTAAATGTCTGAACCGTTATTCTATTTCGAATTTAATTTCTATCAATCGAAAGAGCATGATACTCTTTACAAATCCTACAAAACCGTAACGTTTAAATTTTTATAAAATTATAAGGACAACTCACCTTATCCTACCATTTTGATTATTATTGTTCTACATTTTTGAGTTTTGGCAAGTAAACTACAATTATCAGTATACATTAAAGTACTTAATTTTATACTGGTGGAGATTATTCATAAACAAATAAAACCATTACCGTTCAGTTCATTCCGACGTTTCATTTGAGTTAAGTCGGGGATATTATCATGCTACATAAATCACTTGAAATGAAGAAATTCGTTATTTCTTTACCCAGTGGCACCTCGAGTAAAGCAAGAAGAAACAAAAGAATTCATCAAAACAGGGACGAAGACGCTGATTGCATTCCCTGTAGCCTGTAGTTCCTGGAATCTTCTGAAGAATTAGATACGAACAATGTAAAAATTAAATTTATGTATATCTGTTTAAGCTAACAACAATGGCAAAAATGTTTCTTAACCCCCTACACTACTATTCATCGTTTCTTCATTCTTCTTCATTCTTCAGAATTTCATAATAGAAGAAAGTATATATTTATTGTATGGTTATGTTTTCTCGAAAGGCTATTATATCGATTACATCAAAATAGAATTTTATTTCGGTTTAAAGGAAATTAATAACATACATATTTATTTATCAAGAGTCTGAATCGATATTGTAGGGCAAGGGATTAAATCTATATTTCCTGTTATGAATTGAATTGCTGTTCAATGACTATCGTGTTTAACTTAGGAACTTTATTTCAGCAGCGTTCTTTGAGAAACAATTACTGACAACGTATCCAATATTGTTTATAAACATAATAGTCTGAACATAATACTCTAACAAATATAATGGCCAGAAACCACTTTTTTCTGTGGCCTCGACTTCACCTTCTTATACTTAATCAATTGTAATCTCTTACTTTAAATTGACGTTTCCGAGACGTCATGCGATTCTTGAAGCTGTTCATTACGTGTTTCCTTACACTTTCTGTCTGCTTGTAATAATATCTATTTTTCTGTGTGTTTCGTATGCCCTTTTCAAGCGAATAAATAATAACAATATACATAGAAATTGAATAAAGTCAATCAAGTGTTTACTAGGGTTTATACGAAAACTGACTGAATTTTTATAGAAAATCAAAATAACATTAAAACAGGAAAATGTGTATATGTATTTTAAAATTTCCGGTTTGTTTGGCATTTGTGAAACTACAAAAATATATTGTAACAAAATGAAACAATAGCCATACAATGTCGAATGAATAAAAACAAACTAAAATAACAAAACTCCGTACAAAATGTACATTATAAATTTTTATTTAATTTAGTATTTTTTCGGGAAATATGATTTCAAAAAACATAAAATGTTCACTGAACAATATCTTAATCTTGTAACCCGATAGGATTTCAAGTTTTTAATTCGAAAACAGCTGTTTGCTTTTGAAATAGGAAGTCTCACGAATGCTTATTAAAGTAAGCATCCATTATTTATCAACTCAACTTACTCATACTTTGTGTTTGTGTTTATAAAAAGTAAAAGTCAATTTTACATCGTAAATGAAATGATCGTAAAAATTTCTGGAATAGTGGCTTAAATCCAATGTTTTGGACTTGTGCGATTTTCATTTCAAGTTATACTATTATAAGTACTACATTTTTAATTCATTTTCTTACAATAAAGCTACATTCTGCTCCCAAGTTTCGGTAAAGTTATTACATAAAAGTTCCGATAGTGCGATATTAAGAAAGTGGATTTAATTCACTTGTCAACTAAGGGGCTCATATGAAGTTAAAATTGAACATTATTTTACGTGAGAATGTGGTACAATGACATAAAGAACGCTGACGTATCTGAGACATCGTTGTACGTCAAAGGTATGTTTACGTCAATAGCACATTTTAGTCCGAAAAATCGAGATTAAATCGTGGGACAGGAAGTTAATTATGAATTGCACAAATATTTTTATACTACCGCTTTCATCGGTAGCTTCACAGACGAACACGATAAATATATCACGTTCTTCTGGCGGCACTCACGCATTTGATGTCAGGTACTTTGGTACTATTCAGAACGCGTAATTCAATGTTAACCCTCGTGGTCGGATCTGTGGGTTGATTAACAGGACCCTACATAATTAATCGCGGCCGTAGTAATTAAGTTAGATAGCTACATATACAGCCGCAGGCTTTCTTTGTTCAGGCGATATATCAAGCGTATCCGAAATCCGGGGATAACTGCAAAGTATGTGACCCTCATGCGAAAGTAAATCGGCAGTTAAACATACAAATTACTTTGAAGGAAACATTCGACCAAGCATGGGTCCAACTTCCAACTAACGAGGGTCATTCGCAGCTCCTCGACGTGAATGATTACTCTAAAAAAGAGCGTCAAACATTGGTTCAAATGCCAAATCATTTCATGAATCATAATTCATGTTTCATGTTTGTAAAATTGCTTAAAAAAATAGTAATTGTCACATTGGTGTAACCCTTCGTAAAAAGTAGTAGAAAATGTTTAACCCTCAAGCATTGTAAACCGTCTATGAGACTACTATCAATTTTCATGTATATCTATTTCAACGTTGATAATAACTAATTATCATGAAACGTACGTACGTTTTTCAGCACAATTGCTGTTGTAAACAATTGAATTTGGCCTTTATTCATATACAATGGGTAATCGAAATATTAACAATGATATAATTATTGTACAATTTAATATAATATAATATAGTATAATGTAATATATAAAACAATTTAAATGAAAGTTTTGCTACTCTGAATTCTTAGCGTTTTTGTACGAAATATTGATGTTTGCAAACTATAAATACACCTTTAGCAGCATTGTACACAACATCAGTCATCAGATAGCTAAAAAATATTAAGAGTCGGTGATACCTCTTTTAGCAATGATATGAATTTTAATATCTATGTTATTTAACACTAAACCTACCACCACCGGTCAAAATGATCGGTTCCAGATTTTTTATTTTACAATTACTGAAATTATAAACATGTTTTCGTGGGAAATGATTAAATAAATATATTTAGTAGAGCATGTATTATAATACGAACCGCACAAAATCCAAATAAATTCAATCTCGTCATTTTTATAAGACAACATATATCAGTTACTTTTAAGGCTCGACAGATTTAGTGTTAAGGATAATCATCACAAGTGTGAGTTTCTGAAGTTTCGAGAAACGAAAAATTAAATTTAAAGTAAGAACTTGAAAAGTACTTCTTCATGAATCAAGTAAAACCCCATAAAAACATATTCCCTAGATCCTAACTCCAAATGATTGCCATTCATAAAATATATGTGTAGTAAAAACTTTTCTAATGATTAATAAAAATTGTTCAAGTCCGCACAAAAAAATCTACAAACAGAAAAGTAAGTAGAAACATAATTTTTATATTAGTTCACGATAAAATAAAATATTATAAGTAATTGTTGAATCGTTCTATATAAAACGGGTGTAACTTAAATGACAAAGAATTTATATTTTCATAATAGTCTTGTCTTATTTACCTAAAAACAATTATTAAAATACAAATTGATAACACATAAAAATAAATTGATTGGTTGAATAATTTTTAGGTATTTTGCATGGCGATTTGAGAAAAGTTCACCAAATTTTTCTTTATTTTACATTGCAGAGTAATGTATCCATTTGTCTCAAATAAAATTAACAATAACTAGGGGAACATATTCTTTAAATAATACAATAGTTAATCTATGTAAAACAGTCGATCTTTACCACAAGTTACATGAGTTACCTTCTTAATAACGACGTAATAAGCAAGTATTTTGTGTATATAAAAGTGTCAATAAACAATTAACAATAAATAAGTAACAATTAATTTCTTGCTCAAACTAATAAATTAATTCATTCATTCAATTAATTAATTTAATGTAAGCAAATCCGTAACTAAAAACATTATTGACCGGCATAATTTTTAAAAATATCTATAGTCCATGGCTAAAGATTTATTAATCAACAAATTGGCCGAGTAACGTTATCTATAATTTCGTCTGAGATTATAATGCAAACGAAGATTTCTAAGTTTCCTTTTGGTACAATTATTGAAAATTCTATTGATAGGCTTAGGTACAGCAATAATATACATTATTCCAAAAAATAAAACAAATCTACTAATTCTCATGTTTGTAAAACTTCATAGGTATGTCAATAAAACTATTTCGTTTCACATAACTCTTTTATTTTTTGTATTATATTAACATAACAATTTTTATGTTTGGTATATGCGATGATAAAACCTTACTTGCACGAACGTCATATAGGAAACAGTACGAACGGTCGATCGTCTACGATAGTTATTGGGTAGACAACAAACATGGACGTGTGTTAATGTTCGCTCGAATAAAACCAGTGATTGTAGACGTTAACACTTTGACGGCCGAGCTTTCCGCGCAGAATCGTTTTGCATACCGCCGCCAGTTGCTGCAAACACTTGTTACGGCACCTACTGGAATACGTATACTTGATCTTTAGAAACTGGTCAAACCATCATCGTTAATTCCAATGTCGTATGATGAGTATTTACAATGAATGTCGGAGGCACTCTGCAAACACGCGGTAAAGGACTGAAACGTTGCCAAGAAAAAATGCTGGAAAAGTGTTAAACTAGAAGTCACACATACACACATGACACACTGGCCGTCAAAGTAATGGTGCGCAAACCGCGGTAAATGAGGTACATCGAAGGAACGTGAGCGTTACGCAGATATTACATCTGGTGCGAAACAATTAACACTTGACTCGCGGGTGTTTCATCGCGGTGCTAACTTCAGGTACCGGAAATGATCCGCGGAAGCCCAATAAAACGTCGATAAGCCTAGAAGGTACTGTCCGTGCCTGACAAGAAGTCCCGCAGGACGGCACAAGGGCAAATAAGGGCCCTCGTTCGCTCCGTCTAACCCCTCCTCCATAGTCCAATGCCTAGAGTTTGACGTCACACGCTGCATAGTATGCGCGACCGTTTTAGCCAATACAGCAGCTAGAGGCGTGCACCTTCCACTCTGACCAATCAGCCCCGCATTCCTTTCGCGGGACTTCTTGCGCGGCACGCACAGTAGATACGATTCAACGAGCTTCCGGCGAAACGTTCGCAATTTCAATCGCGCGGCAACGATAGACACTAACACGGATTACGAGCACCTGTTCGCGATTCTAACTGACTTTCTAACGGTAAACGATCTAAACTTTATTACAGAATATAAAATACATAAGCATGATTATGCGGCGTTGTCCTTCGAAGTCAAGAACATTTCGACCAGTTTGATCAAGTTTTCGATACCCTCCAAATAATTTACATCAAGCGTGTTTCGATCCTCCGTCGGGAAGACATGCGTGAAGTCGATCATATTAATTCTAACCCAGTTCAGCTTCTCCTCCGAGGAGCTACTGAGTTCGCTGAGCAGGGCGTCGTAATCCTTCTTCATCTGAATAATGTCGTCGTCGTAGTTGTTGCCGTAGGAATGCGTGCGACAAAGCCGATCCGCTCTGAAATCGGAACTGCAGGATCCGCTTCTGTTCATGGCCTTTTCTTTGCCCGTCGACTCGCATTCGCTACTCAAACTGATACTCCGTTTGATGCAGTGTACCCTCTCGGCCGTCTGATTTCGGTCTGTTTCGACGGTCTGGCTCGTTCCAGAGTCACGGGTACCCTCGCTCGCCTCTTTGAACGCATTTCTCGAGGTCGCGGTCGCGTCATCGCTCGCGGTGGAAAATGAATTGGTTACGTGACTGGTCGGCGTTGTTCTGTCGGTGGTGTTCAGGTTATTCGGATGTAAGTAATGCCGCAGTCTTTTCGCGTCATATGCCACCAACAGTGAACTAGAATAAAAGCGGAACAGCCGCTGGGTACGAAAGAATAGTAAGATCTTCCACAGGAAAGAGAGAAGTTGCACGATCAATTGACGGCAGGGCGGTCTTTCTGGACTTATGTTCAGGAACAATTTCAGCGCTGCGCAGGAAAAAAAGGGATTGTTCGATGTACTTGATCAAGACAAAATATGTATATAGTGTTCTGGAAAATTTTGTTGTGTACAGCGGCGGTCAAAAGAAAGTTTAAGATTGATATTTTTGTACACGTGTATCAGTAACTTTAGCACTAGATGGGGTCTCAAATGTTGATACCATCCCGCCACACCTATACGATGTCAAACTGCTTTTGTTTATTCGTCTGTTTTCACACAATGCGTTAACAATCCATTTTGTTCGGCACGTGCAGCGGACAAAAGTAAGTTTAAAGTTTTTTGCATTGTAATAATATTAACAACTGCATAGTAAACATAATGTCGATGTTTCCCTTCATTTTTGTGAATACATTGACTTTAATTAACATCTGCATCCTTAGTTACACAGATGAATAATAGAACTGATTCGAGTCGTTTATCGTTCAGCAAGATATTAAACCCCAACACACTTCATAGGTGACATCTAATTTTTTTTTAAGGAAAAAATATTTAAAAATTCAAGTGCCCGCCACAATCCCCAGATCTCAATCCCCTTGAAAATCTCTGGACAATTTTAAATAACCATGTTCCTTTAAGTGCTCGTAAGAACAAAAAAAAGTATTATTTTGGAAATACTTCAAAACACTTCAAACAAAATCTACTATATATGAATATAATACCTTTTTTTAAATAGAATTGAATTGTATTCTTTTGTAACCAATACTTAAGCCTTAAATTAAATGTAGACAGAGAACAATAAATATCAATTTTCTTAAAAAGAAATTTTAATTATTGTAGCCATGAACATAATCGTACGACAAGAGGTTAATTGTAAGTACATATACCAAACAGGCTATAAGCTGCAATAGAGATCCTACAAAGTAATAAAACTAGCAAAATATTTGAATATGATAATTATAATCACAAAAATGTAGAATTAAACTTACTTTTGTCCACCCAGTTTCTTTATTTGTTTTATTATTCTAAATAAATTATTAATTTTCTATCCTCTTTTGTAGTTCATAAAAAATGCATTACTGTTCTAAAATCATATTTCAGTTGGTAAAAATTATGGTAGTTCTATAAATTACTATTTAAACTTTCTTTTGTCCACCACTGTACTAGACACAGTACTGCTCAGAATTATTCCAACAGAGACTTCGCAGTTTCCTCTGCTTTGTGAAACGAAAGAAAAGTATACCACGTTATTATTCGCATCAATCACTCTTCGTTGTAATTAAGATATTTATTTTATTGCATAAAATGGTTATTGTTGCATGCATGTATTTTAACACTTTGAGGACCCGTAATAGATATTTGTATTTTTGATACTTGTATTTGTACCTAAATATTTATTGTATTGTCAGAAGTGAAGAAGATCCTATATATTCCCTATATATAAGTACAAGTATATTTATGTACTTATACATACTTTTTCATATTTTATATAACAGTCGGAACACGGGTTCTTCAAATCTATATTAAAACGTTTTTATATTTATATTTTTAATAATGTATGTAACATATTAGCTAGAGATATCTGGTAATTTTAAATACATACAAAATTATAGCAAAGACGGTGAAACAGAAGCGTCCGCGGGGTTCGATACTTGCATACGAAAATATTTTTTTCCGTTTTACAATTTTAGAAACGCTTAAATAATAAATACAGATTAATAACGATAAACGAATTTCTTTTAATACGTGCAATAACAATTTAGCAAATAATATGTTTCTACACTAATATGATACTGAAATGTTGTTTTAAATATTGTCAATTTCTGTATACAATTTCTCGTTGATTTATCGACAAAATTTAAATAACATAATTTTAAAAAAATACAAATTCTTTCTACAACCAGACGTGATTTTTCTGAAATATTTGATTGCATTAAGTTGTACTTAACTTATGTAAATACCACCAATGAATGAATGTTATTGAGGATTAGTTTTCTTACAAAAGATATTTCATAATATAAATAAAATTGCTTTTCCAAAGTTAGTAGAAAGTACGTGAGTAGAGTAAACAACCATTAATTAATTTTTTTTTGTGTATTTACCACATTTATAACAACTATCATGTAGCATCATCTGTAAGTACTCTAACTGAAATAGGGTAATGCAATAAAAAATATATTTCTGATAAACATTTTCCAGTTTATAAAACGTATCTTCTTCGGAAACATAAAGCTTCGTCATTGTAACTTCGATAACGTAACGTACATAATATGAATTGTTTACATCTTTAATAATACTTTACATACATTATTGAAAATCTGGACATTATCACGTCACAGAAATCTGTTAAAATTGTAGTAGCACAATTTGAGTCCTTCTCTTACCAGATTTGCGCGAAAAATAGCAGTTTTTAAGATGCTAAATATCTGAAGAATTGTTCAGTCTATGAGCAATGGCGGAACCAATAGGCGCCCAACGAACATGGAAATGAAGCTTTAGGCCAGAATTCTTTGTTCTACGCGTCCACGATGCGCGTCCCTTTTTTGTTTCTCCCCGCTTAGAGCCATAGTCGCGTGCGGATATGCAACATGTAGTTGACTATTAACGAAACATGTGTACCTTTGTATTGTATTGTGTTGTATCATATACGTTACTCATTAAATATCCTCATATATATATATATACATTCAAATGTGTATGGTTTACTTTGCGTATAATCCCAACAATATCATGTACAGGTTTTTAATATTATACACCTTGGAGTGGGCGCATCGTTGTAAAATTCATAGCATTGATAGATTTTTGCATGTCAGACTTCTTTACGGACATTAATAAGAATTTAACTAACCCCAATTCTTCAACGCTTTTAGTTCCTTATTGGTTTTCCGGATGTGCACTGCTCAGAAATGCCTCAAAAATATCCATTTTGGGAATGCTTATTAAAATTAACATATTTTATTAAAAATGAAGATATCTTTACACCTTCTCTTACTACACTATAAAATGTATATCGTTTTACATGAAGACAGGAAAAAACTTACAGGCTACAAAAATCTTTTACAAGTTACTATAAAATTTCTATGTCAAAAAAGCAACGGCTAATTCTTAACATAAAATTGCTTTCTATATGTTATTGTTGTATCATTTTTTGATTAATAAAATACCTTTGTCTTACTTTAATCAGTATACAGGGTGTTCAATAAAACCATTCAAAATTCATACACCACATCGGGCATACAATTCTGACAATGAATAAAAAAAGCACTAGTAATGGGTCGAAAACTCGATCATTTTCAAGATATAGTCATTTCTAGATTTATGTTAGTATCACCTTTGACTTACTATTGACTTTCACATATCGTATGTAGACGTTCTTCTCGCTGTTTATGAATTATTTTCTAAATATCCTCAATCAAATTCCATACATACTTCATAATAGATAACGGTGACAAACGTGCGTGGAAATGAATGAAGGACATGTGAAATGAAGCCAGTATTATTGGGAGCTGAAAAGAAGTCACTTGAAAGAAATTCGGGAAGGGCCCGCTCCGAGTCACACGTATTTTCGTCTGTAGCGAATTATTGGCTACAGCAAACACACATACTACGTAGCGGTTGTGCCGTCAAAGATTAAACATTGGGACTACAGAGTAAACGCAGTGTCGTCAGTCAGGGGAAATTGAGGGGAATACAGCTGCCCTCTCTCTCTGCCATTACCTTCTGAATCACAACGCAGACGCAGACGCAACGCGAATTAGGCTTGCACATCACGTCACGTGACCGGTCCGTGTCGGAATCGTGGGAATCATGGACCTAAAGGACGGTGCCTAGTTCTGCGGGATTAAAGCGAAAGACGGAAGTTAAGTATTAAAAGTGGCGTCCTTGCAAGTATACTTTGATTAATCCATTTTTTGGTCAGCGATATTTGCTTGCTCTCACTGAAGGATTGTTCGGTCCACAAATAGTGGCGGAGCCAATGGGCGCCCGGCGAGCGTGGAGGGGAGCCTTTGGGCAGCTTGTTCTTTGTTCTGCGCGCCTGCGATGCGCGTTCCCCTTTCGTAGAAATACAGACGCGTTCGGATGTGCAACATGCTTTCGATCGTTCGAGAAGCTCGTGTACTTTTGTAACATATTACATTCTATCATATATTCTTTCATATACATTACTGAATAAATGTCTTTATATATATACACACACTCAGTCACGTGTGGTTTGCCTTGCGAATAATCCCAACAATGGTTATGGGCCCAGAAACGTGTAAAGTAAGACATAACCTATAAAGACCACGTGCTCGGTGTAAGACAAAAATGGAATCGCAAGGTGAATTAGTGGGTGAAAGAATGTATAGCAGAGGTGAACTGCAGATAACGAAATTATCTGACAGAAACTATCGCTCATGGAAAATAGAGTTGAAATGGCTACTACGATCCAAAGGTTTAGGGGATCTCGTATCGAGAGATGTCGGTCCAAACGAGAACGCTACAGAATTGGAAAGAAAGGCATTTGTTGTCACAGAATAAGAGGAAATAGTGGTGGTGGAACACACTATTCAGACGAGAGGAAGACGAAGACCGAAAAAGGTTATTAAAAATCCGTACGGAAGAAAGGGCAAACCAAAGGCAAATGAAGAACAAAAGGATTCACTTTTGAAAGTCGAAAGCAGTGATTGGAGGGACAGCGACATGGAAGCAAATATAATAGAAATCATTGAACCTAAAAGTCTCAGTGAGGCACTGGAATCTCCACAGGCCAGTGAGTGGAAGGAAGCGATAGATGATGAGTTAAGTTAAGTTTCGGAGCAGTGTTTACAATGAATAGTTTTTCTTGTACACCCTGTATATCTGTAATGCATTGACAAGATGCGACGAAACATACCATCAATTGCCTGTCGTAAAATATATAACAAATGTCCGCTAATGTTACAAAACTGTAAGCGCCCACTCGAAGGTTAAACTTTAATGAGTTCGAAAAAAAAAAGGAAAAAATATGCTTGCCGCAAAGAAGAAACGTGGAAGATATTATAATGCACGCAATAAACCCCTTACCGTACTTTGACGAGTCTGACTCGTGATGAGAATTTAGGGCCAAACGTAAATGTCACGAGTCTGACTCATATTCAAAAGTTCGAGCCAAACATGAATGTCACGAGTCGACATTCGCTTCTTTCGCGAACATTTATGGACACCGCTTGGGCCCAAATTCTTCCGAGTTAAAAAGTACGACGAGAGGTTAATTAAACTTGTACGATAATACTAAACATTTTTCACAGCAATGTTCGATTGGGAAAACAATTTTTCAAATAAATATCGTTGTATAATAATGTAACCTACAGGCTTGACATGCGAAATGGTCATATGTTGCAAGTGTAACATTCTGGAAGCTTTAAACCATTGAGTAATTATGAACAGTACTATGCGTTCGTTCCGTAAATCATCGTATCGGCAAGACAATTATACTTATATAACTATCGAAATCTTAGACAACCATTTTTTATTATGACTAGAAAGGTACATTATCGACCAAAAGTTTTGAACCATTTGGCAAATTGGTATAGACGAAAATGTACTAATTAAATTTTGAAGGGACCCAGATCTTAATTTATAAAAGGTTAGAACAAAAAGTTTTACTGGCTGTATTAGCAAATATTAATTTTGAACAGTTTGAACAGTTCTAAACTATTGGCCAATTGTGTATAGAGTGAGCTAATAAAAAGTTCTGCTGTCCATATCTTCGCAAATATAGAAATAAAAATAACATGTGACCAGTAAATTTTACTTAATCAAAAATGCCCTCGAACAGTACTAGAAGATTTCATGCAAAGTTTCAACCCTCTACCTTAGCGATAAGGTAGTTGTAAGAAAAAAATTTAAGTTATTAGTTTTTCGTCTATTATCTTTATTTAATTGCAGGCAAAAATTATAACTAAAATCAGTCGCATAGCAGGTGCCAAAACATGTGTTAGGCATTTTCCGATTTTTTGCTTGGAGATTGATGTATAAAAATTTGAAAATTCGAAAATTTGGAAATTTCAAAGAAAATTTCAAATCATATCAATATAAACATCTAAATAATAAAAGTTCAAAAGACACTACTCGTACACATACAGATTTAGTCTATAGTATTACATTGCTTGTACATGTAAGTATATTAATTATAGTAGTAACATATTGTTATAAAATTTGATACTAAATCTTTCTAGATTTTTTATTAAGACGCGTCGGAGTTGAGAAACGTAAGAACCTATATTTTGTCATTTTACACGTGAAAAAGTAATTTCCATTTATGAATTTTAGTAATTGCCTTATTGGGTATGCATATAAAACGATTTAAAACGTTTGTATACAGGGTGTCCCGGTTAAGTGAGTACAGCAGGATATCTCGGAAGGAGTTGTAGTTATTAAAAATGTGTTCGTACAAAAGTTGTTTGGTAGGACGGGCTACATCATGTAGTAATAATTGTTTTCTTGTGGGTGGAGTAGTAGAGGAGATCTGAAGGTCAAACTAATTTTCTTAAATGGAATGCTATATTTTTTTCTTCAGAAAGTAACAGCTGGCACTAAGACAAATCCAAAGAGGTGCTATAATGTAGTATTCTGAGTTCGATAAAGGTAAATTGTTAGCTTATGTTTACGTTGTGCATCGGCTGACGGCAGACAGCTAGCAACCGCTGCTGAGCAGCGTCGAATGCGTCGATATCAAGTTACTGCAATTATGATATTATAAACAGAGATTGAAGATTATTGCTAAAGCCATAAAGTATCAATTGCAATTTTCACTTACTAGTTAAATAATTTTTTATCCTTCTACATGTTCACCATCATTGGAAATACATATTTGTAATCTTTTTAAAAATTGTTTCTCAACACTTTTTAACATTTCCTCTGATATTGATCTGCATGCGGTCGTAATTCTTGTTTGTAAATCATTTACGTTTTCTACTGGTGTCTGAAAGACTATTTGTTTTAAATAGCCCCACAGAAAAAAATCACACAGAGAAAGATCTGGCGACCTTGGAGGCCATGCAATTGGTCCGCCACGTCCAATCCATTTATTTTCGAATTTAATATTTAGCCAGTTACGAACTGCTATAGCATAATGGGCAGGAGCTCCATCTTGTTGAAACCAAAGATTTTGTCTTTGTATTATTGGCATTTCATCCAAAGTATCAGATAATTCTGTTTCGAGAAATCTTAAATACGATGCTGCATTTACGTTCCCTTCAAAAAAGTAGGGTCCAATTATTTTGCGATTATGGATACCGCACCACACCATAACAGATTTTCGATATTGAATGTTGCATTGTTTAATCCAATGCGGATTTTTAGCTGACCACATCCTTGAATTCTGATGGCAAATTACACCGTTAGTATAAAAAATGCTTTCATCCGTTATCATCAAATTCCGAATAAAATTTCGATCATATGCAGTTTTATCGAAAATCCATAACGAAAATTCTATTCGTGGTCCAATATCGCGAGGAAAAATTTGTTGCACGTCCGTTGCCTTGTAAGCTTTCAAGTTATGCTTCTTAAGAATTTTATGAACAGTCGTTTTTGAGAGTCCACAATTGGCTGAAACGCTACGAATGGATGTTCGAGGATACGTGTTGAAAGCGGCCAAAACGTTAACTTCATTGTCTTCAGTCCACAAAGAACGTCGATATCTCCCTTGTACAACACTTCCAGTGTTCTTAAATAACTCAACAACTTTTCGGATAACTGATGCTGACAGCTTTGGTGTATCCGGATGCCGTTTATGGAATTCACTACTGACTTGTCTGTATGATTGGTATCCATCACCCCGTAGAAGAACTAATTCTACCTTCTGTTTAACAGTTAGAGACATTTGAATGTATTAAATAATCACACAACACACTGAAAAGATTAAACAAAACAGTCGCACTAAAAGAACTGAACTGAAGTAGTACACTAAAAGAACTAAACAGAACAGTACAATAATGAAACAAAAATAATAACTATGAATTAAAATGTCTGATACTTTGACTTCTTCACTCACTGAATGCACTTCTCAAACTAATTTGTCGACCCGGATAGAACTAATGAAAACAGCACGTGGGAAATAAATTCGAACTTTGTTTACAATATTGGGTCTTATCGCAGTAACTCGATATCGACGCATTCGACGCTGCTCAGCAGCGGTTGCTAGCTGTCTGCCATCAGCCGATGCACAACGTAAACATAAGCTAACAATTTACCTTTATCGAACTCAGAATACTACATTATAGCACCTCTTTGGATTTGTCTTAGTGCCAGCTGTTACTTTCTGAAGAAAAAAATATAGCATTCCATTTAAGAAAATTAGTTTGACCTTCAGATCTCCTCTACTACTCCACCCACAAGAAAACAATTATTACTACCTGATGTAGCCCGTCCTACCAAACAACTTTTGTACGAACACATTTTTAATAACTACAACTCCTTCCGAGATATCCTGCTGTACTCACTTAACCGGGACACCCTGTATACAGCAAAAAAAAAAATAAAAATTTAACGAAGTAAATCACTTGCACTTCCAAGAATATAATTACGGCAGAAATTAAGTATCGGTCTACAGAACTAATATTAACATTCTGAACGTGAATTCAAGTCCCATTCAAGACTTACAATTTTCTTACCGTCATTTATAATATGCTTTGATACATTCACTAAAGTGAACAGTATTTACATAAATCTATTCTGAATATTTAATCCTAAAATACAACTGAAAGGGTATAGCCGGATACGGAGGTCATTCAATAGGGCATCAAGAATAAACATACTGTGTAAAATTTCAACCCCATATCTCGATCGGGAGGCTAGTTATCCCCTTTTTGATTTGTTGAATTTGGCGGTAATCAGCGCGTCAGCATGCGTATTCCACATATAGGAAATATAGATGGCGCGTACGAGACCTGACCGCGTGAGTTTTTGTCTTACCGTTCTCCGGCGAGCGATTCGAATATTGTACGCTGTCGAGTAACCACGTTTTTCTTCTTTTCCGCACTATTGTAAAGCGTTACTTTGATTATAATAAATACTTTTACTTTTCATCATACAAATAATCATTTTCTATTCGGTCCTCGACGAATAAATCCAACATGATTTATTGAATTGGGTATCCGGAAGGAGAAAATTAAAAGGTCGGGACGACAATTTGAATATCCACCAAGACGAGGTGGATACCGTGGCCGTGGCCGCGGATCATCGTTAGAGCGTGGCGCTCACGATGCGCGAATACTTGTATACTCGCAATATGAGGTACCGCAGAGATATGAAGAAGAGAGGGTTCAACGGAATTTCAAACCTAAGGCTCCGAGACCGAAAACTCAGGCGAACTTGCGGCCTCCAAAAGTAGAGAGGGAGAAGGTTTAATTGGTGCTGAGGGCCGTCCTATCGCCCAGGAGCAAGTGGTCTTCCCAGCTTTTTCAGCCTTGCCGAGTTTGGCCATACAAATACATCAGAGTGTGTGTGTTGTGGACAATGGCTTTAGTAGACGTGTCACAGAGTCTGCGTTTCATTCTTATTGCGCAGCTATTACTTTTGCACGAATACTTAAGATCAAGAAGATGACTGGAGCGATACTCCAGCATAGTGAAGAAGCTTTGCAAATTCCTGCCGCATTAAATTATTATTTGAGCGGTTTTGAAATTAAATGGACGTGACGTGAAAGTGAAATTTAACAGATTGCAATATGTAACATCGGATGACGATGCTTTTTTTTATGTTGTAAATGTTGAGGAACGAGATTGTAATTCGCGCCGTTATATGTAACGCGACACGTGCAAAGCACACGTTTTTGTAATCTCATTGGACCGGCGTACGAGAAGTCAACGGCCAAGTCAACGGCCTTTTAATAAAATTAAAAACGTTCGTGAAACTATATCACAGCAAGATTGTGGACATGGTGATTTTCGGCGTACCGGATGAAACGATCGCCAGGCCATTGAGATCAGGCAATTTTGCACCGAGACGTGCAAAGTTAGCAATCGAAGCTTCTGTTTCTTTTGTTACAGCTATGGATAAACCAACAGCGACTGCACAACTAGACCCAGATCCTGGATCTACCCTAGTCAAACCAAAAATCAATAGAGGAAAAGTATCTAAGGCAAAGTCGTCGGAAAAAGTTTCGACGGAATCTTGGTCGTAAACAGAATAATGAAGCCCGTCAACCTGAGTCAGCGAAGTGGGGCTTTACTTTGGATGACGAAATGGAGGAAATTTCCAAAACTCTTGAGTCTATCCATTTACCCATCGTTCAACGCGCTCGTCCAATTCCCGTCACCACCAGAGGTATTGGAGTTGCGGCATCTATAGAGTATATGAAGATGACTACCACGTGGAATTTAAGTGCGATAAATGAAATTTGTACTGTTCATCAGTACTATCGCGTTTCACTTTATCTCTTCTACTCTCAATGTGTAAACGCCAGATTGAACCAGGTGGGACCTGAGTCATACCAAATTTCCCAGCCGTATTACATGGAGGAACAGCTGAGATTCTTTCTCGATCCAGTGTTGAAGATGCCGATTTGTACGGCTACAATACTATCGGCTATTGGGAAGGTTTCCGTTGGAAACTATGACTGGCACTGCTTCCTGCCCGAGCCGAAGCAGGATTATCTATGCGACCCCGAATTTTGCTACCTTTACTTTCAGCCTCAGGTAGCTCGTACTATATTGGAAACAATGATAGTCGTCAATGATGACAACCGGGAGTTTGCTACTGCTTTTCGGCAAAATTGTCCCATACCAGGAACGCAATGGGATGTCCTAACTGGTGCCTTGATAAACATTGATGAGGTTTGGCCCGCACAGTATGGAGCTGATCAGCTGCGTGAGGATATTTCTTGCGTCCAAGCGCTAATAATGCACGTAGCAAATAGGCTGCCAAAAAGTTTCATCCAGACCATTTCTAAAGATGGAAATGGTAACCGAGGCAGTCTTATCTGAATGGATCCACTTGATGGGCTTAGAGTTGAGGCCATTGAGATCAGCGAAACACACCGACCCCAACGATTTATATGCATCGATGTGTGCGATGGGGAATATGCCTGGTAAGGACGAAAAGAAGACGAAGCAGGAACGCCAGATAGCGGTTCGCCCAGCAGCACCAAAGTCCGGTGTAAATGAAAAGGCACGGACTATGGCATGTTACAATTGCGGCAAAACGGGTCACATGGCAAGGGATTGCAGAAAACCAAGAGCGGAATGCGGCCTGTGTAAGAAGTTAGGTCACAGACGGGAGGATTGCCCGCAGAAAGAGGTAAATGTGGTACAGATTATTAAAAATAGTACTAATATCTATCAAATATTCGTTCGCGTTGACGGTCACAAAGTAGAAAGCTTAATAGATACCGGAAGCGCATGTACGATTATGCATTCGTCAATAGCGAAAAAGTTCTGTATTAATACTGTAAGAGTGCACCGCGCCGCTGGTCATCATCTCCAATAACAGATCCTTCAGCAGCGTTGTCAAAGGACAACCTCCCCTCCATAACACCACTCCAAACACAACATCTGATTCCTCCGAAACCAACGAATTCTTAAAAGAAGCCATAACCTTCGTCAAAAAAGCCATACCCATCCTCAAAGACGTTCGCCCTAAGCTAGCTGCCTGTAATACAATGTTCGATAAACTCGAAATACTATTCGATGCCGCCCAGCAATTATTCTCGTAAACCACCTTCTCCCCAACAATACCTGGAACCATCATGACATGGAACGCCTGTTCCCTCTCCACCAAATCCACCGAGCTTGAACTCTTCTTCACTACTAACAACGTCCTAATTGCCACAATTCAAGAAACCTGGCTGTCCCCCTCCATTGATATCACCTTCACAAACTATAACATTACTCGAGCTGACAGAAGCGATGGAAACCCTCGCGGAGGGGTCGCCATCCTCACCCACAAAAACCTCCGTTACCACTCCGTTCAAACTCCTACCTGCCGACAACCTCGAAGCAATAGCAATTAAAATACCCAACCTTAACTTAATTATCATTTCGGCGTACTGCCCCAAACAAACCCTCGATACCGCTGCTCTTGACTCCATCACAAACTTCAACCTCCCATTCATCGCCGGCGTAGACCTAAACGCCAAACACACCATCTGGAACAACTCCACCAATAACAAAAACGGCAGAACCCTCGAAAACCACATGGCCAACAACCGTTATTCCCAAATAGCTCCCACGACAGGCACCTACTTCAGACCCAACTGTACGCCCACTAAAATAGACTTTTTCCTGACCAACACTCTCTCCAACCACCTTTGCGAAGTGTCCGACGACCTCTCCTCCGACCTCTCCTCCGACCATCGTCCTGTCCTTCTATTACCCCACCTAAAACACTCCTTCACCACCTCCTCCCCCATCACCAACTGGGATACTCCCCCAAAATCCGCTTTCCACTGGACCTGCCAATCACCCCTGCTACACCATCCACCTCATTTGCTGCCGCGGCAACTCCAACCAGAACACCATTACCACTCCACCCTCAACACCAGCAGCCGCCCAGGACCTGCTGATTTCACCAAGATCTACCACTCGAGCAATATCCATCAACAACCACCACATCCACCAATACCATCAGCACAATCACCACCAACAGCAGCATCACCAATATCTACACCATAAAAAGCAGCAACACCACCAACAACAGACTACAACAACAACAACAACTACAACACCAACTACCTTAAAGCAGCAGCTCACCTGCAGTCGTCTTCTATAAGTTTTTTGAAAATTTTCTTATAGCCCCATCCCAATAACGGCTCCGGCCAAACATAGCCCCTCAAGTCAAACTAACACCAAACTTCTCATGCTAAAGGGTAGTGAGCACTTGCTCAAGGAATCTTTACCTCAACCCTAAGGATACAAGCACAGGCTAGTCCTGTTCAAAAAAAAAAAAAAGAAGAAGATCAATCATTCTGTCATAAAGTTTGGACCAGACCAGTCCGTCATAGAATTTTGTCAGTTTCAATAAAGTTTTAGTAAAGTTCAGTAAAGTTCAGTGAAAGTTTAATAAGTTCTAATAAGTGATGAATTGGAATTGGTGAAATTGGCGACCTGCGGCAACTGCGATTTGCAGAATCTGCGACTTGTGGACTTGCGGCGGCCACATTTGCGAAACGTTAACTACTAATCAGCGACTCGGTAAAGATTAACATTATTATTATTATACGAAATATTTGTAAGCTATCTAGTTTATGCGTTAAGTACATATAATCTCTATTTGTCAAATCTGTGAAATAAACTACATTTATACAGCGCGGGCTGTGAACGATGCGAGTGCAACAATATTTTGTTACTATTGATGTCACGCAGGAAACAAAGAAAGTGGCTATTTTGTTGACAGTCGTAAGTCCTGTAGTTACAAGACCTTAAGAAACTTGTGTCACCCAGAAGTGCCTCAAGCTAAGTCGTCTGAAAATCTTAATAAATTACTAAAAGATCGTTTCAAACACCATCAGGCAATCTTCCATGAAAAAATCAAGTTCTACAGAACCACTTAAGAGTGTGAAGAAAAAATTGAAGATTGGTATGCTCAAGTTAAGAGTTTGTCAGTTTCCTGCAAGTTGGGAATACCTTGGAAGCAGTATTGAAGGACTTTGTAACTGGCCTCTCAGGCGCCAAAATCTTAAAGCGTTTGTGCGAGGAGAATAAGTCCCAAGAACCTCAGGGAGACGTTCAACTTCGCCATCAGAAGGGAAGCGGTTCTCATGTGTGAAACACAAGAGGTGAATCGACTGAGGCAGCATCCAAGGAAGGCAGTGGTCATACGAAGAACCCTAAGAATGTTCCCAGTGTGTCAAGGCCTTCACAGAAGAGAGTTTTTAAGAACAATAGGAATTGTTTTGCATGTGAGGGCACTGCCCACGATTTTAAGGCATATAAGTATAAGCAATATAAGTGTAAAATTTGTGAAAGAGTAGGCCATGCTGCTAAGCATTGCACTACAAATCTGAATTTTTTCGATTTTTTACAAGCAGGATTTTCAATTTAAAAATCTGAAACGAATTGCAGAGTAAGTATTTGGATGCTTGAGATATCTCAGACTTTTTTCAGAATATCTAAACATCATTAGCTAGGGAAAATAGGCCAAAAACTGATTTTTCGATTTTACCCCATAACTACCCTCCCGATCGTGATACGGAGTTGAAATTTTACAAATATGTTTTTCTTGATGCCCTATCGAATGACCATAGGTCATATAATTCGACTCAAGGTCACTGTTAGGCCTCCCATCCAGCTATACCCTTTACTATAAAATATACACTGGTTAGTTCCTACATTACTAAGTAGTCTCGACTTTTTGTTCGAAAAATACTTTATCTTTTTTAATTGCCTTTTCGGAATAAAACCTTTCAGAATTTCTGTATGCAATTATATGGAGAAATACAACAAAAGCCGATAATCCGAATTTTCCCTTCAACTACCCTTCCAGTCAAAAGAGAAAATTGAAACTTTACACAAAACGTTTCCTCTTTGAAAGTTATCGAATGATAGCTTAATTCGATTCAAAAGCCTTTTTCAGTCTCTTAAACGACTGTATCTCTTCCATCCTGTTTTTATTTCGACGATCTTCAAAGCTGTAAATTTTGCTAGTTCACTCTGTATATGAATTTTCTATTGTAAATTATGTACAGTTTTGTAACTTTTCATTAATGAATTAGATACTCAAATAAATTGCAGCAAAACTCTATTGACGTGTACATTTATGTGCAGAGTAATTATAATGTTATGAATTAAAATGACAGCTAGACGTTGTATGATTAACGAAAATTGAAAAAAGAATTTCCTCATTACGATTATACTGAATTTAATAGCATAGATCACAAAATTTCTTCTGAAATTTTGATTTTTAAGATTATGTCAATGTCACTAAGAAATTGAAAGTTAAAAAACCGAAAAATTACATAATTTTTCCTTCCTCCCTAGTCGAAAAAATATAAAGTAACAATTTGCTGTCAAAAAATTAATTGATCCTCCGTTATATACCAGTGTATCATATTGGTATATGTCAAATTCTTCTTTATAGTAATACTTCTTTTTTGGTAAACTAATTACATTTAGAATATTTTAAAAAATTAAAAATGCTTGATCAAAGAAAGATAATGTTAGCCCTTATTTAATTAATTTGATTAAGTATATCTATAAAATATTGGATGGAAAGTTAATAGAAACAGCACAAAACTTGATTCCATATCATTTCAATAATTTCTATCTTTATGAAACTTTCAATTTCTTAAACGTCACTTTAAATGAGACCATTGTATATGCATATTTATTCTGTATTTACATGATACTGAAACAACAAATATATGTAGTAATTCATTGTACAAAAATATAAAATTCCTTCAATATGGCCACAACAAATTTAAAAGAAAATTTGGTTTCTTTTAAATTACAAATAATGATTAAAACATTGAGACTCTCATATTTTTGTCGTTTCCCTTAAGTATTAAATGTGGAATACGCCCGTAGAGTTTCTGACATTCTTTTATAGATTCAATTTCTACAAAAACATCAGTAAAACTATGGAACATCTTTTGAAAAATCGATCCTACACATAAAAATAATAGATTGTATTAGAAAGACTTCTTCCACTTCTACTCACAGAACTTTGTACTAATGACTACGCATACAAGAGAACAAGCCAGCATTGAAAATAAGTACTAATTAAGGAAGAAATTAAAATAAAAACATTTAAATATTCATCAGAAACTGACTATTTCTTTTCCATCTTTAAAATATGAAACGTCGGTTAACATTCTCCAAGGATTATTTTTCAGGTATTTCTAATAGTTTGCGAATAAAAAAAGCAGCCTATAATTAAAAATATGTATAAATGTTGTTTAAAATTGAAATTTATGAGATGAATTCTTCAAATGTGCTCCATGTTTTAGTAACTGCTTATAAATAACACAGTATAAAAACATTATTATACTGAATATCACAATATTTTTCTACTTTTCTTACTTGTTTGTATGTCTATATGTGTAAACCTGTAATTAGTTTAAACAAGCAACCCCCGTGTAATGCGACATTACTACTATACTGTTTTGCGTTACAGGAGTACAAAATTCAAGGAAGAACCTTATAATTATGTATTAGTCATATTACGAAATTTTATCATTCTATACCAATTAATTTATATTCGAAATGTAAATAAATGAAAATAACAGATTTCTTATAAAATTCTGCAGACAGATACTCAAAATGAATATTTTGCAATCAAGAAAATGGTATTATTTAGCATTAAAACTATTGGACAGGTCAAAATGATAAATTTCAGATTTTTTATTTTATAATTATTGAGATTGTAAGGATGCTTTATAGGAAGTTATTGAATAAACTTGTTTATTCGAGTAAATATTATAACAACGGGCGTTTATTGGTACGTTTAAAATAGACACTTTTTCAATTTATGAAAACAAAATAGTGTCATTTTTTAAAGCAAACTGTGTTTCTTGTACTCCGTTTTCAATTTTTGGGAAAATGTTTTCGTGTTATACGGGAGTTGCCTGTGTTTGCAAGTAAGAACTAATATGTTTGTAATTCTAAATAATAAAACAGTTAAAGTTTATAATATACCTTCCACAACACCCTTGGCATCAAGGGTTTTGCCATAGTGTTTGCCAAACTTTTTTAACTGGCCAGAAGGGAGACAATAGACTTGAAATCCAGTTATGCAAAATCCATAAGTGCGCTTAGACTCGGCATACTTTAATTCTTCCGTGGCCCTTTTTTGCGGTGTGGCAAGAGGATCCCATGTTCGTCTACCGATCTTTATATCCATCACACATGGTTCGGCCATACCATCGATAATATCTTTCAGCGTAAGGAATGTAACTCCTTGAATATCATAGAAAAACACGATATCAAAAATCATTCAAGTCTGGCGTTGTCAAAAAATGCGGGAGTCTCAAAAAAGTGAAATTAAATCCATGCAGAAAGTAATAGGGTAAGGGTCCCTACTGTGCTTATATTAATTGTACTTATTTTCAAAGCATAATGAATGTTAAAACAAAGATATTCAATTTTTTTCATGAAAATCAGTTAATATACATTATATATATATATATATATATATATATATATATATCTTTTTTATATTCATTATGCTTTAAAAATAAGTATAATTAATATAGGCACAGTAATTGGTACCCCCACAGTAACTGGGACCCTTACCCTACAAGATAAAAAGATATTTTGATGAAATCAACGTAGAAATTTGGTACATCTAATGTCTTACGTTTGCCAAATATTTGCAACTCCGTTGTTCCGTAATATTTTGGCACGAAATTCTTCAACTGCAACATAACAGGATCTTCGGATTCTTCTAAGTTCTCATAGAATGCAATCTCCCGTTTACCAAGCATTGGTTTAACGACAGGTTTAAGCACACGACCGTCCGGTCTACGTAGCATACCTACAACATTTTCAACGAAAACTTTTTATAACACCGATCAAGTTGAAACCCAGCGTTCCTTTAACCCTTAGCACTCGAATGGCGACTTTAAGGTGCCACTGAAAATTGCTGTATCATTATTCAAAATATTTTTTACATTATTAAATTTGTTTGTATTCAAGAAATTACTAAAAACTTCAGTATTGTACGAGTAAATTGCACCATTTTCTTAAATATAACATGAAAAAAAATCTATAGAAGGACAATATTCTAGGTCGGAAGAAATGTTTCGTTTTGGAGTTAAAATAGCTTCGATTGCAAAGGGTTAAAAATCAGAGCAACGCGTACGTGTCGATTGTAGCGAAACTTTGCACATAATTAGAACATGGAAAATTAGTCTATAGCTTGCAACTATCGATTTTTATATTTATGGAGCGAAAAGAAACAAACTGCGGATGAAAAGCCTATTTCGTGAAAATTAATGCAGACAGAAAAATTGATTAAAATACAAAAGTTGTTTGTCTCCTTACAGTGAATAAAGTGAGATAAATGTAGTTTTTATAATTATTTATTTATTTATATTCTTCCCTAACATCAAACATTCGTACCGTGTCCTTCCACGCACATCCCCCCACCCCCCATTCGTCCATAGATAATTCCTTTAAGCTCTATTTCTGAAAGTTTAAATAAATAAAAGTAAATAAACTACACCAATAAAATAATGAAATAGAATATTTTTTAGATCTACATTTTTATAAATACTTGTGAAACTAGGTGATACATTTTGCTGAAAATTAATTTGTTGTTATGAACTAAATACTGATTGTAGAAACATATTTTATTTGCATTTTAAAACATCGTTCACAAATACAAACATAAACTAATTTTAGACTAATCATCGAATGCTACATAACCATCGTGTTTTGTCTTGAACCATTTGAATAGATAATTGGAAAGATAGTTTCAAACAAATAATGTAAATTACAGACGCTTGCAGAACGACGAAATATTTACTGTTTGTGTATAACCTTATCAGTCAACCGATTAATTGCCCTACGATTTTGAAATCGTTTAAGTTTTATATGCAAAACAAAAGTGTAAAAAATTGCACACTCTTTTCTATAAAGCCTTTTGCAGAACAGTGATCTCATTTAATAATCAAATAGTTTTTTTATCGCGATTTCTTATCGGCATTTAAATACTGACGTACAGCTAATATAACTGATTAATATCGTTCATATTTCATGTATCGCTTAACATTCCTTTTCATTTTTTACTTTGTTCCTCATTCTCCAGATAATATTATATTTTACTGCATTGTACTGTGTAAAGCACAATAACTGGTTTTCGCGTTTTGTTGTCATGTTAATTTAAAATTTATATGTATAAAAGTATTCTTCTTGTAAATATATTAAATTAAATTATACACAGTATTCCAAAGTTTTACTATTTTTACGTTTACTATTTTTCAATGTATTGTATAATTGAAAGTAAAAGTAAAATGTGATGTAATAAAAAGACCATAAATGTTTTATTAAAAAGTCATAACTAGACTGCAGATTATTATGCAAAATAAAAATTGTCAGAATTAATTGCAAGATACAGGAGCTGCATAAACCTTTATTTAATTTTTTTATTCTTGAAATGTTTCTACTATTTTGCATTTGATCTACTCGTTTTTGTCATAAATCCATAAAATCCGCAACCTAGTTATAAAGGAAACATGAAACGTGATGCTATAGACACTTATCCTTGCATTTCGAAATGTCAACTACTTTTATCGATGTTAACTTGATGTCAATGTATTTGCTACTGAATTTACTGTAGACCGAATATCATCGCGATTGGTTACAGGTATCTCAATTCTAATATCTAATCTCAATTCTAATCTAATATCTACAAATTCTAATATCTATATATATATATATTATTTCAAATTACATCGAGAGAACACCCCCCCCCCCCCCGCCGCAAGGGGTGGAATCCACACCCACCCTCTATAACCCCTTTCAAGGAAGTAGAGCATTTTTGGGATACCTTGTATACTAAGTATAGTTTAACGATATACAAGACATGGAAATATTAAATTTTAAAACAAGGGAGAAATAAAGGATAAAGTTCGAAATTGGAATATTCACATATTAGGAGGAAGTATAAAGTTGGTTAAAAAAACGACGAAAAGAAAATGTATGAACGATATGAAGGAAAGTGTTAAGAGTAAAGACATTAAAAGCCGAAGGTCAAAACAGTGGAAAATTAGCTAAAACCAGAAGCAACGAAGTCCGCAATGCAAATGAAATTTAACTTTATAAAGAAGGTCAATGTTAATGTAAGATATAAATATTCAGCCAGCAGTAGAATCCAAGAATACTTAAAGGAGGATGGTGTGAATGATAGCCAAAACCTAATAACTAAATTACGAACCTTCTCACAAAATCAAATTTTAATAACATAATATACAAAGAATTGCAAACTGAAACATTTTTCTTTTTCTCTTTAAACTTTCAATCCCATCATAATTTTATGCACTCCAACGTGGTATATGAAATTAGTAATAATCTACTTCTAGAATGTAACAATATGTTAAATTATACGGCACATACGGTCTTTATTAATAACAATTAAATTTCTATTCGATCTTTAACTTGGGAAATTTTTAAATACAAGAAAGAAAATGTTATTGAATCTAGGAAAAACAAGGATGCAGCGGCGCAAGAAATATTTGGAAGAACGATACATTTAAATTGTTATAGATATTTTTCTTATAAATTAGTTTTATTTAAAGTCTGGTTATATAACTTTTCAATCGTCGCGTTTGAAATTGCAATGCGAGTAGTCGTACGTCCTACTCTGTGCAATACCTTAGTTTAAGAGCAAATAAAAATGTAACAAACATATTTATTGTTGAAAACGACTAGATGAGGTATTATACGAGAAGAATAATAAACTAAGAAATATAATCATTTAATCACTATCAGGACTAAATGCAGTCCAGACACTTATTGCATACTTGTGTATTGAAGTACAATACACTTATCGTACTTCGTAATCAGGACTGAATTCTTACTTCGTCCGCGTATAGTACTTACATGATTCTTTCTTTTCCAGCATGATTCACTCACCTTCGACAACGGCCTTTTAGAAAGAGATAAAAACCTAACTAAATTAGTTTTTGAATCATACTTAATTTATTTTATAATTATCACTCAATTCTAGAAACAAACTCTTTGCAACTACTTGATTTTTTCCCAAGCTAAAGTAAACAAAGAAAAAAAAATATATAATCATATATAAGTTATAATGGTATAAAAATTATTCGATAGAAATTTAATCATTTATGAGAAGTTTAAAAAAATTAAAGTAATGAGAATTTTAATGATAGTAAAAAATTGGAACTGCTGAAATGTTAATAACCAGTGTTGTATTTTATATCAAAAACATAAACTTTCATCATAAATGGTTTAAAAACTTGTTGCAATCCGCTATAATGCTACATGAACGATACAGTATACATATATGTGTACGTATATTCAGGGCCCGCTCTAGGGGGGGGGGGACAACCCGGACATTTGCCCGGGGCGCCAAAATTTAGGGGCGCCATTTTAGCTTTGGCTGTAAGTGTGAGAAAAATATTGATGTTTTAAATATTCAGTTAACAGAAAATGTCTGACTACCCTTGCCAGACAATTTTGCTAAAAAAAAAAAGAAAAAAGGTCATTCTGTTCAGCGCGGTGCTTAGTGCTTAAAAAGGGGCGGCAATTTGTTTTTTTGCCCGGGGCGTCGTAACCGCCAGAGCGGGCCCTGGTATATTGCGTTTGACCTTCATCAATATACCAGATGACGTATGCAGTGATGTCTATGACGCATAGATTGTATAACAATTGCGTTCGTAGTTATTACTCGATTGTTCAGGTAAAACATCCTAACTCGACTACAATGTCTTTCGCCGCGTTGTTAAACATATAGTTTGCTCATAAGAAAAGTGACATAAGTCAAAAAATGGAAATTTTACAGGAGAGCCATTTGAAAATTACCTAAAATTGCCAATTTTTTTATTGTATATAACCAACTTGAAAATGTAAAATAACTTGTTGTTATTTAGATACTGGAATAATTGTCATGTACATTAGTTGTAAAGTACACCGCAATTTATTTGTTTATTATTATAATTTTTTTTATAAATATATTTTGAATTATGTCGTATATACTGCGAATAATTATTGAAAGATTGAATTAGAGTTGTGACGTTTTTACTGTGAAAAGTTAGTGACTTCAAAACTAGTGAACCAATGAAAAAAATTAAAAAATTTTTTAATTGTGTTACTTTTCTTATGAATGAACGATGTTTGTAGTCGAGTGTTGCCAAGGGTAGAAGATATTTAAATTAATAAAAAACCTAATCATCGTAATCATGTATCATTCATACCTTTTTAAATATAAATAATAAAATTGATTTATTTGAAGTGTTAAAAAACTTTTTTGTTGCATGTCTTGGATTGTGTTCAATTCATTTGAATTATGCATAAAATTGATTTTCGTTGGCCAACTATTTCGTTCATAGTCTTCTCACTTTTAAATGATAAATTTGTTAATAATGGCACCACCAAAGATCAAAAAGCATTAAACAACGAAAACAACGGTTTTGTACAGTTATCCCTCCCTAACAAAACTTTGAAAAAATTGACTGACACCATTCATAATATATTTTTCTGGCAGTTAACATAAACAAATAATTTTAAGGAACATATCTTGAAATGCACATCTTCATCGATACAAACAAACTTATTATTATACACTCTAATATATTTTTGCAGTTTTCGATTAATAGCATTTAATATTTTATATTTAAGAACAACCATTACTATGAGAAAATATATTATTTAATATATTTAATATATTTAAAGAAATCCCCCCATTGTGATATACACACGCAAAAACTAGTATATTTTTAAGCTTCCTAACAACAGGAAAAATATTATGTATGTGCCGATACAGAAAGACGTAGAGATATAATATCGACTTTCCAAATCGATTAGATAAATGTTTTCTTAGTACATAATCTTAGGTCAAGCTGTATAAAACTGAAGTTGAAAAATAACACGTTGAAAATGATGATACTGTTTATCCAAGTGCTGAACTAAACTAATAGGAAACGCGTTAACGCGTTCTATGAAAATCGTCGTCTATTACTGCTACCACTAAACTGAAAATCTTTGTGCATTTAGGAAATACGGAAAATTTGAATATACAAAATAAATACATATATTCATAAAAATGAATAAGATCTATGTATACGAAATTGTTTAGGTGGTACAGAAATTTTTCTTTTGTTCTGATTTTTATACAGGATGTCCCAAAATGTTGTACTTCTTTGAGAAAGGTGATTCCTGAGGTGATTTGAAGAAACTTTTTTCTTTGCAAAAATGTTCTGCACGGTTTTGCGAAAGAGTTGTTGACGAAAAACGCGGACCAATCAGAGCATGGTAAGAGTGGACGGATTCAGGTTTATTTTATTTCGCATTTTGTTTTTTCCCCAATTAAAGTTCTATTGGACCTATAGATTAGTAGAAACTATTTTTAAGGTATATTTTGGGTTCTGTTTTTCACAATTATTGAGTCAAGTCATATGAAGCTGTCACTTCATGCATAACATGAAACATCCATTGTCCAAAATGGAGATGTATAATACCAATTGCTAAAGCTGGTTTGAAGAATGACAAGACTATAGTAAAATGTAGATAATGAACAAAAAGTTGATTTTAAACGGAAATGTAACTGAAAATAAGAGGAAAGTAAAAATACAAATTTCAAAGAGATATTTTATCAAAGTGCGTCAGTTTTTACTATGAAAAGATAAAAGATTTAATCTTTCGTCAATTATACAAGTTAGTAGATATTATCTTGATATAATGAAATGTAAAAAGTGTTTTCGTGTAGATCCTTCTGCGTGAGATGATAATTTCAGTGTACGTTCTGAAGCCATTTCTATCACGAAAATAAAGTATTGCAATGCATACGTTTTACTATTTTAACGTTCTACTCTTCTTCTTCTTCTTCGAAATGTAATAAATTAAATTTATTAAATTAAAAATGTAATTAAATTTAATAAAAAATTAGATAAGTTCAAAGCAGTTTAAATAGTAAAACAAAAACGGAGAAGGTAAAATTTCCGATGTTGTTTACTCTTTTAATGTTCTTGCACTTGGCAAATTGTAACCAAATTTTGTATACTCGATCTATTAGCATAAAAATGTTTTCAAATCTGGTCAAATAATTCCATTAGCCAGATATCAGTGACGCAACTGTCAACGTGATAGACTATGTAACATAACCTTAGTGTCTATCTATTGCTTGTACACAAACAAAACGAATTTGCCAAATGCCGGATTGGTTTCGAAACAATAGTGGTTGAAAGTTAGAAGATTCGATATTCTTACAAACGAAGTAAATGTCATTCGCCCGAAGACTTGAAATCAGCTAGAAGAATAGCTTAAAAATTTGCAAACAATATTTACGAATTATTTTTTTAATTTTAATCATTTAAAATTTAATTGAAGTATCAATAAGGTTTATAATTGTATCATTTTTAACACATAATGTTTTGGCATGTTTGAAAAATATTAATTCTCACCATTATGATCACAATCAGTGGATATAAACCTTTTTATTTTAAATATGTTCCAGAAAAACAGTTAACTTAACCGCTAAAAATATTTAATGAATTTGAAAACCCATGAATAATACTTACACAAAGCTGTAAAGTTCATAAAATTACAAAAACTTACTTCAAACTTATTTTTCTAGCCAGTTCTGAATTATTTGCGAGAATGAAATTGACTTTATTTTTTAGAAAATGATAACTTATAGCTCTCAAGCATAATTGTTGCAAAACTACTTTACAACTAATTTCATGTCTCCATTGTTTTAATAGAACATATGTTACACAAAATTGCTTGAAGAAGTAATTATGTAACTGAACGGACGAATGTTTAAATTAATGAAAAATTTAGATTTCCTACGTCTGATCATTCAAGATTTATTCAATTTACGAATATTTTACAAAACATCGCTTTAAATAGACATTTTTCAAACTTCCAATAATTTTCTATTGTAGACATCTCTATACTTATAAACGGTAGTGTACGTAGATTGGTATAGTCAAAAAATGTTTATTTCGAACAACAATATAATATTATTATAAATAATTAAAGTCATGAAACGTCCAACACTACCAGTCAAAATTATCGATAATCTTAGCATACATGTTATGTCGTGTCAGTGCTCAAATGCAATTAGCGAGTTGCTGAGATACACTAAAATCTTTTTTCTTTTATACGCTAAAAAATTTTTAAAAATAATCGGGTTTTTTCAGATAACTGTACAAATTTTAAAAAATGATGTGAAGAACGGTATAGACAGATGTAAACAGAGGTTGATTATGATTTTCACTCGTGTCCACTTCTGACTCTAGTTCGCGGCTGGCCTAACAACGAACATGAATAAAGAAAGGTGAGGGGGCGAAAATTCTCTCCACCAAAAGTATTAAAAATGGAGCATCAGCCGAGAAAACACAGTAAGGAGGTTTCTCAAGAAAACAGCGCCCATAGACGAAACACGTCAACACCAGAAATTGACACTCGGTTTCTTGTATTTTTTTAGAACCTACAAATTAGGCTTAGTGGCACAGGCTCTTTAGAGCTATGTGTGGGCTTACGCTGCTTCAAGTACCATTGAGAGCGGTACGACTAGGGCGACTTTCCCAAGGATGTCAGCTAATACTTTTCAGCCATATCCGAGGCATAAAACAATAAATTCATCAAAGAGATACTAGAAATACTCTCGAAAATGTCATCGTCCGAAATCGACCGCAGCGTAGATCCAAACTGAAATTCGAGTCGGCCACACAATAAGCACCTCTCGACACTCTATAAATAATTATATTACCGTCCTGATTACACTCCCTATTTTATGTATACTATCCCTGACAAAAAGTATTTTATTGGACAAATTAAGCATCTGTTATAAAAAATTAATTGCATATTGAACGCAAAAGATATCCATATTATATGTTAACATACAATAATTGATATTTGTACGAATATAGAAATGCGATAACATCGGTTTTTTACAAAATAGAAAATAAGGGAAGCGAACACTGATTTTAGAAATGATTAAAGTATACTAAAAGTCATTTGATCCGTCTACTTATTTTAGCGTTAAATATCGTCAACTATTACAGTTCTTTAATAAACCAATCAATTTTGTCAGTGTAAACTAATATTAAAACGTTAGCGTAAAAAGTGACATAAAAATAAAGAACGACCTAATAGAAATAATACTACAACCATAGCCGAATTAAAGCGGATTTCAGATTTTTTATTTCACACAGTTACTGAGATCGTAAACATGTTTCTGTGAGAAATTACTGGACATACATATTAATTTGGGCGTATATCACCTAGTATTGTATAATAAGTCTTATTAACTTTGAAAAGCAACATGATCTTTTATACAATAGTTACATTCCTCTGTACTTTTAGCGTTAAATAAAAACATGATTTATTAACAAGTTATAACAAAGCCATTAATAATTCACTGTAATAGTAACACTTAACCTTGCGTTCAATACACTAAAATTGACCGATGATAATACGTTGTGTATTCAATTCATACTTGTTGACTATGCGTCACGAGTTCTCGTCCGACACGTGGACTAGATGTACATATAGTGGAGAGCCGGGAAAGGATTCTATGTATAACATAATCGCACTCAATTGGAATATTTAAACTCAGTACAAAATCAATGAAAATCTCTTTATCCAAATGAATTTTCAGTATTTGAAGAACTAGGGTAAGGTGGGTGTTCAATTACCGTGGGTGTACCAATTACTGTGCCTATATTAATTATACTTATTTTTAAAGCATAATAAATATTAAAAAAGAGATATTAAATTGTATTCTTTAAAATCAGTTAGTATATGTTATATAATTAATATAGGCACAGTAATTGGTACTCCCGCAGTAATTGGTCCCTTACCCTAGTCACTTTCAAACTGCGAAAATCGCACGTTCGACGTTCATTCTAATTTTTAATATTAATTGACGAATTACATTTTCAAGAAATATTTACATTGGTAAGTCCATTGGGACTAACAAAATTTTGCCAATAAAAACAAAACCAAATAAGACGTTTAGAAAACGTTGAAGGTAGATTTGTAATAATACGCATTACTAGAAATATAACATCAGACTAATTAACTGTCTGACTAACAGTTTATTCAATCTCCTTTTTGTCAGAGGAACATTGTTATTAGACTGAAAACTGCATAGAAACAGATCCATGCTTTTTTTTGTGAGGACACAGATACATTGCTCGACATAGCCTTTCAAGTGCCAGACCATAGTCGCAGCCATTTGATAAATCGCGTTACGAGCAATAGCCAGAACATACTGGTTGAGTTCTAGACATCCTGTGCATTTCATATCTTGCATCATCAAATCGGTTACCAACAAAGAAGATCACGAGAAAAGCTGTACTTCATTCATCAATTAAACATGCATTATTCCTTATATTACAAGCCACTACAGTTTCCTTTACGTAATTCGAAGAAACGTTACTTTTTCTTCATTTGTACGATAACTTTTAAACGGAATCTAACTAAAAATCTGTTACTAGCATTTTTATCATCCATACCTTTGCAATAATATAATGTATGAACTTTCAAATTTTACAAGATTGTACAACGTTTGTGAGAAAGAAAAATGGTTTGTTGTATAAAATTTAAAATTCTTACAGTTGCATGTTATTTTGTCGTAAAAACACAATAGGTTATGCAACTTATGCGGTTTATAAGCTTTTCGCTCGTGCTCAACGATTTAACACTCAAACAACGAGTTGTCAAGCTACTACGCCCGAGTGCATTTCGGTTCGCAACTTATGGTTGTGCGAACTTGGTATTCTGCTTAGAGTTAATTTTTTTATTTCCATAAGTCATAGAATGTAGAGTCAAAATTATTTCTTTGAGATCATTAGCTTCCTCATGGTTCTAACGCAAAAAAAATACGAACACCCTCAAGTATCGACAGAGGAAAAGTTGTATGCAGAATATGAGGGTTTACATGGCCTCGATCATTATGGACGAAAAAAATAAATTATTTGGTGGAATTATAAATTACGCCATATTAACGTAACGAGGCAAAAGTATCCGGGTTTCGTTGACATTTCTTCGAAAAACTCAGAGTATTTCTTGCAGAATTCTATTATTGTAATATTGCACAAAACTACTCTTAGTAAAGTAAGAATTTGTTGAGGAATTATAAGATAATTTAAAAAAAATTAAAACAGTACAAATTCAATTCATGGTTCTTACAGACCAAATCCGTCCATTGGAGAGTTAATATAAATACGCTTTTCTTAAACAGCTATTTAGCAGAAAATAAATATTAAAATATGTATATATTGTACGAAATATTTCGAAAATTGAACAATCCTTTTTATTATGCTCTAATGATAAAAAATCATTAAATAAACATATAAAAAGATCAAAGAAAACGTTCAATCAACTGAATCCAGGACAAGGAAAATTACCGTGAATGTCGTTGTTATTATCATAAATAATATTTCCAATAATTTTGAATATTGTAAATAACGCAATAATAAAATAAAACTCGACTAGTTAAATCTGTAAACTTTCATTTAAAAAAAACAAAAGATAAACATTTCCCCCATGCAGCTAACGCAGGATTGTATTAATGATAAAGTATAGAGATAGTCAATGAAAGTAAAAAATTTGTTGTCTATCATTAAGCAAATATAGATAAAAGCTTTGGCTTAAAAAGTGAATTCCTGTTTGTATTACTGAAGCATCTAAAATAATGATTGAATTATACAATTTTTATTGATCATTTATTGCTCGAAAAATTTTTCTTCATCTCTAGTATTCAAACTACTGGAAATTAAATTATATATTTCAAAGAGTAATAAAAAATTGATTCATTCGGATAAACCAAATACAAATTGTAATATAACGTGTTATCTAACATTCCCCGCCCAAATTGTTTAATTTGTTCCGCTATCACATTTTTCTTCGTAGAAAAACTTATACGCTTATGTGTACAGGCTTCGTTCGAACCCATAGTAGTTAAGTTAACTTATCTTCTGAACTTGATACTAACAATCGACAGTTTAGCTGAAGTCACGCCATCGTTAAACTGTAACTCGTGACGAACTTCCGGTTTCAATGGAAGGTATGGGGAGTGAATATCACAAAAAGCGATACAGACTTTATATTAGTAATTTTATGATCGAATTGCTAAGTGTAGCCGAGTTAACGAAACTGCTTTCAACGTTTCTTTGTTCAAGCGTTTTGTCAATAGATGTACCGAAAAGTATAAAGCAAGCTGACTCGTTTGATGGTATCTTATAGTAATTCGTCATTCTTAGTAAATCTTATTTTCTGAATATTTTATTTTTATTTAACCATACAATTAATGAATTTTATATGATAATTATACTGAATTAAATGATTATTTTATGTTTATATGTTAATTTATATTAATTCTATGTTTCTCCTTTTTTTCGTCTAGCATTTACATATGTGTATTACATCCAAATATATCAAGATCGATCATTTTGATTTCTCACAGCATACAAATCAAATTTCAAAAACTTCTCACAAAATATTGGAAAAGTCTCAATAATTTTTAGAAACACAGTTACATAGAAACCTAAATGTATTTCAGAACGTACAAATTCTGCAAAAATTGTGAAATCAGATTTGTGTGTTACGTTTGCTTAATTGTTCAACATCTCACAATTCGATCATATGCATGCATCACTGGCAACAAAATCGAAAACTGAAAAAACTACTTTGATTGCCGTTCTTAGAGGAAATAAGATATGTTCAAAACCCAAAGTATGGACACATGTCTCCCTTTTCGAATATTCTATGCAACTTTCGAAATTGTATTCTCGCATGCTATAAAAGTACGCCACGTACAGAAATAAAATGTTAAAAAATAAATATCTATTTGAAACAGATGCTTCTTGCAGTAACACTAAATTCGGCGTGGATATGATCGACCGAATGGCCATAAAATATTCTGCAAAAGTTATATCTCCAAGATAACCTTCACAAATGTTCTATAGTATTTTCGATATGACTGTAACAAATTCCTAGGTATTACACAACGGAGCAACAGGGAAAAATATATTAATACATTATCAAAAACTCGACTAGCACTACAATCGAATATATATATAATGCCTAATAGAATATTAAGTAAACATTATCACGTCACTTCTCCGAAAGAATAGTGATAAAGCACTATCAACACGGAGTAGTATTAAAGACATGAAGTTAGTAAGGCCGACACTGCAGAATTGAAGATTATCACGCCGATTACTTTTCAAACCATTTTAGTTTCTACAAATCTTAATAAGATTGGATTTACTGAAATACATCACAACAGAAGTTTATTTTTAAAAATTGACGAAGAATCACGCCACCCATATATGACTGGCGCAGACATCATCGCGTTAATCTTCCATCGGACCCAATATAGAAATATCGTGTGGCCTATAAGTCACTTTCCCATTTAAAAGGTTTATAGCGTTTTTATATTGTATGCCTCCAAATTTTTGTTTCAGAGTTTTAAAATCAATTCTTTGGAAAATTAAAATGGAAACATTCACAACGGTGCGACTAGTAAAAATAATTTATATTTCTCGAAATCGCATAATTTCGCAAGCTTCTAATTTCTATTGACCATTCGAATATGTAGCATGATTTAAAAGCATCAGAGTTGCTTCTGTGCAAATAATTGAAAAATCGAACGGAAAATGGTGGTGCACATTATTTTGCACTTCCGAATTGACAAAATTTCTATCTAGCATACTGTACAGCAAAATAAAAATAAATGTAAATTATTAAAAAATAAGAAAATTATTCATCTCTTCAATAGAAAAGTGATTAGGGGATCATCCTGCACGCAATCGGCGGTATATTGAAACGATTACGTAAAATAATAAAATGGCTATTAACACTGCTCATCCTTACTTTATTCTTACCCTTGCCGTATAAAAACGAGTCAGACTCGCGATGAAGATTTTAAAAGGAATTATCAACTAAGCGAGTGTAAATTTTTTTCTATTAAGAAATTGTTCAGAACAAAGAAGCTCTAATTATTGTAACTGTAAAGCAAATAATACGGCAAGGCAATAACTACAAATCTTAAATTCAATACAATAGCGCCCCACGGAAGGTTAAAAAAAAGCGAACAATGTTCGAAATAAATCTTGTTCGTGGATAATGTATAAAAAAATCTGTAAATATGAAAAGTACATTCACGAATAAGCATAAAAAATTGTTTTCGCGATGAAACCAATGTTATGCAGTGCTATTTGAAAAAATATTAGATTTACACATTAAATAAATCGGTTTGTTTTCGGTAAAAATACGTAAACGTAAATTATCGATAATTCTAGTGTTATAATTCAAAATGGTGCTTACCAATGGTACGGCGTTTGTCATTGGACGGATGTCCGGCTACCTGAGTCTCCAATAGACTGATCGTATCGTGGAATCCGCAATCGGATGAAATTTCCGCAAATTCTGTGCTCGGAACTTTGTCGAGATGACATAAAGTTTTATCGGACTGCGAGTCTAAGGTCGTCATCGTTATTGCACCGTGCGGCACGCAGTAATTAACTTCTGCAATTAAAGAGTTGCACCGTACGCAAAGATCTTATCTTCGTTGCAAACTCCACCCCCACCACCGACGGTTACACATGAAAGCTTATTCTAATTGTCTTCGGTTGTTTTATTTCCGCCTATAAATACAAATACCAATGCATAAGAAAAACTGAGCACATTACAAGCACGTTGCAAATATTAGGGATTAGAGTACTATTGCATTAGTACAATGACGGTGTATAGTATGGCATATTGTTCATGCGTGTGTGTATATCTGTAAAAGGCCCTCTTTCTTTCAGGTATTTGAGTGTGATACTTTTTGATACGTTAACGTTGATAAAAACCGAGTAAAACGTAAAGGAAATTTGAAAAATGTTCATGCAACAACTGTAACTTGACATTTACTTGGCTACATTTTATGAGATTATAGAGGCTTCTAAAAATCAAATGTCTTAAATTTAATACTTGTAGAATGTCATTGTTTTTCGATATCAAAATATAAACGTACGTAAAAGAAAAGATTTTGAAAAAAACAATAACTATAAAATTATAAATATCTTATTGTTACCTTCGGTAGAAAATATGCGAATGTATTGTTCACAAGAATTTTCTATCTCTAACTATTTCGATAAATCTATTCGTAAACACAGTGTTACCTTCAATTATTCCTTTCTGCTCGCGTACCCGCATTCTTTATCTTTGCATTAATTCTATCACAGGTAAATTCACATCGCACTGAATAACATAATGGATGCAGTCTTTCGGAGCGCTTTTAGATAATTAAAATGCAAAGTAGATTACAACGAATATTTCCCGCGGATATTTTCAAATGTCGCAGTACAATGTTGGTGGATACTGATAGAGGGCACGGTGTATTTGTGAAAATTGAATGCTCTAAGTTCGCGCTTTTACCAACAATTTATATTGTCCGTCGGTCATTTAAAAATGTAACATTAACAAAAACAATTATTAATAGAGTGAAATTAAACAATTTGCTACCTGATTAATCCACAGCTACAAATTATTAATATATACGTTGACTGAGTAGCATGAGGAAACTTTCGTTACATTTTAGGAATTGATATTTTGAACTATCGAAAGAATCATAAAATGCAACTCATACGAGGCATACGTACATTTATTGGATATAACAGGAGAATAATTTATTAGCCACTCTTCTTTTACAAATGTTACATCTATGACATTTTACATGCCTATCTATTATTATAACCTATACGATAATCTGCCCCTTCACAACAACACAATATAATGTGCTCAAAATCGCAACACTTTTCACGTGTATGTATACAATTTTGTTCGAAGCCGTCCGTATATTAGGCGGAACTAAGATTGTGTTCACGACTTTAAACTTCACATAATTCTGAATGATCACACGTCCTTCCACTAAACGTCTTCCTACTTTTCTATAGCTGTCTCTTTCGTCACACATCGAAGATTCTTCTACAATCCGCTAGAGGGCTAATGTTGATTTACACCGATATATATGTATCAGTGTGTTTTCATAAAATAAACATCTTTCCCGCCATAGCACACATACAACCAAACTGAACGTACACACGCGCGTTTAGATTGGTTACTACGAATCTTACTCACAATCGGTTTTGACAGGTGGCCAGTCTATCTAATACCAATTTTTCCGTTCTTGAGTCCGACTACGTCATAACCTATCTATACAATTTCAAAATATGATTTTGTTAATGTTGGAGTGAATATGATCGTAATAGATTTTTCGATTACCCATGCAGTATTGTGAACATGAAACAATTAAGAAAGTAGCAATATTTAGTGTCACTAACATTCTTTGAAATATTTATATACATTTGTTTGACAACAGATTTACGTTCGTAGTTACAGGTATGTTTTCGCACATCTAATGTGTTATTATTTCGCGTTCAGCCTTTTCATTTGTTTTACATGTTATAGTAACTTTTATTACAAGGTGAAATTAAATATTAATAATTAATACGAAATCTACCATACAACAAAGAAATACACATTATTTTAGGAGAATAATTAAATTTATTTTCCATATTGATCTTATTTTAGGTAGCACTACTATTATATTTACAATAGGCGTGTCTTATAATATAAATTAATACTTAATACCTTTTTAATTAAAAAATTTTAATGTTTAGTACAAAAACTTAATAATATGTTTAATGTTATATTTTTAACTATGAATTACATGTAAAGTTTTTTTCCTGGCTAATTTGTACAAAGCACGTATTTTCTCATTAAGCTGTCCATTTTAAACACCTTGTGTCTAGATGAGTACCCAAACATTTCATGCTACAGTATCTAGCACCGCAAGGAATACAAGTATAATTGCTAGGAAATCCACAAACTGCACAAAAGTGACGTTCAGGAAAGCGTGATGGTGGTGCTTGAGCAGAAGCATAGTTTGGAGGATTTGAATTAATATTAAGATCTTCTTCTACTAATTGACCAAAGGTTTTTCTAAATCGTTGCTTATAATATTCTGCTGATCTAGTTTTTTTCCTTCTGCCACCTCTGTTATCTAATGTTTCTTGAAATTTTGGAACCTTTTTACTCATTACTGAAACAGTTAAAATAATTCATACTTAAAACTATAATATTAAAACAAATTGAATTTTGTGAAACGTGTTATATACATACCCAAATCTGCATGTGGATCATCATGAAAATTGTCTTGCTCCAAAGCTTCCAATGCTTTCTTTTGTCTACGTTTTCGAGCAGCTTCATCGAGTACTCTCTTCTGATATGCATCTTTTATTCTGCCAGATTCTCGTGCAGCCATAATGTAGAATATATTATTTGATGTATGTCTCTAGATTTAAATTAAAGTAGACGAAAAGGATCTCTTGTCTAATATTTATATTCCTTTTTCTGCTAGGGGAAATGATATTTGATCCATGAGATCATCCACTTTTGTTTGTAGTGTATCTAAGATATCAGCAGAAATAAACAGGTGTCTCTCGTCCAAGTCTTGAATTATAAATTTTCGTCCTAAAGCAAAAGTTTCATCCAAATGTAAAAGAAATTCCTTCATAGCTGCATCACTGTGAACATAGTAAATAGGCATTAATGTAATGGTTTTATTTTATTTGAATTGCACAGGTAAAATGTCGAAACGAAAAGGAGTCTCTCTTGACGAGAAACGTGCAAGAATGCTTCAAATATTTTATGAAAAGAAAGAATTTTTCACATTGAAAGAATTAGAAAAAATTGCACCGAAAGAAAAAGGCATTGTAGCACAATCTGTAAAAGATATACTCCAAGCATTAGTTGATGATGGATTAGTAAGATCCGAGAAAATTGGTACATCTGTATATTTCTGGACATTTCCAGGGTAAGAATCAGGCTTATCAATTCTATTACAAATATGATTGTTTATTAAGTAAAAAAATTTTTGTGCAGAGAAAACATAACTGCCATAGAACTGAGGATATCGGAAGCTTCTAAAAAAATAGTGGAGGCAGAATTTAAACGTCAAAAACTAAAGGAACTTTGTGCCAAAGAGCAGGTAATAAGAATGATGCAACAAACAAATTTGTTCTATAAATTCTAATTGCATGAATTATTAGTTCACAGTAATATATTACATAAATCTTTAATAACTTCTATATAAAATTAAATATAGTTGCCACTTCTCTGCTTTTGCATATTGCAGTTTTTTTAATGTATTGTATACCTATTATTAACACTAGATTGCCGGAGTAAGTCAATTTGACTCAATTACGATTTTATTGCTATATGTATAGAAAAACATAAATAATTTTTTTTTAAACATATGTTGATTTTTAATAGAATTATGAAGGTATTTTATTTACATTATCATACAATACCACCAATCTGTCAGAGGAAATCACTAACTAACCAAATACCTTCTTTTTTATCTGCCAACGTAGTGTTAAGACATTAAAGTTTCAAACAAGATTAAACCCATTAACTATGGTCATAATTTTTCTTGCATTTTATATTATATTTCACATGGCTTATACAGATAGGAAAGGAGAATACAGAAGAACGCCAAGTTCTCTTACATGAATTAGAAGAGCTAAAGGCACAAGAGGATCAATTAAAAAATCAAATTGCTAAATTTAGTGATGCTGATCCAGAAGTTACAGCTAAACTTAGAGAAAAAGCACAGGTATAATATTACTAAAAGTTATGGTAACTTGAATAAAATTTACATATATATTGTTTTGTAGGAATATAAAGAAGCTGCTAATATATGGACAGACAATATTTTTGCTATTCAAAGTTGGTGCAAAAATAAGTTTGACATTTCTGAAAAAAGTCTTAATAAACAATTTAATATTCCTGATGATTTAGATTATAAAGAATGAAAAAATAATTTAATCTGTATTTAATGTACGTACCATTCAACCAAAATTCCTTTTGTAACATTTACCATGACTTATCTTTGAAAAAGGAAAGAAAGACAAAATTTCGATATGCATTCGACACTCTTTCAATGCACACATTGCATAGCCATAGAATTTACTTACGTCACACAACTAGATAAGAAAGTCAATATGAATTGGTTAGTGCAGTGCACGGAGTAAGAAGAATAGATGGTTCAACCTCTCCGGTTCAAGGGTCCGTCTCCAAGCCCTGATATTTGTGACAATTGTCTTAGTATTTTGACCAGCCGCTAGGCGGTTTTGTGTGTTAAAGGAAAAATGGTGTCGTCGCGGTACACCCTTAGACCATGTAACCTATAGACACGGTACAGATAATTTTCCTTGAAGAAAAGATAACTGAATTTGTAATGTCACAACTTCGAAAGATGTATAAACTATGCCAACATCAACTATATAATGGTGGTGTTAACTATGCTCACAGTGCATACGCTTGGCCACAGAGGTTTGGCTTGGATTATGGCTGGAGGGGGGCGGGAAGCAGCGGGCGTACTTATAAGTACACAGTATACGGAAAGAATGGACAGGATAATTTCAAAGAATTTTGTAATTTATCATTTAATAATCAATATATAAAGTATATTTAAGATACAAATGTTTATTCTTTTTTTTTTTTATTAAGGTATTACAATGAAGGATGAAGTAATAATTGTATTATATGTATATTAACTATTTTAGGAATCAATATTTGAATCTGAAGATTAACAACTTCCGCATATCATGCAGGTTACAGAATGTTTTTTACATATAAATCGATCACATTTACAACATTTTAAGGTAGTACTGCTATTTTTACATAATTTACATCTACCTCGCTTGTGATTAGTTATTTGTATTAGGCTGCGGATCTTTATGCATTTATAGCAAAATTGAGTACATGAAATTCAAAATTGTTGAAAAATTTTAAATATTGAATATTAATATATGATTTGTCCTCTATTGAAATCATTAAGGGAAGAAATAACATTCAATTTAGTTTCTATTTCTTGTGATCGACAATGTGTACATAATGGCGTGGCGGCGTAGCATCGGCGTCGGTTTGCCGTGTTAGCCATTTTGAAATTATCTTAGGAATTATCTTGTGACGTCACAAATTCGGAGATCTTTATTTCACTGGATTCTCGGCTTCCCTATACAGAAACTATATCTATGCCGGGTCTATAAGTATATCTCATGGACCTAAAGGACGGTGCATACTATGTCTTATAGATGCGGGGGGTTGAAGCCAAAAAAGGGTGGGGGAGTCGTCTTCTATTACGTTCTTCAGCCATCTTGTAGGCAAACCTGGTGCTGTCATCTATGTCATACCGCGGTAAATTTAAAAATTACATGTTTTCGTGATATTTTATATCTGTAACTAGTCCGTTTATAACGACATTCAAGAGGCAGAGAAATTACGTCGTTATAAGCAAAATTAAAATATAAAACTAGTTTATTATAATAATGCCTTTTAGTTATACTACTTGACTTATTCTTACAAATATAATGCACTCTTACTTTAATATAATAGTTTATAATACATTTAATTAGATGTATCCTATGATTATACAATAGCGGTTTATTATTGCTATGCTCTATGATACTGGAATGAATTGAATTTGGCACCATCAAATTCAATTTATTGGCGTATGGCCATTTCGTCCATAATCAGAGTCGCAAACAAATTACCCTGTATAGTGTTTTTGTACTATGTGATGTGCCTAATGGCTTCTTTTTGAACCCAGGTTCCCCATTAATTGATCTGTACCACTTATACGAAGTCTTTGGATGCTGCAAACACAAATTGAATTTTTCCCGTACATATGAATATGCAGAATAGTAATGTAGCATTAAAGCGAATAATCTTAATTCACGTGAATAAATATGCTTAACAGACTGCTTAGAAGGTTTCTTTTTCATTCATTGAAAAAGTTGTAAATCAAAGGATGGTATGTCGTTCAGTGCCTCAACATGTTCGCCTTCTAATAAATTTTTTTTCTTTAAAACATGCACAATTGTTTTTAAATTTGCAATTGTTTTGGTACATCTTCTCTGTTTTTGTTGAAGCAATTTCACTTTATTCCGATGTGCACTTCACATTCTTGCTAGCTGCTTCCGCATTTCTTGTTTAGTCAGTGTGTGGAATATCTTCTGTGGAGACATAGATGTACACTTATCAGTAGACAACATTCTTACATGGACTGATTTTCTTTCCCTTATATCTTCTAAAACTTGAACCTTTAATTAAAAATAACCAATTTTAAAACATTTTACAAGGCATAATATGGCACCCATGATAAAATATTACATACGTAAGATATAGCATGTGGTTGTAACCTTGTAGATGTTAAGCATCTATCAAAATCCTGGCTCCTAAAATGATCTGAACATACCACATACTCTTTAGGTACAGTCGACTCGTCTAAGCCCAAACTATTTAGCCATAATTGGCGTCCCATGCCACTTTTTGGAAGCCTAAGAAATAAATTAAGTATAAAAGAAATTATCTTATGTGAAACCCTTATTTCCTTCATGCTTACCTATGAAAAGAGATTTTCGTAACTTTTCCTCTATCTCCTGTGTAGAATTCTTCTTCAAAGTTCTATTCACACAGCCTTTAATCGCGCACGTGGGCAATTTTAACAATGGTGATCACTAAACCTATTAAGAATTTATATTTTTATAACAATTTTTATGCTTCAAATACAATACTCTCACTATAATACTTGAAATTTTAATGCTACTTACGTAATTTATAAATCGTACCAAACAATAATATATTTTAAAATAATTAACAAAGCATAACGTAGGTGAAAGCAAATGAATATGGCAAACCAAAAATTGGAGTAACCAAAGATTGTTTACAAGCACGTCACTTTTGAAACGGCTACAGAGGGCTCCAGTAGATTTGCTTACAAGATGGCTGAAGGACGTATTAGAGGTCGACTCTCCTTCCGTTTTTGGCTTCAACCCCGCAGAACTATGCACCGTCCTTCAGGTCCATGGTCCATTTATTACCATATATTAGTTTTATGTTGCGATTTATTATAGAGTTAAAAGTATTATCCGAGTCGTTTTCTCTACCAAAATAATATCCCAACAATTAGAATGACACGTTTGGAAAATAATTGTCCATCGATGTATACTTTAAACAAACCCGCGAGTGGACCATTTTATCGCAACGCTAATCTACAAAAAACGTATTGAACGTCTCAAAAAACAAACGCGACCAATGCACGACGTATTATTCGCGACGTTAATTTAATAAATACGATGTAGAAAACTTCCATTTTTACACGCAACTCTATAGGGATGTACCGCCATTTTATTTGGCTTACCAACTCACTGAGAAGGGACGAAATATCTGAATCTTGGGTGAACATATAAAAAGAGAATAAAAAATTAAAAAAAAAAGATAAATATGCAGAATAGTTGTCCACTCGATATACTTCAAACAAACATGCGCGAGTGGACCGTTTTTGCGCAACGCTGTTCTACAAAATGTACATTGAACATCTCGAAACAATGCGAGCAGTGCATTATATACCATGACGTTGCTTAATTTATTTGATTCAGAACGGAAAACTCCTGTGTACTTTCGTTTCTTTTTACGCGTAAGTTATACTTATTATTAAGTTGTTGTGCTTATTATTTCAAGATGACACTGATAATGGCTCGGATGCCAACTCGAGTATACGAATGAAGATAAAATTGAAAGGAAGAAAGTGCGAAGATCGAGGTGATCGCAGGAAAATGGTCATGAAGAAGTATATATCCGACGATGATGACGACGCCGATGACAACTGAGAGTCGTATGTGATTTTATATGGGTACAGGAGATAATAGCTAAGGCACGCTTAAGGATTAACCAACGATCTCAAAGTCGAACTATTACTCAATGTGCACAATTGTTATGATATAGTTGAGCTATATGAAATTCCGCGGGGGCGTTACAAAGTGAATTATAGTATGTTGGTATTATTGTCGGTCACGTTGTAAGTCGACGTGGTCCTCTGACAACTGAAACTACCTTCAGTTTGTGTTTGCGTTGAATCCAGTTCTCTGTAGATTTGATACGAATTGTAATAGGGTCGACGGGTCATCTCTTTCTTTTCCTTCTTTCTTCTCTTCGATTTATAGTTTTCTTTTATTTCGCCAAGCCGAGTGTACGCGCAGAACTTGTACGATGTACAGTAAAGATTTAGCGTTAACCAAAGAAAAAGAAATGCAGTCCGTAAGTTTATTTTAATTTTTAACCCTTTTACATTATTTAATTTCTTTGTATTTAATAAATTACTAAATATTTCAGTATTATATAACATGAAAAAATATATACGGAAGGGAAATATTCTAGGTCGGAAGAAATGTTTCGTTTCGGAGTTAAAGTGGCTTCGACTGCAAAGGGTTAAAACAACAAGTGCATCGTGATGATTTAGCCTGTATATTAAATATGAGCGAACTTTCATCCATTCATGTTTTCAGTTAGCCCGTTCGAGGGTGATTAACGAGGCTACTATATTTCAGAGAAGCAACGTCGAATGATGATTTCAATTACTCGAATACATGCTCGAACTGTTATATTATATTGTATACAATATACACACACTCAATAAATGATTAGTTTCGTCTAATTCGATATGAGCCTTATTACTCATTCCTCCCGCTGACATTTTTAATCGATGACAAAATAATGTTGAGTATTCGGATTTGGGGTTTGTATTGATCGTGTTGTCTATGAGTTTCGACTGTCTGTTTCTGTTTCGACTTTAATTTCAGTAGAGATTGTCAAACAAAGATAACTCGAATCGTTTTTATTTTATTCCTCACTGTTTGATTTTTTTATCTGGATATAAATGTTAACCAATTGCAGCCAATGCTCCTTTATTTTCTAATAGTGACCTAATAAATTTTACTTTTTAGTATTACTAACAGTAAATGCAATTTTTCTTATCGATTGCATTTATATTTTTTAGAAGGTAATCATTGTAAAATTTTAATGATATTTTATAGCTTGTACAACTTTCAAATTTTCTCCTTTCCCTTTACAATAAAATATTTCCTAAGTTTCATTGAGTGCATTTCCATTGCTTCAGAAAATATTTATAATAAAACCTTAATGGCGTTTTCGGACTCGTACAGCTCTGTAAAATTTTATTAAAAATTTATACGCATTAAACAGGCCTTAGGAATCGAATTGAGCAATTTCTTTTGCTGCATTTTGTATGTCTGTAATTTTCCTTTGATTAGCTATTTGGTAAGAACATTTTTCCAGTAAGGGCGTGCCGGTTGCGAACGGACAGCGCAAATATGAGAATTGCAGTATCCTTGAAAAACTGCAGCAAATAATGCAAATTCAATTCTAGCAGGTAGCGAGTGTTACGCCACGTGTGCACGTAATTAACGAAACACTCTTCAATCTTCGTCACATTCATTAGCAGATAGCGGGCCGCGTATATTACACGTGCACGCCATGCAGACAGTGAATAGATATGCAAATGAAATCTTATCAGAGATGCATCCAAATGTCATCTGTATCAATGCCATCCTGTTAGCGTAATATTTGTCTGCGGAATGTACAGGGTGTTAGCGAAAGATAACAACCGTGTTTCGGATAACTCGTTTCATTTTCCACATATTCCAAATTTCAACTTCAAAGAATCATACAACATTCTCAAACGTCAATCGTTAAAAAAAAAAAGAAAATCATTTTACTTTTATCGAGAGAAGGTGTTCCAGATTTTCTGTCTGTTCCGTCAGCGTCAGTTCGTTACCAGAAGACATTAAAGCTCGATTCTTCAGCAGAGAATCGTCGAATCGTTCGCGTTGTGTCAGAGCTCTCTTCTTTAGATTATTTTGAAGATGAAATCCAGAATGAATCGCTCGATTCCACGGTGAAACGAACAAGTTTGAACGGTTCGGTGTGCCCGAGATCTCTGTCGAAACTTACTCCGTTTCCTGGGTTTACACGGCGAAAATGAAGGAAGAAGGTGAGGAAATTACGTGTCAGCCTCGCGTCAAAGATCCCGCTCATGTGAACCGGCTGTGAGGATCCTTAGTGTTTCCACGAACTTCGTGTATTCCGATGTCTTATTCCATAGTTCCCCTCTTTTTGGCTCCTCGAACCTTTTTTTAGCTCACGCCAATTTTTCGCTAAACCATCTTTATCATCACAGAATTATTTCTCCAATTTTGGACCCCTTTTGGTCTCCTTACAATTTTAATCATTATTTATTTTTAGTGATTAGTCGCTATTATAAACATTTCACAGTGCACTTATTTCTACAATTTCTGGCTCTTAGAAAATTATAAAGGAGCTAAATAATTAAAAATTGAAATTTTAACTCTCTCCGAATCATTGTTCACTTGCAGTAAACTGTCTCTATTAGAAAAATTTCACAATACACTCCTTTCATTCCTCTAATTTTCATCTTTCTGGAAATTCAATTCAAGATAAAATAATTATAAGAAGATAGAATAGCAAATGTAGAAAGAATTTTACGTTTGGACACCAATTTTCCAAGGCTTCCAGATTGTTCAATAAATAAAAATGTTTTAATCTTCCACAGCATCTGTGCAGTGTTCATTAGAAGTTGGTCACAAATTCAATACAGGTGGAAATTTAAACAGAATTTTCCCCTTGTTCACTCAGCATTTTATTCGATTAAAGATAAAATCGTTGTGTTAAACTCCATTTACTAAATTTCCGAACTGTTTATAATTTAATGGATATTTGCTGTAAGCGTTTAATGGAACGTCGCCTGTTCGGTCATGATTCATTCTCCGTTGCTCCTCAGATATCTGCAACTTCGCAGTTACGGGATCTTCTTATCAGATTATTTTATCTAACACGTAAATCCTTCTTGATTAGTATTAACGTCGTAAACGAGATTTTTGTTTTTATGACTTGAATTTTTTTGCAATTGTTGACTTATTTTGTGGAGCATTTATGACCCCAGCAAAAATTATGCAATTTTCTAGAAAGTTATATTCTGTTGTCGAATACTAAAATTATCGAGCACTAAAAACAAGCGTGGATTTACCCAGATGCCGATTCTTATTATAATGTTCATTGAACAAATTCTTAAGAAAACATTTTTATAATCTTAATATTTGTAAAAGAAAATATCAGAATCATTTAGACTTCTTCAGTATTTTTACGGTTAAAAAATAAAAAATCAACGAGTCTAACTTGGAATCTGATCATTCGATGTTCTCCCACCTCTGTCCACGTAATTTGTGGTTGGAAAAAGAGCGAATTGTTCAAATGGACGAAACCAGAAGGGTTTGTTCCAAAAGATCCCTTGACCGCGGGAAAAAAAGAATTGACGCATCCCTGCAACACGCGTGGCAGTTTAATTACCGTCCACGGTCGAGTGTGAAATTGTCAATTACTATAGTGGCACACACAGACCCACTTTGCATCGGGTTTCCAATTAATCTGGGCGATAGCCCAATCACTAATCGGCTCGCCCCTTTTCTTTGAACGATTGTAATTTTTTAAACAGTGTCGTTGGCGATCGATTACGTTTCACACATGTTTTTTTCCCCGCGTCGAACGTTGATCATTTCTCAGCCAAACCGAATGGTTTTGCTGCACAATCGACCGCAAACAACCGGACAATCGTAAATTGTGCTCGTTACTTAAGTAATGAGCAAAACTTCGGTTGGGTGACCCGGTGCCACAGACATTGGTGAGTACTTGCGAGCACTTACGCAAATTACGAGCAATATGTTTAAAAAGGACTGCGTGGAACGAGGTGGAATTTATAAAAGGAGCGGTTAATGCGGGCCACCTTCGGTAATTTTATTGCTTTTCAGTTTTTTGTCGCTGGATAAAACACTCAATTGTAGTCGAGAATTTATTGACTCAACAGCAAAGAAATGGGTAGCTGCAGTATTTTATAAACAGTAGTTTTGTCAAGTTGGAATATAACATATCTTTTAAAATTTTAATTACTGTAGAATGGAGAATTTTATAAGTATTAATTGAAATGCGATAAAAAGAGTTATGAAAAATGAATCGGAGATTGAAACTGAGCTAAATTAAGGTCTTAAAGAAGTTCTTTAGAACGAAAGTTGTTATAGGTGTATTAAAAGTTATCGTAATATGCTTGTAGCAGTCTATGGGTACTTCAGGATGTAACTAGTCATCTGATATTTCAAGTTAAGCGAGCGATTTCGCGGTACCAGATGGGGGATGGGTGGGCCGCCGCGGATTTTTCTCTGCAATTAATTCCGGATAAAATTGCATCTGTATAATCTTTCAATATGGTCGTTGGATTCGTGGGCGTCCAAAGGGTTTTTCTCAAGGTTTTCTACCATCATTTCAAGCCCATTTGTAATAAAAAAGTACTAGCAATTCAGTTCCATGGGAACTGCAAAGGATTACCAATATCCCAAAGGCTTTCTGGGAATGCAGAAAGCAATATTCTACAAAGTTTTTCAACAAACACAATTCTCAAGCGCTTTTCAATTGTATTCCTAAAAGGATTCGAATACAAAAAATATTGAGACCATTCGGGATATAAAATGGTCGGAATTTTTCAAGGGTCCTACGAATGTAAAGGGTTTGTACTGCCAAAGGTTCTCAATGGAGAAAAATTCTGAGGGCTTCCAGAATGCAAAATGGTCAGAATTCTAAGGATCTGCATTTACAAGGGTTTTCAATAAAAATAATTCGTAACGATCTTCAGGGCGTAAAATGATATTTCAAAGATCAAAAAGGTACAATAGGGTACAAAAAGGGTTCGTATTTCAAGGGTTTTTAGGAATACAATATCAAGGATTCTAAGACTTATAAAGGACCAGTATTCTAGAAACACAGAGAACCAAGAATCCGACAGAGTGTTTGGCGTGAGATTGATATGTTGTCATCGGCTTAACAGCCAGTTAAGAAAACACAAGATTAAAGTTGCCGAACAGAAAAGCGTTGTTGCTGTGTTGCACGAACAGGTCACGATATGCTGTCGTGCCGGGTTTCTGGCCCGATGCGGAAACTGTGGACTTATATAACCGTTTCCGGCCTGTACGAAACATAAAAACTTTCCTAATATAAACTTCGTCTATCAACGTCGCGGCATTGGATGAATTTCATTCGCGATGCGATACGAGATACGTAAACCGGCCCCTGTGTGTCGTTACAAAAGGAAATAAAGGCAGCCATTGTCATCGGGGCAATCTTTGGAGCTTGTTACCGGAGCAATGGCTTCTGTTGTGCCATTAATAAATAAGTAAACCTTCAACGAACAGTACAAACACGAGGCTCTGGAACACTAGGAAATAAGCTCATAATTCCATATTGGTTGCGAAATACGATTAAAAATTTACAAACGCACGAACACTCACACTCCGTTAATTATCCTATTATGAAAATTGTGCAAGAGGCTCTCGCGAAATGATGCAACATGGAAACTCCGCTTTCTGAAGCGCACATGAATCACAACCTATAGATAACGATCTAGCAAATTAGTTCACGTTTCTATTCAGAGCGAAAGTTCTGTCAGCGTCGAGTAATTTATTTTTTTATTTTTACAAGAGCATAAATCGCGCCAGTAAAAAATCTAGAGTCGTTCTGCATTTGTCAAAGACACACGCACGTAGCATGATTAATCGTCGACGCTGCGCGTAGGACGGAGGTTTGTTTACAAATCTGACTTCTTTCTGTCCCGAATATGATTAATCGGTCTCGATGACTATTTATCGGCGCGGACTCCACCTGCAGTTTCTACTTTAGGCTATACTCATTACGAATATCCGCTTTGATCTAGATACCATCGATTATCCTCTATTCGATTATCCTCGCGGATACTGGACTCCTTTACGAGCAAGATAATACCATGGCCGTGTATGTCCATTCGAGGAACACGAATCTATTAATCCGGCATCGATTAGCGCTCGACCCGTTACAGTGTTTCGGGTTACGGATCTATCCCGCTTGATACCACGTTAAATACTGATTATAACGGTCAACCGTAAGATTCACCGTTGCCGTGTAGCCGGAAGAGAACGGCCGGCAATTTATAATTCCGCTATAACCGCAATCTTCGTCAATCTAACCAGCAAAATTATTCTCCGGGCAAAGATATCGCGTTAAACATTTATCTGCTCGATTCACGGCTTTATAAAAATGCTAATATTAATTTTATCAATTTAAAATCAACGGGGTAGCATAATTTTCTTGTCTGGACACGGATCTTTGTGCGAAATAAAATATTTCTGCGTTAATTACAAGCTGCAGCTAATCAGAAATGTCTTTCCTCTCTCTTAGTAACTTGAATATATTGGGAATAATAAGGTGCTGTTTCTAAACACTCATTTTTATCACAGATGTGTGTTTCACATATATGCAACGGTAAGTTTTGTTTTAAATTATTCCAATTCGTGTTTACCATAATTGCGTAAAATTCAGAGTCTACTAGTAATAATTTATTGGAACTGATGCTTTGATGATCATAAAGAAAAATGTAAATGTAAATCATGAGAAATCGAGAAATGTTTTAGGATAATGATACGACAGTAGTCTACTTTACTAAAAATTTATTCCGCCACATAGAAAACTAAACCTTTACCCGTCGCATACAATGTTTAAAAAATCATCCGCTTGAGCAATGTTTGAATCGTTCAACAATGAAACTCGACGTTCTCCAACAAAAACCAATTCGTTCCCCTATACTTTCGTCGTCGTATGTCCATCGAGATGTCCCTATTGTCTCACCACCGCCAATCAAATCTTCTCGATGCTTCATCCTGAACGTTATTGTTGCCGGGAACGATAATCCGTTAATTAGTAGTCGATGGTGTCGCGGGAACTTCACGGAACCCTTTCGAAGTTTCAAACTCAAGCCTCGAAGTTCGGAACTTCTTTGAAGTTCGAAGAAAATAAGATCACCGGTTATAATTAGTTTGGCTAATAGTCGAATCTTCGGTTCTCCATCCAATTATCCGTCTGAAAATCTGAAACAGAATGAATTAGTGCCCAGAACTGAAAATTTGTAAGTGAAAGGTTCTGCATGTAACGTTTTATGAATATGTGAAAAGGCTCAATTTAGTGAATTAGTCAGTCGTCGTTAAATATGAGGCTTTTGATGTTTAGACGCGCATTGAAACATTTGCGTTCATTTACGAGTTGCAAAAAGCGCGTGCATTGAAACCGTGCGTGTCGAAAAGCAGCTTGAATGATCCGCGTAACTGTTACAAATAATTATTAGAGTGCAGACGCACTCCAAAACGCAGTGAAAAGTTACTAAAGCAGTCTAGGAATAATGCGGATTTTATGCGTTTACAACAAAACTGAATAGATGAAATGCAAAATATTGAAAATGTTTAAAGAATTTAAAAATACTGTTGTATTATTTCCAGCTTATTGTAATTATTAAGAGAAGAAATAAATGATGAAATAAGAGAAGAAATAAACTATGTAGCTCCTGTAACTTGAAATAAATGCAACTTTTATTTTACATAAAAATCTGCAGTCTAGTGATATATTATTTTCAATTTACTAAAGTGCAAAAATGTTCAATTAAAGAATCATATTCAGGAGAGTCTACGGAATCGTTTTACGCAAAAATGATGTAGCTTTTACAATTAAAAGATAAAAAATTCTTGAAATGGAAAACTGCTCTATTACATAAAAATAAAGCATTAGATTGGCGGTGCACGGTGTTTTCTTTCAAAATTTTAAACATGTTTAGACGTTCATAATGTGGGAAAAAAATATACCGTTGTACTCGTGTGAGTCTATAGAATCATTCTACGCAAGTAACATTTGGATGACTTGTGCGATTAGGCCGTAAAAAATTCGTAAATTCAGCCTTTGGTCTGAACTATATTTTTCAAGAAATATGAGTGATAAAGAAAAATGAAATTCGATGAAATCTAAGAGTCAATTCGTTATCGAAATACAAGATTGATGTTGGACAGTGTTATTCCACACTGTCGAGTCTCATTTCCCATGTCTTATGCTTAATAACTTATGCTACGAGTTTTAACAACCTGAGATCGTGGATCGAATTCGCCAGTCAGAGTAATGGCACCGGCGCCTAATTAATTTTGGCGAACGTTTCTCGAGTTTGACGGTGTTTCGTTTCGATCGCTCGCTGGTTGGCTTCTCGTAGATCCTCGCAGCACAGCGCGCCGCGGCGTCTAGATCAATCAAAGATCTACGAGCGCGAGGGGGCATTTCCGGGGGACGGGGAAATTTCTATCGATGGCCGGGCGTTTCATTAAATTTATGGCGCTAATATCGCGGTAACTAATTGCGCCTTAGGGCAACGGATTTACGGCACTCGCGCGACGTCGAAACTCATGTATTTTACGAACTAGCAACGCCGCCCCGTGTACTAGAAATTACATCACGACAGCACATGCTCTGCGTAGAGAGCAGCTGCCAGGGCTTTCCCTCGTTCTCTCTCTCTCCCCCCCCCCCTCTCCTTCTCTCTCTCCTTCGCTCGAGTTTTCGACAAAAGTGCACGGAAACGTCGTTATCCGCGGCCATTATCGTCCCTACTTCGCACCTCGACTTCCACCTTCGTTCTGTTTCCTTTTCGCGTTTTCCCTTTCTTCTTTTTTTTTTCATTTTGTTTCCCGATGGGGATTCACGACTACGCCCGATCCGACTTAGCAGGACTTCCGAAATCGAAGTATCGAGTCCCGAGTGTCTTCGAGCAATTCCCGTGGGAACGAATCTTTTTTTAATATTTGCGCCCGGCAGTAAGTTCCACGAGAAAGCTGCGAGCTTTCCGCTGTATCGGATTTTTAATCTTTAAACTGTTCGAAACTTTCAACACCGTTCGCGAGTATATCGAATTTTATTTGCAGCTTTCTTGGTTTTAGTTCTGTCTCCGTGTTGTAGGGCATTGAATATTTTATTGACGTCTTCGGATTGAAATGGGGGGAATATTTTAATGAGATCTTTATTTTCTATCAGACTGGACGTATCGGTGACGTTCTTACTTTGAAGAGAACTCGATTAATTATATCTCTGCATTTAAAACCATTGAATGCATTAATGAAATCTCTGCATTTAACTGGACTGAATTTATAGATACAATCGTTACTTGCGTCAATACTTTCTGGTACTACGTCTATATATATAGTATTAATATATAACAACATTTTTGCTTTGAACTTCGCTAAGTATATTAAGGATGTCCTTTATGGGATTCAATTTTACAGGAGCGAAGAATAGCCGTACAAGTGAATGCAAATCTTTTATAGTAGTAGTATTGGAATCTTTAAATGAGTATCGTGTTCTCCATTGTTAATGAAAAAAATTGTAGAACCCCTGGATTGCGTAAAGAAACGTGTAGAGTCTTTGAAGGGTCTAAACACAATTCTAGAATCCTTGGATCGTACAAAAAAATGTGTAGGACTATTGTATTGCATAAGAACATAAAACATTGTAGAACTCCGGCATTATATTTAAAAATGTGTAGAACTCTTGGATTATATAAAAAAAAATATAGAACACTTAAATTGTGTAAAAAAAATCGCAGAACCCTCGGATTGCATAAAAAAATATATAGAATCCTTGGATTGTATAAAAAAACTTTTTGGAATCTTTGGACCGCATAAAAATAATATCTAGAATCCATGAATTGCATAAAGAAACATGTGGAATCCTTGTATCGTCTAAAATGAATTCTTGAACTCATGAGTCGCATAAAAAAATATGTAGTTTCGTTGGATTCGATAAAAAAGTATGTAGTATCATCTTTGAATTGTGTAGAAAAATAAAAGAATGTGGAGAGTCCTTCTATTCCATAAAATAATCTGCGGAGTCCTAGGAGTGTGTGAAAAAATTTGTAGAATTTTGTAGAAAAAAATTGCACCTAGAAAATTGCACCAAAAGGGGTAACAATGATTTTTTTCCGGTGGTTAGAACGGAACAATTGATCGAGTATTCCGCAAACCTGTTGAGTTTTCGGCCGCTCTGGATCGGAACGAGTCCTCACGCTGCGCTTTGCACGAGGCAAGGCGCGCAGAGGAAGGCAAACACAATACCGCCGGCAAGGATCAAAGCGATCATGGCTAGGATTGTCCACGTGTTGGTAGCGGAAGTCATTCGAGTAGACAACAGTCTCTTGCTCGCCGGCAGCTCGACGACTTCGTCCGTATTCAGGCCGAGCCTCTTGGCCTTGCCGAGCAAGAACCTGAGGCGCCGGGACGCCTTCTCACAGGACATTCTCAACAGGAGAGACGTCCTCCTTCTATCTCTCTTCGGAGATGCCTTCCACAAAGTCTTCAAATTGTGCACCGACTTCTGTCGTTCATTATCCTCAATATAATCAGCTGGCGAATAGATGGAACGCTTCGTGGCTCTCTGTCGCAGGAATTCCGTTTGACGTAGAATTCACCATTCGCCGGATTATACAATTGCACAGCTTCCGGAATGTTCTGTGACGAATCCGCGAACGGCCTGGCCGATTTTTCGCACGGATTTCGCGTTCTCCTCTGGCATTCTGCACCTCGATTTTATTGCAATTATTAGTTTCCGTCTTACATCGAGTTATTCTTCTTCGATTTTATTCTTGTTGGAGTATCGATAGAGGATTCTCTGCTTCCTCAAGATGCTGTCAACAGAAAAATTACACGATTTAGTGAACAATAACGCTTCTAAAAATTGTATTGTTTTATTGACGACAAGGTACATTCCAAATAGAAGTCTTCTAAATAGCCAATTTCTTATAAATCGATTCTAACGATCAGATTGAGGATCTTATGAAATTAAGATAAAACGTAATACACGTCTGAATGAAGAGCGTTCTTTTTTATCCAATCGTTTCTTTGTAAGCAGAGTATGGATTTTATGCATTTATGGCAAAAATGAGTAGATGAAACATGAAACAGTAAAAGGATAATAATTTAAGTGTACCGATGTTATAGATATAGATATTATCATCATCTTACTAAAATTGTTAATGGAAGAAACGAATTTTCAGTTGGCTCCAGTACCTTGCAGCAGATGCAGAAAATTAGCAGTCTATTTGCAAATGATCCTTCGGATCTGTATAATTTCGACAATCACGAAATAAAGTATAGATTCAGTATTGAGCTAGAAAATGGAAAAAGATCGAGGAAATTAGAGCAAGATTTTAACGTGGATCTCGGCGAAACCGTGCGTCCCGTTGCGAAAAGAATTGTGAATTGATGGGACAGTAATTCTCTTTATTCTCCCTAATTCTCGTTCCCTCTATTCTTCGGCGAGCACGTTTTGATCGCCGGCCACGTTCCAAAGGATCGTAGGCGTTTGAAACTGCTCGGAAAACTCTCCATAATTAACTTACGTAATTAACTCATCGATGAAGGATCTGGCCTCGGTGAAAGGGGGAGGGGGGGGGCTGGACGACTGAAAGAACGCCGCACGCTGATTAAACGTGTAGTCTTGACAATCAGTTTGATCGATCATTGAACGGTCTGCAATAAAAGACTGTTCAATCAATCGCTCTCTGCGAGAGCTCGAAACTTTTTTCTGGATGTACCTCGTTAATCGTCAGAACTAGTTCCTTCTTTTTAAACAGCTTGCCATTCATTTGAAAAAATTCTGTAGCCTGGATACCTTCTGATACTAATTCTGCAGTTTACTTGGTTGGGGAAACGTCGTTCGATACGGAGAGATCAAAAGATTTTATGCCAAATAATTTATTCAGTCGTGTCGTCAAGATTTCTAGCTTTTTTAAATTGCATCACAGTATCAATGGAAATTGTGTGACGAATACACATCGGATCTGTATACAAAATAAAAATTGTCTGCACGTGCTACAACTAATAGGGGTTACTGATAAATTTCTTTCTTTAATGAATTTAAGTAGGTCGAAAGTAACATGTCAGTATTCTTAAATTCTTTTAATTTTTTACTGTCCCAAAACTGATTTTTACCATAAATACATAAAATCCGCAGTCTGGTGACGAATTGCCACGATTTCTCTTTATTTGCGTCCATGAGAGCGTTTATGGATTTATGGGTACGATTATCATGGATTAATGCTGAATTAATCAATTTCCACGCAGCTCGTCGAATGATACAACGATTCTTCAAGGAACATTGCGCAATGTTTCTTTCCCACCGATAAATTAATCGCCAAGCATTTCAACGAATCGTTGTGTCATCGTATAGTGTTCATAAACAAACCGTTGCATTTTGTCCACGCGGATTCAACCAAATCAACTGTAAAATCGCGATTGTAACAGGAAGAATCGACGAAGGCGGACAGAAAGATCTTCCGTGTAAGGAAACTTCAAGTGCACGAAGCCGTTCAATTTGATTTTGAACGCCAACGACCGGTCTCACTCGGAATTGCGTAACACGGTGAGCATGATCAACGTCTTACTTTCGAAAATGCGACCGCCCGGCCCCTACGAACTATAGTCATTTCGCTCGGTCACGGAATGCGACAGCGAAACCGTAATTAGAAAGAAACATGAATCGTGCCAAAACTTTCATCGAGAAATTACCGTATCCTATCCGTTTCTTAAAATTCATTCGTATATGAACAACTCTACACTCGTTTGCACCCCGGATTAACAAATTTTACGCGTGTTCCTGCTAAAAGATCACAGTCTATATTCATCAAATAATTTTACAAAAATGTGCTTCAAATACTGTGCCCACAAAACATTCCTACTGAAAAATCACAGAGTCTTTATTCATCAATCATTCATCGAACACTGTGCTAACAAATTTTGCCTATATTCCTGTTAAAAGATTGCAGAATTTAGACGTCAAATAATTTTCCAAATTGATATAGAAACGTGCCATTAGTATTATGAATAGGTTTATGAACCTATTGAAAGATCACGGAATTCTTATTTGTTAAATAATTTCAGAAAATTCTACAAAAATATACTCTGCAGATTTGATCAAAATTTCAAACTCTAATTTCTTATGATCAATGTAATAATCAACAAATAACATAGTCTACAACAGGATTAGGATAAGCTTCATGAAAAAAGAACATGACGAATTTATCATTACGATATCACGAACAGCAAGATCATTCCACGTGGCCTATCTATGACGTTCTTGCCTGACCATAAAGTTCCTGTACTACTTGCCCCAGAGCCATTCTAATCTGCTTAATTATCCCAGCACAGTTTCCATTCTCGATTTGATCGAATCAGAACAATCCTCCTCTGTCTAACCAGGAATAATTCAATTTTTCAGAAGCTAGTTCGAAACAGTTTCCTCTATCTGACCTATGACGTTCCTCATCCCGTTGACGTTCGAATAACAAGCATACTCCACTTGCTCGATCATCGTACATTTTTAATTACTTCTTGCTCCGATTCCGTCAGTTTGTTCCGTGAGCAATGTCGTTCTTGGACGCCGGCGTTCGAAGTATTAATACTTGCACTTATTTTTAACCATCGATCCATGGAGCTAGCTAAGTATTGGGCGCCCTCGACAAATTTTTCGATGTCTCACAAATTATACTTTATAACCTTCCTATCTTCCTCGGCTTATGGTCCCCTTATCAATTTTTTTATTCAATGTTCACTTCGGATATACCGCCTTTATTATAAAAATTTTGTATGATATTGTACTTGTGGGTGTATTTCCTGAATCTTTAAATATTATCTTGAAAGTTAAATTGAATATAAGTAACCGGTATAAAGTAGTATAATTGGAAACTAAAGTTTTTAAATTCTCGGGATCTTCTTCTCTAACTATTTATCATCGATACTTTTCAGTTTTAATTTGAGGTCTTCGATTTTTAAACAGTTAAATTAGAGATAAATAAAGAGAATAAAATGTTGAATAACTCTCAGTGACCATCAGTGGGGAATAGGAACCAAATTTTAGGAAACTATGACGTCCATAAACTTTGAGTCCTTTAATGTTTAATAAGTTACATTGAAAGTCGATAACAGAAATGGAAGAGAGTATCTATAAACAGAAATTTTAATGTTAATTGATGCTTTCAACTTAAATTCTGTGTCCTCAAAGTTCTGTGTTTTGCGAATTTATATACGAGGAGTACCGTGAGGTATTTATTTAATTTTTACGCGTTTTAAGTGTCGCCAGAAATTCCGAAACGTGGTTACGTTTTCACGCGAAGCCACTTTCCGAACGCCATAATTCACGGTGGCTAGAAAAAGTCTCGCCGGTTTCTCCCAAGTTCTCGCAATTCATCGCGGTTTTTACTCGCGAGTCTTACACGCGAATTTCACGAGTTACCTAACTCATTCTTCGGATGATTACGCCCCGCACTTACACGGAACCCCTTTTACCTGTACTCCACCTTTCCCGGATTACGACAAGCCCTCGTAATTACATCGGGGAGATTCGTTATCACTTCTTAACCGGGCTCTCGTACAAATTACTCGATGAATAATTAAAGAGCTCGCCTCCTGCAACAAGCTTTGTCAAAAACTACGGTCCCCGGAATCGATGACGATATCGTCGCAAAACATCTACTTACGGTGTTCTAGTTTCCACGAGCTGATTCTACGTGAAAAACTGCACCGAAAACGTACAACACAATTTTCCCAAATGAGTCCTCGTTTTCGAGAAAATTGAGTTCAAAGATTATCGGTCGCCGAAGTAGAAATGGCCAGTGGTGATCAGACAAGTTGTGCGTCTTATGAACTTTCAATATTAATTTCCTCGAAAACGGAGCCTCGTACAGAAAAATCTCGTTCTACATTTTCAATGCAGTTTTTCACGTAGAATCGTCTGGTGTGTCGTTATTTTTAATAAATATCTGGAATACCCTCTAAATTTATATTTATTTGAAGGTAGAAAACGTTTGCTTTCTTTGAAGAGTATTTTATTTGTTATTGTAGACAGGAGAAAATTGAGAGTCCTGGTAGATTGCAGCTCTCTCTCTCTCTCTCGAAATCCGCGCGAGGATTTCCCAAGGAACTTGGATCATTCTTTTGATGATTGCATTCCGTGCTTACACGGAACCCCTTTTACCGACCCTCGTCCCTCCCGCCGTTTATCCGACGTGACTCTTAATTGTGACGGTGGTTGCATAATTCGAGGGCCACGATAAAGGTTCCGAGGAGCGGAACCGAATTATTTCATAATCCCATTAGTATCAAAGCTAATAAAATTAATGGTATTTACCGCGTGGTGCGGGGGGGGGGACTTGGGCGAGACCGTAACCGCATAAATTCGGAAGTTCGTAGTTTTGAAAGGGAGTTTCGGAATTAATATAAACTACGTCCGCGCCGCTAAATAATAAATCACGCAGGTGAACGTGTCCTGTAACGGATTCACAGGCGCTCCGGGGAATAATTGTTCGAGCTCCCTCGCCGAGAATTGATCAAAGAGCACTGACCACTTCAGAAAACAAATCTTCCCTGACTAAACTGTTCGAAATAAGTTACGAGTAGACTGTGGATTTTTAAGCAAAATAAAAATCTTCTACGTCTATTCTTATTTCAATAATTTTAATGTCACGAAAATAATGTAAGAACATTCTTAAATTGTGATAAATTTACAGTTTCACACTTATCCATTTTTATTATAGACGTACAAAATCCGCAATCTAATTATGAGACATTATACTGAATGTTTGATCTTCAGGAATATTGAACTGCGACTTTGAGGAAGTGACAGCTTGATTTCAATTGCGATTAGAATAGGAGAACTCACTCTAATTTTAACATTAATTGTTCTTGAGGGAGTGAATTGGTCCCTCGATGCACTAAAATGCACGACACATTCTCCAGAAATCGTTCCCGCCGTTTAAAAAGAATCCGCGTGATATAATTGCGTGGGAGTTGGAAAAAGAAATTTCTTGATTCAAGCAAATATTATACTAAAAACAACTGAAAATCTAGATGAACTCAATCTGAACGTTCTCGTGAAGCAATGTCTGTTAAAAACTACGGTTTTAATTGAAAGATTAAATTCCTTATTCAACACTTTGACTGCCATGTCAACAAAATTTGCATCAGATATATTAATTTTTATTCTGATAGTTCCCCTGTAACAAATTTGCTTAAAATCTGCGAAATACAAGCTTGACAATATAAATAAATTCATTTCTGAGTTCTCGACTTCTCACTGTTTATTTTATGAAATAAATTGCTTTGATCTTGTCAATTTTTTGTGACCGCTGGGTGGGTAATTAACGAATTAAATAGCGATTAAGACAGGAGAACTCACTTTAATGTCAATATTAATCATTCTTCCGGAAGGGAACTGATTCCCCGATGCACCAAAACACACGACACATGTTCCAGAATTCCTGTTTTCAATTGGCACCGTTTTAAAAAAGAAACTCGCGCGGATGAAATACGTTGGAGGGTGAAAGCAGTGAACACGCGGTTTTTGCTTCGAGTATAAATAAATCAGGCGAGCTTCCAGTAACCACGTGCTGACGATCTCGACGCAGAAACGCCGTATGCCGCATTCTCGACGGACGTCGCGACGCTTACTAACTGCGGGACCGACTACCAGCGACGTTTTATGGGTTGCAGCTTCCCTTCTGCACACCCACCCTTTTCCACCTGCGTGTTTTCTCCCGCCATTGCGGCCGGGGTGCGATTCAAATTTGCAAATTCTGGAAACTAACATAGAAAAAATAATCCCGTAACAATTGGTCGTCTCCTCTTCGCAAAAAACAAGCCCTTCGATGTCTGAGCAAATAAACTCAATAAAAATCAAGTAAATGAAATCAATAAAAATCAGTTCACACAAAAATCGTGGAAACATTTGAGTAAATAAAAGCAATAAGCATCAGTTTAGAGCACATTGACGAAACGCGTAGAGAATGGAAGAATACTATTACGTTATTTCCGATTCATTAAAATCCTAAGTAGATCCTGCATCTTGAATGTAATATAAGCAATTATTGTTTTACATAAAAATCCACAATCTTGCAAAACCGTTCTTCAAGTCATTGAATGTCTTCGCAATGTAATACTTCATCTATACGTTTCTAGCAGCAATTGCAAAAAATCCTTAGTCCAATTCGAAAAATCGATGAAGCCCCCGTCTGATCCGCAACCTCCTGTTCTACTGAACAGGCGCGCCACGCAGTTCTACCTCGCATCTGAAAATTATTTTAATTCGCAAAAACTTGAAATACCGGTATCGTTCTCTCTGGTAGATTTATCTTCCGGCAGTTCATTTTCGTTAGATAAAATTTTACCATCACCGACGTTAAGCAATTAAGCGTAGAAATACCGCGCTCCTTGAACCCGCCACGGTTGAAAAGGAGATAGTCCGCGGGACTTTAATTCTAGGACTTAAAATCGAAAAAATAAGGAAAAGGGGGTTCCCATCGGTTAATGAGGGGCTAGACGACGGTGCCAAAGTTTGCTTTAGAGAGCGTGTAACCAGGTGTCGCATAAGCGGAAGCGGTAAAACCGAATTAATGTAACGAAATTTCTAATATGCGTACCGGGGCTGGCTAACTGGGTGCCCTAAAATTGCGTTTTAGGTGCCTGCTTGGCCCCGAGCCATGAATTCCTGGTAGACCATCGGACGCATTTTGGTAAATTGATGGTAATTACGCAATTGATATCTAGAATGATATTATAGATTCAGATTTAGACGCGCATGCACGTTACCGGCAAGATATTGTTACCGGTTTATCATTGCCGTAGAATTCCCCACAATAAATTCTCGTAAACTGTGCTGTACCGCCCCTTTCCAAAGTTTGAACCTGGAAATTGCAATATTGCATCTCCTAAATCCTGCAAATTTCAAGATTATTTCATCGTTTGTCCGATTACTAGCTGCACAAAATAATTTAAATTAAACATCAATTTTATCACATTTTTATCACAAGTGTATAAAATTCACAGTCTATCCACCACATTCAATGCATTTACTACAACATAGAAATAGTCACTAAATTTCCAATGTGTTACATGAAAGATTTCAGTTTACAATAAAATTACAATTGGTTAATTGCAGACACGACAAATTAATTTGTACACTTACTTAATAGCTTCGACTTGTGACGAGTTCTGTGGATGGAATTTTTTTATAGATTTTGTGGAAACGATCTTTCTTTTTTGTCTGATCGAGGAATTTGAGTTTTGGACAGATTCGGGCAGACAATCTGCTACAGTAATTTTGCGGTGGTTGTCACGGTCTTGCGAATGTATATTCGCCGCTGTTAACTTCGTTCAAAGTTCCGCCCTGATTATGACAATGTTTTGAACGGGGAACTTACGTGAATACAGGTACTTCCGGCCCGGCCCGTGGCAACAATTAATGGCGTTAGAAGTCTATTCTCGCTCATTAACGATCCTCCAGTCATGTGCAAGCGCCGAAACTTTGAAGTTTCCGCTAGGCTTGTGATATTTTGTCGGTGTCCCTGATCATTCAATGGCGATAACGCAACAACCCACTGGCAATCTACCTAGCACACCCTGACTCCATCATTAACAAGATTCAACTATCATTCATTCGCCAAAAGTAACGAAAAGACACAACACCTTTATTGGACACGATATACGTACACAAATATTATATAAATATTAAGCAGCAGTAGAAAATTTTATTAACTATTGGTACTCCTGCTAGAAGTACCCTGAAAATTTCAACACAATTACTCGCATAATTTTATACCAAAATAATTCCAAATGTTAGACGCAGTTGCTTCCTTGAATTTAACGACAATTTTATCATTTTCTCCTAACTCTTGAAAACGTAAGATATTAAATTACTCGCACCAATTATGCGTCAAGATACCCTAAAAAATTGCAATAAAATTACTCGCATAATTCTGCAATAAAGAGTTCCAAATGTTGAAGGCAGCTTCTTCCTCAAATCCAACGACAATTTTATAATTTTCTCCTTTCACCTAGAAACGTAAGATACTAAATTAAAAACGATACAAAATAATCGAGGATGCAGTGAGTGTTTCTACAAAAGCTCACATCAATTATGCACCAAGACATCTAAAAAATTGCAATAAAATTACTCCTATAATTTTGCAATAAAAAATTCCAAATGTTGAAGGCAGCTTCTTCCTCAAATCCAACGACAATTTTATAATTTTCTCCTGTCACCTAGAAACGTAAGATACTAAATTAAAAACGATACAAAATAATCGAGAATGCAGTGAGTGTTTGTACAAAAGCTCACACCAATTATGCACCAAGACATCTAAAAAATTGCAATAAAATTACTCCTATAATTTTGCAATAAAAAATTCCAAATGTTGAAGGCAGCTTCTTCCTCAAATCCAACGACAATTTTATAATTTTCTCCTTTCACCTAGAAACGTAAGATACTAAATTAAAAACGATACAAAATAATCGAGGATGCAGTGAATGTTTGTACAAAAGCTCACACCAATTATGCACCAAGACATCTAAAAAATTGCAATAAAATTACTCCCATAATTTTGCAATAAAAAATTCCAAATGTTGAAGGCAGCTGGTTCCATAGATTTCGTCGAATATTTTTGTTTTGACCGGCGAAAAAAATGTTGTTCCCCAATAAGACGGTGGAACCAGTGCAATACTTATGGGTGAGTTTCTGTCGTCGAACCAGACGCGATCGTGCTGATTATTCCGGTGCAGTGCATCCGGCGTGGTTCTTGTGCCCAGTGTATACGGGGCGCATCGTGCATTCACGCGTGCTCGACCATCGGCGTTTCGTAGGCGTCCCGTCGGAGATCGGTCTCCGGCATGTGCATTTGACAGTTTAAGATTATTTACACGTGGCTACGGAAGCTTCCCGACCGGGATCGAAACGAGGTTATGAAAGACGGTGTGCATTATGCAACGCCGGGATTTCGCGGCGCAATCTGACGCAGTACATTCACCGCGCGGCCGCACACATTGTGCATTTCATATGCGTTCTGTCGCGCAAGATTCCATTTCGAATTGTCATTCGCCGCATTGACGACAGTCATCGTGATCGAGGGACTCGGTATCACGCTATTTCATCGCGATACCGTATCAACGTCTCCGTTGAATTTTATCGAGCGTTTGCAACAATCTCTCACTACAAGATTAGTCTCTTTTTGGTTACTGTTCGTCGATGAATTGTAGTTTGCAGATCTGCAGCCTTATAGGAAATGCGTCTTTTAGGCCAAAAGTTAATCTCGAAGAATAGCAATGTTTTGATTAAATTTTATTGAAGGCAGGCTCTAGTCAAAATTATTCTCTTCATTGCTTCTATGCAATAAATGATAATAAATGTATATAGACCCACAGTTTAACGATAAATACATTTTGCAATGTCCTAAATATACCTGAAGCTCTCAGGAACGTTTTAATACAATTTTATTGAAGACAGACTCTATTAAAGATGATTTCGTTCACTGCTTCTATTCAATAAATAATAGTAGATGCATAGAAGTCCACAGTCTGATGACAGAATCATTTTTCAACGTCAGAAGTCAAACCGCACAGTAGCTGAACAGTCAAGTAGAACAGGCTCGCCATTGATCAGACGCATCAAGCTCGAATACCTCGTGCACCAGGAACGCGCAATGCAACTGCACAGCTACGCCATTAAAAATGAAACACTATACCCGATTAAATACAAAAAGACTGTCGAAGTAAAGAAAATAGATAAGAGCGACAGCAACATTAAAATTAAATACGGCCAACACGGAAAATAATCGTGAATTACTAGCTACCTCTTTGAAACAATTAATAGACGACGTTCACTAATTATGTGCTATATCTCATCGCAATAAAATCGTATTTGGTCGGGAGAATTAAATCGATTTATGCGAGAAAATCCGTTACGAATGTCTCTGGCACACAGCATCAGACTCCTTATTATTTATGGTATCACATTATACTGTATCAGTGTCTCAATAATGAATGGCTGACTTTATCGTTTACCAGCGTACCATTAAAAGCGGACCACCGACTAGTACTTTACATCGAAAAAAGAAGAACGGTATCTTATCCTGCGGAGAAGTAATACTTCTTGCGCAATCAATCAGTCATTGGCTCTCTATCCAATTAAGAAACGTATTCTGAGACTACAGTTGCTGGTTAAGACAATGTGTCTCGTATCATTCTAACACATACTTCACCGATTCTGATACATCGATTTATTATCTTTGAACGATGCGACTGATGCTAAACAATTTTAATCTTCTCTTATCTTGCTACAATCGTCCATCACTTGAGAAGGAGTTCACAGTTCTATATCTTTATCTCTTATCACTAGGCTGCGGATTTTATGAACTCACGACAAAGATCGGTAGAACGAACACAAAACTGTGAAAAGAATTTAAAGAATTTGAAAATACTGCTGTACTACCTTCAACTCGTTAAAATGATTAAGAGAAGGAACAAATGTCTATGCAGTTCCAGTGCCTTGCAATCAATGTAGACAATTCTTATTTTGCATAAAAATCCTGAAAAGAATAATCTTTAAACAATAATCCCAAAAGAAGTGACTAAATTACATTATTCAGACTAATTCATTGATCGGCGAGTCAAATTGAAACTGCAACTGAAGCATCAGAAAATCTTGAGCAGTGAATCATAACTGGACTGCGGATTTTTATGCATTTATGAAGAAATTGGCAAATATAAAAAAATAAAAGATTAGAAAAATCTAAGAATATCGTTATGATTAGACTGAGAATGTTTATCCAATTTGAAAATTTTTTAGAGGTATTTTAAGAAAGTGGAGTCAAATAAAATTTTATTTTCAGTGGCAGTAGCCGGTGTAGATCTGAAATAAATAAAAATTCTACTAAATTCTATGAAATGTTATATTTTAGCATTTTTGAAAATTTTCAGAAGCCATAAATGCATAAAGATCCGCAGTCGAATCGTAACATATAAAGAGTATTAAAAAATCACCGAAGGATGTACTTCGTGTGATTGTTATCACAAAAGCCCTGCTACCACGAGAAGACTTCGACAGTGGTAAACCCGCACAGGTGATCGTCCAGAAATAGACATCAGGTTGATCCCACTCGCGATCGAGTGGATCAGGAAGATTAATCCCCACGCTGCCCGGCCAAGGTATGGCGTGAATCAAGGATGAAGACTGCTGGGATTATAAAGATGCCAGAAACAAGCCGTGGCCATTTGTCAAAGCTCGTAAATTCGAATCGACCGACGCGGACGCGGACGCGTAATTCGAAGGCTCGATCGATGTTTCATCTTGTTGGCGGGTGTTGCGTGGGTGGGACCTCCTCTCTGTGGATCGTCGGAATAAAGCGTTCCGGGTTTATTTAAATTCCGGGAAAGAATGTGTCCCCCTTGAGGAGAGAGGCGAGAATTTTCGGAGGGCTCCGCGCCGGCAGTGTAATAGAATTCGAATATAATTGAGTGTCGCGTTCTGTATTTGTCCGTTTCCTCGAAGAAGAAGGAGAAGAAGAAGCAAGGAGGCGGCTGTGCTACCCCGGGATCTTTAAATTCCCGGCATTTCCCGGATATTCCTGCTCGGATTCGGTGCAACCTTCCTCGCTACGGTGTTTACCAGGACTCCGATCCCAGGATAAGCGTCCTATGCACGAGTACAACTCCCCTGCAGTTGTGTATGCATCGATATATAGTATAGAAGTTCCGGCAGGGAAGTGCACCGGTATGCAATGCGTCCTCGCATATCGAACCTATCTCCAGACGACAAGGCGTTGAGAAGGAACGCTGCCGGAATGCAAACTCCGGTTTTATGCGTACGACGACGGAAGACATTCGACCCGCGCCCGGCCTATGATTATAAAATGGGCGAAATGATCGGAGTTCATGCGCTACATACTACCGATTCTGGTTATTTTAGAGATGAGACTAATGCCACGCTGGACAGCCAATCAAATAACGTCGAAACGCTACTCGCTGATTTAAGAGGGTAGACCACCTTGACCGTCTAAAAATGTGCTGTCTTCGGCAATTTTTTTAAGGGTAGTCAACGAGTGAAAAGTTCCGACATTTTAGGGTGATATTAACGTAACTTTGAACTCTATTCTTAATTTTTTTCAGAACAAAATATTTAAAAATGGCCGAGTTATTCGCTGTTTTTGGAATGGCCTTTTATTGGTACCTACATCAATAGATGGCTGATGTTGTTGACAAAAATTAAACTCGCTTCAGGATGTCTACTATAACAAAGATATTTTATAAAACGTTCACCGGCATTCTAATCCAGACCTACAGCTAGAAGGACTTGATCTGCTACTGTGTTCATAAACATTGATGTCTTTAAATGATATTTTAGGGACATTCTCTTTGAAATGTGTACAATAAAGTGGTTATAAAGATGTTTTATCAAAACTTTAATATTTTGAAAAAATGCCCTAAAGAAGATGGTCTTTTTTCTAACACAGACCTTCGCTTGATCAACTACAGTGACACTAAACATTAATACTTTTTAAAGAAATTTTAAGAACAGTCACTTCAAGATACGCACTATAAAATGACCACAAAGATATTTTATAAAAAATTGAATAATATTTTCAAAGAAGTGTCCTAAGCATAATGGTCTTTTTCAATCCCTCATGATTCGAAAATTATGGCGTAAGCTCGAAGTGGATGAAAATAGCCAAACGCGCGAAGTTAACTGACACAGTTTCGCAACAATGGGGGAACACAGTCAGGAACGAAGGTTCAGATTTTGGTTTGAATTGATCGGAACGACGCGCGGGCGTGTTAAGAGAGCGGAAACGAAGGAGAAATCAGTTTTCGAATGAGACTCGACTGAGCAAACGTAAGGAAGAGCCCCGTGCATCGGGTTAGGGAGTGCTTCTCTTCAAGCACCGGGGCGACAGGTTAAAGGGGATGTTCGGTGGTTGGAGGCTGTGTTTGCATCCCCCTGGTGGGAAACCTCTCCCCGTAGCTTCTGAAGCCCGAGACATAAGTGCAACTTGATTTGCATATTTAACTCGACGAGCGTGCTGAACTGCCAAGGCTCCGCCGTTCCTTTAACATACACTCCAAAACCCTCCCTCTGGTCCTTTGCCACCCCCTACACCGGCATCCAGCACCGTTGCCCGGATTCGATTTACTTGCAATCACGCCGCGGATTAATTAGTTCATCCTAACATAAGTGCGTGTGAAGCAGATCAGGAAGTCGAATATGGGCTTTCATAGTTGATTGCGTTTAGAAGGTATGTTGATTATTCCGACGGTGGAAAATCGATGCGAAGGGCCTCCATGAAATTATATCAACGTCGAACCATTATTAACTCTCTCTCTCTCTCTCTCTCTCTCTCTCTCTCTCTCTCTCTCTCCCGCTCTTCTTTGCAATATTTTTTCCGAGCTGTTGCATTCGTGGAATTTTGTGAAAACAGGTGTTCGTGAAAATTAAAATTTTTCGAGCCTTTTTAACCCCATTTTTAGCCCCTGATATTCAGATTCTAATTTATTTGATAAATTTGATGGTACTGAAACTGTATAAAATTCGCAGTCTACTGTTTGTTCGTGTCTGACCACGTACCACCTTATTCTACTGACTCAGCAGTGTCTACGTAAGGACCTAGGGAGATTAGTTCCCATTTTATTCCCTCAGCTATTGTATTTTTCATTATGTTCTTAGTCTCACCGGCAGCGTTCATTTTTCTTGTCTGATCAGGGACTGGCCTATTCTACTGTCTTAGACATCGTCCTGAATCATTGTATTTCTTTGCCATACGTGGCTAAAATCTTACAAGATTTCTTCCAGCATAGAGGCAATTCTTCGAAAATTGCTTCCGGTACAGATAAACCAAAAATAGCAAGACTTCTGCAATTTTTCACGGCGATAAAAATGAGAACATATAATCGCGAGGATTCCAAAGCATATAAGGGCCAATCACTGTCAACAGAGCTGCTCTGTCCCAGGGATCGGTTTTACTGGCGAGATCGCTGAAAACTACGTGTAACGAAGTTTAGACAATGCCAGCCGCCCCGTGTTCTCTGTGCCCGAGACTATTTTGCCGTTCGCATAAGATCGTAGACGAAGCGGCAAGTTCGCATTTCAACAGAGCTCGCTCATTAAGCTCATTAGCAGGTAGTTCGTCTCATCGCCAACGTGACAACGGACAGAAGAAAAGAGAGAGAGAGAGAGGGAGCCAGAGAGGAAGAGCTATAATCAAAGAAAACTGATGCGTGTTTTCCGTGTGCACGTATCGCAACCGATACCCTATGCTGTTTGCTTCTGTAACTGCGTCGTATTACCTTGATGTAAACGCGAGACGTTACCTACTCCTATGGAGCGGTAACATTTGATTGGTAGCTATGATAGCTGGCGAGGATATGCCGAAGGATGTTCTCGAATTTATCCGGAACGAGATGTTTGCTCGATATTACTCGAAGCGAGTCGGGAGAAACGTTGTCGTTTTCACGGGAACGCGAATAAAAGGGCGAACGGCGAGTCCGATTTAGTTGACGGTAGATCAGTAACTACTACGGATTTTCCAGCGTCGAAAGAACGTTTATATTAACTAGAAATTACTCATATTTTTGTTTCGTTTCTATCAAGGGGATTCTTCTACTGAACGAAAGGAATCTGTATGTATTTTCCTTATTTCAATTCCCACAAAACTGGGCACAAAACCATCCATAAGTATTTATATGCCACCACATCAATCTCCAATTCTAACGTCGTAACTAGACTGCGGATTTTGTGCATTTATGACAAAAATGGGTAGGTGTATTTTAAAACAGTAAGAACGTTAGAAAAATTTAAAAATACTGTTACATTATTTTCAATCTACTAAACATATTAAGAAAGAAAATATTTCACTCCAGTCTGTTGCAATTTTGGGTAGAAAATTTTTGTTTTGCATAAAGATCCGCAGTCTAGTTATAACAATTCCTTAAACTCGATCTTCACCGAGAGCGTTCCCAAAATAAAAGCACCATTTCGTCACGAACCTTAACCCTTTAAGTGCCACGTCTACCAAAAATGAGAGATAGAATTGTTTGTCCATATTTGTGAACGAATTTTCACGTTAATGTATCGAGTATAGCAAATTCGGTTACGATCTGCGAAATGCTGGAATGGTGACAGAGTTGTCTTAGAGCGATTCTGCAACTTTTCGATTTTGAGTTCATTCAATAAATTACTTTGATTTTGTGAAATTGGTTCGACTTCTGGTGCTTAACCACTTTCGCCATTTAAGAGTGTGCTATATTCTCGGGAATTTTTCGAAACGTTGTAACATTTGTTTTTTATTCGTCGAATGCTCGGCAACGTTCAAAGAGCTTTGTGTTGTATATTAAATTACACGATGTATACGCATCCAAACAATCGAGCGCACGCGGCTTGTATCCGGGCCAGTATTATTAAATATCGTGAGTTAATTAATACTATTCTCATTTGCAACGTACACCGAGCACACAAACGCTGAAATTATTCATCCCGAACTGAACGCGGTAGTGTTCCGAGAGCAACCAGAGGCTGTTGTAATTTATTCATATGATTAATTTCATCAGAATGGAATGATGTCTGTCAATTACGTCGTGCTTCAAAACGCTCGGGGAAATTGCTTGTAATTACTGTTAAAGACAGGAAAGTGTAGGCAATTATCGTTGGAAAACAATACGCGCTTACTCTCCCTCCCTCTCTCTTCCTCTTTCTTCCTTTCTCTCTCTCTCTCTCTCTCTCTCTCTCTCTCTCTCTCTCTCACTCTATATGCGAAAGCAGCGAATTCGACTGGGTCGCAAGTGCCTCGATGAAGAGGTCGAATCTCTGGAGCGCCACGAGAAACAATAAATCCTTCGTACCGCACAAGAATAATAATTAATGGACCCTTATAAGTTGAAAAAAAGGGGATAAGAGGGACGAAGTGGCGCGGACAGAACGGAAGGACCCTTCTTCAGGGTATAATCGGTTGAAACGGTCAAGCAATGGCGTAGTCGTTCCAGTTTCTAAGTCACAATAAACCCTGTCAATTAAAACACAGCAAACTTTTCACATCGCTTAAAATTTCCTCTTGCATTCCTGACACAATTATAGATTTTTCGCACATAAACTACAATCGCAAACACAAGATTACAGAACAGAAAAATGATCACTAAACTTTTGGATCTTTATGCAAAATAAAAAGTTTGTGCATCAGTTGCAAGACATAGGAGCCGAATATAAATTCATATTTTTCATTTGAATGTAGTAATATTAATACTGTTCAAGTCTTTTAATCTTCTGATTGTGTCAGATTGCTCCCACTCATTTTATAAATGCATAAAATCCGGAGTTTAATTATAATTAAAGGTTGCAAGTGTTGAAACTGTAATGAACAAATCTAAGAAAACTTAGGCGGTTTCTGGTGTTGGCAGTTTAACACTTGGACTATGGATTTTATGCCTGTACAATGAAAATGTGCAATTTAAAGCAGGAGAAAAATTGAGATAGGTAATTGAAGAATAAAGAAATCTCTAGCCGTAGTCTATTAATCATTTTCGCACAGCAGTTTCGAGTATTTTCTGACAATGTTTAGGGAGATTATGTGCTGTAGTTTTTTTGATGGGGATGGAATAGCAACGTCTCAATTAGAGTCAAATATTTTTACGCCACTGTAGATCGCCTCTCATTTAGTAACGTAGTCAGTCTTCCAGCAGCGAGCCACTTGTACCGTTGCCAGAAAAGTCAATTGCTAGAGCCGAGACCAGCAAACAAAGAGGGTGAAAAGCGAAGGGGTGAAGAGAATTAAAAAAAAAGTGAGAGACTTTGACCGAAGAAAACAGTCGGGTTTTGGCGGTGGGCAACTATCGGCCGTGCTAATTAGCATATAAAAACTAGCAGGATAATATCAGCAGGATATTTCATCGAATGTATGAATGCTCTCGAGCGCGAGTTACCTTCAGGGATTGTTGCTGAAGATTGTTGTAACTGTTCGCTGTTAAACTAGAATTTCGATATTTCACGGATCGTCTGGAAATAGCGAACCTTTTGCAACGAAATTACCGGAAATGCAACGTGCAATTGTACGAGCTGCGCATTCTGATTTTAAAGGATACCACATAATGTTATACATATGTGTATATTTGTGGAACGGGCAAATTCTGCTTCATAATTTCGGGTTCACATTTTCTGAAATGCTGTGTAATAAAACTGCAAATGATTTTTTAAATATGTAAGTCGTATTTTTATGATTTACAATTTACAGAATAGATTCTGTTCTACGTTCTCCATTTTTAAGAGATTCGGTATAATGATAGTGTAAAGAATTTTTTAATTCGATTTTATTACACGACAATTACTTTTTACCCTCTATTTTCAAAAGATGCCATACAATAACAATGCAAACGATTGTTTACTTATATCACATTTTTGTAATATAAGAAATCTGTTCTGTAATTTATTGTATAAAATTATCTTTACACCTCTGATTTTTTAATAGTCTGATATGATAGCATGAATAATTTTTGACGTATAGAATTTTGTTCTTACGCGATACGGAGGGCAAGCTCTCTTCTATGGTTTATTATAGGAAGTTTCGTGAGAAAAAATCATTATTACGTGTAATAACATAAAGGTATGTTAATATGCAGATGGGATTGCATGCTCATTTACGCGCGTGAACGATGGCAAATATCTCTATGTGCAGGATCGAAACAGGTAAGCACGCGGCGCGGCGTTTCTAGGAAATTACATGTCAAATGTCATTCGGTCGATGAGTCTATAAGTTCCACCCCCATGGAAGCTCACAACATGGGACGCAATTTGCCCGTCAACGCCCTTTTGGACACAGCACCGGGAACAAAAGGTCCACTTAGACGTGTGCCGGTGTCAGGAGCTGACGTGAATCGCGAAGAAAACCGGCCAGCGAAAATTTTCCTGATAACAACGACCGGGTTCCTTTAATAAAAAGCGTCTGATCAATAATTAACTACCCTATCTTCACGCAAACCCCGATTTTCTACAGGTTCTTCTATTTAAAAAATCCTCAACATCTTCCTGGTAACAAAAATAAAATAAAAATTCAAAATGGTACCGTAAATGTTCTCTTTAAATTGGGGATGCTTATTTTTTTAAATAAATTGAATTGAAGATCAAACAAGTTACTGTAGATTGAATCCAGTTGATTATAAATTACCAATTGCATTAACTCTAAATAGGAAACACTAAGTCGACTACTTTAAAAATATATGTACTGTGGTCTGTAGCCTACAGTGACCAATTGCTAATAAAAACAAATAGTTAAAAAATATTTATAGCAAAAGGGAGACACATAAGGTGCACCAGAAACATCCACGATATTTTCAAGATTGTAGTGCATTTTTATGATTTTTCAGACTTCTCGACTTTCCTATACAGTTCGTTTCTTCCCCAGTTCGTTGAACGTGTCTCAGCTTTGCAACCTCGTTTATCTTTCAGAAGACAACCATGCCTTGAGCCCCATCGTTCCAAACGACACGTTCAAATGCACGCGGGCTGCGGTAACCAGGTTTCCGACTAATTAAATTTCCTTCGTTCGCGAAAACGATATAGGACCGGCCGAGAATTCCGTCGTCGTTCTCCGAACACCGTCGCCTTCGCAACTCCCCTAATTGCGGTTCTATCCCCGTCGCGGATCATCCGAACTCGAATGGAATTATGATCTAAAAATTATCCCCGTGGTCTGCCTTTACCGTGACGGGAATTCATCGCGCGAATTCCCTTCTGTCCACGCCTCTGAGACACGCGGCTGAAATATGCCTTTTCAGAATGTTAATTCGAAGCTCCGTTCTGATAAAATACTGCCCTCGTATTACAACGGGTCGTACTCTAATAATAGAACTGAGGATGTCTTGTTTTATGGTCGTTGAAAATGTAAGGGAGCCTTTGTAGGAAATTATTAACGCTTCAATGTTAATCGCTAGCACCAACAATTTTTTAGGAATTTAATTTTGAAGACTCCAATTTTCAACTATAAGAATTTTTCTTGCCTTAACAGCGAAAGTTAGAGGAATGATTTTTACATAGAATGATTCTATAGACTCTCACAAATAGAATAGTATATTTTTTAATAATATTGTAAAGATTTAGTCGTGTTTAAACAAATTTTCGATAGAGCACAACCACGCACGAGTCTCCTTAGTCGTTTTTCCAAAGAAGAGGTGTCTTAAAGATATCTTTCTCGCCTTAAACATTTATTGTAACATGTTTAAATGTTTCTAGCGTTATTAAAAAATATGAAATACTATAATAATGAGAGTGTGATGAATTAAATATAATTGCCACTATTGAGGCTAATAATTAACAAAGGAAGTATTGTAAGTAATACGTATGAAATAAATGCATTCATATAAATTAAAATGATTTCCTGTTTGCTACTTCTATCTCCAGAACTCAGTTTACTGAGTCTACTTTCAGTCTATCTAAAAAAGAATATAATAAGAGATTAAAATAGAAGATCAGGAGAATTAAAATGAAACAAAATAATATGTAAATTAAAATAAAAGAATAGAGTGCGAAGATTCTAGGTTTCCTCCTTCAGTTCAAGGTTCTATTATATCGTCTTTCAATGAGTTTAAAATTCCTTAGAATTAGGTGATCTCCTATTCATCCATACACAATCATCTCCTATTATAATCCATACACAATGATCCGACGCAGGCGCTGTGTTCTATTTAACAGGGAATAGAAGAAACATATCTTTTAAGTAACAATTGTATTTATTTAATCATTTGATGCTTTATAATATCATTTTAAGTACATTATCATTAACATTTTTCATACTAAACTAATACTTACCTCACCATTTCCTCTTACATACAATTATTTAATCAGAATCAACATCATGAGTGCTTCACATCCCTTCTTCGTTGCTGATAGCATCTACAAACCTGAAAATTATTTAAGTTAATATAACACAGTAGTAAACTTTTGTAAAATTAATAAACAATTAATTCGTCCTTACCCATAAAAGAGTTCTTCGAAAACATCTTTATAAAGATCCACAATATTTTATATCACTATTCTTTAAGTAAATGAACAGTAAAAAATTCTGAAAGAAATTCTAACACACACGAGCTATCAAATTATACATCACAGAATATTTTCCAATTTTCTTCTCGATAATCCTGGTTCTAATAAAATAAAATTCAAAAGATTTTTGAAAAGGTGCAAATATGGAACAGAAGCTTGAAACAAATCGCTAATAAATTATTGCAGAAGTATTTCGAGGAGCCCATAAGCAATTACCAATTACTCACCAAGCATCGAACCGCACAGTTAAATTGCGAAAAATCATTAGATCATTTTCGGCGTCGGCGGCGCATGCGTCAGTCGAATCAGCTGTTTCGGTAATAGCGCACGATGCGTGTCCCGACGAAAATCTGCTCTCCCGTGGTGGATCGTAATTCTTCTTCTAGAAAATAATGTCCGCGGCATGACAAAGGGAGCTGCGAACAAGTCCGGTAACGATTTAACCTTGTCATCGCCAACGGCTCAATTACACGTCAGATTTTGAAGCGGCAGTGACTGGTGGCGACAGTGATGGCAGAATCGGCTCGGAGATGGAGGTAGTGGCAGTGATAAAAGCGGTAGTGATGGCGGCAACCACGATGATATGGTGACGGAGCAATGACATTGTCCTGCGTTTGAAAAAAAAAGGGTATCTGTCTGCTGACAGGAGATTTGTCGACGCAAACTGTGATGTGAGGCCCGTGAAAAGATGAAGATTCACATAACGTGCGTGTACTGGACCCTGCTTTTCATTTCGGTCGCCTCCAGGCAAGTACTTTTTCGGTTTACTCTCTTTTATTAAACTATCTATCCTCGCATACACACACGCACGCACACACACGAGGCCGCTTAGGGCTGCCACGCGCTTTATTCTCATGGTATTGGTGCGCCGTTAAAACCGGTGCGTTTCGCTGAAACCTAAATAGGAAAAGTATGCTGTTACCACATGAAACGTGTCCTTCTCCTTATTATCGCGATAATTAACGTTAGCATCGTCAAAGCTTATCAGCGTTTCCGACCGTTTCCATTTTTATAACGCGATGCATGGCAATGACGAAATGTTACCCGTTCCCATTAAAACATCGTCTCTCGTTACATTGTGCACACACTTGTCCTCATGTATGAATGAATTTCTGTTAGAAATGTACAAATGAGAGCAAATTCTTTAACCTCGTGCGTTGCGTCACTTTATAAACGTCGCGCAGTGGTATCATTTACGATTCCAGCCGAACGAAATTGTTTTTATTTCTATTTATTTATTTATGTATTGAGATGCTAATAAAGACTTTCCCTCTACAATATCCTTTATATTTCTTCGTACACTGAATCTTCCCTTGAAATTTCAATCGATATAAAAAATTATCAGCTAAAACCAGTAAAAGTTATACCTAAATCCTTTTAATATATTTCTACATGTACCATAAATATTACAGCACTTTCTAATGCTTTGTGTTATCTCTGTTTCATATACATATTGTACACATGTATACGTATTGTAATTAAAATGTATCTCTAAGAAAAATAAATTAATGTTTCAAACCACATGATTATTTGAACAAATACATTGAACACCAAAATTGTATCTCTCGCATATGCCTGGTAAAAGAAGTATTAATTTCATCCTTTCAACAGTGCCCTCCTCTTCGCCATAGTAGCTTCAGAAAATTCAGAAAGCAATTATTACTCTTCTGTGAGAAAGAATGAATCATCCGAAATTTATGATAATGATACATTGGAGAGCATAGAAAATGATACTTTGGAGTCGTCCAATATCCCCGTTGTGAAACTGAAGAACGCAAGGAAATTAGAGCCTAATTACGATGACTATTATCAGGTAAGTGTTCAAACCATCAAGATGCACTATGAATTGTGTTAAGATAATCTTCATAATGTCCCATTATTTTTAGGAACAGTTTCCTGAATCTTCTCTCAGCTTCGAGACCAAAGCAAATAGCGATACAAAGAGGAAAGAGAATCCTTATAAAGATGTAGATATTGTGGCTGAGAGTCTTCCCCAACAACCCAATCTATCGCATGGGTAAGTTTCTATTATGTGCCAACACTGGTAGGAAAATCTCATTACCACGAATTACATAATATCTCCATTCGCAGGCACATAAGATATATTTGTAAGAGTTAAATAACAGTATCATGTATTGCCCTATATAGATAGCAAGCCAGCAAAACAGTACAAACCTTGATAATATTTCTACTTCCTGCAGAATTTCTGGAACCGAACAGGCTGCGGTATTGACTCTGGTGGACACAGCGGCAGCAGAGTTGCAGAGTTTAGTAGACCCAAAGTTCACATCGGAATTTTCAAGAGCAAGAATATTTGGGAAAAATTCGTCTTTGTTAACGAAAACGACCAAACATGGGCAAGAAGCAAAGAAGGAAGAGATAGAGATATCAAGCACACCGATGCCTTCAACTATTATAGAAGAGAATGAAAGTTCTAACAAAAGCATTGAAGAAGAATTGCTATCAAATGACGAAAGGACATCTGAAGGAGTAGTAGTAGTGAGGGCTGAACAAGGACCTATTATCATCGATGAGACAGAGATCCTTGAAAATGAAGATAAAATACTTCCCGACGAGGTTGCAAAAGTAGATAAAATAGTCACAACGGCTCCCGAGCTTAGCGACTCCGATGCCAAAGGTCGGCTAATGGGACACACCAGAGACGAAGCGCCCGCCATCGTTATCGGTGAAGAAATTGTGCCAGTAGGATCACCCGATCCACACGAAGATATTCCATCGTTTAACGAATGGACACAGAAGAGATTAGAGGAGGCTGAGAAGAAGAAAAGTAAGTCTGCACATTTTTACACAAGACCCTCGTGCAGTCTTATGGTAATTTCTGACCGATTAAAATTTTGCTTCGTTGTGTAATTGGTTTTCGATAGGTATTTTTAGGAAATGAGTTTGTTCTCACTTTTGAAGGAACGACAAAGAAGTGTTTCCCAAACGCGAAATTAATAACAAATATGTTTAGTAGCTGTAGAAGCTGTTCGAAATCTTCATCACGAGTCTGACTCGAGGTTATAGTGCAAGGGGTTAACGTAATTTTAAGACCGAATGAGGAATAAAAATGCATGAAATCTAATGTCCACATTTTTGTCCTCAGCTCATTCGAATGCGTCAGTTCAAAATTCCGGAACGCCGGCTCGAAGTACAAGTGGAATGAAGGTTCGTTCCAAGAACTACGCTTCTCCAGATTGCGGAGCCAAGATCGTAGCAACAAATCCAGAAGCAAGGAGTGCCAGAAGCGTCCTGGCATCGACCAGGGACGAGTACATGCTGAACACCTGCACATCTCGCATATGGTTCGTGGTGGAGCTTTGCGAGGCGATCCAAGCCAAGAAAATTGAACTAGCGAATTTCGAGCTGTTTAGTTCGTCTCCCAAGGACTTCTCAGTGTATATAAGCGATCGTTTTCCCACGAGAGACTGGAGCATAGTCGGTCAGTTCGCTGCGAAGGATGTGAAGGACATTCAGAGCTTCGTCCTGCAGCCACACTTCTTTGGAAAGTTCATCAAGGTGGAACTGCATACTTACCATGGGTCCGAACACTTTTGTCCGGTCTCTTTATTTCGCGCTTATGGCACTAGCGAATTTGAGGTCCTAGAGACGGAAACGGAGAACCAAATTTCTAGAGAGGCGAGCACTGATGTGGATGACGAAGAGGACAGTGACGAGGAGGAACCTTTAGACGTCGAGATCGGTGAGCCTCCAAGAAACCTGTTTGGTAGCGCCAGGGATGCTGTGTTAAGTATAGTAAAGAAGGCGGCCCAGGTGTTAGGAAAGTCCAGGGAATTCACCGACAAGAACATCACCGCGATCGACCAAGTCATAAACGATGACAGTATTCTCGGAGATTCATTCGCAAGTTGCACCTCGCCGAAGTACTCGGTTCTCTGCGACAATTGCTCGGCGGAGACGTTCGCCAAGGTCTTCCAGTTAGTTAGTTGTAGGGATCGTCAGCTGAATCAGTTGCTGAAGAGCAGCTTTGTGAATAGCGCATTAAAGCAGAGTGGCTTCTGCAGGAGCTACGCAGTGGACGTTGAAGCCTTCAGAAGAAGTTTGGGCCTCGATGCCGAGGTAGCTACGGACGTAGAATTCAGAGTCAGTCGAAAAAAAGATTTCTTGACGTCTATCTTTAAGCTTGAGTATATCGCAGCGCTTTGCAACATGATAGCGATAAAAGAGGGTAAAATGGTAGTGAACACGAGCTTCATAGCCGACGTAACGATACCGTTTAATAACTCGAAAAATGTTGGCAAGGAGAACGTTTCTCGTGTGCATAATGAGTCGGTCAAGTCGTTCGAGGGTTCTTCAACTGTGTCCACGTCTAACGCGAGCACCTCTAAGTCAGCATCTTCTCGAAATCAGCAGAAAACTAGTCAGGAATTGCCAAAAGAAGAACCTGAAAAATTGGTCGCGACTCCTTCGAGTTCGGAGAACGTAGCCTCACAGGTTAAGCCAACGCTGGAGAAAGAGGAGATGAAGAACGAGTTCTCGGTACCCGCTTTAGAATCTAGCAGCGACACCGTGGAAGAAACAATTCCTGCCGAGACGTTGTCAAGCGATTCATCCACAAATGTTGGTCAACACGCACCCGTAAAAGTCTCTGAAGAACCCGTTGTTAGCCCTGGTACAGTGATTGAAAATTCTCCTCAAGCTACTGCCTCCGTACCAGTGGCCATTAATGATAACAATGAAGCACCGCAAGATGATGCAATCGTTGATGCAGAACCCGTAGAAGCACGGAGCACACCAAGCACTGTAGAGAAAATGGAACGACATGGAAATGAGCAAGAAGGAAAGCAACCGGAGATTCTGGAGCAAGAAATGAAACTATCCTCTCAGGATTCTTTGACGTTGGATACATTGTTGTCCGACCTGAAGGATTTAGAAGGGGTGGCAGTGCAGATGCAAGGTGGATCAGCCGCTAGTGCGTCTGCAACGCAGTCGACAATGAATATCATACCGCAAAAAGAATCTGTTTTCCTTCGACTGTCTAATAGAATTAAGGTAAGCTAAAAGGTTGGTCGCGTTTAATCGGGAATTCTGATTTTTCATCTTCAAAAAAGGGAGTATTGATAGTTGAATCTTCAAACGCATTTTTCTCGAAACGGTCGTCACGATATCTCAAGTTCTAGTTTACCGATTCACTTAAAATTTTGAGAGAATCTACAGCACATGCCCTACTACCACACGAATCCAAATTTTTTATTTTTTTTTTATTGTGCTGAAGGCCGAAATATAAAAAAAACTGTAATTTGACTTCAAAATGCAGGATATCTTTAAACAGACTCCATAAAAGAAATATATAATTCACGTAATCTTGGTTATTTTTACTTGAAAAAAATCACGCGTGTACTTCAAATACTGATAAATATGTGTGTAAAATCGCAATGCTAAGGAATCAATAGTTTTTCTGTTGTAATTTTTTGACTGTTGTAATTTTGTTTTTAGGCATTGGAGCGGAACATGTCTTTAAGTGGGCAATACTTAGAGGAACTAAGTCGACGCTACAAGAAACAGGTCGAGGAGATGCAAAGGTCTCTGGAACGAACGGTGTCGGTGATGAGCGAGGAGACAAAAAAACGAGATGAGCGTGAGATGAAGAGAGCGGAAGAGATCGCAATGTTGAGGGAAGAGATAGCCGCTCTATCGAATTCAGTGAAGAACCTTTTGTACGACCACAATAGTTGGCGAGGAACGTTCGCAATGATAGGTCAATACGTAGTTTTACTGTGTTCCCAGATTTTTGTGATATTCCTGATTCTATTGTATTGCCGATCGACTAAGGAAATAGTGGGTAAAGAGAAGCAGCAGTTGAAGAAAGAGACTCTACGGCGAAAGAGCGCGGAAAACTTCAGTTCTCACGTGAAGAAAACGAAAATACGACGGCCAAGCGAGATAGCGTCTCACATCACGGGCACGTATCGCGAACTGATGATAGACGAGAGACACCGTGAGTCGAAAAAGGAGAGGAAAAGGAGACAGAAAAAAGAAGCCGCGGGCAGCGGCAGCAAGACAATTCTAAAAAGCGAGACGAGACCACATTCAGTCGTAGAATATCCTTCAAATTCTCTCGTGTACGACGCGTTAGTGTTTGAAGGTTCTCAGAACAATTCTCAAACCTGCAAGAGGCCTAAGCACGTTTCAGAGAGCCCAACCGATTGGTACAACAATCACGAGGTGAAACCCTGTGTTCAGTTGACTGCACCGTGTAAGGACAACTGCGAGACAGAATCTGTGAAGAGCTTGGAGTTCACTAGCCCCTACATAGAAGATTTGAACGAGTCTAATTCACTGCTAGTGAAAATGTTCCCGGAAAGCGAGAAACCTGCTAGACAGTCGATGGACGCTTTGAACTCGAATAACAGCGGCGTAACTCTGAAAGATTCCAAACTGAGCGCCACGTCCTTTTTCATGAAGACCGCACTGAGCACGAGGAGAAAGAGGAAAACGAATTCGAACACTGTGAACGGGGATTGGAGTCGGAATTCGAGCGACTCGAACGAGAAGTCCGTGGGCACGAGTCCCACGCCTTCGATATCGTTGCCTGAAAACGTTTATAGCGACTGTGATACTACTGCTAACGGTCTGTCGGTGGACCAAAGCGATGAGTCTAGGAGCAGTAGCGTGACGTCAATGTCGAAACGAAAAGACAGAAAGAGTACTGGTTTTCGGAAAATGGTGAGGAAATTTTTTTGATTAAGATAGGCTTGTCCACGACCCGCTTGTCCGAGCTAAGTCCAAGGTCCACGGAAGGCCACGCAGGTTCCACTTGAAGTGTAGTGTACGCTCGACTCGATTGCTTCGCTGATAAGGTGTTATATAGAGTGTAGAGTATACAGACACAGAGTTTACGCTATGTTGAAATCATGCTTGTACCGATGTTAACTGGATGTAAATGTTACTGTTAGGAAAGTTGTTCGTGTATAACATAGAACCGTTTGAAAAAGTCTGATCGCCTTTAACTAATAGTAATTCGATTTATATACAATATATACATATATATACACGCTGTCACATTTAAATCGATCCCCTCGAATATCGCTGAAATTATTTATGATACCGGAAAATGTTTCGAAACAAAAGTTGAATGGTTTTTTTTTCTAGGTGGAGGCGTAGTTGGAATTGAGTACTCTCTTGTAATAAAAGTGAAAATATTGCCCGAACTAACGGTTTTTCGGTATAAATAGGCTAATCATTTTTTACGAGGAATGACGCGCTGTATCGATCAATGTATTAAAAAATATACGGTTCCATTAAAGAAAAATAAAGTTGACCTTCATATATCTTCTACGTCTCCACCTACAATCACGCCCCCCTCGATACCACTCAGCTTTTGTTTGATACCTTTTTCGGTATCGTAAACAATTACAGAGATATTCGAGGTGATCGATTTAAATCGGACATCCGGTATATAGATAGATATTATAGTATAGATTTATTTCGTTATACATATATTCTGTAGTGGATTTTCCTACGGTTTTCTTTTGTACATACTTTCAGAATCATCGTTGATCCTGTTTTTCGCAAATAGGACGATCAATGTGGGGAGAGAGAGAGACGTAAAGAGAGGTGTCGACAGTTTGTACAGAGCATGAAGGGGTGAATTTATAAGCTGGATTTTGTGATAGTTTGAGCGCATCTTCGACCAGTATCTCAGTGTATGACCTAATATGCAATGTTCTTTTTAATTAACCCCTGTTTTAAAGGAGACGACTGATTTACGTATTATTACGTACTGTACATAAATATGTTTGCATTATATAAATATATACATATATATTTATCGTGGTAATAGCCTAATGCGATTAAGAGATTTATTAAACATCTCGTATTTAATACAGCACCGCTTTTTCTAAAATTTGTTACAGTTTTCACTCCCCCCCCCCTCCCGCGCATAGCTAATGGCCCTAAAATAAATGTTCTCTCATCCATAGTTTTGAGTTTCGGGAACATGTGTGTTAAGATGACTGTTGTCTCGAATAATAGATTATTTCTCTCATTCACAGGAGTTTATACAACGAGTGTTTTTCTCTGTGTATGAGTACGCGCGCGTGTATGTGTGTCTGTGTGTTTTCGTGCCGCTTATTGCGATAATTTACTTCAATGAGAACTGTTTATGGATTACAGTCAATAGAGTGAAGGTATTAAAATAAGTATAGCTGTACGACGAGACTTTCTTAGCGCCCTACATAAATACAAGCGATTTTTAATACAGTGAACGTTTCAATTAATAAATCTATCCACTTGTTAATCGTTCAAAGTTTCAAGAGCATTCAATAACATATTCTGTCGATATTTTTGTTTTCAATGCGATTTTACTAATTTATAGAACTGTCGGAATTGTTTAATGCGAGCCATAAGGGGTGGAACACCCTTGAAGTTCGGCCCTTGTAATATCGCGCTCAGGATTGGAATATAAATCTATTCAGATTTTTTATTTTATAAACATCTATCACTAAGAAGTATTAAAAATTGAGAAATAAATTTCTTGTAAACGTGTGAGACGTTAAAGAGTTGCGCCCCCTCCCCTTTGTTTCACCCACAAGAGAATATCCCTAATTCTGAAATTCAAAAAATAATGACACTTTGGGAATATATAGATCACGTGTAATTATATATATTAACCAATTTTTTGGCTGCGCAAATTCACTCTAAGGGGTAAAGACCCCGAAAAATTCAGTTAACATAAAACGAACATTTTGAGGTGAAAGGGGTATAATTTCTCGGGGTTCAGAGGTTAATTTTCATCCCCTAGATTAAATTCAGCAGCTAAAGAGATTCATAATATTTTGTCCAAGCTGGAGATCTCTCTTTGACACGATAAGACACAGATGGATCCTTCTTTTAGGTCTTCCGTAAGCCAATGACGTTTCATCAAAGTAGTATATTTCGCGGGTATTGCTTGGCAGGAATCGCATTGGTTTCCGCAAACCCTCCGGAATTAAGTACTTTATTCCCCGACGGAGTATGCGCACGGTTTCTGGTATCATGGATTCCCGAGGGGCGCACGTCTTTCTCACCCTCTGACGTTCCGTGAATTTCAGTGTCTTTAGAGAACGGAAGCCTCGTGCTATATTGTTACGCGGCTGTTAATATTGCGCAATTGTTTCCGACAAAATGTCTCAGGCTTATATCCACGCGTGCGAGCGAGCGGAATTGTTAGGGTTGCCGATACCGAGCGAAGAAGAGTGGAAAGAGACACAGAGGATAGAGGAGGAAAATCGTGCGAATGATAAGGACGATGACGCGGTGATGCAGGTAATCACGTTAACGGACCATTACAAAAAAAGTGTCGCACCCGCGGCAAAACATATTCCACAAAAAACTTCCAAGAAAATAGTAATTTATAAATAAAGAATATTTATTTTTCTGTAAGATACAGAAGGAGAAAATTTGCCATCCTTTTAAGGGAGGGTTTCATCACCCCTTAGCACTAAGGAGATTCTCTTGGCAATCTCTCTGGTGATTTTAATCGCTAAAAATTTTGTTAAATCTCCCAATGTTCTGTCAAGTATTTTCTACTTTTGATTACTTGCTTAAATATCATTTCTTCGTCGTTTACACTCGTGGCCCTGTTCGAGTATTTTATACTAAGGACTGTATACGTAGTGACGCGTTTTGATTACATTTTTAATTAAAATTTAGTGCAACAGATAAAAAATGATATGGCAGTGAATTAAATGTACTTTTGTCATTTATAGAACCTGGAGACCTCCGACGAAGCCGCACAACGAATCAGCGGCGGATTAGACGAATTAAACACTATTCTGAACGTGACACAGAAAAAGATTAACAGATTCAAGGTTGAACGATTGCTCATGTATTTTTCATAAACGAAAACGACTGTAACAATATGTCGCCAGGAATCATAGTAATCAGAGATCTTTTGCAGACCGTATGCGGCAGTCTCAGTACTTTGCTGAAAGTGAGAGTTGGATCTAGAAATAGTACACCGGATCACAAGGTCACCGGACGAAGTCACAACGAGGCGGAGGGGATTAACAATGAAGCAGAAGCAAACGACGAACAATTAACTGTAGATTTGCCAGAGGATAAGCAGACCGTAGAGAATGCAACATTTGAACCAACACAGTTGAAGCATATAGACCTCAACAAAAAAATGGGATCGCATTTAGACAAGTTGGATTCCCTTATCGCGAAAGCTGAGAATGCTCAATACAGTATGCAGCATCAAAAAAAACAGATGAAAAAATTTCTGAAGTAATGAGTAAGCCTACAGACAAACATCTTACACTATCACTGTCAGATCTTCTTTGATTTGCTGCTACTAGTGTCTGCTTGATGAAATATAATTTATTGCTAGTCAACGTGAATATACTATAGCGTTAGATCGAGAACCTATGAAGAGAAGGGAAGCTACTTCACCGAAATGTTCATCAAATTTCAAGAATCTATAATAAGAGTTTTATATAGAAGAGTTCCCTTTGAAAGAGAAGAGTGCATCTATTTTTTTTTAATAATTATTTTGTTAATTCTCACGGTCGTATATATTGTACATGTACTGTACAGATCTTCAAGAGAAACTGAAATGCTTCTACGCGCTCTATAATGATATTATATTTACTATCATACCGTTAATCACATTCTTCCGATTTAATATAAACGGTAGATAGAAGCTACACTATTTAATGAAATTACTCGTCATAAGGAAATCTACTAAATGCAATACTTTAAAAAACACAATAGCCTTCATTGTGAATACGAATTCTCAACAATAAGTTCATTATAAGACTTCACATATTTCTTTCTATGAAAGAATTATCAAAACAATCAGAATGAAGCCTTTTACTGCACTGTGAGACGAAGCAGTGTATATATGTTTGTTGTGCGTCAGAGTTGGGCACACATTGATTAAACTGTTTAACTTGACTGGTCAATTAATGCTTATGGTCGACGGGAATGAATCATCAAAAATCGCGGTAGATTTAAATAACTCGAGCGACACGATTAAACTTATTGTTTAGATTAATGTTTAAATCGTAATGATAATATCTGTTTCCATTAAGAGCATCGAAGATTGTCCAACTCTGGTTGTGTATCTGATCATAGTTAGTAAAAGTTGTAATTGCAGTTTCAGATTATCTATATGATCATGTTACTTATCTCTTTAAGGAACAGATTTTATATAATTTACGCAATACCTTTCTAAAGGTTGAGAAAATAATGAGTATATTAATCATATATTGATATAATGTGTATGCATAGATAATTTATTATTGTTATGTAAACTATAGTGACCATCGGCAGTACCTGAATTCAGGTAATAGACAATATTGATGTGCCATGTACATAAAACAGCTTCTTAAACATATAATTATTTTCATTTAGTATAGATTTTTATAAAAATGATGTTATTAATATTTATTTACAAGAAAGATTTAGAATAATTACTGAATGATATTTATACTTTAAGACTAAATTATATTTTTACATTGGCAATTATAATATAAATTAGTTATTAGTTGTAGTATTATATATTTTTCAGAATTTTTTACACGCGTGTAAAAAACGATACATATTGCCTATGTGATTACAACGAGTAAGCTTATTTTTAAAAAAGCAAAGTACTATAACTTGACGAAACTATTTGATATAACTTTCCTTCACATTCTCCTTTTCTCAGTACAAGCAATAAATAAAATTCCGTTTACTTTTATGTACACATAATTTCCAACGACAATTATCCTTACATAAAACTACCGAAAGTTTTATCATTATTATCATATTTCAATATTCTATTTTTCAGTGAACTGTTTACATTATTATTAATATATATATATATATACACGTACGTATACATTTAAATATTTAAAAGCAAAATAACTACATGTACTTATTCAAAGAAAATAAAAATGACGCTTTAAAAAAAGAATATTTATTTCGATTAATACGTCGTCTAAGTTCCGAGTGGATTATTTTGTTAAAAAGTTGATTAAAAATTAAGAAATCGCAGAATGCGATTGCGAGCGTGCATCAGGAATTCGCATTTATTTCCAAAAAAGTGTGTTGGAGGCAAATTCTATTAACATCATCGATTTCCAGGTAATTAGCATCGAACCGTGAACCAATTCTAATAAGGAGATAAATATTTACAAAATCGTGGTATCGTGGCTCAAGTGATCGATACATTTTGAAAGACGATCGACGAAGCTTTATCAAATCATTTCACGAACTTTGACGTCAGATTAACAGCACAAAGATAATTGAAATAACAAATTTACTGTACATGACTGTGCTCTCGGAACTTCAATTTTATTCATCCATTCACTGTGCGCAAGAAATAGAATAAAAAAAAAGCTACACAAAGTGTATAATATATATATATACATAATATGTATATTTAGTACTAAATATATATTCGATCTTCCACGTATACAAACAAGCGGTAAGATTGAAAGACAGATTCCAAACAAGTATTGGTTAAATATGCCATATTCTGAGAGCCACATTAAAAATAAATTAACCGAAGGATTGAACGCTTCGCACGTGGTACGTATTCTCCGATTTTTCATCCGTCTGCATACATATTTTATATAATTTTTTCCGTTATATCGTCTCTAACCTAGAATTCTCCACCATAAACGTAGGTTGCTAAAAGTTGTTTTCTGAAACGCATTTGTTAATCGCATCCGAGGGTATATATTTGGATGTAGAAATTCCTCGGAAAAATTGTCGTTAAATATGCCAGGGAGCCAGCAGATTATATTAATTTCCCTGTTCGCACTCCTTTTGAGATGGTGCGTTACGTACCATTCTCATAGCGGTCAAGGAGAACCCCCAATGTTTGGAGACTATGAAGCCCAACGACATTGGCAGGAGATAACGTATAATTTGCCTGTTGAAAAATGGTATATCAATACTACCGACAATGATTTACAGTACTGGGGATTAGACTATCCTCCTTTAACAGCTTATCATAGTTTTCTAATGGGCTATGTTGCTAATAACATCAATTCTTCGTATATTACGCTACACGAATCTAGAGGACTCTCCTCGGAGAGTCATAAATATTTCATGAGGCTTACAGTTTTATCAGCAGACATTTTAGTCTATTTGCCAGCAATAATTTACTTTACATTAAACAATGAAGTATTGAGGACAGAAACGAAAGAGACTAACATATTTGGCTTCGATAGAAAGCATATTGTTATTCTAACAATGCTAATTTATCCAGGCCAAATATTAATAGACCATGGTCATTTTCAGTATAATTGTATATCCTTAGGACTCTTTATCGGAGCTGTTGCAGCCATGCTCCAAAATTCATTTATTGTTGGATCATTTTTATTTGTATCTGCTCTAAATTATAAACAAATGGAGCTTTACCATGCACTGCCAATCTTTTTCTACATTCTTGGTAGATACTTGCCTCCCAAAAAAGGATTTCATTTGTCCAATTTAGCGAGGCTGTTGTGCATATCATTTACAGTAGTTTTTACATTTTTTATCACATGGTTGCCCTTTGTAAAGAATTTAGAATTATTTACCATGGTTGTGTTTCGATTGTTTCCAATTGCGAGAGGGGTGTTCGAAGATAAAGTAGCCAACATCTGGTGTGCAGTGAATGTTCTTTATAAATTACGTGGAACTTTCACGAATGCACAACTGGCTAAGATCTGTTTGGTAGCAACAACAGCTGCAGTTCTTCCGAGTTGCATAGATGTGTATTTAAAACCGCAGAAAGAGAGATTCGTGATTTCCCATATTAATTGTGCTTTAGCATTTTTCCTGTTTTCGTTTCAAGTCCATGAAAAATCAATTTTACTTGTTGCAATTCCAGTATTATTGCATTTTCAGAATGATCCATTCCCGTGTTTCTGGTTCCTAATAATTTCGCATTTTAGCATGTTACCTTTGTTTATAAAAGATAATTTATATTTAGCTTATTGGATAACATTAATCTTTTACACTCTAACTACTCTTTGGATGTATCCTGATATACTTAGCTACGAAAAACAAATGGTCGATGAAACACAAAAATTGCAAAAGCAAGCCAAAGTAAAACTATCAAGGAGCAATAAGAGTAAATCACTTTTTGCAAGACTGAAGAAGGATGTAATATATTATTGCGAAAATAATTTTAGTGCCTTTTTAAAGTACGATCTCTGGCTAATCAGACTATTTTACAGTTCAATTATAGGAACGATAGCATTGTCTATTGCTAGTGGTTTCTTAGAACCTCCGAACAAATATCCAGATCTATTTCCATTATTAATTTCCATATATTCCTGTGGACATTTTATTGTATTCTATTTATATTTCAATTATAAGCAATTCTGTATACAAACAAAAATTTAAACTTGAAATAAAGCAATTGAATATTTTAAATACATTTGCATTATATTTTTTAATTCGAAGAGACTGTCCTAAGAATAATGATTAATATTACAGGCTCTGGTATTATAGTATCAACAATCTGCACCTATATCTACACTAACATTGATTAGATCATTCCACCTTTTTGTAAATTATATAATCCTCTATGTGGATCTGAACTTTGGTCTGTTACAGAATATTACTCTACTAAATTAGCATAACAGTAATATTAACCATATGCTTTCAATTCTTATCAGTAGTAAACTAGAGGCTGCATTGGAAGCACCTTAGTGACACAAAAGAATGAGAATTCTGCAATAGAAAATTCGCGTTTCCTTTTAAACTAAAGAAAGTGATTTAGATTGCAGTCTGTACAGCATATGCTACAGTTGTTAGTCAGTGACATCAAGTGATTTTTGCTTTGTTTTAAATGTTATAGGAAGTGGAAGATCAATCTGATGGTTGTGGTGCGAAGTTTTCTGTAATTGTTGTTTCTAATGCATTTGAAGGAAAACCATTACTCCAACGTCACAGGTACTACACTCCTATATATATATATACCTAAAATTCGGTAATCAAGATGAAATTCCGCGTTTCATACAATACAATTTATTGCAAACAATTTAGGTTGGTGAACACAGTGCTGGAAGAGGAGCTCAAAACGATTCATGCATTTTCCCAGAAAACGTTGACTCCGGAACAGTGGGAGAAGCAGAAAAGTTAATATTCTTTTAGTTCGGATGTTCCAGAACAATTTCCTTTTACAGTGACACAAGAAGGGGTACAAGTATTCTATATAGTATTCAAACAAGATTGTCCAAAGTAACCGAACCATGATCCAGTTCAAAGTTTCCGCACCAGGAAAAGTAATTCTTTACGGAGAACACGCTGTCGTGTACGGAAGAACTGCGATCGCGGCTAGCTTAGGTTTACGCACGGTTGCGAGGTTCAGCGAGTTGCCGGACGAAGAACAAGTTATTAAAATATGCTTTCCAAAAGTGAACTTATTTATAAACGTGCCTGTACAACAAGTTCAGAATTTCCTTTTGAATAACAGACACATAAAGGCTTCGGAGAACCATGACGAGTTTTACGAGAAAATCAAAGAGCTCGTCGCCACTGTCGGCTATTTCAATGTGAGACAGAAATTGAGCTTGGAAGTGTTGTTCTATCTTCTTTTATATATCGCGCAGAATGTTGAGCTTAACGTGAAGCCGTTTCAAATCCAATTAAATACAGAATTGTCGATTGGTTCCGGATTAGGTAGCTCCGCCTCGTTTGCGGTTTGCATATCTGGTTGCTTTCTGCATTGGTCGCATTTACAGAAAAACATTTTCAAGGCATTCGATATGTCTGATTTGGAGACTATCTCAAAATATGCCTTGAGCGGTGAAAAAATTATGCATGGCCATCCGTCCGGCATCGACAATTCCATTTGTACGTACGGGTCCGTGATAGAGTACAAAAAGGACAGCTACATGAAATCCATAAACGTTACGCAAGTTCTGAAAATTCTACTAGTGGACACGAGGGTCAGCAGAAGCACGAAAGCATTGGTGGAAAAGTTAGCGGAATTGAAGCACAAGTATCCTGTTATAATTGATCTGATCCTAGACTCGATAGATAATATAGCAATTACGGCGGTCAAAGTTATTCAGAAGATTAACAACGCCTCAGGTATCGATGACGAGACACTCTATGACGGCTACAAGCAATTAATGGTAAGTATGTTGTTCAATTAAATTGTTATTACCGATTATAAGAAAGTGGTCATTGTCCCCAATACCAAGGCTATTTATGCAAATCTTCTTAACGAGTATCATATCATTCCAGACGCTAATTAACATGAATCAAGGATTGCTAGCCACATGCCAAGTGTCCCATCCATCTTTAGACAGAATTTGCGGGGAGGCGCAAAATTATGCGTTAGCAGCGAAACTAACCGGCGCTGGCGGCGGTGGATACGCGTATATTTTATTATTACCGGACACCCAACCAGAAACAATAACGAGCATTTCACGGAAATTGATCGCTGACGGGTTCCCGGTTACGTTAACGACGTTGGGCGGTGCGGGCATACAAATAACACCGTAAATCAATCAAGGTTTCTGCAACAATTGTCACGTATGGAAAGCATTTGTACCGGCTCTCTTCTGTTTTATGTAAATTTTATTGTTACATGAATACAAATAAATATTAAGGACTATGTTCATTACACTTACGTTCCGTTGCTTGGATAATTGCACTAACTAGATATTGCATTTTGATGTTACAACCTTCTGAGTCGATGCATCGTGAAGATATGTAACATGAAAACTAATGGTTAATAATTTATCATTGTTAACAATTACACGACGTTAGATGTGCTGCGATGCGTTGGCCGTGAGTTGCTTCTAGATCTAAGGTGATCCGACTCGGATATTACGTCCTCCCTAAAATTCTCGTCTGCGCTATATACAGGGTTCGATAAGTATAATCTTTCAGCCTCTTTTGCTTCCGCAATCCACTCGCTAATCTCGATTGTGTACATTTTCCTTTGCAGAACATCTCGCGTTCGTGGACGCGATCCAATGAATACGGTCGTTCCCTGTAACGAGATTGTGTGAACAATTAACAAACAATACCGATTATGTTGTAAACTTACGCCGACCACGAGCGATGGTCTCAGTTTCTCTAGAATCTGGAAATCCTCTATCATACATTGCAACTCGTCCCATCTCAATTCCACTTCTTCGTGAAGCATTTTCTCCTCTGCAAGGAAACAATTTTATAAAACAAATGGTCACAATTCTATCACGATCTTATCAAGATATTAATCTTGAAATTAATCGGAAGAAAATATAGATTGCATTAACACTAGGTTTACAGGATGCGTTCTAATATTTTTTATTTACGATTATTGTAAAGATGCATCTACGAGAAATTATTCAAAAAATTTATTTCTTTGGGCATAATAAAATTTTGATAGGCACACTCTCGATATTTTTATAAAGTAATGTAAAATTACTTTTAGTGCTCCGTAAACCTAGTGTTAAAAGATACATCTTATAATAAATATATAGTTACCGTCGCGTTTAGACGTCGATTTCTTGTAGTGTATTCTAAATCTGAATGCTTCCAAGAAACTGGATACGACGATAGTTAATACAATCATCGTCACCAGATAAAATACCATGAAATAAATTCTCGTATACATGCCGACGGTGATCGCGTACGCGTTCATTAATATGAACCAGTTGTTAACAACCGTTAATTCGAAGAGCGTCATCCCGCTGGCTATAAGATTGTCAAAAGTATTTAAATAATAGTACCCTAGCGTGGTACTTTCGTTGACAGAGTATTTGTAGAAATCCTCGACTGTTGTATTTCTATAGATTGAAATCTTTCATTTAATATATGATAGTTCATACTGGGTCGTTTACGTTTACGTTACGACTATTTTTTTTTACTGTTCTAGGTTTTAAATCAGCCGTAAAAATTCTAGAATACGCATTGAAGTCCCTATTTTAATATATAATCGTTAGAACGTCAAATGTTTAAAACATTGATGGGAAAAAATAAATATTGGAAAGAAAGAAATTCAAGAGTGAAATTTCGTTCCAGACATAAACGACCCAGATTGCAGACGGAGGGTTGGCTTTCTAATTATATTTCTACGTACTTGCAGCAATTCCGCATATTGTACCCGGCGAATAGCTCCATCCCGATTATGGCAAAGAAATAATACAAGACGAGCATCACCACAGCAGTAGAAGACATCAAGGGAGTCAAAATAACCAGCGTGCCGAAAACGTCCCTGTACCTTTTCTTCATTTTAAATAATCTTAGAAGTCTCAGCGGTCTAAAGAGGACAAAGAACGTTGCTGTCGGGAAAAGACGCAAAAAGCAGGCTGCAACAAGTGTCATTACTGAGGTGCCTAAGTCGAAGAGGTTCCACCCGGAGCTGAGATACCACCTCGTGCCAAGGCCAAGTACTTTAATCAGCGCTTCAGCCACGAATACTGTAATATAAAACATTTTAATTATTATAGGTTCACTTATTTGTAAGCAAGATTTTTACTTACTTCCTCCGAAAAGGAAGGTGTCCCATGACGCAGCGAACAGACGGGCACTGTGAAGGTTATCATCTGCCTGTAGAATTCTTATGATCATAGCAATTCCATTCGCAGCGATCGCGATATCTGAAAAAAATATTAAATAGGTGTAATGAACGCCACGGTGGTTACCGCTGATTGGCGCTATGGAATTACTTAAAAACGATTATCATAAAATTAATATCATGAAATTAACTAGATTATAGTGTAAGGTGAGAGCTTAATTGTCAAGTAATTAACAATTGTTATTAATAACGCTGATCGCTTCTATGATTGAAATAGTGTTAAATTGAATATTATTTTTGTTACGTGAACTTACACATCATAGTCTCGAAGTAGCTCCATCTGATAGCAGCATGAGCCCCGTTGCAGAGTATTTGCAGAGGTTTGGATGCACTGTGGTACCAAGGTACACTGGAGTATTGTGGTTCCCACTGGAGTACTATTGTGTCGTAAATGTTTAAAAATTCTTGTGAACTCAATGCTCCGGATCCAGAAGCATTCAAATGTCGAAAGATTAAAACAATGTCTCTTATACCTGTAACAAATGAATAAGATCTATTTATTGAATTCTACGACAATGCGGTCGCATGCGATCATGCATACTTCTATTCGGAGCGTAGTATCGCATCAACCCTTCGAACTGACGGAATCTCATTTTATCTGGATTCTGTTTAGAGACTAGCAACTTGAAAGCGTGTTGGCACGCTTTCCTTTTGTGTAAAAACAACTTTTTAAACTTGTCTCGCTCGGCGGCTGTAAATGTTTCGTTTACTACTGCCAACATTAAATTCATCATCACATACAACATCGTTGATAAGTAAGAGACAAAGTATATAGCGTACCACTTGTTTTTCGAATACGACGGCATCATTACATCTGGAAAGCTAAGCGAATCAGATCATTACAGAAAAGAAATATTTTTATACATCGATAAGTACAGTCGGTCATGTGACATAATTGATGGCACACACTTTAAACCAGAATAACTTTTTCGTAAATGAACCAAACGATTTCAGTTTTTCTGCCAAGGTAGAAGCATTTGTTTGCCAGATGATGTGTATAAAAATTTTGGAAACATTGCGTTTAATCGGAATTGCGAAAAAAAAAAATAAAAGTTGCTTTTCGCAACTTTTTTTATTTGGGCTTGTGATGAAAATTTAAAAAGTGTGTTTTGTAGATTCATGTAAGTTATATACACGCTGAAAATGACATCGAAATTGGTAAATTGGTTTACGAGTTATAAATGATTAAAAATTACGAAGAAGAAGAACTAGTCTAGTGGTCCACTTATAAAAAAGTTATTTTGATTTAAAGTATGTGTCATTAATTATTCGACTGACTGTATGTGACCACGCTGCAAGATGGCCGGCTGACGATACTTACTTAGCAGTGGTGAGAAGGACGAAAAGACTTACAAAACTGTCTTGCAGCGTGGAAAAGTATCTGTTCATGTCGGAGAACATGTAATAGCCCAATACTGTGTAAAGTGTAATAAAAAATAGAAGCAGGCCTAGCATATCCAAAATCGGAGGCAATGTCTGAAGTATTTGTCTGATGAATCTTCGCACACCCCCGAAACATTTTGTATCCACTAAAAAGATAGGCCTGAGAGCGCGTGTTACGCGAAAATGCGACGACTGTCTCACCAACACTGTCATTGCCTCCAGAAACATGATTCCCAATGTAGCACACTGTAACAATAATTTAATGTAATTTCGATACTTGTAATTAATTACTCGGCATTGTCTCATTATGTATGCAAGCCTAAGTCTGTTACAAAAACATTCCATCGGTATCAGATATTAGTAATTCATTGCATAAGAAATATGAATATGAATGAGCAGGGTATATAGAATAGTGATCTGTTAATAGTCGTAACTTAATACTGATTCACACGGCAGTCGGTATTCAAAGTCACCTTCGTATCTCGATAAAAATGCGTGATATAAAGAATCTAATTACACTCTCCAACACTAATTTTGCGTTTCGATAGACCATAGACGATTCAATCAACTGATTTTAAAAATTAAAAATCTGGGGTGTCAACAAGTTAAAATTTATTGGGCAGTGTTACTACTAGACTGCGGATTTTATACATTTATGACAAAATTGAATAGATTCAATTTAAAATAGTGGGAAGATTAAAAGAATTTAAAAATGTAAATATATTATTTTCGGTTTATCAAAATTAGTAAGGAAAGAAGGAACTTTCTACTTGGTTTCTATTTCTTGCAGTTGATGTAGAAAATTTGTATTCTGCATAATGATCCACAGTCTAATTATTACACTGAACGCCCTGTTCGACGCCAAATACAGCCTGTATAATTGGAAGAAATAAACAGCACGATTATCGGAAACATAATTTGTTAAGAATATAAAATGGCACGGTCTGTAGTTGTTGGCTTATCTTCTCATTAGTATGTACTCGTATGTTTTTTTGTATCAGCGCAGTGGAAAAGAACCATGTTACTTGCACATACAGAGACAATGCAGCTGCAGCAATGCATATAATGAGGTCTATCCTATCCCTCTATAATTTGGAGTCACTTTGTTCATGATAAAGGGTGGTCATATTATATTTTCACCTTCAGCATTGTTCTTTTATGCTTCAGCATGGTTGCCCAACCGATCCATCTTAATTTCAAAATTAGTTCAATGCCTATGATCATCAAAGCAAAAAGTTCTATTGACCCATGTGCCCATACTGGTATCTAAAATAAGATGTATACACTACAGAGATAGTATAACAACAGGAAACTATTGTTCGAGCTGTACAACTTACTTTAAATAATGGTACAGCTGGCTCCTCTACAAGAGCCAAAGCTAAAAGTAAAAGTGAGGTCAATAAATCTAATCCGTAATACCAATTATTGTGAACTAATAGATAGGCTGGCAAATCTTCTGGGTGCTTTGGATGAGACTCGAATTTCTCATTGTTTCTACCTTCCTGTAAAACCAATGCCATTTAAGTAATTATCATAAACAGTACGATAAATTTCAACAGATAACAAACAGCAGACATATAGATACCTCTAAAAATATTGCTGCCTTGTGATAATTCATTTCCCAATACAAATCATGATCTGAAAGAGAGTCATGCAAAGGAAGTACAGCATTATTAGTCATGGTGTCTCTTTCTATTTCGTCAGTGTCAAATTGTTCTGGTAACTGATTGCTTTCGCTATTGCCTAATGGTGAATTTATGTGCTTCCCTGGGAAAGAATATGACAACATTGATCCGTATTCTAAAATAAACAAAAAAAAAAGTAAAATAAAATAACTGAGCGACAGAATTGTACACGCATCGTTCAAAATAAGTACAATCTTCAACGAAACTACCTGATTACGATAAAACAATTAACAAACAAGCTGCACTAAATAATCGGCTATTTCGTAAAAAAAATGAACGATAATTGAAACTGACAACACTGTACCGCTAAATCAATGTTTACTGTACCGAATATAAACAAAGAATAAACGTTAACGATAGATGTTGACCAACGCGTTTCCGATTATAAATTCTAAATAAGAAAAAAATGAATTTGTATTGTTTCGATGCAAGTAAATATGACTTACTTTGACTCGATTGGTCGGAGATGTCCTGCTCGAGGGACATGTTCGCGCCATCGTCGAAACGTTGATAATTGTCTGTGTATTCGGAAGATTTTGGGGAAGACATTTGAGAACGGTGTGTCACATGTCACATGTACCGAGCACGCACACCGTTCGTTAAATGAGTACTTATTTACGCTAGGTGTAACGAGCGCGCGGCGTCGTCGTCGTTCAGAAACTGGACACCGACTGGATTAAACCGAAAAAATTGTCTCGGGATCCATGCATGTTCTCGTGTGACAAATATTACATATTACAATGTCATAATACTAAGGCGACGTTATTCGATTCCCTTATGTTTGACGTTTCAACGGCCGATACGCAAGCGCGCTTATGCGAAGCGGATTTATCCACTTCAACCATCAGTATCGCAAGGCTATAGTATTGAAGAAAATGTTCCCTTCCTTTTCGTTTGTGATGTAACAGATTCAACTAGTATTATCTACCGATTGACTGAACCATGTATAGTACATAGTTCCAGGGGCCGAACAGTCTGAGCGAAACCTTGCAAAATAACAGCGACCCGAATTTCTACAGCGCGAAACAATTTTTTCGATTGCTTTTGAAAATGTCGATGTTATTATGCTTTACGAATTTGTAACGAATTCTTTAATAAAATTATTCTACGGTTTTTTTGTTTATTATTACTTGATTCTTGACGATACAACTCGCAAAAAACAATAGACGAATAGATCAATCATTTGTTGTTTCAAATGAATAGAATATGAACTGCATGAGACTGTGGTACAGAAAGAGGGTAGAGGGAGGAGGTTTATTAAACCTTATTAATTAATTTAAACAAATTTAATTCTTTGATTAATATAGGCACCGATGATTTTTGCCAAGAACTCCATAAGATACCGTGTATATTCCGGTAAGAATCATTTGCTCCGTAAAATATAAAAATAGCGCCATTACACGTAGTGACAAAACGCTCAAACTTTTAGCCTAATTTACCGACATATGGTTAAAACCAGGAAGAACATAGTAGTGCCATCTAGCTTCTACGTGTAATGGCACCTATTTCTATATTTTACGGAGTGAATGATTCTTGCCGGAATATATACGGTACCTCGTGCGACTTCCGGCAAGTGTCATCTGTGTGTATAAACGAGATAGTATGCATATATGTTATTTATGATTCTCCATGGCAGAGTTTTAAACGATATTTATAAAAATGTAAAAACATATTACACTTGTATTTTTTGTATCTTTGGATATAAGTAATTCAAAACAAATTGAAAACATGTACAACAATAATATAGAATATACATAGATGATTTAGTATGGTCTAATGCGTAATAGGAACATCATAGTGTTATACAAAATACGTTATATATTATATGTATATTAGACAGAAATCAAACATTTATTGTTACTTAACACATCCAACAATACAAAGCCATGTTATATGTCGAGTGAAGATTTTACAATATGCCCAGACTCTTTTCGATGACAGCGTGTGGTTGGCCCATCTGTTCTCGAAATTCTGGTGTGTTCAGTATGTCTTCGAACCTAGGATAAAAAAGATAGAATATCATAAACCGATAATGTTCTCATTAGGTATGAAGAATACATTCTCTGCGGAGACTTAGCAAGCAAAGTTTCTACCCTATATCCTCGTCTCTTCCAAGTAGAACATCTCTCATTAAATTTGACGATGGTAGAAATGGTAATCTTCCAATCTGTTCAGCAGCTTTCAATTCCATTGCTATACGTATTGGCGCGTGTATTCCTTGAGTGTTTCTAAGCAATGCCATATTCATGCAATCACGATTTTTTTGATACTGAAAGAAACATACGGTTGTATAGTGTACAAAAATGGTAATACTACTATGATTCTTCAAATAATTTTCTTACATTTCTTTCAGAAGCTTCTAACGGATGAGAGAAACCTATGCTTTGCCTAACTCCTGAATGCCTGGAAAATAAGAAAATAATAAGACGAAAAAAACAACATAAGTCATGTGACTTTAAATATTACTTTTCAACAATGTTAAAATTGTTATTCATACCCTGAAATCATAGGATTCGGTAGACCATAACTGCCATTTTTGCAGTCAAATTTTTCATCGACAGTAGGTTTTGGGACAATCGATGGCAAATTGAAACTCTGAAAATTTTTATTATATTAATTTTATTGTTGCATGGTACGTCATAGTAATAGTTTCTATTCGTTAATTCTTTATTTTAAGTTGCAGGATATTGTATATATATCTTATAAGATAACCTTAAATAAAGAGATATAAATACGTTTGAATATACACGTTTGAATATTGTTGCGTTAAACTAGTTTTTACCATTGTTTCGGAAATGCAGTTAGTTTAATCTTTTACAGGAAAGAAAAGTCACTCTGGATGAATTCGCGATACCCGTGTGTGTATTATTCCCACTCGTACGGTATTACTGTATACTGTAGTGTATTGTTCATAAACTTATCGAAGTGTGACTTGACGTTTTACGTTTACGTCTTACGTATGGCGTGGTCATAAATCATAATATACATGATCTGTATAGATATAAATTTAGGCTCTCTAAACTCTACAGCGCCGCCTTTGGGTACAACCTACGTCAATCGTCATCGACCAACAGAAAATATCAAATGGACGATCTGATGGCACCGCGTCGGCGAGAACATCAATAATCATTTACGCTTAAATGAAAAATAACCTTTCGAAAATGGTTTTCCATTGTGGTTCTAGAATTTAATATGGCTGAAATTAATTAGGCTGGATAAATGGTAATATTTGATAATCGGTAAATTACGATGACACATTTTCATATTTTGTGGCCTCTGTGAGAAGCCTCTGCGATGTAACCTATCTGTATGTAGTACACCTATCTACATGTGTGCTATGGTCATGATTATGAGAATGAAACGACCGTACGGATTACGGATCTTGTTATTGTGTTCTTTATGCCGGCCCAGATGCTAGACATAACCATACATTCATATATGTAGAATAGCTTTGAATGCACGTGTACATATATACATTTCCAGGACAAACTTAAGTTAATACGGTGAAATAATAACGGCGAAGAAGCAAAATGCAGCACGACGATGTGAGTGTGTTTCAATTGAAGTCACTCCTCATTAAGTTAACGTTTATTCTAACCTGAAATTGTTTCAGGTCGTGTGGAGCGTTATCAACAAGTCTTTTTGTTCCTTTAAAGTAAAGTACGTAAATTAAGAAAGAAAAATCTCAACAATTTTCCTCCTAACCCTCTTATTCGAACTTTTGTTTTTACAGCACCAAATCACAAAGATTTTGTCGGAATGAATATAACCTTACAGGTTTATGTAGTAGAGCATCCTGTCCCCTTGCAAATAGCCGGTATGCAACGGTTCGTGAAGAAAATGGCATTATTTACCTCTATATGAGGACCGCGGAAAGGTAAAAAACTTCATAATATGTTTACATTTATAATTTTGTCGATTCGATTGTACATATCGACCGATACAAACATCCGTACTGAATCTACCGGATGAACAAGCTCCATGTCGTGTAGTATTCACCTGAAATCTTTGATTTACAGAATACATTTTCCAAAAAATGCTTGGGAAAAAGTGAAACTGTCTAGAAATTTTGAAAAAGCTGTAAGCCAAATCAATGAAAACTTGTTATATTGGCCAGGATTTATAAAAGCCAAATGCAAACAAAGATTTGTGAAAATTACGCAATATCTCATACGTATGAGAAAACTAAGATTAAGGAGACAGAAACAAATTGTACCGATACAAAGGAAGATTGAAAGAAGGGAAAGACGTAGAGAAGAAAAGGCTCTGATTGCTGCAAGATTGGAAACATCGATAGAGAAACAACTTATGGATAGATTGAAGCAAGGCATGGTACATATATCCGGTGTTTAATTACGTATAAAACTTGTAGTAGTGTTCACTTTCTACATGTCTATAGAAATATTTATTCTTCTTGCAGTATAATGACATTTACAACTTTCCACAAAAAGTATTTGATAAAGCTGTGGAAGCTGTTGAAGTTGAAGGTGAAAGTGAAGCTGAGAGTGAGCAGGAAGAAGAAAAAGAGATAGAAATTGACAAAGAGGTGGAAATGGAATTAGAGGCGGATGAAAAAGAAAGAGAAACCTATAGACCACATTACGTGGAAGCAGAAAGCGACGAAGACGATGATTTTGATGTCGACGAATTATCTATAGTAAATTTAATCTCCTTAAACATAACAGATTTGATTTTGTTCTTTATCCGAACTGTTGTTGTCTATCTACGTGTGCACAGTTTGGAAAATTTCTAAATTTCAATATATTTTTCTTTTGTAGGATGAGAATAGCGATTCTGGATGCAAAGAAGAAGTTGAATTATCTAGTAACTTTGAATCCGAGACAAGCGATATTGAAGTAAATAAATTCAGAATTTCTGTCCGTGTTGAATGAAGTTAAATTAAGATATAATGGAGTGTAAATTCGACTTATTGTTGCAGGAGATGCTACCTTCTACGAGTAAGAAGTTAAAGCGGCCGAAAGTCATAAAGAAGAGTAAAATTCAAAAGAAAGCCCGTCCAAAGGTAGAAATTGAATACGAAGTTGAAGAGGAGGCCCGACAAAGAGAACGAACGTGATAATAATTTCAGTTAGGTTAATTGCAATTGTATTTTAAATAAAAAAGAAACTATTTGTACAATACCAAAAAATTTGTTTTTCACTGCTACGACAAATGTCATGTTGTAAAGTGACATAACGCACTCGTTGTCAGATTTTGGAAAATTCAAAATTCGCGCCAAGAGATAAATGTTCGAAAGGAACGCAACACAGGTATTAGGTATACGAATCATAGATGGCATTTCTTCAAATATAAATTGTGCGGTCTAGCAGACGACATGTTCGTACGCAAGAAATAAGGTAATTTTTTACAACTTTCCTCGTGAAGATTCTAAATGGATATGGATGAATTGTTTGCCATTGAAGCTACAGTTGTATAAACAAATTAAAATCGGTGGCTTTAACTTTGCATTGTCATAATGCATAAAAGTTATGTCATAAACACATGTACGTGTAAATATATGTGCATGTGTGTACTTACGCATGTATTTATTTATGTAGTAGACCAGACCAATTACCTATGCGTACATTGTGTACGCTTGTTTATATTTCATGTACAGTATACAGTATACTGTATAATACTGTATACTGTATATAGAGTGTGCCGTGCCGCTGCTGTATGCTAGCTACATATATACCGTATATCACAGGACAGTATACCTGGACATACATAAAGTCTTGTCTGGAAATGTATCGTACTGATCTGCTGAGACGTTTGAATAAAATTTACATTTATCATGAAATAAACGATTGCGTTGTCAAATACATATCCAATACATTGTTATGCAGGTATCTCTATTGAAGTAGAATAATTTTTTAAAATGTCATACAGTGTGTGAAGGAAGTAAATAGCCACACGATAACTTGCTGTCTGTGAAATGCATAGATCCCAGCGGAGCTTTTACGTTGAATTCCTTATTGTGCAAACAAAGTTCGGTTATTTTATCATGAGCATCGTGCAGATATATAGAATTTCATTATAAATTGGCTGCGGCCAAATGTCACGAACTCCACGTTACCCGTGACAGTGCCTTTTGTTTGCTATAAATAGAAAAAGTAGGTTATCCCTAAAATCAATTCCGAAAATAGGGCAGCATTAACTGAATATGTTTATCGTTTTGAATATACAACTGTGCGGCAGCGAACTTGTTTATTCGTATTTCTATCATGTTCTTAAAGTACTTTTTTTCTCTTGTATACGGCTGCAGTTCCCTTAATGCAAGGTATTTACTTTCATTACTGTATATTGCCAAGGTACTATGTATATATTTCACTGTGTGGTGATTGCAATTCTGTTTTTTGTTTCTTGTTGCTTGTTACGATAGGATAGTGCTCAGTATTACTGCGAAATGATTTCAAACACTGATCTGACCAAACATATGAAATAATTATATTCAACACCAAGACATTACTTGAATAGAACTTGTAAAAGTTATAGTAGCATCGTTAAATAGTCTCTGCAAAATATATCTATGTACAAAAGAAGTTTCTGCCATGTTAATATTGCATGTAATATTTATATATATAGGCACTAACTATTGCCACCTACAGTAATTCTGAAAGTATGATAGTAGCAAAAAAGTTTTCGAAACAATGATACATGCGACAACAAGGGTATAATATGGCATTAATCTCTTTTTCCTAGGTGGAGTCGCTTCAGAGATGTGAAGGTCACCTTTGTTTTTTAAAATATGATACTATGTTTTGGTACCTGTTTTCTGCTAGCAGCTATTGAGACGTATCCTACGAGGTGCAACATTAAAGTCTTTGAACGTCAGCGACTCCACCTAGGAAAAAAAGATTAACATCATATTAGAGCCCCTGTTGTCCCATGCATCTTTTGTATCAAAAACTTTTCTGCTACTATCATACTTTCGGAGTTATTGTAGGCGTTATATTGGCAATAGTTAGTGCCTCACCCTGTATACATATATATGTATATATATCTTTTTATTTCAGGCATATTATGAATTGGATAAAAGTTTTGGAAGCTTTTAACCATATTTAAACCAAGGCTCGATTATGGTGGTAACGTAGTCAGAATCTCTCGAGGTTTCTTCTTATTTTGTATATCATCATGGAGTTGAATAATGTGGGAGCCAACAAAAACTCGATATATATGGCAATATCGCTTAAAAAATTATGTATAGCAACAGTATCCTTACCACTTGTTACTTTGTTAGTCTGTTTCGTTACAGGATATATCTTCCAGCAGGATGACATTCATGAAACGCACTGTAGGGTACAATCATTTGTATATTCCATATTTACATTTATACGTTTATACATACGATATAGTATTAAAAATAAATGTTTTCAATTTAGGTCTATAATGTACTTCCATCGATATCAGCCATTACCGGTATTTCTCCCCAAAGATATTTGTGGCGTATAACTATCGCGTTACACATTGGACCTCGCCTAATTATTACTAGCGTTTACTATTCCTACTATTATAATATACTCAAAGCAATCGAGGACGTACCGTTGAAGATGAAAGGAAGTAGACTGTTAAATTTATGTTATTGGTTGAGCATTGCAGAAGTAGCAACCTTGTGCGGTGTTACGTACATCTCCAATAGAGAAAATTATTGTAAGTAAAGTTATAAGTAGAGTTTTTTTTATTAGCTTATCGTCTTGCACAACATTTTATGTATAATAGTATTACTAATGATATTCTTTTCGCAGCGGTACATGAAAAAATCTTCATTGGCTTCATGATTAGTTCCTTGACGTATATGCTAATGACGGTAAGGCTCAGTCGCCTTATAACACCGAACGCACCGAGTCTTCAATATAAACAGGCGCTTTTTGTAACGAGTCTCGTTAGTACTATCGGACTTATTGTGTTTTTCCTGAAACACAGACTGCTCTGCCACGATCTGGGTAAGAAAACTCGTTTGTGATCCTTTTTGTAATGAAAATTCTGTATACGGTGCATCCTTCATATATTATAAAAGACCGTTTCTATATTCAAAGGAAGTACATGTGAAACTTACTACAATATTTTTTCTAACAGCATTTAGTTGGTTTTCCTTGTGCGAATATGTGATTGCCTCTGCAAACATGGGTTTTCATGTTACGGTAGTTCTAGACTTTCCCAAGGAACAACTGGTTGTTGGGAATGGTTTATCAACCTTAAAGGTGGATTAACTCCTTATAATATTTTATATTTATCATTATCCTATTATTGTCATCAAAGTGCCTACTGCCACTGTCTGGAAGTGCTATTGCCAAGAATTCAAAGTACATACATATGTTGTATTATATGAAGCTGAGTATCCACTGGTACATACCGGTGAAGATTTTGTAACGAAACAGGTTTCAAATAGGTGTTACCAAACATTTTGTATGTACAGTGGTTTCGATGATAAATGGTGCGCTTATATTCGAGATACGCAAATTAGTAAAACACACACTTAACTGTCACTGCTAAACTTTTTTGATTGTTCAAAATTTTCTAAAATACCTAATTACTTGTTGCGGTGAAGAACGAGTTATTTTTGTTAATTTGTTCATTGTTTTACAAGTCACGTCACACGCAGTTCCCGGTAATTGTCACCACTATTCGACATAATGTATTTCGTTCAGTTAAATTCTGCCGTGTCTATGTAAGACAGTTGGTATTATAATTGTATTCTAGAAATTTCTAAATTCTTGAAGAAAGCTTCTTTCCTTTCTTTCGTTTGCGGTGAAACTTGGAGGGTAATACTTATCTGATAGCTCGTTTTCTCGCATGTTCTAGGTTTTTAATACATGTATAGTTGATTTTTACCGTTTGTGTACTGTACCCAAACAACATAGCGGAGTGCACCAGCAATATCAGGAAATTGGCCACCATCAATTATTTTTCAAATATCGATGTTAGAATACTATTGATTTCAAGTCCTTCTAATTTGCTTTTTTCGTGTCGAGTTCTTGGTCTTTTAGTTGATTTGCCAGCTTTTGTTTCATCAAGTTTGGTGCTTCGAATGAAAATGTAAAACTGGTTTACAGCATTTCCGTGAGAAACGTTAGATGATTAGGATGGTTTATTAATTCCGTACATTCTACTTTTATACTATTAGAATAGATCACTGGCTATATCGAGTTTTTAATCATTTAACGTGCTCCCCGTACAGTAGCCATATTTTCATATTCCTCCTATTAGTTTTTATATTCGTTTTATTAGTGGATAGGTATAATTATTCTGAAATTGTTAAGTTGTTAAATTCTAAAATACTTGAATTGGTAACGATAAACCTGATGACGTGTACCAAAACTATTTTTATTCAGAGCGATTTTAAACCTCGCTCGTATTTCATACAATAATTGTAATCAAAAGATATTGAAATTTGCATATCTTTTACATCCAGCTGTTTTACCGAACGATAAAATATCGACAGGTGTTGAAAAATTTGTACATACAGAGTGGATACACAGGACAATTGCACAAAAGAAAAATTTCTCCAATCAACTTGTATTTATTTTAACGAGAACAAAAATAAAAGAAAGGAGAAAAAGAGAGAAAAAAAAAGAAGGGAAAGATGTCTCAGTTAGCAATTTGCTATGAATTTGCTAGCAAAATTTGTCTACAAATTCCGATCTATCTGGTACTGCATTAGGTTCGGTATTTGAGTGCATAATCCTTGGCTTCGTTATAGAGGGCAGGTCAATCGCACTAAGAGCGAACTTAACCTTGTTCTAAGAGTAAACTTTGCTGTAGGAGAGAAAATGGAATTAATAAATTATTGGACATATATGACACTTAAAATTATCTAATTTAGAAGTTTAAGTAATACTCTATTTTTCCTCGTACAGCTAGGTTTACTCCAATTTTGCCCGATATGTACTAGTAGAGCAAGGACCAGGACCTGCCCTCTGTAACGAAGCCAAGGTTTAGCCTTGATTTGGCATGGAATTTTGCCTACAAACTTTGCACTTTAATTCCGATACATCTGTTTCCGCATTTCACTCGGAACTTGTCGACGAGGTTTGATGCCAATTTTGATTCATAGAAAATAGGGACCAAATTCTGCTCCAAGCAGGGTTTGGTACCAAATGGACAAGTCTTTTGTTCGCAACGTGTGATACGAACATTGCGCAAAATTTGCTCGAAACAGCATTTGGCTAACTGGGGTGTTACAGTAGAATGTAAATAGTTTTTCTTTGACCATATACAATGTACATTCTGTTGCCCTTTACTTTACTTTAAACTAAAACACAAAACAGTTAATATCTTCCAGTTATTTCCGATATAATCGACAATGGCACAATTAAGATGCTAAAGCAAAGAATCTAGCGCTTCCAAAGTATGGCATTGGTATCTTCCCAGGCAATGAAATCTTTAATGGCCTTTTAGGTAGTGAAAACTCGTAGCGATACTAGAGAAATATGTATCCTACATTCGAACAATATGAAACATTACAAAGTCCAAAGAAACGAGAAGGATAAGGGTGTTTGATTTGCGTATACAGTTTCTTTGGAAAATTAAGTAAGAGTATTACATAGTAATGAAGCGGAAAGGAAAGATTGCGGCGTCAGCTAGTTTACGAATAATTTAAAAGTTGCTTCCGTAGAGGTTTTCCGCAAAGTGAGAATTCTAGTCAATAATTTATTCTAGTCGTCGTGTGTTTGATTTATTTGTTTAAAAACTTTGTTACATGACATCGTGAATTCTAATGCATTGTTAGCATGTAGGATGCATTTACATTGGCATGACTTTCATGTTTAACGAAGGTACATGCTTATATGAAATAAGTGTGTGCAATCTTAATTTAAGGTACTGTAGAAATATTGTCCAACATTGTACAGCTATATGTATATCGTCGATATACATATTTCATCGTGTATAAGTATACAATGCGACTCGTACATTGTGTAAAACGTAATACAACCAACAAGGACAGGTTGTTCTTGAGCGAGATTACTCGTCCGATGGAACAGATTGTTACAGTATTATGTTACGGATGTGAATTTTAATGCTTGTGTTTCTATTCAATGTACGATCTGTGTAAGTGCAGCGGCGATAACGATCAAATACATACCATAATTGGCGCGCGTACAGTAACGACATTAATAGAGAAAAAGGTATCATGTAAAATCAATATTTATCTTGTATCGTACGATATATTTCTGACCAAAAGTCGAATAACGTCCAAAATTATGGAACAACTTTATGGAATTCGAATGATTGTTTGTATGAAATTTTATAACTGAAAACCAGAATTCTCTGTCAAAGTATTTACGCTAAATGCTTCACTTTGAGCATGAAACGAAACGAAACAAAGAGAAACGAAACGAAACGAAAGAAAACAAAACGAAATGGAACGAAACCAATTTGTGATAACACACATTGCTAATACATGACCGAGTCAGTTTTACAAATTCGTATAAACGCAACTAACGCATAAAATCGCTAGGTGAATGCGCGTGTCATATAGTGTTTATAGATGGCATATTTGCTGTTTTCATTGCCAATACCGACAAATAGATCCTTCATAAGGTCTACTTAGGGTTGTCGTTATTGCACATTATTCATATTCCTTTTTCTCCGAGTTTCTTCCTTTTTGTAGCAGAAGAAATTGTTCGACTAACACAGTTGAAACCGTTCACCTTGAAGTACATATAGACATAGCTAAATTCGTCAAGAAATCAGATTAATTGAAAATACGAAAGTTTCTACTGTGACGCTTGCGGTAATATTTTGAAGTCTTTTGGCTTTTAATAGCTGGTTTGCACTTGTTCGAAACCACAATGAAAAAACGGTTCGTTTCTTGATGTAACATTCGAACATTCAAAATCCGTGCCAAGCGATGTATTCGCGATACAGTCTACATATACATATGTATTCATACATACCGCCGATTTTCAACCATTTTACGATATATGTACCGTTAGCCGATCATTTATTGTTCTCGTACTCTTCGTGTAGTCACGTGTGTGTCCTTAGGCATTTACTTATAGCAGAAATGTACGTTTTTCAGTTTCTCTTTTTCATTTGAAGAGAATCTTTTAAATATTAAACGAACTTGTATAGGTATGCGTAGAGTGCTTTTACGAGTAGGTGAGAGTAGACAAACTATCTCTACTTACTACAGATTCTAAAACTAAAATTATCCTAAAACTAAAGTAGCAGCGAACCATTTCAAAGAGTTTGCAAACACGATTTATTATATATCGTATTGCGCATGTATACACACACACACACACACACACAAAAGCGCGCACACACATTACATACATACGTACAAGTGCATACATACATATAGATTCACACATGCATCCATGCATACGTACATGCGGTATGCAAGTAGAGCGTTTAGAAAGCATTGCGACATATTATGTTACTTACTTTGACATTCAAGTTGTAATATCAAAAATAATTGCAGTAATAATAATAACAACAACAACAACAACAATAATAACCATCACCACCATCATCATCATGATAACATTGAGCTGGTACTTATTTGGTTTATGCAAAATATCGCATAGATAAATAAGTGCCAGTGTACCATTTACATATGTACATAAACACTTCCATAAGTATGTATATACGTACAAGTTGAATCTCTTCTCCATCGAACATGGCCACCTAAATATAATAGTTAGCAAGTTTTCAATGTACAAAGTGCATTGTACGCGATTTTATCGAATTTACTCCATGTCGGATAAACATAGTAAATAATCTCAGTTGGAGAAATACGACAACACGGATTTAGGTGGCTGCCTGAACCGCATATTCGTAAATCGATCATCAATGGGTTGACAAGGTGCGACTCGACGAAACAACCTTGACATGTGACAGAATCTTTATTTAATTGATGTCAAGCGACACTTGGCACGACGACTCTGTCACGAATTAGGCTGAATGTCTCCTATGGTTTAAACCTTTCACAAGAGATTTGTTGTTGCGTGTTCTGGAGCAGAGCGATTACACGAAAAACTATGATGTAATTGTAGAAATTGTAGATCTATGCGTAGATTTAAGAAGATTGTGAGCGAAGATGAAGAAAAATATCGATAATCGTTTGACCCGCCTGCCCCTTATACCGAGCGACAACGGTACGTCGTATTATTATATTATATGTATATACTATACTATACGTTGTAATAATGCGAGCATAACACGTATGTATATGTATATATACATTTGTAGAGCGTACGACGAATCTACGATCAAAGGCGCGCTATAGTCGACGTAGAGAGTACCATTATACTTTCTACTTCTACTACATACATACTTGTATCGTAATTAACTACGGAATCGCTTGGAACCGCGAAACATATTGAACTTGCTCCGCAACCGCGCCTTACTCGCGATCATAAGTTGTTCCAGTGGTAATTGCACGTCAATTTTTCTCGTTACATGCATGCATGCACCGTTAGTGCTTCAATGCTACCGACAACTTTTTGTCACCACTCGAGTATTGTACGTACATTATAGTAAAATTCTGGAAAAAATCAAACTTCCAAGTTACACGAACGGTTACGTAAGATTACACGAGATTATTCTAGAAAAATATACCAACGTGTATTGCAAAAACGCGTCCACACCCTCGGAGTGACTACTAACGTTGAATTAGCGAACGAAAACTTGACGAGGGTATAGAGAAACGACAAAACGATTAAACGACCAAACGAAGAAAGAAAACGAAGGAGAAAAGGAGGAAGAAAAAGAAAAGAGTAATACCGATTCGATTTGAACGAATGCAACTTGTGAAACCCATACGACTATTATTGTTCTAATATGCATATGTATAGCGATATTTGGTTGTGAGCCGATGTTATCTTTTATGTGATTTTATCACCGGACAAAGTATATTTTTCTCTTCTGTAAAGAATTTAAGAAGTGTGCGTGCAAGAACGAGCCTCGTAGTACATTTACGGTTCTTTTCGTAATATGTAGTTCAAACTTTATTGAACTCGATCGAACAGCAATAATGATACTATAATAAAACAAAAGGAAGAAAGAACAAACGAACGAAAGAAAGAAAATAATTAACATATCGATACCTAAGCGACGTCGAAGGAAAAAAAAACGGTAATTTCTCTAAAAGCGAAAAATTCGCTTCGACGACAAAACACACTGTTGTAGAGCGTAAAATTAGAAAAATGCTTCGGTCTGCTATTCGCCGAGTCAAGGAATCCGAAAAGAAATTTTGACGCGGATATTCCCGGGGCACATATTTTTCAACATAATTTTTTTGCTACCGGAACACTTTTTCTGATTTTACAGGAAAGAACGAAAAAACGGATTTCACTTGTTCGACACTGGACACTCGACACGCGACACCCGCAACGCTATTACTTCCAACGATCGATGGCTCTGTGATAATAAGCACGAAATAGCCTTCATTTTGACGATTCTCTACGATAGAATACATATCGAGTGTTACCTATTCTCGCTCGTATCGTGTGTTTCAAATGTTCCGTACAGGTTGAATTCGATCAGACGTTTTCACGGTATATTGACGCAGTTGTCACAGAATGTACTTTTCTTTTTTTCTTTTTGTATTTTTTTTTTATTTTATTCGGTAGGGTAGAATTTTGTTCGATTCCTTGGGACTTCTTTCGATGAAAATTTCGATCGAATTTGATCGAAATGAACGTAAGATAGAAGAAGCAAAGAAACGCGTTTGTCACTCCATATTTATTTTACAGTTTACTACTTTACGGTATGAAATATCGATGATCGAAGAGCCAAAAGTTGGATAGCAAAGTTGTACGATATTATACAAATTGTCATACCTTCACCAAAATTGTGTCGAAAAAATGAAATTCGATACCGTGAATGTTGCTCTAATTTTGATAAAGACAACAAAATGATCATTGTAAGAAGCGAGAGTATGTAAGGGTGTACCAAACTAGTGTATACAGAAAACGGAGAATTTCCCCGGGAGGGAAAGGAAAATTGAATAAACTTTGCTTCCGTAGAATATAGTATTTTGTTTCTGAAGTATCGTGGCTCTAGGTAGTCCGATCGACAGGAATTTTCTATTATTTCGAGATACCTTATATGTATATGTATACCTCTATAAGAGTAGGTGGCGAATCTTTACAATATAAACTACATGCTCTTATTATTTTTGTAGATTAATTTACAAATAAAATTGAAAACAAACAAAAATCTATAAATTTTACGTAAACTTGGTTACATTGCTATTACTATTATTATTACTATTACCATGATTATCATTATTATTATTACTGTTATCCAAAATATGGTTTTTACTACAAAATACACATTACTGTGTATCCAAAATATCTGTTGGAAAAATTCCATCGGACTTTATTAGAATTCGCAATTCGCTGCGTTTGGTAGGCTTGTATTCGTTATCGACTATCATAATATACGTACACGTGGCACAAATTGAATCGACACTGCTACTTGCATCAATCTGTAATCCTCTACCATCTCAGGTGCGCACTTGATCCTCTCTTTCTTGTACGCACGATCAATTGAAACGAAAGTGATCGAGTATATGACGCCTGATGAAAACTTTGGCGTGGCTGCCGAAGGTAATTGAACTCTGTTGACCCTAACGCAGAGAACGAACGAGGGAAAACAAGCTGAGAACGTGCGACAATGACGGAGACTTTTATACAATTACTATGTAAATGATGGTATTCTTTCTGCTCGCAGAAAGCGGAAATGGATTAATTTCTTTGTAATGATCGTCTGCGTATTATGTCCTATAGCTACGATCAGGAGTGCTCTCCGGAGATATGAAAGGATAATTTGCGATGGTTACCTCCTTGAACGTGTCAAAAATCATGAACATGAATAAATAAAGCATACTGTGCTTGTACATACAACATACATATTATCGTTGTTGATAGCTCCAACTTTCTCTCCCTCTCTCTCTCTCCAAGTTCACGACAATAGGTGTAGAGAATTTTGAAGTTCCCACTATTTTCCTATTTTCCTATTTTCTTCTTCTTCGAAGAGTAGAAAAAGTTTCGTGATCGTTAAAAATATACATACGTCACGATTGTTTGGTTACGGTACGCGCTACCGAAAGTTTCGACCCGATTCGTTTCTTGAATTGATTGGAGGATAGGCTATTCGTTTTCTGAATTAATAGCGGCGACGAATCTTTCGAGTACAAGATAGCTTGATTGTTGTTGCTTATGCTGCCGTCGGTTTCTCGTACAGTGTCTAGAAACAACCACCGTTGATTACACGGAAGAAAAATAAAACAACAGGGTAAGTCGAGGGTGTGGTTTACCGGATAAAGTTTTCTCGAAGGTAGTGGAATCGTTTTGCGAAAGGGATTCTTTCGTTTTGATGAATTTATCGACGTTAACGGAACTTTCTTTCGTTTTACTTGTGTCGCCTCGTCGATAAAATTTCTTCGTCCTCGCCTCGTTCGAGATCGGTTCGTGGTTTGTAGACACTGCATCGATACAGTTGTTACAGTGCCATACGATTCTAGGATCGTATACATCGACGTCAACGACAGGGGGTTGGTGACACAAAGGGTGATAAGCTTCTTGACAGTCTTGGCACTCCAATAAAATCAATGGCCCCAGTTTTGTTCCGTTGCATACCTTTCGCGTCGAATGCGGGATTAATATGTATACAACATACCTAATATCATATTGTCTAATACGTAACGTAAGTACACGCGTTTATAAAAATCACGGAAACTGAATGAACTTGATTAACGATTCATTCCATCGACACGAACAAAAGAATAAAAACCTTGCAAAACTGTCCGTCCCCCGATCCTTCGTCTGGAATGGATATTCTCGGAATATCGCCTCTCTCGCTCGAATCCTCGTCAACTTCAATGTCCTCCTCGTCGAACGATTCGAATAACTTGTAATTATTTTTTGTCGTATTATCGAGTGTTTTCATAGGTTTCCCGTTTAGTTCGATATCTGCCTGACCGTCGAATATTCTCATCCGTCCCCAATCATTTTTTACCATGTTATTTACGAGAGGTGGCACGCTTGTCAATCTCTTCGGAGCATTATCATTCTTTCGTAACGTGCCGTCTTGTTTTTCCGATTTGTCGGTGGAAAGCAGAACAGTTCCGTTTCCGCGAGACTTTGTATTCCGATAGTACCTCTTTGGCACCCTTGCTCTTAAAGTTCTGTCGAAACCGAGTTTCTTCTCGATACTTGCGTCCAGCATTTTCCGAAGCTTATCGGCGCTATCCTCGTCCGTTGAATGTAACAACGCTAGAGCGTTGAAGAAGTCTTTGGTGTCGGTATCGGAAGAAAATGCGGATGCGGACGCGGACGCATCTTCCGTGTCCTCGTACATTTTCTCTGTACGACGTCAGTAATCTTTCGAATCGGCAATATGTCTTTACTTGAAAATTAACCGACAATATAGGGGGCTCGTCGTTGATAAACGTGCGCTCCCGTCAACGTTAAAGATTCAGTTTACCGACATGTCGGTTGCTCTTGTCCTACGGAAAATTGTCCCAATGCAACGATGATACATGTAATTGATCATTTCTTGATGATGAAAGACGAAAGACGAAAGAAAGTATGATATAAAGGATTAGACAGTGTTCTACTCGAAGTAACTTTCCCGGATGAAAACGACGCAAATGTCAACTCGAATAGCAAACGCTCGACTTTGTAGCTCGATTGTACATCGAGCGAATGCCAACATCGATAATGAACCGGCTCTGGGTGGGCATGTTCATTGTGAAACGAGCCGAATAAAAATAATTGATATTTCTCGGGCTTGGTCTGTCCGTAAGAGTATCAGCAATCGATGCGGCTCTTTTTAAACTAAATTCGATTTTTGCCTGTTGTACGAATTATATTATCTATCTTCGAACGCGATTGCGCAAGCAGTTTCGAAAGAGCTTGGAAAGACAATTCTCGGTGAAATAAGAAAGTCCGATTCGATAATTATGGATCGTGGGGGGTTCCCGGGCTGCAAGCAGAGTACCAGAATCGAGTGGAATCCAGCTGAGAAGCCGGAGTCGGTAGACGTCGAACGAGTAGGATTATTCGGCAGCGGATCGGAGCAGGAGCCGGGGAACAATGTCGGAAACGACGAGGACGGTATGCCGAGATATGCAGGATATCGCGCAAACTGCGATCCTTCGAGATCGAGGGCAGAGGCGCGGGATAGAGACACGGGTGAGGTAAGGGTGTGCGCGAGTAAACCTGGATACGTATCCGTATCCGTATCCGTATCCCCGCCTTGTCCTACCCTGTCCTAGCCCGTTCTATCCTATCCTATCCTATGCTATGCTATGCTATCCTATCCTATCATATCGTATCCTATCCTATCCTATCCTATTCTATCATATTCTATCCTATCCTGTAGTTGCACCATCAGCACCACCACCACCACCAGCAGCACCAACCATTGCCACTGGCACTGGCAACCCCAGCATCGAGAGAATACGTCCAAGTGTATTACCTCCGAGAGCTCAACGTTCCACCTAAATATGTAATAATATCTACTGGAGATACCGACATTCCTCGACCTCGAGAAGAATTCGATCAAAATGTGTCGCGATATTCCTCTGGTATGCCAGGTGAGCTGCGCGTCTCTCCATGCTACCCTATCCTTTCCAGCCTCGTCTACCCATCTCCTTCTCTTCTGCGTGTCTCATCCCTCTCCTATCTGCTTTACTTCTACGTACGATACATACAGACCATCTATATATCGCGTTTTTATACATTTTGTTCACTGGCTGCCTCTTCTTTCCTCGAATTCGATCCGAACACGCATGTATTTTTCGGAGTGTCCATGGTCTATACATTCGCATCGCAACAATTTCGCTGTCCTGGTTGTTTGTAGCTCGGATCGCTGATCCACCATAGAATGTACATAGAAACTACATATCGAGTTAGCGTATTACGAACGGTGCCACGATAGAGAATCATGCGGAATCGGAGGCAGTTTCGCTCCGGATACGAAATTACGAAGAAAACGCGAGTAACTCTTGATTAAACTTTGATTTCCAGATAGCCCGTACATATTATGGATACCTACTCTAAAATCTGAAACGATTCCACCACTATGTTTTCATATGATATTTCAAGCATTTTCCAAATAAGCTTCTCCGCGATATTTTAATACCTTTTACCTTGTCGTTCGTGCAAATAAATCTCCGACGCGAACAAGCTTCGCCAGGAATCCCACCCTCGCGGAATATCCCCCGGTTATAAGAAATGTTTTTCAAGTTTATGAGGTGATGCGAAGGTTTACCGTAGGATGGATCGAACGAACGCCTTTACCCCTTTTTTAAAATAACGGAATCAACGGGGAAGGGAAGTGGTGGAAGCACCGTAAAACACGCAATAAAAATATTTCCTGGCGAAAATTGCCAAGAAAAATCGACGGAAAGAAGAAAATTACTACGACGACGATGCCGAACATTCGAGAAAACGTTGAAATTTTATAGTAAATAAGGTAAGGTAAGTAAACGTTTTAAAACAGCCTGGTGCTTGCGAGAATAATTTGACCGTGCGTCCGTTCTATGCGCCCGATATCCGCATACAATTTAGGCATTGTCGTGACGTCACAAATTTAAGCGGAAACTAGAATTGGTCGGCTTCTGCGTCCTCTAGCGTAGTTTCAAACAATGCTGGAACAATAGATGTAACTTCTGCGTAGCTATAATTTCAAGTTTGCTCCAATTTCTGCGGAACGAGTTAATGTATCGCGTTGTTGCAGTTAAATTAAACGATAAAAACTTTCGCTAGAATCACCAATTTACCGGATGACGAAGACGAAGAGAACTCCACGACATTGTATAATAATTTTTTAGCTACGGTCAGGTGCAATCAATCGGCAATGTCGATGAACTTGTGCGCCGATACCAGACAAAGCTATTAGATACGACGACTGACTGCAAAATGCTTGATTGCGTTACACGGCGAAATAGAGAATATCGGATCAGAGCAGACACGAGCACAAAGTTTCGTTCGAAGCTAGAATTGCGATGCCTTCGCACTTTCTTCAGAATGTTCTCGTGTTTTATGTTTTACACGAGACCAACGCATGGCGATAATCAAAATTCTGCATATTTGCTTGGTTAGACACGTCATTTTCCTAATGGCGATCGATGTACACACGATGTATACATATTACGCATACAAGTACATACATTTTCTAAGCTGTAGACTGTACACTGTAGATCGTAGAGTTTAGAGCAACGCGACGTTCACCGCATTCGAACAGAAACACTTCGATTACAATGTAATGTCTGATCTTATTGTTTTACGCGACCATATTTTGACTATCGGACGTAACTGTCGCGAAACTAACAGAGCCATTTGACGGTGGGTTCGCGTGGTTCGTCGAAGCGTCTGGAAAATCGAGCGTTAACGTAATTAGGTAGTTAAACCTCCCGGATGAAATCGAGCCGTGCTTGTTATTCCTATTCAACGTGTCGCGCACACTAACAATGAAACCCCGTAGGAAAACTGCGCGTTACTGTATTGCTGTATTGCTGTGTTACTGTATTTCACCCTCCGCAGCTCGTGGCTCGCGTCCCGCGGCTCTCGGCACACGATCCTCGCCGAGTCTGTCACTGTATACCTCTCTACAGTATACAATATACAGTATACGGTACACAGTATACCGTATACATACATACGCTCCGCTACCCTGTGATCGTTCGTAAACATTTGTCGGATACAATGCGTCTGACTGACAAAATCGAGGTTGCGACACAGCACCGCATCTACAACAGTGCTACTACTACAACTATATATGTATATATATATGTATGTATATGTATACGCATATGTATATGTATACGTATACGTGTACGAGTGTAGTATAAAAGCATTAATTACGGCCGCTTTTGTCTTCGTGCGAAAGACACACGCTTTGAACGCCATTTTGATACGTGACATTCGATTTCACGAACGTTATCCCGGTTCTGTCATGCTTAACACTAGGTTTACGGAGCACTAAAAGTGACTATTTTACATTACTTTATAAAAATAACAAGAACATGTGCTGCCCAAATTTTTAGCCATTTTTTTTTAGATAACATACACCCAAAGAAATAAATTTGTTATTTAATTCCTCATGGATATATCTTTAGAATATTAATAATTGTAAATTAAAAATATTAGAACCCGTCATTTTGACGGGTCCCGTAAACCTAGTGTTAAATCGCACCTCTAACACTAGAACTACCGAGCCCTAAACGTGGCTTAGACTTGTCCCTTTATAATAACAGCAAGATTGAATTTACTCAGGTTTCATATGACTTTTATGGTAACATGTACTCCAAAGAAGAGATATATTAAAAAATTTCTCGTGAAAACGTTTTCATAGTTTCACTAATCGTGAAAGAAAAAATCATCCACCAGTCATTTTGACTGGTTCGGTAGTTCTAGTGCTAAACATCCACTGTGCCCGTTAAATATGTAATAAGTGTAGAGTGCAGTTTGACTGGTTCGTCCAAAATTTGCTTTCAAGATAAGGATACCCTGTTAGTATTAAATTGAATGCATTGACAAAGGCGATCGAATAAAATTCTACCTATAAACGATTTAAGCAGCTTTTGCCGTTCGCTCATTTCTTTTTCTTTTTTTCTGATAAGCCTTTGCAGAAAATAACCCTCTGTAGATAAGGTAGGGAGTCAACAATTCGAATAAACGATAAATTATCACCGACGTCTTTTTCATATTTCAACTTGTTTGAATAGTAGAATTTTTTTAACAGAGTACGATGTACTCTTGTGTTGTACGATCGGTTTGACAACGTATTTACTATTTACAATTGATACGTAAACGTTGACGATCAGAGTCGATTTTTCATGGTACAACGTGTAAAATACGCTATTTCTTTCTTGCTTGTTTCGTGGTTTGTTTGGTCAGTGAATTTTCATCTATAAAGTCCGAGGACAGTCACCGACTGTTGTTGAAATGGGAAATTTTAATGTGCAAGTACCGTTCTAATAAAGAAAGCTCGAGGCTCGATAAAAAGAGAACGTTTTCAAAACTAGTTTACCTAAGGTTTTCAAGTGTTTGTATGCCGAAATGGTATTGTCGGCAGGACAGGCAAACGAGGAGAATGATACCTCGGAAGGATAGCTAAGATAGAAGATGGTAGAAGGTCCGTTCCGTTCGAGTGGGCCACGAACGTCACTTGGCAATTTGAAGCCAATGCACTTGTGCCGGGTCAGTTATGTCTCGCACACTATTCAGCCGACTACCGTCAGCTAATCCCCTGAATCCGTTAAATACATAGAAACATGGTACCCGCCTGTTGACTCTCGAAAAACCGTTGACAAAGTATCTATGTATACATATATGTACACATATACATGTATAGTATAGTCAACAGTAAGTAAGTTCCTTCGAATAAAACGATCATCGAGTATTTGACTAGATTTCCGTGGCATCGCAGACTACTTATGTATACAATATTCTCGATTCCCTTTTTAACACTTTGAACGCCAAACTAGAAACCCCAAAAATTCCATAAAATCAAAGTGAGTTATTTAATGAAATAAAAATTGCAAAAAATTAAATGTACGATACTGAGTAATCCTCCAACTTTCTTGCATGTTACAGATCCTAATCAAGTTTAGTACAATGAATATATCAACGTAAAAATTCATTTTGAAACCTACACATATAATTCCGTCAGCCACATATGGCTGACGTGGCGTTCAACGTGTTAAGGGTAAACGTGATGCAATGTAATCGTTCGACGAACGAGACGAAGCTGTCGGGTACTACATACGCGTTCGATATCGAACCGGGATCTCACCGAAAACGATGAGATTGCGATCGTAGCGAAGTAAAATATGGAAAGCGATGGAAACAGCCTGAACGGTAAAACAAAGTTCGAATATTTCTCGACAAGTTCGATGGAAAAAAAAGGTGTGAAATGCAACCGTTGAAATTCAACAAGTGCCCCTAAAACTTGAAACGGAAAGGATAAACCAGTCAGCGGACAACATCCAACCCCTATTACGTGCGTGACGCGACTGATCGTGCCATTCGTGTTGCAAGGGAGAGTGGGGATAGAACGGTCTGGGTTAGGTGGCCGATGGTGGGGGGTGGACGGTCGGACTGGATCGGCCGGGGTCGCGGACACTCGGGTATCCTCGGCTTCTGGTTTCTCCCGCGGCCGCATAAGCGGTGTCAGCGTGTGCGCAGACCGGCTGCGCAGCAGGCGTGTGCGTTGTCCAGATTCTTTGTGCCATTCCTGGCATACCAAAAACAAGAGTGGTGACTGCGCTCGTATTTACCGGGGTGCAGCGTTGCGCGCTAATATTACTGTGCGAATTTTACCCGGTGTGTAAAAGGCTCCGCGCGCGCGCGTCGCCACGTCAGCTCGCCCAGTGGTAAGTACATTAAAGAATATAGTGTCGAAACGTCGAAACGTCCTCGAAAGAGCGCGTCTACTCGTCCACGCCCGTGTGTCCCAGCGGCGTCGTCCCACACAGGGGCCGCGCACCGAACGGATTCGACAGCAGCGACGACGGCGATATACACACACCGTCGGACACCGACAGACCGACAGACCGACAGACGAACAGACGGACGAAAAGGAGCGAGAGACAGAGGGCGATAGACGCTTTGCGAAAGAAAGAGACACCTATCAACGAACCGGCAGTGCGATAAAGACAAATATTATGTGGAAAAGAGAACGTACGCGCGAACCAAGTGCGTGATATCGCGTACACTTGCACTCCATACGAACGACGTTATCCTGTCGATCGTGGTTCCGAGTTGGTAAACGATACACTACCGATTTCTCGAAAAATTCTCGTGTGTCTCTCGGTTGTCAGGTTTGTATTTCCGGTGACCGTGATGTTCGCATTGCTAGCTCCGTGTTGCTGCCAGTGGTGATAATGCTCCTACATTGCTTTCGCAGAGAGAGAGAGAGAGAGTGAGAGAGAGAGAGAGAGAAAGAGAGAGAGAGAGAGCGTAAGACAGAGGGAATCTGTATGTGTTTTCGTGTGCGTGCATATGTGTGCTTGTGTATAAGCGAACGAGCGAGCTTGAGAGAGTGGGGGAGAGAGTGAGTGAGAGAGGTTGACTCGTGGACGTGGAGGGAGGGAATGAGAGGGAGAGAGAGAGATGAAACGATAGTAGAATCAGTTTGATAAACTAAGAGCTCGAATCGTGCCGCTCTATCGCATCTAACCGTGTAGTTTTGGTGGAGCATCGGTGCATCCGTCTTTGTCTCACTGTCGCGTGTTTACGAGCGTTGTGTCAGCTGTGTGTCAAGAGAACGCAAGTACCGTGTATGTGGTAGCAAAGTGTCTGCATTCTATCTGACAACGTGAACCGACTCGACTCGGTACTCGGTACGCCTCGGCTCGGCTCGGTTCGGCTCAGTTCAGCTCAGCTCAGCTCAGCTCAGCTCAGCTCGGCTCGGCTCAGCTCAGCTCGGCTCGGCTCGGTTCGGCGTACAACGTACAACGTACAACGTACAACACACGAGACCCGTGACCGAGGAGGTTAGGACCAAGTGTGATTCGTGTTTGCCGGTGGTGGTGGTGGTGGTGGTGGTGGGCTGCGTGCGTTTCCCCGAGAAGAGCGCGCCACGACAGAAACGTGTGCTTCTTGCCTAGAGTGTGTCTCTGCGTGTCACAGTCGGCTTGCTCTTCCGCTTCTGGTGAATTCGTATGGTGAATTATTGATCCACGACAGCGTGTGCGTGCGGAAAAAACCGCACCAGTAAAAGAGAAATTCACCGAGATAAGGAAAAACCTCGCTCGGACTGTTGGAGGAAACGTTGAAAGATATATGGTACCGGTTCGCGTACCGGTCTTGTTGTTTTGAAAACTGTGCGCGGGCGCGCGCGCGCGCGTTCACGCACTTGTCCGTACATAATGCAATTTACACTTGAGCTCTGAAGGTGGAGCAGTGGTGGCGACGACGACAGATTTTCTTTCCCTTAGGCGGGACCGTATCAAGTGTATGCGTACGAATTCCATTGCTTCCACCGTAACGCGCGTCCACATACGCGTCTTCCTCCCCTTTTCTGTCATTCTCGAACGCACTCTGTCTCCTTTCACCTTTTTCCCCTGTTTCTCTTTCTCTCTCTCTCTCTCTCTCTCTCTCTCTCTCCCCCCCTCTCTCTTGCTCACTCTTTCTTTCTTTCTGATTCCCTTCCCCCTCGCTGTTGCTCGATTCCCCGCTTTTTCTTCGTTCGCGCGTGTTACATGTGTGTGCGTGTAAATTATCTCCGTCTCACTCTGACTGCGTTGCCGTGCATCGCGTGTGTGCGTCAACGGAACGAAACGAGACGAGACGAAACGAAACGAAACGCGGGAAAAGCTCGGCGCGAAATGCACACTCGCGGCGGGTAATGTAGACGGTTTTTAACGTGATACGCGGTGCGTTTTCGGTATACGGACGCCCAGTGTGTGCCCTGTGTGTAAAGATACGTGAAACGCTGATTATCGTGAAGGCTGTCGAGAGAAGGCCGACCGGGAAAAGCGTTGTCGTCGTCGTAAGACGGCGGCGACAGCGACGGCGACAACGACAACGACGGCGACGGCTATTTCGCGACAACGATACTCATCACGATAAACGTTCGAGGAATTTAAACGTAAACGGCGCTGGTTCAGCTTTATCGTACCGTTTCGTGTCTCGATAATCCAGGACAAGAAAACACTACCATCGCCAGCGCGACTTGGATGGATACTGTGCATTATTTCTGGAGTGAGTTTCTCTTTTAATCGTGTGCCTCTGTGCGCGGTTCTATACACGCTTGCATGTGCCTACCTGTGCGATCGTGAATGTATCTGTGCATTTGTGCGCGACAAGTGTCTTGTTATACGCAGATTGTTTTTCTTACGATTAGGTTGATGCGGCGAACCGCCGCGACGCCCGCCGTCGGAACACGCGTTGCGTTCGTAGACATTTTACACACACACACACATACATACATACATACATACATACATACATACATACATACATACATACATACATACATACATAAATACATACGTACATACATACATACATACATACATACATACATACATAAATGCATACATACGTACGTACGTATGTACATAGATAGTTTGTTTTCAAATGATTTTTCTCGTGCTGTCCGTCGCCCGACGATCTTTGTCGTCTGTCCCGTTCGAGTTATCTCTTTTTCGAAAGTAAGTCTGGGAATGACTTGTTCGATTTCCATTGTTTACTTCTCGAGGCTGTTTCTTTCGCGCAGCCGGAAAAGCTAGTGGGCTAAACGGGAAAAAATGTTGAAAAACAAAACGAAAGCGACGCGATTTGTTTGCCGACAAGCGAACGAATGTTGTGTCGAACGATGTTTAGCAGGCGCACTATTGCGAACGATATCAACGTGGCGTCGCTCGAATATTCGAGTAACTAGCGGAGACTAGCAGAATGGCGTTATCGTAGTAGGTTATCAAAAATAATTCCTAGGTGACATGGAAACAAGCCGTTACATAAATTTAATCGGACACTTGGTCTGTTATCGCGGCTGGTAAGAGCTGTACGAGACCAGGTACCCGTTTAGAAAAGATTTCTACCACCGATTACGTATGTACAATATTATGTATAGATACATACATATTTCGGTTTAGATCGAAAGTTTATTCATCGACTTCTGTCATTCGTACGTTCGAGTCTTGGTCGTCTGGTAACGACTACGGTGCAATTGTTTTACTATACGTACGTACCACGGAAGCGTAGTTTGTTCCTCGTCTTTCTTTCCTGCTACCTTTCGTAAGAAAACGCAATACATGGGCGCTGTTAACTAAATTCTTCCTGAGAAATTTCTCTCGAATAAACACACATGCATACATATATAAATACCGGCGAATGTGTTGTTTCTATTTCCTCTGTTTTTCCTTGAATCGTTAAAGACAAAGCTGCGCGAACTTTCTGTCAAGCCGAGCCGTTTCATTCGCTAGACTAGTCAAAAGTTATCGTGTTCGAAAACGATTTCGCAGAAAACTTGAAACGAGTACATATTTATTATTCGAGATCATGACGATTACGATTAAACAAAATGGAAACTTTAGAAATTCGTTTCGGTTACGAATGTTGCAACCATAAAACTCTTTCCCATTATTTATAGTGTACGCTCTTACTGTTTCTTTATTTTTAGATTATTTGGCACGTGGATGTACATATATGTAACGTAATGCGTATTCGAATCGGGAAATCCGCTCGAATTCACCCGAACGGGCATCTGTTCTTGTAAATTTTCTATCGCATCGGTGCGCATCGTTTTGATTCGATTCCGTCGTGTAGGTGTAACGATATACTCGTTATTCAAAGACTTTGCAACGCTCATTTGAAACTGGTTCCGGAGAAGAGTAGCCAAGTACCTGCTAGGTGTTGAGTGGTCGTGTCGGGCGCGTTGGTTGTATCGAATTGCGCGAATAACGGATAGAAGTGATCCACAGTGTTGGCAAATCAACGATTGCAACTGCAACTTTCGGAAACCGCAAGAGCGTCACGCTATGGTCTGGGTTAGATCGAGAGTTGAGAGTTTGTTAATCACCGCGCTCGGCGCGGCGCGGCAGCCGCTGCACGGTATGCGTTTGCATCGAGTCGGGTCAATCAAAAATCGTTGGTCCTTTTCAAAGGTTGCGGCGGTTACCGAATTTTCAACTACTCGGATAAAATATTGGGGTCCCGTTCACGGGGAAGGATACCGGTCAAGTAGCAGGTGCAACAACCAAACAACCGTACGTTTCAGCGGGACGGTGCTGTCCTCCTCCTTCTCCTCCGTCTCCTCTTCCATTACCACCGCTACTGTTGCCACTGCCACTGGCGCTACCACTACCACTACCAATATCCGTATCAGTAACCATTACCATTAGCAATACACCACCTCCACGTTCAGCATCGGCTGGTTCTTGTTCTGCAAACAGTTCGTTTTTCTTTCGAAGGGGGAAACGACAACGGTGCAGGCGCGCGCGAATCGCGGAACCGGTAGCGGCGGTGGTAATCGGTAATCGATGAATTCGATATTCATATCACCTTCGCTAAACGCGCCTTCACTTTCTACGCTCGATATTGGCCTTTTATCGTTCCGTCTTATCGAAACTCGTCAAATATTGTAATGCGGATAACATCGTTTCTTTTCGCCGATCGTGTATCGTTCGTTCTAGTAAAAGCGATCGCATTCAACGCTGTGCACGATTAGAATCTTTTACGGTAGAATTTTCTGTGTTTTGCGAAACGATGAAATAATATTTGCTCGAAGCCCGTAAACCGAATCGAACCTCTCGGTTTTTACGGGTCGGTCCGTCACTCGTGAGACTAGAACGTTGAAGAAATTCGAAGGGAATAGAACAACTAATATACGATAAAATTGTAATCCGACTCTGGTAATAGTGGTAGTGGTAGTTGTAGTGGTGGTAGCGACAGTGATAGTGGCAGTGGTGGTGGTAGTAGTGACAGCAGCTAGACTCATTAAACCGAGGCTTCTCGCGATATAAATAGGACTTCTTGTCCCGTTGCGCTACGGAACGAGCAAATAGATTATCGCGTTTGCCACCGGTCTCTTCGCTCTCTTCTTTCCCTTTCTGCTCCTCTCGTTTGACTCTCCTCGTCCGCCTCTGGTTGCTTTCTTTCGCAGCGCGTCACTTTCTATTTGGCGTAGACGATGCCAAATTGTCAAGTAACTAAAATTACCTTCGAAGGTGTACGCTCGCCCTTCTCTATTTTTCCTTTGGTCGTCTTCTCCTCTAGAGTTACCCCCTTGCCTTTTTCCGTACGCTCTGCACTCGTTGGCTCCTCGAATAGCAACGCGTTTATCCTTTGACGCGGATCGAACTCTGCGCTCGGTTCCTTTCGGTCTTCTTTCTCTGCGCTCGTTTCGATCTTAGCTTCGTCTTTTTTTTCACCGGTCTTTCTGTGAAAACCGGTGAAAAGTGTCAAAAGTAACCGCTTTAGAGTTACCGGTCTAGGAAGATATTGAATTCTGACACGAGCGAAGACAAATCAAGTATCGATTAGTACGATGGGGCGCGATGCGACAGCGAACGGAGCACCTTAACCGAACTACATATGTATAAACATAAATGTATAAACTGGTGGCACGCGAGTGGCGGAAGCTTGACCATTGCGAACTTGGTCCATGTAAAAGATCGTCGTTTCCTAGATCGAATACGTATCGCATGCATCTCGGAACAATTTCTGTAACACGAGCAGTGTTGGTTGTTCGAAAAGGATTAACTCGATAGGATCCCAGGTCGAGACTTTTGGTGATCGTCTTACAATAGTCTAAACTATGTATTCCCGGTGTTACGACAATATCGAACGTTGAATTGTTTCGATCAAAAAAAAGAATCTTTGAATGCACGAATATGCACTGATCTCGAGCAATCAGGGGTGATTCGATTGTTTATTTAACGCTTTATCGTTCGAAGGACAATTTTCGCGTGACAGTTCGTTGTTGAAATAAATGTCACGTACACGTGTTGATTTTTATCGCGATTCTCCGTGTCGTTTGTAAATCGAGTTCGTGCGCTGCGCCGAGGGTCGCGGAACGAAACTTTTTCTCTCTCTCATTAATAGTGTAAAATTGAAAGCAGTAAATTAAACGACGACCGGTTTCACGCGGGCAAACCCGCTCACCCGTTCGCTCGTTCACCCGTGGAAATTTCGTCGATGAAAATCACGAACACGTTACGCGCTGATAGGTGTACGATGCACACTCGGTTGTCTATAAAATATTATATTGTATTTCCATGAGGTATCGATCGCGATCTTGCTACAAACGTTAATAATCCATGATCGAACGCTAGTTAGAGTCGGTCGGACATAGAAAGTAAGAAAATAAAAAATGCCGTATAATGGAAATTAACGATACAGTTCAAAGGGTACGGGTACGGGTCGTTCAAGGGTACGATACGGTTCAGTTTTTTGATTCAATTTTCTGTAATCTTTGCGAGTTGGACCTATCTTTTTTACGATATATCGTTTCATTTTTGATACTGCTTGTAGAGAAAATTTCTGTAGAAAGAAATTCGCGCGTTATTTTCCTCGTTGATTTTTCTCGATCCGCATCGACTAGGTTACGAACAACCGGAAGTAGAAGTCGCACCGCACCGCACCGCACCGCACCGCACCGCCTCGGTTGTTAGTCCAGACGTGATTTACCGTTTCGATGGCCGTGGCTGGCTGTAAAAACGTCCCTGTACCCCTACGGTGCTGTGTACTTGTATTATACTCGTGAACAGAGTATGCTTGCGCGCGCGATAGATTGTATGCGACGCGTTATGATCGTTATTACGAAACGAGAGAAAATGTTTCTGGTAGTAATCGATACTCGATATCCGGTAATAAGACGGCCGATAGAATACGTGGTATGGCCGCGACAGATAGTTACCTACCGGAGAGAATTTATCGGTATACTGTATACTGTATACGGTATACGGCATACGGCATACGCTCTACGGTGTATAGTGTAGGGTATAGGGTATAGGGTATAGGGTATACTGTATACGGTATACGGTATACGGTATACACGTTGGTGTACGGTATACATGTTGGTGTACACGTATCTGTTTGGTTCAGCGCAGAGAAACGTGTGTGCATTTCAATCGCGTGATTGAGAACGCGCACGGGGTTGGCTCCCTCCCCTGGGGGAAGTTTCACGGGTCAGAAAATCATGGGGTGGTTTTACCACCTGGCCACTGCTCGTAGAATGTACGCGTACACAGTTACGATTCCCCTCGCGTTCATCCCGCCCCGTCGCGCCGCACCATCTTTCTCTCTCTCTCTCTCTCTCTCTCTCTCTCTCTCTCTCTCTCTCTCTCTCTGTCCCTCCCTCTCCATCTCTTTCCACGTCTACTTTTCCCTTTCGGAAATAACGCAGCACCCCACTGCAGTTTGTCTGCATACCAATCAACCCACAATCACGCGATTCCGACGTAGGTATCGGCCACCCGATGGAAAATGAAGCTTGTTTGGAACTTCTGGGTTAGGTCTGGATTTAACGGGTTTGTTGTTCCGTTGTCATAATTTTACCATCGTTCGGTTTGACTGGACGGGATGCGACGAACGATAACCAGGGGCCGCTCTAGCGGTTACGACGCCCCGGGCAAAAAAACAAATTGCCGCCCCTTTTTAAGCACTAAGCACCGCGCTGAACAAAATGACCTTTTTTTTTTTAGCAAAATTGTCTGGCAAGGGTAGTCTGAAATTTTCTATTAATTGAATATTTAACACATCAATATTTTTCTCACACTCACAGCCAAAGCCAAAATGGCGCCCCTAAATTTTGGCACCCCGGGCAAATGCCCGGGTTGTCCCCCCCCCCCCCCTAGAGCGGGCCGTGACGATAACATCAAGTAGAAAATGGGACTCCCGAATCGCACAATTCTAATACATATTAACGTATCGTTGGAAAAAATCTGAGAATCATCGATTGTATCGATCGACCGCGCGTAAAATTCTTGATGCGAAACATTTCGAAAATTCCGCCGCGCGTTCCAAGCGATTCGAAGCGTCCCAACTACATAGTTGTAACTTTGAAACTACGAGTTCTCGTGATTACGTCCTCCTCTGGCAACGAAATTTCCGTCGTAGGTAATATACACGTGACATTAAAACAGCTATGCGAGAGTAGATTTCGGGTTGCTCGAGAAAATCCACCTCGTACCGAAATTCATCTCGTACGTATCCGACGAAATCTAAAACGCTCGGAAAAATCTTAATTGATAGAAAATTCCTTCTCCCCTATTGGTCGTTGACGCTGTGCTTCCTCGGTTTCGTGCGTGAACGCAGATTAACGAGTTCGCGGGACGAACAAGAATTGAAAGAAGAACAAGGGAAGTCGGTTTCGGTCGAGTGGCCAGGAATAATAGAATAATAGAAAAATAGAAAAATAGAAAAATTAGTTGTCGCGCAATGGTAGTCGCGGTGGTGATGATTTAGGTGGTGGTGGTGGTGGTGGTGGTCGTGGTTGTGGTCGACTCCGAGCTGAAGGTGTAGGGGCCCCTCTACTATTTCTAGTAGTCCATTAGTTGGTTCTGGTAGGCGAGGAAAAATGTAATAAACCGTAGACACGTCGCATCTGCCGTAACGATATAGAACTCTCAACACCGGAGAAAGATTAAATTGCTGTGTTCCCTTTCCTCGCGTCTCCACCTCCTCCCGCCTTTCCTTCGTTATGGGCCGGGATAGATTATTATAGCTGCGAGACTCGCGATCAAATTTGCCGAGGAACTTTCCACACGAACAATTACGTTTGTCGCGGATCGTCGCGAGAATCGTTGCGAATCGTTGCGTATTGAAATATGTATGTAAAAAGTAGTTGCGTCGACAACATGGACCAACATTTTGCTGTTATTTCTGCTTTCAGAAATTATTGCTTCTATGCAACGTTACATTTGTTTGGTTGATCGCGCGTCCTGCCAATCGAGTTATCGTATAATTTGAAAATGAGCATCCAAATTTTGGTAGCATCCAAAATGCATGGGATACCGTTTTAATAAATGTGTAACTAAAGAGCGGCTTGCGATAGAAATGCGTATATAAAATGTTTTAACACTTTGACTGCCAAACTAGAAACCTCAAAAATTCCATAAAATCAAAGTAATTTATTTAATGAAATAAATATCGAGAAAAATTAAATGTATGATATTCAGTAGTCCTCCAACTATCTTGCATTTTACAGATACTACTAAAATTTGGTACGAAGAATATATTAACGTAAAAATTAATTTTAAAACCTAGACAAACAAGTCAGTCACCCACGTTTGGGTGACATGGCAGTCAACGTGTTAAAGTTAGTTCAGACTTTGGCAGTTGGATGGAAATTTTTACAAATTTCTGATTGGTTTTGGTTATTCGATGTGTTCGTTCGCAAGTAGATTATAATTCGAAACTTTTCAACGGTATTGAATATAAACCTAATAATGTTATCACTTTATATTTGTTCGAATAGTTGTCGAATTTGAAATTACATATGTATGTTACACGGCTCCTGTACATGCGCAGCAAACAATCGACTTCCGCGACCCCTTTGCGAAAATCGAAATTGGAATTTTCCTCGTATCTTTTGACCGAGAGCGATCGAAAGGCGACCGAAGAGGTCGTTGTATGTATGTGTGTATGTATGTAGTCTGCGCGACGACGACGTTTCTGGGCCCGGCCCGGACATCCTCGTCGACAGCATGATTGCATTATGTGTAGTAACACGGTCGAATGGAAATTACACCAACGACCTGGTCATCCCGGCGTTTCGTAGGCGTGTTTACGACGTTGTGCCGTTCCCGCGCTTTTAACGAACGACGGTTTGACCATCGCGCCGGTCTACCAAATACCAGGGCATGATTGGATTTCAGCTTTCCCTCTCTTTTCCTGCGCATTTTCCAGTCGTTTCTGTTTTTGTTTTTGTTTCTGCACATATCGATCGGGACGATTCTCCTTCGAAACAAAGTTCTGTGTAGATGCGTTTCGTGATTTCTACTAGACGTTCTTTCTTGCGAAGAACCGTGGAGAATCGCCGTCGACTAGGGGAAACTTTCCAAGTGCAGACTGCATAATCTATTGCATGTCGGGCAATCGGCGAACTCGAGACTCGCGACGCGGAGCGCACCTACACGTGCAGGCTATCGTTTCACGAACAAAATACACGCGACAAAAGGACTGTATTTGTATCGTATATGCGTGTGCGTGGTCAATTTGTAATCTCGATGGTCCTGGTTACGCGTTACGCGGTGTCGAAATCGTCGCATCATTTCTTCCACGCGTAAGTTCCTTTGTCGAACAAAAATGTACACTTGAGACAAACACAAAGGGAAAAACTATTTTCTACGAAAAATATTTGTCAAAAGTTTTTCCTACGACTGTTGGAAACCAGAACAGTTACACTACCGGCCAAAAGTAATTGACCACATGTAAAAATCGCATAATTTTCTTAAAGTTGAACCAAATGGGTTGAGATTTCTTGACACGTTAAATGACAAAGTTTACTAAGTAACGGGTAAACGAAATGTTGAAAAAATTGGTATTGGTCGAAATTGCGAAGAAAACAGTTAAAGTAAATTTTTTCAACTTTTTTATCTAAGCCTGTTTGACGGTTTTACAAATTCTGGTGTTACGCTGTTCACGCTCAAACATCAGGTTGTTATAAACAAATCGATCGTCGGCTTGTAATGACAACCGGTTACCAGTGAAACGAACAGACGAGACAAACGGATGACTGTCAGATCGTCCCAGCTGACTGCCGACGATCGATCGTCACCAACATTAATGTATATATATCTAACAAACTCCTACATAATCAATACGTTTTGTAGATCTACGTTAATTATATGTTATGAGTTATAAACATTTAACTGTGATCACATAAGGGTGAAATTCCTTGACAATGCCGAATATCTGGGACTTTCATTCTTAAGCTCTCATCTTGTAATGTTTATTGCTCATAGCAACGTTCACCGATTTAGATGAAATTTTCACCATACACATAATTAACGTAGATCTACAAAACGTATTGATTAAAGTTTCATTACAGGCTTAGATAAAAAAGTTGAAAAAATTTACTTTAACTTTTTTCTTCGCAATTTCGACCAATACCAATTTTTTCAACATTTCGTTTACCCGTTACTTAGTAAACTTTGTCATTTATCGTGGCAAGAAATCTCAACCCATTTGGTTCAATTTTAAGAAAATTATGCGATTTTTATATGTGGTCAATTACATTTGGCCGGTAGTGTATGTCTGTCGAGAAGGAATACTCGACCATCGCGTCGCGTCGCGCGTCGTTTTGTCGGTAAAATGCGAATGAAACGGCAACGAATTTTTCCCGCGAATCGATCTTTTATCGGAGTAGTCGTGCACGTTGACGAGTGTTTGCTCGAAATCGCATCGCCTTTGCAACATGGTAGCGGGATCCCAGCTTAAACCAAGAACCGGTGAATATTCTAGCTGGTTCAATTGTGTAGGTACGAAGATGTTATACTCTAGTTCGATGATGTCTCTCGGTTGGACAATTTCCAATTTCCAAGCTGAGACACAACATTACGTCGGTGGTTCGATACCGATTCTACGAGCGCGTACACCGTTACCGGCATTTTTCTTGTTGCTTGGTGTAAGTTCGTGTATGTTAGTGTACGTTAGTAGTATACGTTGATCGATGCTTCGAGAATGTTGGTCCGTGTCGTTTCGACGAATAGGAACAAATCTGAAACAATCTGTATTCTATCGTACGTCGGGCTACAGCACGACGAACGCTCGGACCGCTATTCATTCTCTGGGGGTAATTATTAATCCTGAATGATTTAGATGTTTCCCCGCGTTGAAATTCCACGAGGCCGCTCACCTACGATTGGAACTGACCCAAAACGGTCACGATCAAACACGCGATCGTGGATCTTTCGGACCATTGCTGTTCGCGCTTACGTTGTTCCGTCACTGGCAACGCTTACGGTTTTCGGTTCACGGTTTACAGTTTACAGTTTACAGTTTACGATTTACGGTTTATGGTTTACGGTTTACGGTTTACGGCTTACGGCTTACGACTTGCAGTTCGAAACAAGAAAATTGCTATTATCTATGATCGTTGGTTGGCGATGGTCTGGCGCTAGGTCGCGTTAAGGAATACGTTAGCGTCGCAGTAATTAGCGAAACTTGCGTCGCGTCTGCGACGGAAAGCCCGATCTTCCGGTCTTCCTCGTCGTCTTCATAGGATACATACTTGAATTCCCTGACTTTTTTACGCGCTCTCTGGTCTCTGGTCTTTGTTCGCATGTTATTGGCATGGTGCTCGATTTGTCACAGCGTCGTGCGTACAAATATTGTTTTCCTTATTCGTCGGTACGCATTAGCTTTCCATGTTACTCGTTAGTTTCGAAATCGTTCCGTGAACGTTATTTTTTGGTAATATGTACCTCCTTGGTAAGCGGATAATCGACAAGGTGTCGTCGAGTACAGGGAGATAACAGAGGCTAGAGACCCTTTATTCCGAAGAAAGCCGTCGAGAAGTGTCGAGCAGCGAGGAGAGGCGCGGCGCGGCGCGGCGCAGTTTTCATTAGTACTCGAATGGTCTCGGAGATGGTTCGTGGTTTGGTTGGATCTTGCACGGAGGGCCGTCTAAGTATATCCATGTTATTTCTGGCGGGAGCTGACGCACTGTTTCTCTGCTCTTCGCCTCTCTCTTCTCTATTCGCGTCTTCCAAAGAATTATCCTCTTGCGAGCAAAGCACGATACTCGCTACTTTGTTCCGAAATTATTCGCTCTTCGAACGTTTCAGAGTTTTTCGTATCGTTATCTCGCATCGTAAACGCCAAATATGCTATGCGGTTCGATATTTCGATATCGGAGCGTGAGAATCGACATTACCGGTTCGAGTCCACTTTGCGAAACAGATCGTTTCGCCAGCGCATCGAGCGAAACATATCGAGCAATGGGAAGTACACGAGCCTTTCGCGAACGTACGCGTGTATTATATGGTTGTTCTCGGTTTTCGACGAACGGCAGTAGGAATAATCAAAATAAGGTGGCAGTGAAGCTCGCGTCGAACGAGTCTACGATAATTCGTGACGAGGAGAAGCAAGAAGCAAGAAGCAAGTAGATAGATACGTAGTCGGTGCAACGGTCAGCGGGCAGCGCGTACTATGGCTACAGTGCCAGCGTGTCTTGCGATGATCATGGGACCCCGTGACTCCGCAACTACTCGTGAATTATTCATTGGGACCGCGCCAGGCCGTTGCGTTGGGGCCCTTTTGCACGCGTGATCCTCGCCGCGTCAGCCTGTGTCTGCCTGTGTCAGCGTCAGTATGTATTTGATAGAACGTACTTAGAATTCATTAGTATCCATTTTTTCGTTCTTGTTCTATGCTACATATACTACAGTATACTATACTACACTGTACTATACTGTACTATACTGCACTATACTATACTAACGTACCCTTTGGTCTCGAAAGGGAACTCTTGTTTGTTCCTTCGCTGAGCATTTCATGACAAACTCGTTGGTTTTCACGGGGACTCGAACAAATATGTCTTTGCGATTTCCAAATATAAATTCGTCCTCGCCTACCTTTCCGAAGCGTTTGGTCTTGGATCATCTGGTTTCTTTTAACAATCCTTTTTTAAGGTTGACATCGAATTCAACGATATTCTTTATACGGATAGATCCTCGATTTTGTCTTGGCCTATCATCGTGCATCTCATTGTTCTCGCTTTGCCACCGATATCATTTCTAATTTTTCGTTTTCACGTTACGTAATGTAGAGTGGGCGGTCCAAGAGAGGCGTTTCATGCCAAACGAACGATTAACCTCGAACTTGTCGCGACCTCCGTCGCGTCGCGTCGCGTCGCGTCGCGTCGCGTCGTCCGCTGACTTACGCTTCCCATTCGGCACGGCACTTACAATTCTGTATACAATTGGTCGATGACTCGTTTGCTCGATGACCTTCGATCGAAATTATTAGCGAACTCCCGTTTACGTACTTATTTATCCTAGGTGTTTCTTAATCACCATGTATTGGTAAAACTTGCACGATTCGACCAACTAGGAAACCTGCCGAATTATTAGATATCTTTTTGCTCGCGGTTTAATAAATCCGTGTAAGGATTTTTTTAATTTCTCGAATGCTTATCCTGCACGGAAGAATTTTGAACCGTGCAAGAAAAATTGATACGGAAGCGGAGATTATCGAATACGAAAATTCGAAGGTGTAAACTTGTAGCGCGACACGGTAGTGCCGCGGGTAGCCAAATCTGCACAACCATCTCGTTGTTCTCTTGAAAATTAGCACGTAGTGGATCGGATTAGATGGGACGCGGGAGAAGGGACGAGAAGGGAGCGGGGGAAAAGGGAGGAGGAGATGGTAACAGACAGCGACGGTGAGGAGTAGCTTAACGTCATTGAAAGGTCAACACTATCAAGTGCACACTCGTCGACCGGCTCGTTTACGATGCACGGTGCATCTCGAGTGACGAGCACGTCGCCCTTCTCCTACAGTTCGTTCACCCCTGCACCCCTGCATCCCTGTTCCCCTATTGTTCCGTACCCCCCGTACCGAAATTTCTTTTCAAAGTATCGCGTTTGCCATGGTACGAGTACTATATCGCATACTCGATTATTTTTCGATCGTGTTCCTAAAATATAACGCGCGTCAGATGAATCGGGGAACCGTGCAATACCATATGCATAATCTACCTACTCCCGTTGTTCGGATGTCGCGGACGAAAACGGATTTAAAGAATCCATCGATAAAAACGCGATGAAAGTTTGATGCCGATCGCGTCGGACTATTGGCTATTTACCGGTCTCTGGTTCGTCTGGTTTACATAATTTAAATGATTCGTTTCCGGTGTTCGACTCATTCCGGGCCGCTCCGGCCGGCTCGCATCCCCGTTCCTCTTTCAATGCAATTTGGACGTCGCGCGGTTGCGTCTCGTCGCAACATTGCAGTCCAATTAAACCAGTCGGCCGAACGAATTCCCCATCGTCCATTTCCAGTTTCCACGTGCACGACCCACCTTGTATTTACGTGTCAATTTCCGTACGTCGACGGACGCGGCGACAACGACGACAGCCGCGCTACAAGGGGCGAGCGAGGGGTGTCGAGGCGAGATGGGTTTGGCCGGTAGGATGGACGATGGGGCACGTAGGACGAAGGGCATAGGGCGGAGGACGGAGGATACACGGGACACGAGGTAGAGGCGAGATGGAAGGCATCATCGGGCTAGGGTATCTAGAATTCGAAGCTGGGCTGGTTCGTTTGGCGTCAAGCCAGGCCGACTTACCCAATTAGGTTTCATCACTGGGTCGCCGGCAGCTTCCCTGGCTGCCAATATTTGCAATACCTAACTAAACTGATCCAATTATAACCAAACCACTGCTCCATCATTCGATTGGCGTATAGTAGTCGGTCTGCACCAGATACAAGACGCGCGCTCCACACGGCTGTGTGGACGTGTGCATGCGCGTGCACCAGCACGCGTGTTCATTCGTGTGCAAGCGAGGCTCTCTTTACACCGGCGACTTTATATACCTTCCGACTGTTTGGCCGATATTTTCGTTCGCGCGATAAATCAACGCTTCGATTCGCCGATTGTGACGGCGGGTCGATCGACCGACTAATTACGAGGTACGGTACGGAAAAATTGAATTACTCGAACATTTCGAGATATTGTTCGGCAGTTTTGTCGAGCAACGTCGGAAACATTCGATTTACCCGCGTATACCTACCAATGAAATGTCTACTCGAATGAATTATCCGCTGATCAGCGTCTTATAGTTGCGTCAAGTCGGAGGAAAATTCTGTCATGCGGGTCGGGTAGCTACCGACAGAATTGCGTTTCGAATAACGAATCGTCCGATCGATTCGATGGTATTCCTATGAATTTGGACGCGGGCAAATTCCATGGAAAATGGTCGGTCCTCCCTTCGCAAGATCCATCCTCTGTACGTCGGTGTCGATACGATGAAAATGTCGAGTCTTTCGCAGCATCCGGTAATTTCTAGCGTCCGAGTAGAGAGATCGCAGGAAATTCCCGATCGCGACCGCGACCGCGACCGCGACCGCGACTCTCGTACGCGGCCGATGCGCACGCATGAATGCTCTCGAGGTCCGAGAAGAGAGTCCTTGCCATGGCAGTCCATTGGAATCGGCAGCCAATTCTACAGCCCGGCGAAAGCACAGGGTGTGCATAAAGAAAGAAGAGGGAAGAAAGAAAAGAAGGGAACAGAAGAGAAGAGACGCGATGCTCGCGGAATAGGAGAAACATTCGATGGCGGAATGAAGAAAGGGGGAGGAAGGGGTGAAAGAACTGGTGGGGATCAGGAGGGATAAGGAGACCGCGAGAACCGAGTAGGCGACCGAGGGGACCGAGGGAGTCGAGAGAGTGAGGAGAACCAGAACGTGAACGAAAGAGTTGGAAGGAGCCGCCGAGCCGCGCCGCGCCGCGTCGTGGCCGCTCGTCGCTATTCCAGGCATTCGATTTGGTATTTTTCTTTGTGTATCGCGGATAGTTCGAATTGTTCCGCAAGCAAGGCATTGATATATCGTCTTGCGGGTCCTTTGAGTCGACCGCGCGGCTTCGAATTATCGTTCGCGTACTCTCACGGAACAGAGCCGAGCCGAGCCGAGCCGAACCGAGCCGAAGCTTCTCCTCGCGGTGGCCCCTTTCGCCGAATTCACTCGGAGCGGGGTGGGTGTGGGTATACACCCGCCCTGTGTGTTCGTTCCTCTCGTTTCTGACCCCTCGCTTTCACCCTTTGCTGCACCCGTACCGGATCTCCTTTCGTTCGATCCTCGGTCCCCGATCCCCGATCCCCGATCCCCGAGATTCACCAGGCCTCGACTACCGGTCAATTTATCCAGGATCGTCTTTCTTCTTCCTTCTTTTTCGGTCGTACCTCGAAATCTACTCGTGCCTACGCCGGTGTTCCCTCGAGAACGCTTTTTCGTACTCTTTTCGATCGGATACTTTCCTCTTTTGTCTACCTTTCGCCGGTGCGACCACGGCGGAGCTCGCGCGTCGCGGTAGCTTTTGGAATAGGACAAAGACAAGACGGTCCTGCCGATCATGCGAAAAATTCACGATCTTGAACACGCGGCGATCCGTGTCCCGTGTCTGTAGATCGAGCAACGTTCCACGAGTGTTTCCCGATGTTGTTTCTTTCGGAGCTTTTCGAACAAAACCGTCTTCTTTTTCCTGCAGAACGTTTTATTTATTCGTTGCTCGAGTCGTTCTGATATATCGAAATTTCCATAGTTTCGAAATTTGAAATCCAGACGTTTTTAATCTTAATCGTCCAACGGTTTTTGGTTCGCTCTATTTCTCGAATACGAACGAATGGAAATTTGCATTGGACTTTTTATGTACTTTGCAACAACAGTGACGATAACACTGTTTCTTTGGCCAATTGTGGAGGAAACAATCGGTTCGGACGGTAAAATTCTATTTTCGATCTTGAAACGTGTTTTATTCGTCGCATCGTCTTTTGGCCGTTTTCGGTGGTCTCGCTCCGTGCTTTTCAGCTTCCTTTCGCGTACGGCGATGGACCACGTCAGGACCTACGTCAAGACATCGCAGTTTTATTGAATTTCCTGCAGCCGTTTCCTTTCGCGACGTTTCCGCGACGCTTGGACGCTCCCCTATGCGCCGTCCACGCTGTTCTTAGTTAGCTGTGCTATGCTACGCTGTTAGCGCAGCTACTTTCACAGTTATGTATTCTTTTCCTATTTTGCTTTTCTTCTGGTTACTCCTGGCAATGTCGCTCTCAAAGCTCGTTCTCTATATTTCACCATCTCGCAATCGTTGCTTTGAACGAACGTTCATTTACCTAGCGACTTTCGTTGTTTCGACCGCGCTGTTGTATCTTAAAATTGATCGCATCGTTGCTCTCGCGTCGGTGCATAGTTACAATGTGACGCAAATGAACATTTAAATCTTCTTCCGTAGCTTTATGCATTCCGGCTTTCGCGCAAACAGAAAATAGATCGAAAATGTTCTCCACATGCTCCGTGCAAGGGGTGTTTGGTTTTTCGCACCGTTTTTCTTCCGGTGGTCGAGCTCGGATCAAGAAGCCAACCGCAATTCCACGGACTTTTCCTCGCTCTCGCGCGCGCAGAAACGCTCCGCTCGGCGAGAATTGCTCATTTTTACCTGAGACTTTCACGCTGCAACCTCCCATTTAAAAGAATCTGCAGCAGTTTGTCGCCGTCGTCGTTTCATCTTGAAACAACCTCGGTGGTTTTCTCCTTGCCTCTGCCTTTCCTTGTTTTTTGTTTTTCATTTTTCCTTCCCTCCATCCGCTTCTAGCCAAGGTCCGAGCTTCCCTTTGTATGTAACGGTGAAAGACGAAAGAACGACAAGGTAGATCGACGGCAAGAGGAGAAGGAGGAGCTGAAGAAGAAGAAGAAGAAGAAGAAGCGAAAGACATGAAGCGCGGAAAAAAGAAGCGAAAAGGTTCGAAGGGAGCCGTGGGAACAAAGGAGGGCAACCGAAACGAAATGAGGAGGAACCAGAGGAGATCCGGAAAAAGAAAGAGGACCGCAGACTCGCTCTCGCCTACCTTCTAGTCGCTGATCTTCTCTCGCGAATCCTTTCTGTCCTTGTTGCATAGCCTTCTGCAATCTATTCTCGTGCTAGCCTTTCAAAGCGGGCAAAAGAAATTACCCGGGATATCGGAAGTCCGCGATCCGGAACGATTGTCGCTGATCAAATTAATTTCAAAATTACGCCTTTGCCAGGGATTATATATGTTTGTGTCCGATGGTATAACACTTTGCTATCCAGGTAACTATTTCTCTGAAATAGCGACAACGCGTCGGCAATTCGTGTGTTGCAATCCTGCGCTTTTTGATAATTCGTTGATCGTTGTCGCGTTGTTAGCAGCGGTTTCGTTGGTCGATAGAAAAAGTTGTCGGTTCGTTAATCGAATCGGAGAACCAAACAAATGCTCGAATCGAATTGGCGCGACGGTTGACAGCAAGTGGTGGCGATACGATTTTTTTGATGCTAGGAAACGCGTGCTTCCGCACTTTGAATGTGGTCGGCTTACCATCAGATGTACCCCCTCCCCTGTTACATCATAGTGGGTGAAGAAACGATAATCGAAGATAGTTGGATCAAGACAAGTGGGGGAGAGAATTTTGGAGGCAGGGAGAATTTTTTACGACAGATGTGAGATGCACGTAGTCGGTTAGGGTCGACGCGATGTGACGAGATGCGACGAGACGCGCCGCACAGTTTGTTAGCGCTTCCAAGCGACAGCAACGGATTATTCTCGCTTGAAGCGGAACACGATCTTGCAGTCACGATTCGACGATACATCGCTCGATGGCAATTACCTGAACAACCACATGAATTTATTTCGATAACAACAATCGCAACAACCCGTATGTGTTCAACGAAAATAAATCGTTGATCCCGAACGTCGAGGGCAAGAAGGAGAGTCGTTTCGATACCGCGCGTTTCTTCTCGAGCAGTTCTCTCGTCGAATGGCGGGAACCAGTCACTTTCGTTTCGCGTCATCTGCGTGCACATGCGCGTAATGATGCGTAAACACGTGTGCACTCGCTTCGCGAATGTCTCTACCCGATGCACGATGCACGATACACGATACACGATACACGATACACGACGCCGTTGACGTACCACCCGCTGATGGAGTAATGACTCTTTGGCTGCGTGTCACTTGCCATTTTGCGTTTTCTCTTTCGTCGTCGTCGCCGTATTCTTCTTCTTTTTCATCGTCGTCATCTGTTTCTCTTTCGTTCGTCGGTCGAGAATGACCATTTTTATTAAAAGAAACGTTTATGAAACAAACAAAATGGAATTTCTCAACACCCAATCGGCATACCACGAACAAGAATCCAATCGTATCGATTTAATTAACACATCTTGCGCGGGCACTTTGCCGCCAAAGTCTTACCGTGTTGCATTTATTCTTGCAACGCATTTCTATCCGATTTTATTGTAAAAACATCACAAAAACCCATCGATAACAATAATCCATCAATAATCCGTGAAAAACGAATTTAGTCGCTTCCCGCGCAAGATGTGTTAAGAGAAACTAAGATGATCTTGCTCGACTACGACTACAACGAAGAGAATTAATGTCGTGAGTCTGCTCGTGCGACATAGAATATAGAATATACATCGAATACGTATAAGATACAGTAAAAGACATCGTAGAATATAGATTGTAGGATATAAAGCAAAGTAGATTGTAGGATATACATAGTTTCTAGAATTTAGGATGTATATTATTATGGAATAATATTACAACTATAGTTAGTCCCGGTTAATGTGGTAGAATCGCGTATAACGCGAGCAATGTAAACTGCGGGCGAGAAGCAAGATAAAGCTTCAGCTTCGGGTGGGCTTCGAGTTATTATAATATTCAAATTATTCGAGCGGCGCGCGTGTTGTTCACTGCGACACCTCGCTCCTCGAAATTTCTCCTATTGGAATGGAGCAGAGTCCCCTTAACGAGATTATTCGCCGAACGACACCGGTGAAACGGAGCGTTTGGTCGCAACAACGACGCGCGGTTTAATTATAGGTCAACGAGACAAGTACCATTTCCCTCCTTTTTCGTTTCGCCCGTTCGACTACGACACGCTCTCGAAAAGGTTAATCGTCTTGTTTCCTTAACGACAGTCCTACCGAGAAAAGCACTCTGCGATTCCTTGCGCGCGTTAACGTATCTCTGGTACGATTCTCGAACCTAACGTCCCTGGTCATAAAAACGGTCATAGTTAGAGTCACGCTAATGGCTGTGGCAATAGTTGTAATTGAATTTTCCGATTCGCGCGGTAGCCTATGTTGTTCGCGGTGTTACGATAGTTTCACGCAAGTGTAACTCGTTCAATGTGTGTTGTCGATTCTATGATCCGATCGAAGAAAACACGAACAACTACATTAATAACCAGGAGGTATCGGTCAGTGGTGTGGTAGGTAGGCACTCGAAGGACTAGTATTTTCTTCGTGTGGAACTGCACGAACGACAATCAGGCAGGCAGTCAGGCAGGCAGGCAGGCAGGCAAGCAAGCGAGCGAGCAAGCAACTTCTCAGTCGGGAGGAATACTCGACTATTTTAACCGTGAAATAACTCAGTCGAGGGTTCAGCCAGAAGGGTCGCGCGAGGCGAGTGGAAAAGAGAAAAACCAAAAAAGAAGAAAAGAAAAAAAGAAAGAAAGAGACGAGAAAGTAAGAGGTAGCCGAGGGAGCGAGAAACGGAGAGACGAAGAGCCGGAGAAACGGATGGACCGAGAGACCGAGAGACCGAGAGACCGAGAGTGCGAGAGCGTAGCATGATATGTGAGTCCTAAAGATAGAGCACCCAAAACAACCATAAACCTTTTTATTCCACTCTCCCCGTCCCCATCCCCGTTCGCATCCGCGTCCGCGTCCGCGTTCGCGTTCGCGACCGCGACCGAGTCCGAGCGCGATGCTTTCTCTATGTATGTATACCTACACATACTCTCTTCGACTCGTACTCCTCGATGCGACGCGTTCTATGACTTTTTGTAGCGGAAACAATAAAAGAATAAGAAAGCAAACACTTTTCTGGAGATTACACTTTTGCCAACAGTTACATGGCGCTCGCATTATGCTCGAATCCTCTGCATTTCGTAATTCTGTAATCGTTTTGCTCGTTTCGATGTAGTTTACCATCAAGTGTACCTGTTACCATCGAGACCGTGTTGATTAAAAAAAAGTTGCAAAGTTTACATTGGAGAGAGATTGATTTCATCACCTATACGTACAATGTTATCTACGAGATATCCTAATCTTGAAACGTATATTTCGCTTTTTCGAGACGCATACGGTCCGTTGATATTTTTGCCAGTGGTGTCGGCGTCGTAGTATTAGGTGGCCGAATAAACGCGTGCCCGCATACGTTTCCGTGCGAAACATGAATGAACCAAGTTTTCACAATGGTGAGAATTTTGGCAAATGGCTCGTGTCCATCGAATAGAATCGCCCCTGAACGCGTGCGTTTTGCTCTCTACGCAAAGTCGGCAGCTTCGTCTCACCTTGTTTCGTCTTGACTCGACTGTTTGGCTCGCGCGCAATTTTGTTTGTCTCGTTTCCGGTCGATCCTCGAACCATTTCAGAACTCTTTCGACCGACAACGCGGTTAACTGTCAAAATTAATGCCATAATAATAATATTAATAATAATAGTAATAATAATAATGATATTCGCCTTATTACGAGACAACGATTTTCTCTGAGCGTTGCGAGCTGCGAGCAGCACCGAGGATTCAATTTTTCGAAAGATGTTCGGGTTTTCCTAGGCAAGTTTAACCGCGGACTGAGAATTATTACTCGAGCGAATAATGGAAGCATGGCTCGGTTGACGTTCAAGCACAGTTTACATATTTAAATCGCGAATAGGCCGTAGGATATAGGATATATGTGTATGTAGAATATGGGATATAGGATATAGGATATAGGATATAGGATATAGGATATAGGATATAGGATATAGGATACGGGATATAGGATGCAGGAGAGCCAGAGGCCCACGCAAACGCCTACCTCTGCATTGCAACCGTCAGTGAAAATATCTTTTGCCCGGCTGTTGATTCGCGGCTCTGTACCGCGTAGACGTCGATCTTGAATAATCAGGGCCATTATTAGATTCATCGGTTACACATCGATCGATATAGTACGCGAGTATTTTTGCGTTTCGATCGCGTTACGCAATATGCTGCAAAATTATTCATTGTGTACGTGCACGTGTGTGCATCTATGCGCGCATGTGCGCGTGTACGCGTGTTCTGTATACAACGTATTACGTGCCAAACAGTTTCGACTATCGACTAATAGGAGAATTTGCTACTCGATCGGTTTACTTCTAATTGACCTCTCGCCCGTTTCTCGCTGCTCGCTGTTCGCTTAATTATTCCTTCTCGATGTTATGCGTGTCGTACGGTACCGCTACGGCCACATACTTTGACGCGGGAAGTATTATAAATATATGTGTAACGATATTACCTCGAATCGAATCGAATCGATTTGGCAATTGGTTCTATTGGAAATATTTTTGGCCCTCGCGTCGAATTTATTCGCCGAGAAGCATTTCTTAGTAGGCATCTATGTATGCACGTAGGCACGTTCGCAACCAGAATGATCAGAGTTTCGGATCTCGGAAAGCCTGGGCTTTTACGTTGGCGAGCGGCCAAGCGCGACCGGTTGTAAGGAAAAACGAAAAGGCGTACGTTGGAACCCTTCGAATAGACTATCCCTTTCGTTAACCGCTAACCGTTAACCGTTTTAACCGTTAGCCTGGAAGACGTGTTCCGAGACGTATCGTTGAAACTTGGTTCGCACGGTTAAATAGAACCGCGAAATTTTCCATCTATCTGCGAGCATAACAATTAGATCGCGTGTCGCGTGTCGCGTGTCGCGTGTCGCGCTGCTCGAAACCCGATCGGTGCATGACCGGGCTAATCGATGCGCAGATTATTACCAAGCTGATTCCGTTTGGCTGTTTTAGCGGATGTTTGAAACACTTTGGATCGGGCTCCGTTAAAAACCCATGTATCTATATACAGGGTGTCCCGTAACTGGTGGTACAACCGAGCAGGGGATAATTCTACATGAAAAACTGAGTCGAAAATATAGAATAAAATTTTTTAACACAAGGCTTTGTTTTCGAGAAAAATGAGTTTGAAAATTTGTCTAGTACGCGTGCACTCGGCTTACTTGCGGCTCAACGGACTTTATTCTGAGTTACCTCAACCTTTTTTCGCAAAGGTTTTCGAGGTTTGTATACTTCGAATAAATCGAAGGTCGAGGTTACAATGTTAGAATTACCTTTGAGGAATTCGTTTAATTCATAAATTGCTGGAAGTGCTGTCCACGTTCTTGTAGACATAATTGTGCTCTTCGTATTAAATTCCTTCGAACCTCTTGTAATGTGCAATTATTATGTTGCTTTGAGTGTTCAGGCGCTATCACAATTTTTTGTTGTAATTGTTCGATGCTCGTTACGTCATCACGATACACAATCGATTTCACCTGACCCCGCAAATAAAAATCTAACGGTGACAAATCCGGAGATCGTGGCGGCCAAGGTACTCTGCCACCGCGACCGATCCAGCACTGATAATTTTCACTTAAAAAACGTCTTACTTCGCAACTGTAGTGCGGTGGTGCTCCATCCTGTTGAAAAATTAGCGTTCTTCGAATCCCGTTGAGCTGCAGGCGCACTAGACAAATTTTCAAACTCATTTTTCTCGAAAACAAAGCCTTGTATAAAACAATTTTATTCTATATTTTCGACTCAGTTTTTCATGTAGAATCACCTCCTGCTCGGTTGTACCACCAGTTACGGGACACCCTGTATAATATGGAGCAAGCAGCGTCTCCGCGATTCCAACTAATTCGAATAAAGTGGCGAAAATGTATCTGCGAAATTATCTATTATGCGTACGCGCGTCCTCGTTCCTCGTTCCTCGTTCTTCGTATCAATGATTAGCTAATGATTGGAAATGCTTTTTGTTTCAGGTAAGTTGTTTCGTATTGAGCGGACCTATCCGATGATCTCGTATACTTTGAAGAGATACGGTTGCACGCTCGATAGACGCAGTTCCAGGTTACGTATGCACAACGATCGTTTACGGCTCCTCGAATTTTCTCCTGGTCCAACGAGCTTTTTCTCTGCGCGACTCGTTTCCTTATCTACGGTATCGACACAATTGTAGGCAATTGTCGCTCCGGTTTCGCGCTCGAAAATCGCGCTCGAACGCGAGAGACGGATAAATCGGTCGCCGCGACGACTCTGATGCCGATGCCTATGCCGATGCCAACACCGACAGCCGGCAAATTTACTCGCGAATAGCATTTGCAATTTCTACAGTCCTTCGACGATACCGGTAACCTTTTGAAATATAAATTAGCGACGATAAGATGCCTTTGTCGGCTCGCTTTGCGTGCCGCTGTTGCCGGCGATCCTCGTTTTCCATCGTACCATGTGGCACGCATACTTGCACAACGTCGTTTCGTACACGTGTAACCGTGTAACGCCCCATTGCTACCAGCTCGAAATTCTCTTACCAGCGAATTCGTAATCTGCGATCTCTGATTGCAATTACTGCTCGAACGTCGTATATAAATAAAGTAGTTCCTCCTCTACACTGCTAGAATTTTTCCAAGGTACGATTCGGAAAGTCGTTGCCTTGCTAAGTACATATTCCTATAGATACTAGAAATCTAGGCGTTCATCTCTTCGCTCGGTTGTTCAACGTTCAGACACCATAACATCCGGACTTGAAATCGTTAGCTTCTACTCTATTTTATACTTTTCCTTCGAAGTACATGGAAACTCTGTACACATGTGTACGTTCAGCGCATTCGCGAATCCACATCGAAGACGTACATGTGTCGAACGTTATTGTCGCGATTACCAATCGTTCGCCAACGAGCGATTCCATGGACATCGAGTCATTCGTAGCTCGCTTCCGTGATCGATTAAACGATAAATTGAGTATCGTTTCTGGCATTAATTTACGTAACTGGGCAGAAAATGGCCCCGGGTAGTCGATGTGCTCGTATTTTGTCGGCGCTGCAGGTTGCGGTCACACTAGAGAGAAACGAAGAGATAGAGAGGAACGAAGAGAGAGAGAGAGAGAGAGAGAGAGAGGGGGAGGGAAAGGGAGGTACGCTAGAAACTGAATTATTATGGCGATATACACCAAGACTGGCAGTATAGAATCCATGTTACATTATCATGTACTACAAATATGTAGTATTTCTACGCGGAATACGCGCGTGCCGTGTGGCGTGAAACGTGTAGAGTGCATGCACGTCCGTTCTCGTATTCAAACTATATTTCACGTTATGGATGCAACGACGGGAATCGACCAATCGCCGCTGTCGAACGATAAACATGGAATTGATCCGCGTATTTGTAAACCTGCACCAAAGTGTACCGCCGCGCCGCGTCCCGCTTCGTCGAACCTCGTAAACCACAGCTTCGTTTTACTACCCATTTCGGAATCTAATTTATCGGTCTGCGAGCCGATGCGACCGTTCGCGTGAAACAATGGACAGTTTGTGACGCCACCCCTTCGTATTTGTATCATTTTTGACTATCTGATTGCGCGAGCTGTTTCCGTTTCGAAATGTTCAGCTCGTGAGCGAGCGTTGCTCTTTCCTTCGACGCGTCACCCGTCGATCGTCGATCGTCGTTGTGTCGACTTACATATTCATTTTCGCGTTAAACGATCGCTATATTTGTGTCTCACGGTGTTGGGATGACCAGGTTAGGAGATTAAATGCAACTTTATATTTTAAGTGTTTATTTAAACTCCGCAACGGAATAAACGTTCATCAGCTTGGTTAATATTGTTCGCATACAACACAATTCTGTATTTGACTGATACACTGGAAGTGTGACTATCGGTAGTTGGAATAGAAATGTGGGAGCTGTTACTGGCTCGGTAGACTGGCTTAGACTGACTGTTGCCTTCTTCCTCCTTAGGCCCTTTAATATGGAAAAAGGCGGCGTTCGAAGTGCAATAAACCGCAGGTCAAAAAACACCTCCCTCTCCGCATGTTTCGTGCATTTCGGTGTACACTCCAACACACGGTTTTAAGGTTCCATGGATCCACCGTTAACGATCTCTACGTTAGTCTTTTCGTCGATCGTTGATTAGAACGTCCCGAGTGTTCGTTTGAATCGTACAATATCGTTTAACGAGCAATCGTCGGTTCTACAGTTTTTAATATATCCACTAGCGAGAAGACCGGTCGATGAAGCAACCAAGTTTCCTCTCAAGGCCTTTTCTAACGAGATCGTGCCGGCCTCTGGTTTAATGACATTTCAAGGGGCCAAGAAAAAGGTCAAGATGCATCGATGCAGCCAAGCTCTGGCGAGATTCGTGCCGACTCCACGGGATGAACGCGAATTCTCTCTCTCTCTCTTTCTCTCTTTCCATTTTCTCTATCCTGCATCCTCGGATCGGTAAACCGGTGCAAAAGGTAGCAAGAAGTGAAACCATGGAGAACGGTGAACGGCAAACGGCAAACGGCGCGAGGTGCGCGTCGTGCGACGTGCGACGTGCGGCGTGCGCCGATTTGTCGACAAACAATAGAAGGTCAGTACATTTCGGAACGTTGCACACGACATTACGTATACATATACAAAGTTTTTACAATCGGGCGCAATGCGCATTCTACGGATCCGTGACCGATTCTATGTATAATTTTCCTTAAAGGAATTCGCGTTCGAGGATGCCGTTCAATCTTTTACCCGGTGGACGATAAAATGGATGATGAGACCGATAGTACACGGTTCGGTAGTTTCTCCGATCGCACCCCACTGCCTTTGCTTTATCATATTTATGTATGTATGCGTGTATTTCTACTATTATACATAGACTACTACTGTACATGGACGGTATCCAACGATACCAGGTACGTATGTATATGTACGTGTAGAGTATGTATGCTATATGGTAATAGGTTGTCCAGTAAAACGCGGAGAAATATCCGATTGATAACGTTCTTTAAAAGATCATCGATTAAGAGAAAGTCGAAGGAATATCGAATTTCCGTAATCGATCAATTTTTCATTTGGACAACCGTCGTGCGTCGTGCGTCCGATCCACACGCGTACGTATATGTACATAGTGCACGGTGTATACATACATCTTTAATCTTACCAGAGGAAGTTGAAACTTGGAACATGCGAGAATATAAGGTGGTTAGGTAGTCGTCCGAGGTTAAGCCAGAGGCTGGAAAGTGCTGACTGCCCGAACGCCCTATTGCCTACTGTCGAAGAAAACGAGTCTAGAAAAATTGAAAGAGCGACACAAGTTGGCAGGGAGAGACGGACAGACAGACAGACAAAGAGAGAGAGAGAGAGAGAGAGAGAGAGAGAAAATTAGAAGCAGCGGACAGCGGAGAATGGCGAAGAGCGAAGAGGATGGAAGGCTTATAGCCGTAGCGAACCGGTTTTCCGTATCTCCGATGACTCATCTTTCACTACCACTACCACTGTTGCTACCACCACCACTGCCAATGAGCGCTACAAACCACAACGGCGGCGACGACGACGACGACAACGACGATGCTGCGTCAAGTGCATTTCCTGGCCTGGCGCATCTTAACCTAAACGCTCCCCACTACCATGCTTGCAACCGACGGTATTCGGTCCTTTGTTTAGCGTTTATTCGTTCGGTCTCTTTATTTCTCTCAAGATGGTGTTCAGCGGTGCTCATTCACCTGGCTGATCGTTCGCAACATCGATTCTTTCGATTCTCCGCTGAAATTCTCCGAGCTCGTAATCAGTCTTTTGTTGTTGTTGTTTAAAACATTTCTTTTTGTCACGATCAGCGGGGAAAGTTGATCGCGATCACGGATCAGTTAACAGTTGCAGCAGACGAACCTAGTACGAATAATTCCACTGGTTCCATCGGAAGTACGTGTACGTAGATCGTTGATAATTCAATCGTGAACCATACAAAAGGATACAAAAGGATGCGAAATGATGCTGGTGCGGATTTATTTTTCACGATACGGCTGATCGTAAATAAAAAAGGTACCGTCGCGGATCATTTGCCAGAGGACGAAGGAGCTGCCAATGGAAGGAGGAAGGTTTCTGCAGTAGGCGAGGCTAGGTGAAACACTCTGGCAGTTTGATTTATGGCCGACGTACCGAGTTATTGCTTTGCCAATAATGGAAATCGAGGAGAAGAGCACTGGCAAAGTCGAGAGCGAAAGAAAAAGGGTTTCGGAGATGAATCGATGAACGGGAACGTTTGCCTGACCGACCCTCCTCGTTCTCCATCGATGGCATAATATACCCGCTACTCGAGCCACCTCGATACGCGTAAACAGTACGAACGGTATAAACACGAATCTCTTTTGGATCTCGTCAAACTCGGTGGTGCCATTTATCGAATCGCGGCACCTGCTCAAAAATATTCGGAAATAGTCGAAGATACCGAATGGCTGGGAACGGGAATCGGAATGGGAATGGGAATAGCCTAACACGGTTGTTTTCTAAAACATGCCTTTCAGCAAAAGAGGCACGATATTTACAACGAAGCGCACAAACGATTCGTTTACGAAACACTTATCTGTCGAAGGGACGAGACAACGGTAGGCTCGTTTATGATCTACCTATGGCCGTCGAGAAATCTTTTCAACATTGACCGGATAATGTTACGTTATCGCGTTACGCGAGTCGTACCGCGTGTTTAATTATGAACGATTGTCGTTGAACGAAATGAAACGTAGATGCCAAATTTTCGGTTGCGGCGTAGTCGTAGTTGTAATGGAATCCTGATCGAGACACCTGCAAACACAAACGCAAACACGAACAAATGCCAACGAAGATCGCTTCGTAAATCAAAAATTCTTTTAATACTCGAGCCGCTCTGGTTCCGTGGAAAAAAGGGCTGCCCTAAGGGGTGACTCGACGGATCAAGGGTGCCGAGCAACAAGTGCGATCCTGAAGGGGTCTGCTCAGGGTCGTCACACAGCGCCGTTTATTCCGGATTTATCGATTTGCCAGGTTGAAATAGCACTCGTATTTAAACAAAGGCGATTCTTTCGATTCTCCTCGCACACGAGCAAACTTGGCGCCGTCTCTTCCGACCGTCTGCGTCTGTATCGCAGTAGTTTTAACGAAACAAAGTTTCTGTTCGAGCTACGATCATTTTCAAAGTTTATTTTAACCTCTCCGGCTAATGGAAAACGCAGGATGTTCATTGAAAGATTCTCGGATTCGTATATCCGCGCGTTCGTACGATATCGTACACGTACCGTATTGTAATATTATATGTACGATAACACGATGATTCGTGCAAAGGTGTATGCGTACATATTATACATATACATATACAGGGTGGCCCACATAACCCTTAACAGCTCAATATCTCGAAAACTATGCCATCGTTTTCAAAGTTCTTGATCTTAAATTGCATGGATCTGAAGGGCCTTTTTAATTACATAAGCGTGAAGTGGCGCCCCCTTTCGCTTTAAAGGGGGCCGGGGTACCTTTATAATTTTAAATGGAACACCCTATAAAACGTTACATATTTTGATTCTACAGGAACAAACCAGTAAACTTTGCCTGAAACATTTTTTTGTCAGATACTTCCATGATGAGATACAACAGTTTGAAGTTTCGAGTTGTAGGTACTTACTTGAAGCGCTCGGAAATAGCGTTATAGTAATAGTAAATTAAACAGCAATTTAAGATCAAGAACTTTAAAATCGATGGCATAGTTTTCGAGATATTGAGCTGTTAAGGGTTACGTGGGCCACCCTGTATATACAGGGTGTCCCGTAACTGGTGGTACAACCGAGCAGGACGTGATTCTACATGAAAAACTGAGTCGAAAATATAGAATAAAATTGTTTGATACAAGGCTTTGTTTTCGAGAAAAATGAGTTTGAAAATTTGTCTAGTGCGCCTGCAGCTCAACGGGATTCGAAGAACGCTAATTTTTCAACAGGATGGAGCACCACCGCACTACAGTTGCGAAGTAAGATGTTTTTTAAGTGAAAATTGTCAGTGCTGGATCGGTCGCGGTGGCAGAGTACCTTGGTCGCCACGATCTCCGGATTTGTCACCGTTAGATTTTTATTTGCGGGGTCAGGTGAAATCGATTGTGTATCGTGATGACATAACGAGCATCGAACAATTACAACAAAAAATTGTGATAGCGTCTGAACACTTAAAGCAACATAATAATTGCACATTACAAGAGGTTCGAAGGAGTTTAATACGAAGAGCACAATTATGTCTACAACAACGTGGACAGCACTTCCAGCAATTTATGAATTAAACGAATTCCTCAAAGGTAATTCTAACATTGTAACCTCGACCTTCGATTCATTCGATGCATACAAACCTCGAAAATCTTTGCGAAAAAAGGTTGAGGTCACTCAGAAGAAAGTCCGTTGAGCCGCAAGTAAGCCGAGTGCAGGCGCCCTAGACAAATTTTCAAACTCATTTTTCTCGAAAACAAAGCCTTCTATCAACAAATTTTATTCTATATTTTCGACTCAGTTTTTCGTGTAGAATCACCCCCTGCTCGGTTGTACCACCAGTTACGGGACACCCTGTATATATTTCCAGGTTATTCAATAACGTTGACACCGGTAAATTTCCTTGGTATTCGTAAGAGAAGATTTCCAGCTGGAAACCGTGGCAAATAATTCATAAGGATTCTGGAAACGATTTAGCAAACACTAACCAGTGGGAAAAACGAGAAAGCGACGAAACGCAAATAAATATGTATGTGTAGGTTGGGACGGTAATGGGGAAATTTGTGCGCGGTATGCGCTTATATGTTCCCAACCCCATCCCTATAAATCGGCGGATACTGAACGAGGCACACGGTCGTTTGCAATAAACTCGTGGTCTTTGCAATAAGGGCACCAATCCTCCCTAACGGAAGAGAACTAGGTAGGTACTATCGAGGGTGGATGGTTCGTAATCTATTCCGCCACCTTATATTGCCTATGCGCTACGCCGAGCCACGTCGCGCCGGTGGTATGCCATGCCTTGCTATCGTTGCACGGCTATCGAAATCGAAATCGATTTCCTCTCTCGTTTTTCCGTCATCTTCGTGTTCATCGAGTCGTCGCGTCGTTCGCGCCACCATTTTTGTTTTCGACCAATTGTGTACGTATATGGTATAATACGGTATACAATACTCAATGTACATGGTAGGTGCGCGGTATGTTGTCATCGGAATCACAGATTCGAACTAGAGAACAGAATTGGGAGACTCGGAGATCGGGAGAAATTCTAGAAGACCGTATGTTCGTCGGTGAAGATTCGCGACGCTGTCGATCTAAAAGCTCATCCGACACGACGGTCGCGAGAACGGTAAAAATCTCGTCCATCACGATATTAATTAAGGTGTGAAGAATATCGCAGATCGAAAGAGCCTCGGTTGCTGCCTCTTGTACGCTCGCCGCGCCGCGCGCCGCTTCGCTTCAGCGTCGAAGGAATTTTCAAATATTTCCTGGCAGACGCCCGATAAATTCTCGGAGCTGGAAAATATTTCCGATAGCCAACCGACAATCTGCTCACCTTGCGGACCTCCCACGCAAGGACAGCTCTCTCTCTCTCTCTCTCTCTCTCTCTCTCTCTCTCTCTCTCTCGCGCGCGCTCGCTCGCTCCACCTTTCGGAAAAGAGGAAAATATAGTTACCATCTCTCCTCTACATATATACGCGCACAGAGACGTGCATCTTCGGTTGGATTGAAATTTTACCGTGGATAAGATAAACCACGACACCTTGGATTTCCTTTCCGCAAAAGCACCTCTAAAAGGGATGGAAACGAATGAAAAAGGGAAAGCTTCGGAAGCGTGCGGGAGCTTAAACGCGGGCACAAGTAGCTCTCGCGTGCGAGTAGCGTCTAAAGAATCACGAAGCTCCCTTTGATCTAGAATGCTGTCCTAATGTTAGAGCAGCTTTCATCCTGATTCTTTGAACTCTTCGCGTTTATCTCTTGCGCGGACCTTGGCGAGTGTTAACGTTTAGAATAAACGAGTCTTTTCGATGTTGAGATCGAGCGGCGGTTTCCCCCTTTAAACGAATAGAGTGATAATCCGTTGCTCGCGAATCTTTTCCTCTTGGCGATCGAAAGACTGATCATTTTGAAAAAAATCGAGCCCGCCGTTGATTCCAATTCGCGACAAACAGCTCCGATCATTTCTGGCGAATCGATTGAAACGGTTAGCGAATAATGAACGCTGAGATTCGCGTGACAGCGACAGCGATATCAGCAGTAGCAGGAGTAGGAGCAGGAGTAGCAGAAGTAGCAACGGTAGCAACGGTAGCAACGGTAGCGGCAGCGACAGGTTGCGCGGTTAACCGGTGCTAGGACACACGTTTAGAGTCGAAAAGACTTTTCGCGTGCGAAAAAGGATAGAGCGAACGTAGCAACGCACCACAGAGTGGGATAAAGAGAAAAATGGGCAGAGACGGACAGTACCGGTGGTGGACGAGTACGACAAATAGAGGGAATTAAAAGTAATCACGCACATATTTACGCGGACGATGAACAGAATGGTTGCGTCAACCGCAAAAATGTAACTGTACGCGAACTGCAGGTGTATGCACTCGACTGTCGAGTGTGCAACAGTGGCAGCCTCGGGGAGAACCAGCAGAGAGAGATAGATAGATGGATAGAGAACGAGAGAGAAAGAGAGAGAGGGAGAGAGAGGAATGGGAGGATGAAACTGGGAAACGGTCCCAACGGTTCTGACGTGTTCGCACATACAAATAGCGGGACAGAGGCAGACATACGTATGAAACGAGACGCGCTTGCGAACGCAACAGGGAAGGAGTGGGAGAGGAAGAGGAAGGGGCGAATCAGGCATTTGGAGCGAGAGGGAATACGGGACGGGTAGCTTTGCAGCTGAAATTTTCCAATCCTCGCGCGCTACGTGCATGCCAGGGATGCAATTCGCAACGTTAACAATTATTTCGACGGAAGTACGTTTTTGGGTTGGAACGAGATCGTCGAATGGAATTTTACGGTAGCCTACTGTACGCGGTGTTGCGTTTACCTCCGCGCTAATTGCTCGCGTCATATTCTTTTCAGTATTTTGCGCGCGTTTGTTTCACGCGTGGCCGTTATTGTTTGCACGATAGAGATTTCCTCGAACGATACGCTCGCTTTTCTCGCGTGGGATGCAATGTGGAACGACTCGCAGGAGATTATTGCCAAATATCGTGTTCACCCACGATCCCAATGAATTATTCATAGGGCGACATCGCGCGTGAATCGCGTTTCCAAAATGGTTTCGCCACAAATTCTTAGACGAGTAGGTTATAATCCGCGCGACGCGAGACAGTTTAAAAGACGCGTGAAACAAACACGACGCTTTCTTGCACGTTCTCTTGTACGATCCCTTGTGCATGGTTTGTTTTTATTGATTCCCGAATGTAGACTGCTCGCGAGCAGTCGGATGATGGTTCAACTCTAATTAGCGGTAGTATCCGAGTACGCTCGGAACAGGGGTGGCTATCGTTGAAACTACATGCAACGGGAAAGTTGGGGGTTGTTCGGCATATAAGGTTGCGCTTGTATCGCGTCGATCGCGCGCACGAGAGAGACGGAAGGAGAGCGCGCGCAACCGGTAAATGGCATGGCCACGTTTCGCTCGTTCTACAACTTCTGGATAGCGTATGCCTGGAACACACGCGTACCGACACCAACACGTGGCCAGCGCGACGCGACGCGACGCGACGCGGCTGCGATGCCGGTTTACGACTCGCGACACGCGTTCGCGTTCGCGTTCATTCTGCCAGCTGGGCGCTGGGCTCTGGGCTCTGGGCTCTGGGCGCTGGCGCGCGAGTGCACGGGTTTCCCGATTACGTATCATTATTCCGCATGGTTGCTCGAGCTCCAACCCCGAACTGTGTTTGCTACTAGATTACCGTTTGTAACGCGTCTCTGTTCCTCCTCTTGCCTGTTCACAGTCCTCTGCCGTTTCCCTCTTTTCTTCGTTACCGTTTTGTTTCCGCAACCATTGTTCCGTTTCTCTTCCTTCATTGATAGACTCAATCTCTCTCTCTCTTTCTCTCTCTCTCTCTCTCTCTCTCTCTCGCCGCATTCCGCAGTCCGCGTTCCACATTCCGCATTTTTCACGTCGACTCGCACTTTGCCGCTTCCAAGCAACGTTGCGTTCAACTTTATTCGGCAACGTGTTCTACAAATTCGAAAACTCGATTGGCCAGTCAATTTAATTTCGTCGCGATCGAACTAACCCTTGACTTTGTGCTCGGGTAAATTGTTTGGACGTTCACGATCACCATGAGAATGACAGCCTCGTTAGGCTGAGGATCTAGCGGACATTGAGATAGCAAGAAGCAACGGGCGTCGAGCGGTCGTCGAGCGGTCGTCGAGCGGTCGTCGAGCGGGCATCGAGCAGGCGGAAGTAAAAGCGGCCCGAACAATGTTACCGTCGGACGACGTGCCTTTGGCATTGGAGGTCGAAGTCGCCACTATTAGATTGAGGTTCGGCGGTGGGCACGCCTGCCGCCGTCGCATCGGTTTACAATATCGTAAATCGCTTGCTAACCAGTTGGCCCCGCGGTATGCTAGGAATTCGGCTGCTGCTCTCCTCCCTGTCCTTCCACGCTCTCCTCCTCTCTTCTCCTCACCCCGTGCGCGTTCTCTCTCTCTCTCTCTCTCTGTCTCCGACAACCTCGCTTCGTTCTATCCATCGATGTACATATGTATACGTGCGATTGAATAGGAAGATATTCCCGGGACGAAGAGGGGTGGGCTGGGAAGGGGCGAGTAGGAGCAGAACAGTGAAGAGGAAGGGAGGGATTATTCTTGACTGTCGGCGCAATCGAACGTTGTCATGCATCGTTTACAAGCCGAGCATCTCCGTTGTTGCGGCAAACGGGCAAATTCACTCGCCGCTGTTATGCACCCTCGAATGGATCACGAATTATTCGTAGCTGCTAGCGCTCCTAGGATCTTCCTGGATCGGCCTCTCCTCTAACTCGGTGGCTATCGTAACGAGCCTCGCGATACTGGAATATCGGATGCGAGGCATACCACAGCTAATTAACATAATTTCGCGTGATTCCATTTCTTTGCTGGGATTTTCGTTGCATCGAGTAGTGCTAGATTTAGATTTTACAGCGAAGAATTGCCCGCGAGCTGTCGAGCTATCGAATACGATACGAGATCACGAGATCACGAGACACGTTCTGGACACCACTCTCGTGTCCCTCTATCGTATTCTCGTAATCGATCTTTGTCGCAGCTCGCCGACAAGGTAAATAAATAATCGGGTAAGAGGCGGAGCTTAGCGCCATCATAAATGACTAAGTTGTTTCATCGGTACGAGCAACGAACGATGCGAACGATCTGGACGAGTGGAAATTGCTCGAACGAAAGTCGAAAACGGAGCTTTCGATTCTACCCGGAGTAAGTATACGAGGGTGGTCTGAAAAGTTTCCGACCTAACAAAGATATAAGGCATTTTTTCCTCAAAATTATTTTTATTTCTCTACATAGTCTCCTTGTAAGTCTGTACACTTCTCCAAGCGATGCTTCCATCTCTCCAGCCCGTCCAAATAGTACTTGCCGTCTTTCTCTGCAAAATAGCTATTTACAAAGGTGATGGCTTCCTCATTTGATGAAAATCTCTGTCCTCCGAGTGCAACTTTTAACTTGGGGAACAAAAAGAAGTCGTTTGGAACTAGATCTGGTGAGTAAGGTGGGTGATCAAGCAGTTCAAACCGTAATTCGTGGATTTTTGCCATGGCAATCGTTGAGGTGTGAGACGGCGCACTGTCTTGGTGGAACAAGATTTTTTTTCTGCAAATGTGGCCGTTTTTCCGCAATTTCTGCCTTCAGCCTGTCAAGTAATGATGCGTAGTATGCTCCTGTAATGGTTTTCCCCTTTTAGAAGATAATCAATAAAGATAACTCCACGACTGTCCCAGAAAACAGTCGCCATCACTTTCCCAGCCGAAGGAACAGCCTTTGCCTTTTTTGGCGCCGATTCCCCAGACGCAGTCCACTGTTTTGACTGTATTTTTGATTCGGGAGTGTAATGGTGTATCCAAGTTTCATCAACGGTAATTAGCCGGCGCCAAAACTCTGATTAATTGCTCCTAAATTGCGCCAAAAGAGCGATCGAAATGTTCATTCGAACACGTTTCTGATCCAACGCGAGCAAACGCGGCACCCAACGCGCAGACAGCTTTCTCATGCCTAAATCTTCATTCAATATGTGACAAACACGTTCTTTGGATATATTCATGGCCTCTTCTATCTCTCTAACTTTAATTCGACGGTTGTCCAGCACCGTTTGGTGAATTTTAGCGATGTTATCGTCACTGGTTGCAGTTTTTGGGCGTCCCGAACGTTCATCGTCACCCAAGCTGGTACGGCCACGTTTAAATTCAGAAAAACCTCCAAAATTTCACGGTGGTAAATGATGGTGCAGAGTTCCCGTATACAGCGTCTAACTCTTCTTCGATTTGCGTAGGCGTATTGCTTTTCAGAAATAAATATTTAATCACAGCTCGATACTCGAGTTTTTCCATTTTCACAAAAACACTCACAGCAACTTACTCGAACGACTGTTAAACAATAACTGAGCGTCCGAAATGGCTGAAATTTTGGCGAGCACCTGTCAAAGCATGCACAAACACGTTCCAGTACTTTTGTCGACGAATACTGCCATCTTCATGGTGAGGTCGGAAACTTTTCAGACCACCCTCGTATACATAACTATATATACAGAGAAACGAAAACGAAATTTCTTTTATTTCCTGGTTGTTTCCAAGCTGTAACGAAATTTCCATCTCCGTTTTGATAATTGGCGCGTTAAAGTACGAGCGGAAGGGTGGGAAACAAGTAGGGAGTAAAAGCGCAATGGACGGAGAACGATCTCGCGGCAGTCGCGGAGTCGAGGATAACGAACACCAGTATTTTCAAAGTGACAAAAGCACGCCATAATTACTGCCTTTGTTTCGAACAATTTCTATTAAAATGAAAAGCAATCTGCATTTGCAAATTAAATGCGCCCGGTGGTTTCCATTTGCGCCGCGCCACGCCACGCCACGCCACGCCACGCCACGCCACGCCAGGCCACGCCGGCTAGGAGGCGTAGGAGGTGGTGGATTATCGTGATGAAGAGGCGAACCGGGGTGGTTACCTGTGGGGTGGATTGTGTAAAATCAAACGGATACCTCAGTCGTGTTAATTGTGTGCCGGCAATCCATTGCCATTCTCCCCCTGTCCTCTTCCCGTGTTATCCAAACTGTAGCAAACGACGAGTGGGCTGCGCGTACGTTGATGCGTACCATTCGCAGCATGCGCGGCGACTATGTACGTTGCCTATCGAAACTGCACCGATGTGTCCATCGAAATTGCGTGTACAGAAACAGATGTCTAGGACACAGAGTTTGAATATTTTCCGATGTTCTCGCAAAGTCCGTGGTTCGCGATACCCTATCTCAGGTCCCTGGTCCTGGTCTCCGATCAGGGTTGTCGCGTCGCGTTCACGGAGAGAGAAGGGAAGAAAGAAAGAAAGAAAGAAAGGAGGGAAGGAAGGAAGAAAGAACGAAAAAAGAAAAAAAAAAACGAGAAGAGAAAACAGAGCGAACAGAATCCGCTGCGCCGCGTATTGCTCGTCGAGCGAAGTCAACCAATTAGCACGCTTATCAGGGAGGCTGATGGGTGTCGTGTTTTCAAGTCGCGGAACGCGTCTCGACTTGTACGCCGGTAGCGCATCGAGAGACGTTTGAATTGCATCGTGCGAGTCGCAACGAGTGTTCGCGTCTCGCGTACCTATACGATACGGTTCGGCGCCGATACCACCGAAGCGATTTTTTTTTTTTTTTTTTTTTTTTGTTACAATTAGGCGAATGTAACATTTATAGCGTTACGACCCAACGATCACGCTCGAGTCTTCGACAGTTCGAAGGATAAAATGAAATACATACGCGACCGATCGAGCAGAGTCGAATCATCGAGTGCACGGTTATGCGGATCGAGAAAAACAACGCGTATCTGCGAGGTGCTTCGCAAATTAGTCGCTATCGGATATTTTATATATACAGGGTGATCCACGCAATTGTTTTAAGTCATAACTCCGTTATTATTGCATTAACGAAAAAATGATAAAGGAGAAAGATAAATGGTTCGAAGAGCACTACATCTGTAGGCCTTTAAATTTTTTTAGATGCAGCAGTGCATGTGCGATTAACAATTGCATCATTTCTTTAAATAGAAATGCATATTTTTTTGCACAGATCGATTCTTCCGTTCATTCTGCGTAAAAAATCATTAGGTTACCATGGCAAAAAAATTATTAGATCTCGAGATATTTTCTAAAAATGTCTTTATTGAAGAAGATGCTCAAACGCTTCTCCATTACATTCCAAACATTTCTGATACCGTAAGAAACGTTACGACACGTTTTACGTGTTAGTAAAATACATTTTCTTGTATTTAGTGAAATACAGCTACACTTTTTCAAAATCTTAGTTTTCGTACTCGAGTTACGATACGTGAATTGCTACTGAATGATGAAATGCTTACTCGTGCAAATCGGTGTCTGTTATGATAACAATGTCGAAAGGGCGTTTACGTTTACAACATAGTCATGAAGTGTTTGAGTATCTCCTTTAACAAAGACCTAATCATTTTTTTTTCCTAATCATTTTTTACGTAGAATGAACGGAAGAATCGATATGTGCAAAAAAAATATGCATTTCTATTTAAAGAAATGATGCAATTGTTAATTGCACATGCACTGCTGCATCTAAAAAAAATGTAAAGGCCTACAGATGCAGTGCTCTTCGAACCATTTATCTTTCTCCTTTATCATTTTTTCGTAAATGCAATAATAACGGAGTTATGACTTAAAACAATTGCGTGGATCACCCTCTGTATATAATTTAATTGTTTAATGTTGCTTCAACATCAAAGGTCATTAGCAACACGGTACATTTTCTTACAATATATTATACAAATTTGTATCCTTGATATACTTGGCAAGACCGGCGATATACTCCTTAGAACTTGTTATTGCTGATATAATTTATCGCGAAACCTTCTCAAACGGGAACACGAATTCGGAACTATGGAAATACATGCGTATCCACCTCCAAGTTATTTCGCGCGTGTCCGGCTATACCTCCTTCGAACTTTGGCGGCACAGAGCTGTGTATGTACATACTATTGTACAAGTTGTAATTTCGATCGATGTCTTTTCGAATTATCTTTTCTTTTAGCGTCTCGACGAATTATAGTCGAAGAAAGATGGAACAAAAGGTCTCCCGCCGTTCTATCAACGGTTACAACGATTGGAATGGTTACAATGATTGCAACGATTACAATGGTTATACTGGTTTTAATGGTTATAATAGTAGACGAACGTAGCGTAGGTATGTATGTACCTATAATGTTGTATAATAGTTGGAAGGAATCGAATAAAGAACGTCTCGGGAAGCGACACCGAAACGAGGATAACGAATCGTAATTTTCAGTTTGCAAACCCGTTGCAATGTTCACGCAGGCATACGCATCGAAGCGTTGACGCGTCGACGCGCGGTAGTGCGTATACGTGCGCGTCTACCCGTACGTGTACGTGTACGTATAGGTGTACATTGTACGTATGGTGGCTGTACGCGTAGCCTCTTCCTAACGGCTCGGAGCATCGTTCTCGATGTCTCGATGATGCCTAAGGCAGGGTTCACCCTCGAAATTCCTTTCGGCGCAGAGAAGAGCGTTTCTCGAGACTTCGCATTCTTTCCTGGATACTCAACTTTATACTTTATACTTTATACTTTATATCCGGAAGCCTGCCTTGTCGTAGCTGTCGTAGATTTTTTAACGGGAAAGGGACGAGACAAAAGGATACGTGGTCGTAGCCGCGGGCAAAATAGACGAGTAAATAAATAGCATCTACCTGTGTATGTATGCGTGTAGCTTTTCGGTTATGCGAGTAAATCTTATTTTTGTCCAAGTCAAGTCAACAGGGCTCGTTAAGGTTTTGGTAGCTGCTATTAGGCTGCAATTAGACTGCAATTAGGCTGCTATTAGGCTGCTGCTACAGTTATCGCTATAGGTGACGCGCTGTGTCGATAGCCGCAAACGTAACGGTGCGATGGCGGAAAATAGTTTTGAAAATTACAAATGAACGAACCAGCCACGACCGATGTTTTCCGACGAAAAATAATGAAAATTTCGACGATTTTGCGTACCGCGTACGAATTGCGCGTGGAATTTTATTCCCAGAATTTTCTCAAACTCGATGAAAAAGCATTTCTCGCATCGACGTTTAAACGCATTCGAACGAAAATACTTAAAAAATAGTACGCAAACCGTGAACGAGCATTTTGCGAAAGCTCCGAAACGATACAGTTCGAACGATTATTTTGATTTCTTGTTACGAAATGAATGGGCTGCTATAGCGTATGACACGTTGACACTGCGAAAGTTTCCGTACACGGTTAAATTGTTTTTAGGTTTCGAGTGATTCGAGGAAAATTCGATCGATTTTTGTCGCGGACCTTGTTGCAACGTATCCCGTTCGCGAAGGAGTCGACGAAAATACCTGGTTCGTTCGAATCGCTCACGATGGTGTTCGTGGAGCCGATTCGACGATTCTAGCCGTTCGGTTGGTTGCGTAACGACTCGCAACAGCTCGCATATCGAAAACGGTGCTCGTTGCGCTCGTAATATACCTACAACTTGTTTGCTCGCGAATGCTCGCCTCCACGCTTTCCGAAGATGCTCGCGAGCGTAACCGCGATTCACCGGCTCGTCGATTATGTGCCGGTGATTTCGCTGCGTGGTCGTGTGAAAGTCAGGATGTCCGGTCCTTTCCACCTAACGCAAGAAAAACTCGGCCTCGTGCACGTTCTTGTTGCATTGTATAGCCGCTGCTACCGTCGACGCCCGCACAGCGCAGTTTCACCGAGCCGTACCGCCAGCAATCTGCAATCTGCAATCTGCAATTTGCAATTTGCAATTTGCCCACGTTTGTCTTTTAAAAACGAGATTCGCGACACGACGCGATATGATGCGACTGGTCGGTACTCCGCGCCGCGCCGCACAGTGTGCAATTTGGACAAAACCGGATTCAAAATCAAGGAACTTTCGATAGGAATGAGGTAGAGCGATGAAATTTTTTTTAAATGAAAGCTAGAACTTTGTAGAATATGGGAAAAATAGGGAGATTATGGTACGAACGCTTTTTAACCTTGAGAAAATTCGTTAAACTTGCACAATTTCAAGAAAATTGTGGTTTTCCCAATAACACGCGCGGAAGAAATTTTTTTTTAACATGCTATACATCATTTCCCATAGATTTTTTCACGCTGATTTCAAATCTGGTCTCAAAATTTGTCTACGACCTCAGGATTTTGCAAAAAATAGATTTTTGTGACGAAAAACTAATGAAGTCATTTTTTCGTTGAAATGATTGGATGGTAATAATCTCTCTATTTTTCCCATATTTTACAAAGGTTCAGCTTTCATTTAAAAAAAATTTCATCGCTCTACCTCATTCCTATCGAAAGTTCTTTGATTTTGAATCCGATTTTGTCCAAATTGCCCACTGTGCGCCGCACCGACTGCGCGTTTGTATAACCTTACCAGGTGCAAGCGCGATAGATATCGACCTGAACATGACCTGTCGCGAACAAGAAATTTCACCCCCGAATCTACTATAGTATTCGTCGTGTATCGTGTTCGCTTACAAAAGAAACTGCGTACCCCCGTCAAGTTATGTTCCTCTCGAAATCGTAGAGTTTTTAAACGTACGGATACATTCTGAAAATGTATCTGTCGTACATTTGCTGGTCGTCTCAGAGAGTGCTGATTTGAAAATTGGAAAGAACGCGAGCGTGTCGTTGTGCGATTCGGCCCTCGAAATATACAGTATGTATATGTAGATAATAGGTATATGGTAACATTGAGTGCGCGCATAGTATGTGCCCTATTCGAAATAAATTCACTCACGACCCAATGATTATTTTTATCGAAAGGTTCATGGTTTTCTACATGTGTGATCTCACTGTCTGCATTATAGGTGTGCCCACGTCGCCGTCATCCTGACCTGCCCGAGAAATCCTCATGAAAGACTGGGAACTCAGTACTCAGAATAGCATCGGTATCGTAGCCATTTCTTTTTTATTTTTTTCTTCTATTTCTATTCTCTATTTTTCTGTCTTTTTCCGTTTCCGTTTCTGTTCCTCTTTCCCTATTCATTTCTATTGTTTCAACGGTTCGCGACCAATCACGACTACTCGTAAGAATCTATTTCTTTTCCTTCAACTTAGGAAATTTCGCTAGAATTTCTTTGATTTTTCGTTTGTTCGAGCCCAACACCGGCGATCGATAGTAGACCGCTAATTTGCCAAAGGGTGAAACGAATCTACATATCTATAGTACGCCACACTCTATTACCCAGTAAATATGTTTTACGATTGTTCGTTGCGCGGTCCTTGTTTCAGATCGCGTTCTCGCGATAAGTTGTTCTAATAATTTCGATTTCTTTTTTGCGGTATTATAAATATTTTCTCTGATATCGCACGTAGCTGTTTCATTTCCTCGACGATATAGAACTCGAATTATGCGAGGCATCGAGAAGGATCGAGTAACGTCTATGCACGGGATGTAGTGGCCGACAGACGAGTTTCTAGGAACCGGGTGAACCTTGTTTCGGGAGATCTTCTCCTTCGAAAGATAGTTTAAAAAATGCAGTTTGCACGAGGTACGTCAGCCATGTTTCCTGATAACAGTTTTCAATTAAGCGATTCGGTTTTTGTAGACATTGTAGGCTTCGTAGGCACCATTTAGATTTTGTAGACAAAGAATAGTAGCACGAGGACAAAATCGAGACAAAGATATTTCCGAAATTGATTAACGCGTCACTCGCTAACATCTGAATACGTAACGAAGTGAACGCGTGTAGCGACAGACCGTCGTGGTGGGACCCGTGCAGGAGCGAGAGCTCCTCTTCCAGTCGAATCGATTCAATTAAAATATCCGTGTCGCGTGTCGAGTCTCGAGTCGACCCGGTTATTCCATTGCGTCTCGAGTCTCGACTCGACCCGTACAATCGACGGTCAAAAGTTTCCCGGAGGATCGTACCGGGTCCCGAGGTCCGCGGGCTCCGTGTTCCAGGTGCCGCAAATAGAGTAATCGTCGTGTCGCGTTCTTAACGCGAACTTTTCGGCCGAGAGAAAGAAAGAGGAAGAACGAGCGCGTTCGCGATAATTGTCCTCGTTGGCTCCCTTCCGGTTCTTCGTCGAATCGATTGCCGCGAAACGGGGAGAGGGTCGAAGCGAGCGAGTCAGGCTGCAAAAGCTTGAACGGCCGTCCTTTCCTAGAATCCGCAACGGATCCTTCTCTCTCTCTCTCTCTCTCTCTCTCTCTCTATCGCTCAGACACATACACATATCTCTTCTACACCTATACCTCCCTTCCCTCCTCTTATTCGCTCACCCATTCACTCTTCCTCTGTTGCTCGAAGCCGAGAGTGGCCGCAACCGCGAATTACTTCGCAATTTCCCGAAATTGCGCAATCCGTGCAGGCTAATGGCCACCAGGCTGTTTCTGGTCGGCCAGCCGGCCAGTCGTCCAGTCGTCCAGCCGTCCAGCAACGATGGGGGGAGAGAGAGAGAGAGAGAGAGAGAGAGGGGGGAGGGAGTGGAGAGAGAAAGACAGAGAGAGAAAGAGCGTCAGGGGTGATGGCAACTCGCGTACGCTTCGAGGGATGGGCCGTGGCGGGAGGCGGATGCGAGGGGACCATTAATTAAGCAAAATCATAAACTCGCCGGTGTGGCATGGCGTGGTATGGCGTGGCGTGGCGTGGCGTGGCGTGGCGCGGAGGCCGGGAGCGTGGTTACATTGAAAAATATAAACGCGGGGACCGTTACTTTCACGAACGAGACCTCGCGGTCTTTTACTCGCTCCGCAATCCGCAATCCGCAATCCGCAATGCACTGTTCTCTACGAACGACGTGGCGGTACAGTTTGCGTCGGAAGAGATTTTATCGTTGCCAGTAGCTGAGCGACCGCGACACCTTGTGTCTACTTGTTTGTTTGTTTGTTTGTCTGCTTCTTCTTCTTTTATCTGTCTGTTTTAAAATCTCGCGTTCTTAATTTTCTACATTGTACACCTGTATACCGATTCAAAGCGATGGTTAACTTCACCGAACTCGATGTACCGTAGCTTTGTTCGGTTTATTTTATTTTGGATACGCCTTTGGTTTTTGCACCTTGCCGCTCTTTTCACCTCGAGCGTCTTACGTTGCGTTGGTGCGGTAGTTTCTGTTTCCCATAAATCATGGGCCAATGATGCGGCGAATGTTTGCGTATTATTAATGGGTTTCGCAGTACATACAGTTTCCGAATGTACATAGTACAGATTGTAAGATAATATGGGCGATTGCAGTCAGGATAGCAAATGTGATTGGATAGAAAAAAGTAACTTAATAAAACAGAGGGGAAAAATACAAGTAAGCCCGATAAGTTAGGGCAAACAAACTCTCTCTCTCTCTCTCTCTCTCTCTCTCTCTCTCTCTCTCTCTCTCTCTTTCTTTCGTTCGACTCCTCTTTCTAAATTGACTCTTGCAAAACAACTAGAATTGCTCCTCCACTGCACCTTCTCCGATTCCCGCCTCGCACGTACACAAACCTAGCGAAAAAAATAAAACGAACACCGAGCGCAGGAGTCCACTTCGACTATGCCTAAAAAGCCGGCAAATAATACTACGTATTACGATCGATGCAATGCTGGAGGTGAATGTGGGTTCCGAAATTGCAGCGGAAGTAGTCCGTGTGCCTAATAGAGTTTAAGCGGAATGCCAGATTATCTCCATCTCGTTGCGTCTATAAATCGATCGAATTTTCGAATTTTTGGTTAACTTTCGTCGAATTTTAGGCCGGAAAAAGCCTGTTATTAGTAGCGTTACCGTTACAGTTACCGTTTTCGTTTACGTTTCCGTTTCCAATAATATCGCGCATTGAAAAATGTAAACGTTTCAATTTCGGTTTGCTACAAATCCTACTTTTCATCGTCGATCTCTTGGACGAGGAAAAGTGCGCACCGCGATTACTTCGTAATTACTGTAATTACCGGCCCGGCTAATTGTCCTCGACCGTTCCTTACGATAACTTTATCAACGTCGATCCGATCGAGTTCAATTATGATTCCGTGGAGACTGGGCTTGGGCTTGGATCGTGTGCCCCCTTCGCGCTACGTACGATCGTACCGCTTTTTCTCTTTTCTGCACGAAAGAAGAAAAAAAAAAAAAAAGAGAAAGAACGTAAAGTAAAAATGACCGGACTGACGCTAAACGCGGCTAGGCGCAGCGACCGACAGCCAACGGTCGGCTTAGTAAAAATGCCAGCGATAGATCGCGATATATTCTTACCGCGTGTGGAGTGTTACGTAGTTTCGAAGGCGAGTATTAAAATAGCCGACAGATTGTCCGGGCTATAAATCCTACCGTGTGATATCGCAATACATACAACCACCGCGCCACGCCGCGGCCCGCTCAGTTTATCCGGATACCGGTTATTCGAATTTTCAGTGACGTTAATCGTCCGATTCTCGGTCGTTCGAACGATTCCGTTGCCAACGACGCGCGACGCGACGACCGGTAGAGGGGGTGAATGGGAGTAGACGCGGGAAACAAATTTGCAATTTTACCCCGACCGATCGACGATCTGCACTCGGCGAATAGTATTTGGATCATTGGTGGCGTCGAGGCGAACGAACGAATTTCCACGACTCCGCTCGAAGTTGTCCGAGTTCAAAGGGTGTTCGAGCGTAGTACGCGCTAATCGAAGACAAGTAGAATTTATCCGGAATTTCCTCGGTTAGGTCTGAGTCTACGAGTGCTCGAGACGGCGGAACAGCGAAATAGCGAAACAGCGAAACAGAGAGACAGAGAGAAAGACGGAGAAAAGACTGGCGCGTGTGTCGCAATGTCCCTTAACGGGTGACGGCTGTTGGAGAACCGGTCGACCTCGATACACCCCTACCGTTCTCCATCCACCCCTCCCCGCTACGTAGCAACGCGCCAATGTATGTATTCTCGATACAAGCGTAATAGGTATTTACATCTACGTGCGTATCGTTCATGGATTTTGCACAATCAAAGACATCGTTTGCGCACGTTTCCCTCGCTTTCCCCCGTTTGGAAAATCGTTTCTTCGCCGGTGGCGTTGTCTCGCGTTTTTCATCCGTGAATATCCTCTCCTCCGCTTACTCTCGACGTCCACCCACGCTTACCGTTCTTTTCCGTTTGCCATCGCCATCCTTTCGTATCGCCGCGCGTTATTAAAATGCAACAGAATTACGTCTGTTCTAAGCTATCTCGTTTTCGTCTTTGTTCCAGTTTCATTTCAGTTTTCCCCGCTTTCTCGGATTCTCTAGTTCTCTGTTTTTCCCTTTCTCGGAAACGCGCCGCGCCGTAACGCGTGGCACGTGTCTACCGTTGCGGCGCGGCAAACGAGCAAGCGGGAAAAGCGGGAAAAGCGAGCAAGCGACACTCGAGTCTACCGAACGCCTCGCTTTTCACACTCCAAGTAGTAATTATATCGTTTCTTGTATGTAACTGTTGTCTCGGTATCGGAGTTTACGTGTCCAATAGGGGACTTGGGATACCGGCTCATCCGCATTTTCTGTCGTCGTGTATCGAAAATTATTCGTCCAGATATCGATCGGTTCTGTCGTTTCGGTGCGTATTATACACGTATCGTATGCATGTATGGTGTTGACTACTGTGGGAAAGGAACAAGAGCAAGAGAAAAAGAGCTGGGCGGTAACGGGGTATCGGCATCGGTATAATTTTGTAATCGAACAACCAGATGGATGCTATTTAAGGTTTGTAACACAGTTGACAGTGCTCTCCGGAACGTTCCACGGGTCTCGAGGAAATCCGGTCGAACCGGAGAACGGCAAAGGGACACGGTGTAAGCCGCGATCGAAGCGGTCGAAGCGGTCGAAGCGGTCGGAGCGGTCGGGGACCGGTCGAAGCGCGGTCGGCAAGACGGCCCAATAACCTTCTCGACTCGAGATCAAAGGCAGGCGAATCGCTACAAAGAAACGAATCGGAAAGCCAGAAGAAGGGTTAACACGGTCGGTCCTTCTCTCACTGAAATCACGCGAAGGTGTACCGATGATCGTTAAAACGATCGAGCTTCGAGACGACAAAAAGGGAAAGTCGTTTGTTTGTCGAGACTCCTAATGGCCGTCTTCGAACGAGTTGGTAATTGGCGCGTCTGCACACGTCTCTCTGCTGCTCGATTCCATTCTTTCTTCTTGCCTCTATCCTCCATACTCTCTCCTCTTTGCTTCTTTCCTCGTTCGCTCCGACTTTGTCTCGCGTTGCACTTGTCACCGTTCTCTTTCCAATGTTCCTGCTCCTCGAGCCGTTTTCCATGGCGCAGGTTGTTTCGTGCCGTCTCGTGTCGTCTCGTGTCGTCTCGTGCCTTCTCGTCCGTTTACCTCCTCTCGTTACACGCTTCCGTAAGTGCGCTCGCTTGCTCCTTGCGAATACTTTGATGGAAACGGTCTGCGATTCCGCGAGGAAGCTGTCCGATTCGTTCCTTTGAACGTTCCTTCGCCGACGTCGCGATCACGATCACGATCACGATCACGATCACGAACAGGAACACGACTACGATCGCGATGTCTTTCTTGCGCGTTTCCAGATACGTACATACTGTCTTCTGTTGGTTATCGAGATGCCGCGCCGTTATTTTCGCCATTTTTTCACCAGCGAAAACGGTCGAATTTGAAGAATTTCCGGTGTACGTTGGGCAGGCCGATTTTCCGTTAGCACGATTCTACCGGAGTTTGGAGGCGTCGTAGAGTCGTAAAGTCCTGCGCGGCAGTCGCATTTGGCTAAAAATCGGTAGCACACCGACATCGTGGTTCTTGGAGTTTTGCGGACGCGTTACACGCGCAGTAGGTAGACGCGCGTATAACTCGTAACTCGCGTCGCCGCCTACCAACGCTGGGTAAAACGACACGGGAGCTGCATTCATGCGCGAGCGTCACCCGTCCGCTGTTACAGCGGAACATAACTTTCCGCCCCAGACACGCTAGCCACGTAGCCACGTAGCCACGTAACCCCGTACCAGCAGCCAGCAGCCCCCCAACGGCGTTCTACGCTGAAATATTCTCAATGAAATTAGCGGTGGCCGGGAGTTAGTCGAGCTCGCGCGACAAACGATCATTCGTACCGTTTCATCTTGCCAGTGTTTAACGAACATGTCCGCGATAATAGAGCGACGCACAAAGGAACGGTAATTCAGTTTCTGCGCTGATACGCTTCCGTGTACCTGCGCGAGCGCGCGTGCGATACACGCAAGAGTTTTGTTTTCGATATTCTCCGCGGTTCGACGTATTTCAAGAAAAATGTCGGAATTCCGAACTGTACCATCCGCCTCGTGTTAGCAAATTAAGCAAAGTAAAAGGAACGGTCTCGGAACGATGTTACGAGCCAGGGCTGCGAGCAACGCGAGAGGCCGGCGAGGGGGTTATTACCCCTGGAGTATGGTTTCAATTTGTTTTCAATTTTGAAATCTTTGTTGATTTGAATTTGAGATTAGTAAGCCTCGTAACTTATACAGGGTGGCCCACATAACTCTGAACAGCTCAATATCTCGAAAACTATGCCATCGATTTTAAAGTTCTTAGTCTTAAATTGCATGAAACTGAAGGGCCTTTCTGACTACATAAACGTGAAGTGGCCTCCCTTCCCCTTTAACGGGGGAGGGGAGGTACCTTTGTAATTTTAAATGGAACCCCCTATAAAATGTTACATATTTAGATTCTACCGGAAAAAAACGAGTCAATTTTGTCTGAAACATTTTTTTGTCAGATACTTCCATGATGAGATATAACAGTTTGAAGTTTCGAGTTGTAGGTACTTGAAGCGCTCGGAAATAGCGTTATGGAATTATACGCGCTTGAGTCCTTTGCTTATTCGTGAAGAAATAAAATGTACTTTAAATTAAATGTTCAAAATGTCCACCACGGGCTTGTAAACATTTATTTACTCGAAACATCAAAGTTGTTCTAACATTTTTTAACATTTCGGGAGTCACTGAAGCGCAAGCGTCACGTATTCTTTGTTTCATATCCTCTTTTGTCGTCGGTGGTTCAAACATAACTTTGTCCTTTACATATCCCCCGTAAGAAAAAATCTAATGGTGTTAGATCGGGGATCGAGGAGGCCATTGACGAGGTCCCCCACGACCTATCCATTTGTTCCCAAATTTTTCGTTCAAAAATTGCCTGGTGATGATGGCAAAATATGGAGGAGCGCCGTCTTGTTGGAACCACATTTCTCTTCTAACGTGCAGTGGCACATCTTCCAAAAGCGCAGGCAAATGATTTTTTAAGAAATCACAATAACTTGCAGATGTTACAGTTTCTTGAAAAAAATAAGGTCCAATCACAAAATCTCCTATTAGGCCACACCAAACATTTAAAGACCATCGATGTTGAAAGGGAACACATCGCATCCAATTTGGGTTTTCCACGGCCCAATAATGCAGATTATGTCTATTTACATGCCCTGAATTCATAAAAGTGGCCTCATCGGAAAAAAGTATTTTGCACAAAAAGTCGTTTTCCACAACACCCTGCAGCCACTCACAAAATCTTACGCGGTGATCGTAATCTGCTATCGAAAGCTCTTGTGATAAAACCATGTGATATGGATGATACTTTTGCCGTTTCAAAATTCGTTGAATTGATGAATGACTAATCTGTGATGTTTGTGCAAGTGTACGTTGACTAATATGTGGATTTAATGTAATTGCAGCAAGAATACTGGCACTATTATTTTCATTAGTGACAGCTTTACTAAGCCGCTTTTCTAAATTATGAAATGTTTCTAAATTATGAAGCGCGTATAATTCCATAACGCTATTTCCGAGCGCTTCAAGTACCTACATACAACTCGAAACTTCAAACTGTTATATCTCATCATGGAAGTATCTGACAAAAAAATGTTTCAGACAAATTTGACTTGTTTTTTCCGGTAGAATCTAAATATGTAACATTTTCTAGGGGGTTCCATTTAAAATTACAAAGGTACCTCCCCTCCCCCGTTAAAGGGGAAGGGAGGCCACTTCACGTTTATGTAGTCAGAAAGGCCCTTCAGTTCCATGCAATTTAAGACTAAGAACTTTAAAATCGATGGCATAGTTTTCGAGATATTGAGCTGTTCAGAGTTATGTGGGCCACCCTGTATATAATTTAATTGATACAATCCGAGCGGTAAGATTGTATCGTGTGGGAACGTTCAATTATTAGATTAGGATATTAGGCAATAATTAAGGGTCGTAGATTACGCGAGCTAACAAACAAGACAAATATATTCTGAATTGAAATAATTACAAGTGTTGTTGTTTGCGTCGCGAGTGAATTTAGTGGGTGTACAATTGGAGAAATTGTTACCTATGATACACGGTTTTGACGCATTGGCAGTGCGGGGTCAGAGAGCAATTATTGAATGCCAAATAGAATGTATACCGAACTAACGGAATCTATAAGGTTACGATTTGATTCGAAAGTGACTTTAACCCGATCTCACTAGAATTGACTCTTATGCGTGTAACGCGACGTGACTGCACGATTACTAAACCGCTACTGAACTAAAGATGATGAAAACGAACGGGTTTATATACCTTGAAAATGAAAGGGACACTCTGTTTAAGATTTAATGTCACGTAGGGTCACAATCACATTTTTGTCACTTCTTATGAAAAGCAGGCCTCGGTTAGATTTTCGTTAAAAGGGGTTAATGAAGGTTATCCGGGCTATATCTTATCAGAATCTTAATTAACGGATGCCAGAAGGTAGTGTCTAAAGATTTTCATATAAAGAAGGCATACAGTATCTTCCATTAATAAAAGGGACGCTTTTCGTTCTCAGAAAAGGGATTAGAACTTCTAATCGAAATGAGTATGCAAACTCTTGCTCAAAGTAGTGCCAACACAAAAAGTGTAGATAAGCAAATCGCGAGGTAAGCGAGTGGCGAGATGCGAGATGCGAGGTGGGTTCCGACGCGACGTCTAACCGATGGAAGATTGCTTTTCGATGAATCGGCAGCTCGGGGAATACGAGGATCGCGCTTCGCAAAGTCGAAGCCGGAACACACTTTGTACGTAAGAACAATTTGCTTGATCGTAAATATATTCCACTCGAAGACGACGTTCGAGGAATACGCAAACGAGTTGACATTTTCGAAAGTAATTTTACGATGCGTAAAGTGTGCGCCCGTGACCGTGACCGTGACCGTGACCGCGACCGCGACCGCGAGAAAAGCTATAAAATTCGGACGACGGGAAAGAGAGGGGAAAAATACAGAATATTCTGATGGATTGATCGTTCGTTTAACGCGAAGGATTCGATGGTAACACAGAACACCGATGCGCTCTCTCGAAAAAATGTAGTTGCGCGTTCCACGTATCCGGAACTGCCGAACTGCTATCGACTATCAGCTATCAACTATCAACTATTTCGCTATTTGTGGTTTAGCGGTTTAGTAATAGGCTCGGTATCCTTCTAGACAAGGATTCCTGACTACGCTTCCTCGTTATTGCGGTGAATCAACGGGCCACGTACCACCGCACCGCACCGCACCGCACCGCACCGCATCGCACCGCCTCGTTTCGTATCGTCTCGTCTCCATCGTTAACTTCTCCTTCGCATTCTCCTCTCATAGTCTTTCTTTGCGTTAGCGTGTCAACCTCAGTGTCGAAAACCCTTTCCGTTCTCGAGCACTGTCCTCTCACCACGTTCGAAAAAAATGTGGTCCCTCTCGTTTTCAGTTTCGAAAATATCGTGTACATGTGGTATATCTAGCTTGGAGCCACGATCGGAGTAGACGTTGATTATGTCGATGGTCCTACATCGAAACAATCCCGAACTCTACGCGACATCGTGGCGCAAAGTGTTTTTGAAATATTTTCGATTTATAAGAGGAATATTGGCGATAGTCGAGAAACAAAGATGCTTTGAAACGAGTCGTCTATCTCGCAACGAACGGGAACACGCTCGAGAAGGATAGGCTGCATAGGATCGTCGTAGCAACGGACGATAGGAGCATAGAAGACGCATCGCGGCTGAAAGTTTGAAGCTCTGTATCGTAGGAAGCCACTGGCAACGGCCTACAGTCTTGGTTCAGGTGCATTTACGCGAGTCGAGCGAGCCGAGCGAGTCGAGCGAGTCGAGTGAGTCGAGCATGCGATATTCCTGGCTTTTCGCAAGTGCCGCTCGACCGAGACGAATCTCTTTCCGCGTATGAATCATCGTTACGTTTCTAGTTTCTACGAACGCACAGTAAATTACGAATTGCGTTTCCTCGCGACCGACGGACAACTGAAAGCAGCTGCCGGCGCGGTGCGGCGCGAGGTGCGGTGCGCCGTCACGCGAAATCTCTCTGGAACAAGCGTACGCGTGTCCGTGTGCTTGCGCGTGTACTATCCGTGCGTTCTCGTGTGCGTGCGCAGTGCTGGACCGGGCCGGGCCGGGCCGGGCCGTGTCTGATCGGATCGCATCGGATCGGATCGGATCGGGCTAGCTCGGAAAAGAAAAGGTCAAATTATCTTGTCGGAAGGACGTCGCGTCGGGTCGGAGGCTCGTCATTTCGCTCTGCGTACCGTGTCTCTTCTCCTGTCTTCCCTCTCCTCCTTTTCTCACCACCTGCGCACGTAAATGAATCGTAACCGCGTTACCGTATTGTGCAAACGCTTGATTTTAACATCGATTACCATAATGATGTGCTTCGAAGCGTCCAACGATAACAATCTTCTGTTTCGTTCGTCTCGAGTCTACAGTCTACGGTACGGTTTCGATTACACATACCCTGCCGCGTCCGTTGACGTTTCAGGGAGCAGACAAACTCGAAAAGACAAATCTTTTGGCGGCAATACGATCGGCAGATGTAGCACAAGATGTAGGTACGAGAAGTTCCAATTTTTAAATTGTCCGCAGAGTTTCGAAGTTTGGAACGCGCGAACATACGTATTTCAGACTTTTCTCCATTCAGATAGATCTTTAAAGCAGAGACTCGGATCTCGGGGCTCGGGGCGCGAGACCGAGACTGAGACAGAGACGAGGAAGGGGCTGGAATATTAATAGAAGATTTCTGTCCTGACTAATTTACCGCTTCCTTTACCTCGAAGCAGACTTTAGATTGGTTCTTTGGCGTTGTCCTCGCGATGCTTCGCGGCCTTTGTGCTCGCTCGCTTGCTGCGATCAGCTTTCGCGGAGATTTCATGCACGAGTCAAAGTGCATCTGCACGATACTCTTTCGATCCGCGGGGAATCTTCCCTTCATTAAAAAACAGCTTTCCCCATTTTTATTTGAGATTGTTCACGAGGCAATGAGCTTCGTTTCGTTTCGTTCCGTTTCGTTTCGCTTCGTTTCGTTTCATTTATACAAAAATGAAGCGGTGGAGCGAACTCGCGCAGCAATTCGATTTCAAAAGTTCGAGCGCGTTCGACTCTACGAATTGCCGCGACTCTGTCAGTTTTGTAGACGACACCAGCCGCCACGGCACAGGTAGAATTCGCAGCGAGACAACAGTTCGCAAAGTCGATTCGCGGACGCGGAACGAATCGCGTCTTCCCGTTCGGTCGCGTAATTGCGCGTTGCATTATTCGAACGATCCGCGTGCGCGCAGCTGCGGTGTTTACACGCGTTTGCGCACACGCATTTATGCCCGTCGCGGTGAATGTGGGTGTACCGTGAACCGTCGGTAATGAGCGTGCAGTAGCGTAGACGACTGTGAAATTTTAGTTGCTTCGACGTTGCATTCGCTTTCCCTTTCCCTTTTCCCTTTCATTTCTTCCTTTTGTACTATCTATTCGAATGTTTATCTTGTCGATTATTATCGATGAAAATTTTCATTTTTTCTTGACTCGTTCCATGCCATTCGCGGACCTTGCGGAGCTGGAATAGGTGAAAATGTTGACCTAGCCATCGGTAAAGCGATTCAACCTCGTTTAGGGCCAAAGCATACACGAATATAACCCGAGCAAAGTTGCAATGGCTTAGATATTACTTTATCTGCGAGCCACGGATGTTTAGGAAAACGCGATCGTTACCGCGGTGACGGTATCGGGGTATCGGCATCGGCATAGGCATAATCATCGGCATTGGCGTCGTCGCCGACGCGAGACGTGAAATGCGAGACACGAGACACGAGAAAAGCCTGCCAACGCTAAGCAACTTTTGCGCGTGACACACGGCTCGTTTGCTTACCTGAAATAAACATTTCCATTTGCCTGGCCGTGCTTAGTTTTTGATTCCTCGGGCGTCTCTTGCCTCGCGTAATTGGATAAATGCACGCGGAATTGCGTTATGCCGTTTCGATGCTCGGAGGTACGAACGTAACGAGTAGACTGTGTCGGTCCGTCCGGTTATCCGATTATCTGTCTCCGACAATGTTTCTGCAACAACTACGTCCAGTACGTATTCGCTCGCGTTTTCGAATTTCTGTTGCGCTCTAATAAACTTGACTAATTGTAAGGGAAGAGTTGGGAGGAGGATCGCGGCAGTAGACCGAGCAGGCAGGACTTCAATTATCGCGGCTTTTACGTCCTTTCAGGAAGTCTAAGGGTCTTTCGGATGGACCGGCTGCACCGTAAATGAATTTCGCAATAAAGTTGCAACGGGCAAAGGGTGGCCATAAAATGAAATAAAGCGATGCTCGCTGGCTCGTCCCTGTGCTCGGCTCGCGCGCAGCCGCGTCTCGCGCATAATAAATTATTCTCGGTCGCGTTCGTGGACACGACGAGACGAAACGGGACAAGACGAGACGAGACGAGACGAGACGAGACGAGACGAGGCGGCTGTCCTCTTGAATAATACGAGTAGGTACAATGTTTTGCTCAGTGTTTGGCGGCATTCGAATACGCGCGCTGCACATACCTATTGCTTTCAACATCGAAAACTCTACTATTATCTTTGAAGCATACATCGCGCGAGAAAGCGAAAATGCGACCTTAGCAAAACTAACTCTTGACGGCTCTGTTTCTCTCTCTCTCTCTCTCTCTCTCTCTCTCCGTTTTTGCCCGATTCTCTCTTTCGCTACAACTTTCCTTGTCGTTGTTTCTCATCGGAGAGCGGTACGTGGGCGAGCTTTGGGCACATCTGCATAATCGTACGTAAATTGCACGGGACATCGCGCTCGGTAATATATTGCGGCCGGAGGGTCGGAGGGTCGGAGGGTAGGTGGGTCGGAGAACTGCGATCATATGCAGGATATGCGCAGCTCGCGCGGAGCGGATCCGCAGAGCGCGAGTTGTGCACGCGTGTTCCTAGGTGCGCGTTATACATATACTCGTCGCGTCGCAACGGTACACCGTCGACCGGTTAATTCAGTTAGTGTATACGGAACGGAAGGCTGTGGAGGAAGCACGATACCACTCCGCACTTTGCCGTGCGCTCAAACATTTATGAAGGGACGAGTGGTTCGGAGCCACGTTTCGCGTCTCGCTCCTATCTCCCTCTCTTTCTCTCGGTCTCCCTCTTCCCCATTTTCTTTTTGCACGCCTACAACCGTCACTGACCGTTGGCGAACTTGTTGTTCCGACGCTTCTTTCCCTTTCTCTCTAGATTCTAGACGATGTGCTCCGATTCGTCACGGTCAATTTCTATTGAGAACTACTATCGTCGCATTCGTATGTAGACCAGTGGCGACGACCTTGAATTTCGGACGTTACTTGAGACGAAATTGTGCATCGATGTTACTCATATTGTAGGAATATGTGAAACTCCTACGTCTCGGGTGTGACGTAACGGGTGAAATGATCGGATACCGATTTCACTAGAATGCTTTATTTTACTTCGACAACTCGACTCTCAAACGACAATGTTCAATATATCAACTCACTCGCTCGCTCGCGACTCTCGCTCTACTGACGCTGCTCCGTTACGAAGAACAAAAGCGTTCCGCCGAAAAGCAAAACGCTATCGCCAATCGAGCGACATCGACGCGGCTCAGGGTCTCGCGTAGAGAAGCGGAACCGCTCACGCACACGTGCATCTCGCATTACACACAGTCGCACTCGCAACCATACATCCTTCCTCTCAAGCAGCTATTCCAAACAATCATCTTGACTGAGTCACACTCACATCACTACAATATCGGTAATACGTATGCGCAACGCAACGAATCGATCGGTGATGTGGTTGGTCCAGTGCTTTTCGCAATTTTACCTTCTCTACCAACGTAAAGTTACGAATCGTTCTCGATTAACGAAAATCAATTATACGTATATCATAGTTTTGAAAGATCGACAAGATCGGAGGACACGGAAGAACCACAAGAGAATCGCGCGCGTACTTATCGGCATACGTAGAAACACGGTTGTCGCGCTTTCTCGATAACCGGAAGAAGGGCTCTCGAGGGGAAAATACGAGCCACCGATAACGCCTGGCTACATACACGTGTAAACGTGCAAGCTTGTAACCGTATAAGCGTGTAAGCGTGTAAACGTGTAAGCGTATCAGCGTGTAAGCGTGCAGCCCATTAATCCGAGCGTGTCGCATTGATCTATCATTGTCCTGTGGGCAACGGTGATATACACGCGTCTGAGCTTGATACATAATAGATCGCACACGCAGCCTGGTTCGACGCAAACAGCGACTCGGTAGTCGCGAGCGCGCGGGTACCGATCGGATAAGATGCGCTATTACGCTATCTGTATTTATATCGTTCAGAATTATTTAAAAGGCAGCGATTTTTCGGAAAATACCGATTCGACGACAGATTCGAATAGAATGACACTGCTACCAAGCCTGCTAACGATCGACATCGAGCGACTACTGTAAATACCTACCCTATATGAATGTACTTTGATCGTCCAGTAGCCCAAACGGATCCGGCCATAATTTCAACGATCGAGGTCCCTGTAATATACAGGGTGTCCCGTAACTGGTGGTACAACCGAGCACGGGGTGATTCTACACGAAAAACTGAGTCGAAAATATAGAATAAAATTTTTTGGTACAAGGCTTTGTTTTCGAGAAAAATGAGTTTGAAAATTTGTCTAGGGCGCCTGCACTCGGCTTACTTGCGGCTCAACGGACTTCATTCCGAGTTACCTCAACCTTTTTTCGCAAAGGTTTTCGAGGTTTGTATACGTCGAATAAATCGAAGGTCGAGGTTACAATGTTAGAATTACCTTTGAGGAATTCGTTTAATTCATAAATTGCTGGAAGTGCTGTCCACGTTGTTGTAGACATAATTGTGCTCTTCGTATTAAATTCCTTCGAACCTCTTGTAATGTGCAATTATTATGTTGCTTTGAGTGTTCAGGCGCTATCACAATTTTTTGTTGTAATTGTACGATGCTCGTTACGTCATCACGATACACAATCGATTTCACCTGACCCCGCAAATAAAAATCTAACGGTGACAAATCCGGAGATCGTGGCGGCCAAGGTACTCTGCCACCGCGACCGATCCAGCACTGATAATTTTCACTTAGAAAACGTCTTACTTCGCAACTGTAGTGCGGTGGTGCTCCATCCTGTTGAAAAATTAGCGTTCTTCGAATCCCGTTGAGCTGCAGGCGCACTAGACAAATTTTCAAACTCATTTTTCTCGAAAACAAAGCCTTGTATCAACAAATTTTATTCTATATTTTCGACTCAGTTTTTCATGTAGAATCACCCCTGCTCGGTTGTACCACCAGTTACGGGGCACCCTGTATATATTTGATCGTTTGTTACATTCAACAGAATAGAACGCGGCTACCAGCTATGTATGTGGGAACGAATCATGTTTCTTTTATTATTTTCCTATGTTTCTGTTTCTGTTTCTGTTCCGCGCGTTTCTTCTGCTTCTTATTCGCGCGCAGAGTTATCGCACAAGGGAGTCTAGTGGTTTGCGGCGTTGCGAATAGCGAGTAGCGAGTCAGGCTGCAAACGAACTCAGATGTCGTTTATAAAACCTGAATCTCACGGCTTAATGCACGCAGCCCACAAACTCACAGCTCACAGCTCGCAAACCACAGAGCTACGGTGAACTCGAGTGTGCAACGGGAGGCTTGTTTTCGATCGACTCTCCGTCGAGAACCGGGCCTAAGGCCTAAGGTCTAACGATAAAACGACTCGACGCGCGACGCGAGCATGCCGCGATATCCGATTCGAACGATCTCGCGCGTTTATAACGCGTATTGTCGTATATTCTGTCACACCTACTGCTGCACATCGTCGATACGTCGCACAGTGGGCAATTTGGACGAAATCGGATTCAAAATCAAGGAACTTTCGATAGGAATGAGGTAGAACGATGAAATTTTTTTTAAATGAAAGCTGAAACTTAGTAGAATATGGGAAAAATAGAGAGATTGTGGTCCGAACGTTTTTTAACCTCGAGAAAATTCGTTAAACGCGCACAAATTCAAGAAAATGTTAGTTTTTTCAATACCACGCCCGGAAAAAATTTTTTCTAACATGCTATACATCATTTCCCATAGATTTTTTCACGCTGGTTTCAAATCTGGTCTCAAAATTTGTCTACGACCTCAGGATTTTGCAAAAAATAGATTTTTGTGACGAAAAACTAATGAAGTCATTTTTTCGTGAAAATGATTTTATAACACTCTAGTGTGAAGGTATATTGTATTTTCATTCATAAAATTCAATAAAAGTAATAATAATGACGTATTTGAACGTTTTGAGTTACTTACGGAACATGAAGCGCTTCACATCTCGTCACCACTTGACGTATCGCTGTTATTGCTACTGACACTTTCTGCAAACTGTCTGTGGTTGTAATGTAGTATAAATTAGATATCTATTGTCCAGAATTATATTTTCGAAAATCCGACAATATTTGCAGAAGCTTTGGAGATCGACGTGCAATTTATAAAAAATATTGCTACAATATTATCAGTCTTCAAATGCAAGCAACCCTTAAAAATAAAAGAGCTCGAAGAATTCTGTTGGGAGACATATTGTTTTCATTATACATTATTTCCGTGGGCTCGAATGAGTACTACCTTGCATAAGTTATTAAAGCATGGTTGCGAAATAGCAAAACAGTTTCTATTGCCAATAGCTTATTATTCAGAAGATGCAAATGAATCGTGGCATAAACTGTACAGAAAAAACATGATACTTCACTCACGACAAAATAGTCGAAAAAATAGAATCTTAGATGTTTTTAATCGCGCAATGCACTTAACCGACCCGAAAATTTCTATCATATTACTAAAAGATCGATTAAAGTTGTACCGAAGAAAGAAAATAGCAGCAGAATGTAGAAACTTCGTCGAAGAAAATGCGCAAGTTAAAAAGATTAAATACTTACCTTACTTCCTCTGTAAATGAAAATATAATTCTGGACAATAGATATCTAATTTATACTACATTACAACCACAGACAGTTTGCAGAATGTGCCAGTAGCAATAACAGCGATACGTCAAGTGGTGACGAGATGTGAAGCGCTTCATGTTCCGTAAGTAACTCAAAACGTTCAAATACGTCATTATTATTACTTTTATTGAATTTTATGTATGAAAATACAATATACCTTCAAACTAGAGTGTTATAAAATCATTTTCACGAAAAAATGACTTCATTAGTTTTTCGTCACAAAAATCTATTTTTTGCAAAATCCTGAGGTCGTAGACAAATTTTGAGACCAGATTTGAAATCAGCGTGACAAAATCTATGGGAAATGATGTATAGCATGTTAGAAAAAATTTTTTTCCGGGCGTGGTATTGAAAAAACTAACATTTTCTTGAATTTGTGCGCGTTTAACGAATTTTCTCGAGGTTAAAAAACGTTCGGACCACAATCTCTCTATTTTTCCCATATTCTACTAAGTTTCAGCTTTCATTTAAAAAAAATTTCATCGTTCTACCTCATTCCTATCGAAAGTTCCTTGATTTTTAATCCGATTTCGTCCAAATTGCCCACTGTGCGTCGTTTGGACTTGTTTCTTTTCAACCGAGATTCCAAACTGGAGTAGTAGCAAAAGAATACTTACGATGTCGTTCGATCAAACACAGTGGAACCCGATACGAGTACAATCACTGATAATCGTTTCTGTTTTCTGTTTTAGGTAAGTCTTTCGTATTAAACCAAAACTTTTCGGCTGGCCTGAGCATTTTCGAGGGGTACTTTTACGAGTTGGCAATACGTGAAATTTCGTCGGATTATGTATGTATAACGATCGAAATAAGTTTCTTTCAATGATTTTGTCGCATACATTCTTTTATTACATTCTCTGCGTACGAAAAACTGTACGGATAAAACTGATCGAAAGTTTCACGATACGCAACGCCTGCAGCATGCGATGAAACCTAACGGAGAAAAGTTTCGGATCGATTAGATCGATAAAGATCGATTCGAGGAACTTTAGGACCGACCTTGCGATCAAACAAATCGAAACCGAAATCGGTTTGGACGAATCGAACAGACGAATAGACGAATAGACGAATTGGCGAATAGGGGGAACTGATTTGAACCGGTCGAGCTCCGGAAATTAAATCGCTCTTGATTTTAATGTTGGGAGAACTTTACTGCTCACCGAGTTTCAAGTTCTGGGTAACTCGATTAATGGATATGTACTCGGTCTGCACGGGATTACTCGTGGCCGTGTAATCGAGTCGAATTCACACTGAAAACTTGTGACCAACGATAAGGCTAACTCGATGAAATTTCAAAACAGACTTTGCTGCTTCTTTCCTACCGTCGCGTCGCGTCGGTTTATCGACTATTTATCGACCTCGAAATATTATACCGTACACAGACATACAATATATTGTGATTTCGCTGTCCGTACAACGGACGAGACGTTTCTGCTGCGCAACAGTTTCGTTACCGACCACCAAAGTAACCGTCTCCACGCCCGCAGATTAAACGGATCGAATCACTCTTTTTACTTTAACCTCGCATACTTGCGTTCCTTTGGGAAAGAAAATTCTCTGATCCGACAATTTGATCGTCGATTTATCGCTGTTTGTTACACGGATCAGAGAATCTTTGTTATACTTATCCGTCGGTGTTTCCCTATTGTACTCGTTCGCGCACGTGCAACCACATAAAACATAACACTTTGAGGTTACCGTCGCTAAATCTTGTTTCACCTAACCACCGCGAAGTAAAACGAAACCGTGATATGTCGTGTCCGCGATCACGTAAGCATGATTCTCTCTCTCTCTCTCTCTCGCTCGCACCATCCCTTTTGGTCAAGATCATCTTTCGACCAATTTAATTCGGTTGAGTCATTGCGTCGGTTTTTTTTTATAACGAGATTTAGTCGATTTTAGAACGTTTGGGATAGGAAAGGGAAGAAGGAAGAAGCGACGCACGCGTGCTCGGTTTCTCTCGGAGCACCAATGTTCCGTAGAACCCGTCATGGATGATCACGGCGAATCGTGGACGGGCGATTTCTTGTGCCCGTGAAAGGTGAACGCGTTTCTCGCTTTATGTGCCGAAACTTGGACGCCGCTCTCGGGACGTTCGATGCGTTGCGACTGTCGCGGCTTGTTTCGACTCTGTTGGCAATAATATTGTTCCGTCGCGCTTCACTTTCAAACGCATTCGGAAATGTTCTCGAATGGCTGAGATTTTGGTGGCGCGCGACGTATACCGACAACGGCATCGTTCATCATTGAATAATTCACCGAGCGTGCCAACGCGACGACGACAATTTCAAGAGTTTGCGCGACGAGTGACTAGAGATGCAACAGCGCGCGAAACACTGGCAGAAATAGCTTAATTAAAGTAAAATAGTTATTAAAGCGGGCCGACTTGTCACCGGTATCGTTTAAAGTAGCCGGGGGCGGTAATTGCGAAGCTTGCTCATTAACGCGTTTATTAAGATCGCTCTGCGATTAATTTCGAGCTCCGCGAGTTATTCACGGCAGAAAGACAACAGAATTTCTCGTATCCGAGGCTCGTGCTTGGTAATAATTCCTCGCGAATTGCGTGCGTTGTTCGTCTCTGTCTCTCTGTCCGTCTGTCTGTCTGTGTCTGTCTGTCTGTCTGTCTGTCTGTCTGTCTGTCTATCTGTCTGTATATCTATCTGGGAAGCTCTCTGGCACTACGCTTCCTCTGCATACGTGTATGCGTGTGCGTGTTGCGTTACCTGCACGATGCTCGACCCACGCAAAACGCTTTTGCCACCCAATATGTACGAGCCATTGTCTCGGGGATCATTATTGTTGTGCAATGCTGAAATTACGGGCGGATCCTTCGCTTTGTGCGCGATACAACTATCGCGGCAACCGGACGAAGGGGAACACGCTTTCTTAAACTGACTCTGTGTCGGCAACTGACAAATTGTTTATCATAACGATAATAATTTGTTGGCTCGATACGAGCCATTGTTGTATCGAGGCCCGATCGTAGCTGTATTCTCCGACGCGACGCGACGTGACGCGACGGATCGAACACGATCGGAAAATGATTTTGAAGAGCAACGAAAACAATTCTCTACCCTCGGTGCGCGCAAGCCGGTATGTACATGCTAACTGATTGTACCGTGTAGCGACAATACGTCGCAAGATACGATATTCTTCGAGCGTCGCATTGCGATACGATTGAAAGACGGGGTACGCGACAGCCTCTAGTCTTATTTGTTATATTTCTGATGTGACGTGGCGTGGCGTGGCGTGATAAAAACATAACCCAAGTAACCTAAAGCACCACGGTGGAATCTTTTGCACTTCGTTCCACGCCTCAGACTCCCAGACACCGTAGATTCGATCGGGATTTAGTCGGCTGTCGATTCTCGAGGCACAAAGGTCACCAGAAAAAATGAAAAGCTCTGATCCCTCGGCTCGATCCATTAACCGTAGGAAAATGCGACGGGCTCCTCGATTATCTACGTTTCTCCGCGAGGCGAAAGGTACCGGTATAAATCTTGGCGCGAACCACTCGCATAAACATATCCGCGTGATCGCACCACCGCGATCGCGAGAAAAATCATCCCCGTCTTACCTTTCCTTCGGTCCTTTCATCAATCCGTGTCAGCCCACGTAAAACTGTCTTCTGTCGCGATAGTGGGGGAGCAGAAGAAGGTAGATACGCTGTACAAACTGCATGCTGCAGACTACAGACTACAGACTCCTGGACGAACAGACCTTCCGCGACGCCCTCGTGTTCTCGGCTATGATTAATCTCTCGCGAGAATATCGATTCTGCGAATATCTTGGAGGACTGGTTGCGTTTGTTTTCTCGTCCGATTCGATTTACAAAAGTCAATTGTGCAAGATTTCGGTTCAGCGGAAGATGGCATCTCGCGCTATTTATCTATTTTCCAGCGGCGGATGCATCCCCCCTTGATATATTCTTCCAGTCGATTTCAGCGATGGTCGGTTTCTCGGGTAAACGCCTACGTTCGGCGAAATTAGGCGGTAATAACTGACGATAACGATGCTCGCCGGCGACGTTTCATGACATCCACCGAAGGGACGATGTTCGCAGAGTTACGAGCTGTCCTAATTACCTGATTTAATTACCGCGACCGAATTATTAGCCGTTTCCGGACCAATCGGCGCGATCACGACACCCGTTACATATCCACGGCGTCGTAACCGAACGCGAAATTGAGCCTGCGAGTCGACAACCGATCAATTACGATTTCTCTTCACCCCCGTCTCCCGTCTCCCGTCACCCGTCACCCGTCTCCCTCTTTTCTGCCTTCTCTTTCTTCTCTCTTCTCGCGACCGATCAAACGCGATAAGTATCTCGTGCTTCCATTGTGCAAATAATGGCGGTCCGCGTGGGCTCGGTCGTGTCGATGTTATTAGATGGGATGATACGGAATGGAGCGCGAAACATTTTCACTCGGAGACTCGAAAGTGCGGAAATCACTTTTCACTTTTGAATATATGTACATCTGCCGACCCGACAGACAACGTCTGAGTGTCTACCGTTATCGATTTTTAGTCTTATAATAGTCGCATTTAGTATTGTTTTCGAAGAGATTCCGCGTTCGCGTCGCGCCCTTTGAAAGAATCGTTCTCCGCGTTAGAGTCTCTTCGAAAACGATTCTAAACGCGCAGAAAGATTCTTCCGAAAGGCGTGACGCACACTCGGCGCGGTGCAATCGCGATTAGGCGAATACTGTGCTAAATACTAAATACTAAATACTAAATACTAAATACTAAATACTAAATACTAAATACTAAATACTAAATACTAAATACTAAATACTAAATACTAAATACTAAATACTAAATACTAAATACTAAATACTAAATACTAAATACTAAATACTAAATACTAAATACTAAATACTAAATACTAAATACTAAATACTAAATACTAAATACTAAATACTAAATACTAAATACTAAATACTAAATACTAAATACTAAATACTAAATACTAAATACTAAATACTAAATACTAAATACTAAATACTAAATACTAAATACTAAATACTAAATACTAAATACTAAATACTAAATACTAAATACTAAATACTAAATACTAAATACTAAATACTAAATACTAAATACTAAATACTAAATACTAAATACTAAATACTAAATACTAAATACTAAATACTAAATACTAAATACTAAATACCAGATGCAAAGTACCAAGTACTAAATACTAAATGCTGTATACTAAGCGGGCTTGCACACCGACCGAGAAGGTGCAGCAACCGCTCGGAGCCGATGGTGAGTCACCGTACGACATTTGACCCCCACCAGTAGACCAGTTACCTTAGTATACGCGGTGCATCGCAGAGGTTCTCATATTCGAATCTATTATGATAGAGTTCGCGAAGGAAATCGGAGACGCGGGATGCGGTTAACTCCGCTATAAGGACACGGACGTTGGCATGCTTCCACTATCCATCGGTAGCATGGTTATCCATGGTTGGAAGAAGCAGACCTCGGTTCGGGAGTGCGGAAAAGCAGGAACGTATTGGGAATTCCAAAGGGCCGTCAAACTATCGGAAAACGGTAAAAGATTGAAAGTGTTTTGCGACAAACAACGATGGTTCGGAAAGCAAGTTTCGTTGTTCGATAAGAGACGAATGAAAATGTATTCTTTCCACTTGTCCATTAGGTCGTTTGGGTCGAACGTCGGTTTTCTGGTTTTCCGTGTGTCGCTGCGCGTAGTTGCCGATTTAATTTGCGCGCTATCAGGTCCAAGTACGGAAACCTATTCGAGATCCCTTATCTTTCGAATTATTTTCCTCCCGTTTTACGCGTAAGAGGATAACGTTCCGTGCCGGTGGGTATTATGTAATCGTATTAAACGCGACAGCGCACGTATGCTCGCCACTGGAGGAGCGGATCATCGGTGGAAGCACGGTGCAAGTAGGGGAACGGTAGGGCAGAGGGAGGGCAGAGGGAGAGGGCAGAGGCGCACACGGCACACGGTCGAGTATTTCGAAGCCGCCACCGCTACCGCCGCTTACTCTACCATTTCCACGAAGTAGATTCTAATTACGACCAAAGATGATACATGGTTTTCTCCGCTTTTACTCGTCTCTCGTTTTTACTTCTCATCTCCTGCTCCCTTTTCCGTTCCTCCGTCTTTATCCTACTCGGTTCCTTCGCGACGAGAACCAAATCTCTCGTTCATTTATTCGCTTTCCCTCCTCGTAGCTTGGCGTAGCTCGTCGAATGGATGATTAACTCCCGAATGGTCCTACGATGTTTTTTACTTCTTTTTCGCGCCCGTTCTTTTTCTCGTTCATGCTCGAAGAAATCTAATTCCATTCCGATTTTTCTTTCGCGAAAAGGTTCTGCGAAAAAATGCATGGATATGTACCTATTTCGACGAGATCGCGTTGCAATTCGAAGTATTATAGTTCAGCTCCACGTCGATTAGCGTTCGCGTTCGCCATACCGATCATCGCATCGTGTGAGACGCTTTGTATCGTATACTGGGTAGTATTCGATTTATTTTCGTTGGACCAATCGGATTTCGAGCCCAGTCAGAAAATAGGAATATGGGACGGCCCTGACCGACCGAAAGATTTATTCGTAAGTTTGCTCGTTTCCACTTGGTCGCGAGGACCAGAGACAAGAGGATAGGGAATAGGGGACAGAGGACAGGGGACAGGGGACAGGGGCAGCGGACCAGAGGATACGTCGCGTAAGGCGGGGGTGCTCGTAGGTTGAACGTCCGCTGCATCGAATATAAATAGCAGTCGGCGACGGTTCGTCCACCGCGTCTCTCTTCTCACCCTCTTGCTTCTTCTTCTTCTTCTTCTTCTACTACTAATACTACTTCTTCTCCTTCTTCTCCTATTACTTCTTCTTTTTCCTTTCCTCGTCATCTTCTTCTTCTTCTTCCCGACTCCTCCTTCATCACCGTCACCACCAACAGCATCACCACCACCACCACCACCACCACCACCACCATCGCCTTTTCATCTTTCTTCTTTTGCGCTGTTGTCATCTTCTTATCGCGTTTCACTCTGCTCGGGAGAACTCCATTGCCTTTTTGCGTACAGCCAAGCCTTACGACACGTAATTTAATTAACTAGCAATCTATTCGACTCGTCGAGATTCAGCTAATAACGTGAACGGTGAACGATCGACGGTGGTTCCTGTTCCTCGCAGTCGACGAACAGTAAAAGTTACTTGATCAGAATTTGTTCAGAAATCCCGTGAACGCTACAAAGTCTATCCCTCCTCGGAATATTTGCATCCGCGTGCTCTCCGTTCGGTTAGGCTGAATCGTAACGATCTTCGAAGATCCCCGGGGCTAACAAGGCTTTATGGGTGGCTAGGAAAACACGTGTTCGTAAACCGAAACTCACCCCGAGTGTCGAGGTGATTTACATCGAATCTTGACGAGATCCTCGAGAATCTTTAATGACGTTATCGACTTTGCGTTCATCCAATGAATATCTTAGCTGGTTCGCCGGCTGGCTACGTAGTTGGCCAGGAAAATTACGCGTGCGAACAAAACGATAACGCACGATAAAAGCATGTAACCGGTCGAACGAGAGAAGCGAACGAATTTGTTAGGTGAATCACTCGAAACCGGCACTTGGATCGGAAAGATGAAAAACGTTGCATCAGCAGCCCCGCGATGATTAAGTTTTCGAATAGGCGATCGGAGTTGCGCCGGACAGCCAGCCAACCAAGCCAGGCCAGCGGTGGCGAGTCGCGAAGAGCAACTTTCCGACATTTCGACGAAAGTTCGAACAGTACGTTTCGTTCGGTATGCCAAAATCGATAAAACACATTTAACATCGAGTCTCCGATTTTTCTCGCGGCGCTCCGCTCCGTGCCGGGCCACGAGAATTTGCAACTTTGTCCGTCTCGAAAATCTGCCTGGATCGCACGCACGATCGTTCGGCGAACGTCTTGCGAGTAAACCAAGTTGTTGCGAGCACAGAGAAAGAAGAAGCCCCGAGAATGTTCGCAGGGACAACGGATGAATTTAAGAACGAGATCCGACACGGAAACTCGCGTGCTCGTGTCCTCGAGACCTCCTCGAAAAGTAGGTTACTCGGAACACGTTCCGTCGACGTAATCGCCTGTAATTAAACTGAAATTTATACGTTGGCCCATACAAAGAGATCAATCTTTGATCGTTTTCGAGTTTTCCGATCGTTTTATGCGTATCGTTCTACTTTTCTCTCTCCCTCTCTTTCTCTCTTTGTCGATTTGACCGAAGAAAGTCTGTTCTCTCTGCGGTGGGTCACAGAGATAGACAGGTAGGTAGGTAGGTAGGTAGGTTGGTAGGTAGGTAGGTAGGCAGGCAGGGGAGCAAGCAGACAAGCAGGTAGGCAGGCAGGCAAGCAGGAAGGCAGAAACCGATGGGAGAAAGATCGTCTTCTGTTCCGTTCCTCTTGGTCTTTTCTCGCTTTGACTCGACTCTGCCCCGGTTGACGGTGAGCGCAACAGATCGTGGTTCTCAACTCTACCTTAGGCAGTTGCGTGGCTCAACTTTCAAGGAACTTTCAACGTTCCTTCCTCTCCTGCTGTTCTATACGGTAGGAACACACCAATCGTGCTCGCAACCTTTGTCCTTATTCTATATAGGCTGCTTCGTCAATTTCGAACTGGATTTGCGATTATCGTATTGCAGGTTCGTAGTGTAGTTGTACAGTACGCGTTTAACGTTGATCTCGAAGAGACCTTCGGAGGAACGAGTAGCATTTGATCGGCGAAAATCGGTGTCGTGTCGTTTCGCTAATTGACAGAGCATTCTCGTTGAAATCCGCACGGTAGTGGTAGGCATCTCGTGGGCTGGTGTACTTCCCCAGCCAGCTCGCACTATACATCGTACATCGTACGTCGGCGCAAAGCGTGAATGCAGAATGAACGAAGAAGAAAGGAGGAGAGACGGAAGAGATGCGCGACCAAGAGAAAGGGGAAAGGGGAAAGGAGAGAACAGAGAGAGAGAGAGAGAGAGAGAGAGAGGGGGAAAGAGGTAGAGAGGAACGAGAGGCTGCCGGTTCAGCTGCATTAATTAAACTAGCGGAGGACAATGAGCCTGTCTACCGGCTCGCTTGCCTCGCTGTGTAATTCACGCCTCTCACGGGAGAGGCACCCTTCGACTTTGCTTTCCAGTTTGAACCTTCCTATGGATAATTACCTACGCCCTTTACCTCGCTCCACCTCGTCTTGCCACACCTCGCATATCTTTCTTTCTCTCTTTCTCTCTTTTCCTCCCTCTCGATCCTTGCAGTTCCTTTTTCCACGATTTTTCCGCTTTTCCGAGACACGCGACGGGCTTCCGAGCGGCATCGACGACAACGCGACGACGAGTTCAACGGAAACGATCTTCGCGTACGCAAGTAAGCCTTGGACGAACTTTCTTGCGTACAGATTACTCGCGCAAGGATCGTCCGAACGCGTCCACTCCCGCATTGTATTATTTACATGTCTCGCGCGTTATTCGGGAAATCGGCAATTACCGTGGTTTTTTGTAATCTACGCGAGACTGTTGGAATTCAACGACGCCGTAGCACTTTCGCGCGCAAATATAAGGGATGGCGTGAGTGGTCAGGTATAAGGGACGGTGGGACCCAGTCGGGGGCGTAAAGTTGAGACTGTCGTCAGTCCGACTAAAGAAGTTAGCCGGTGCGGATCGCAGTAAAGTTTAGTCCTAAAGTCACCGTGTCGAATACTGTACATTTACTGTTCATACATTATACCGTGAAACACGCGGATACACTGCGGCGTTATTAGAATAACATTGCCATTTATAATGAAGTATATATACAAAAGGTGTGTTGTTCATTTCTAAAGACGCATACGGTATAAGGATCGTATCCGAGTCGTTATTGTCATAAAGGTTATTTTCTAACGGAGACGGTGTCGCAGGTCCCTGCGAGAAGAGAAGACGCCCGATCAAATCGTATCGCGTCTGAATTTTTCTCATCTGCCAGATAAATAGAAAAGAGTAGCGCGAGTGGATCGCGGGTCTGGAAAATTTTCCACGGTTCTACTGCGAAACTGTCTTGGTCGCTTCCCCTGCGTGGGCCGTTGTATACGGGTAGTAGCGTCTCACGAGGATCATTTAACCGAGATAATTGCCAAACATTGTTTACCTTGTTAGCTGTTAGAAACCGGCTCGTAAACTTACGCGAGTTAATAAGCAGAGGCAGGCGAGCAGCAGGTCGGAGGAATCGAGCAAGCTCGAGTGCGAAACCGTGTGTAAATTAGCGTCTTCAATTTGTAACCGTTCGCTTGACTTTACTCCGCAGTTTCGAGAGTACTATCGAAGGACGAGCGGCCAGGTTATAACGAGATAGCACAGCTGCGCCGAAATTGCGGTCGAAATTCAAATTCGATGGTAATTTCTCGTAACCAACGCGTACTCGTTTTTCACTGTTTCCCCTATCCTCTTTTCCCGCGTCCCCCGTTAACGATGTTGCCCGTAGCGACGGAACCAGATAATAGAATCGAACGAAAGATCGAAACTTTCCGGTCGGCAAATTTTCCTCTCGGAGCGATAAGCGAAATGCGAGAAACGAGCATCCTTTCCGATGGCAGGATAACTTAGTCTCCCCGCCACCCTTTCGTCTAATAAGGCAAAAAGAGATAAGCGACGATAAGACTGGATTACGATTCTAGCTTATCGTAGGGAGTTTCACTTGATTCGACTGTTTTACGATCACATTTTACAATCACCGATTACGATGATCGTTTCGGGCGTTGTTGGCAATGCGTGACATTGGCTTCCGCTTCTCCATCTTCTCTTACTTTTCTCTCTCTTCTTTTCCTTGGGCTTGGAACCGATTCCTTTTGCTTTTCGGTACGCCCTGCGCTCGTTTGCGTCCAAGACTGACGAGCGGTCATACCTACGCATCGCCTCTCGTCTTATGTAAATGGGGGATTAACGGCGCGTACACGCGTTCACCCTTTGCCGGCGATATCGATCGATAAATATTCCGTCTCTGCCTCTGTCCTTTCTTCCTACCTCTCTTCTCGTCGATTACGCATCCCCGATGATTTTCGAACGGATCAACGTCGATACAAAAATTATGAAACCATCAACGCATACGAAAATTCGCTTTAAAACGAATTCGACGGGAGGAAAGGCAAGAAGATCGGTAAACGGTCTTGTTGATTCGAGGCCACTGTGTATCCGACGGATCAATCTTCCGAATCGTGATCGGAATCAGCGACGGTAGGTGCCGGTAATCTTTTTGCCGGACCTTTTTCTCCCGATGATGCATCGACACCGGTACAGTCAGCCCGAACGCAAGAAGAATGGAGGAAGGAGACTACGGGAAAAGGAACGAAAAAAAGGAAAGAAACCGGTTGTTGCCTTTCCAGCAGCTGTCTTCCGAGTTAATCTCGAGAAAGATCGAGCAGGCGAAGAAGAAACGATATCTCGGCGCGGCTCGACTCGGCTCGGCTCGGCTCGGACGGACTCGGCTCGGCTCGATCGAGCATCGAACGACCGCGACTACGAACGGCTTCTCTTGAAAACGAACGGGTAGCGTTCGGCCAGCTTTCTTCCGTTACCTTTCTTCGTTTTCCTTCCAGTCTCGAGTTTTGTTGTTGTCGCGTGTTTCTCGTAAGCGGACACCGTTGTGACTACCTCTCCTCTCCTGATCCGAAACGAATCGGTTGTTCGAGCAAACTCGTTCCGCGCTCCCTTTCCGAAAAACTGGAGAGATCACAATACAGTGCAATAAGGCTGGCACTAGGCTATCGGGTGACCACTCCGACCAACATCCTAATCGGGGAGTCCAAATTGACGTTGATTAAGGAACGCGCTTTTTATCTAGGATGTTGGTTTCTGTGTAAGACTTTAGCTCACCGCAACTCTCTCACCATTTAGCGCTATCGAGATTATTATGACCTATTCAAAAGGAAAAAAGTCTCAAATAATCATAGGATAATTTGCAATTGTCTTATTTCTGTTCTAGAAACCGATGTGATAGATTCACAGGATAGCTTAAATGTTTACAGCTACGACTTTACGACCTGTACAACTTCCATACCCTTTGATACTTCACTGGGTCTTATAGCTAAAGATACCAATAACTCGTCTGTCATTTTCAACGAGGTATGCGAAAACACAAACTGCTACACGATATAAACCGATGGCAGTGAAATTACTGGAGCCAATTGTGTTGGTTCAGCCTGCATATGTCCGGAGCTTGACTTGACAATAACGCGTTCTATAAATCCTCTCGCTTCTGTCTACACTGCCGAATGTTTAGCTCTAAGCGATGCCTTCGATATTGTATTAGAACACGATAACCACAGTTTTCATATCTTTTCGGATTCTCTTAGTTTTCTGTTGGCTTTACAATCCCCCATAGTTAACATTAAGACCAATTCACAGATCTTTGAAATAAAAAGGAAATATAACCTTTTTATTAGATATGAACATAGCAACTACGTCAAATTATTCTGGGTCCCATCGCACTCTGGTATTCAGGGTGATGAGGACGCGGACAAGACAGCCAAGTTGGCTACTTCTTCGACCTCCCTCAATTTTCCGAAAGTTCCGTTCACAGATTTATATGAAACATATAAAAAAACAGGCCAAAGAGAAATCTATTGAAATAATCAAGAGGCAGGGGCTATTTAAGGGCAAAAATTATTTCCAAAACTTTTTCCGCGTCAGTTCCCTACCCTGGTTCTCCCATAAAAGACTTGAGAGGTGTTTTATTAGTACGGTCAATAGGATACGGGCGGATCACTATCATTCACCGCTTCGTTGGCGCGCGCAAGCATAATTTCTGACGGTACGTGTAGCTGTGGTCAAAGTGACGAAACTTTAAACCACGTCATATGGCAGTGCGAAAAATATGACGTCCAAAGGCTGAAACTTTTGGAATCTTTAGGTAGAATGGGCTACCGATTACCCCTAAACATTGACATGTTCATAGCGGAACGTAATATTAAGGCTTGCAGTTATATTCAGTTGTATTTCAGAGATTGTAAATTATCTATTTAAATTTAAGGGTTTAGAGAGCTTCAATAAAAAAAAAACTCGTTCCGCGGGTTTCGCGGACAGCCGCGAAATCGGTTCGTTGGGAGCCTTCGGCAATTTTTCAAACTTTATCGGCGACGATTCGGATAGATTGCTCGCGTGCCAGATTTCTGTGGCACCTTTGCCTTTGTCTCTGCTTATGCTTTTGTTGCACTAGCGAGCAGGCAAGCAAGCAACCTAGCAATATCGCTCTGTCGATTCCTCTTTGACTTTCTTCGCTATCGAGAGCAAACAGAGTGTCCTGGATCGATCGAAACTCGAAACATCGCGTAAACAACGTACGTTAGGAATCTTTGCGCGGACGTTGATTCTCGTTTCCTGATTCGAGCAACGGTTACCCCGCGATCGACTATAATAATACGGTTAATGGTTTTCTGCTTGAACGGCGAACGAATCGAGCACGCCTCTTTCCTTATTCTCGAGAAGCATTCAATTATTGACTCGAATTCAAAGCCGACGCATTAGCATGCCGTGAATAATTCATGGCCGAACGGTTAATCCGGCAATATGTAAATTAATCCCGCTAATTGCGGCCAACAATACGAACGTTGCGACGCGGAATCGTCGACCGATTTATGTACATATTTCGTCGCGGGGCGGCTTTAACGAGGCAACGCGATAATTTCGCGGTTCGAGTAGCGTTCGAAAATAAGTATAGCGAGCGATAAAGGGGGTGCAAATAGATATAGATGTACATAGATTCTCCGTATAAAAATATGCAAACGCGCATAGGGCTTGGCTCGCGAGTATCGTAAAAACTTGGCATCGCCAGTTATTTTATCCGTAATTGCTACGCAAACGATTTACGAAGCACGGTGTACGCTCGAGCAACGATCGATTCGTCTCGATGATTTAATGGCTGTTACATACGTACATACATACACGCCGTCAGCCAGACACGCATCGAGATTCGCAGGGTCAACGAAGCGAAGATATTCGTTGCAACGACAAACATCGCTGGAGAAAAGTCCACGTGGAATTGACGCTCGGCTCGAGCTGCCCGGTGCGGTGTTTCGTTCTCGAGCAATTCGGATTGGATACTTGTTGGATACTCGGTACTCGTTGAGCCGAGACAAGGTCAATTCCAACTGCAACGACGACACGCGAGCGTGCAAAAGAATCGGACTCGAGTATCTATCGAGAAAAAATGGCGAAAAGTGTTGTTGTGACTTTTGCCTCGACATCGGTCTGGCTGTCGTCGACGCGTATGATCGCGAATCGCAAACCCCGAACGAATCTATACTGTACACGGTACATCGTAGGTAGTGTCCCTTCTCGAGAATTTCTCGAGAAATTTTATAATTGATTATTTTTCATTTTTCGAGAAATTTAAATCTAGGAAAATTCTTATGAATCTCGTTTATTTTATAACATATAAATTCTTAAATTCTCTTAAATTCTTATTTAAAACTTTAGAAAAGCTGAATACTGACTTGAGTTTCTTGTTGTTATTAAAGAAGAAATATCTAAAAGAAGAGACAAGATTGTTGTATCCCTTATGAAATATCTGCATAATCCAGAATCTCTGCAAAAAGATTCAGAAAATACGTTTTTTTATTTAACATCTAAGGCAGATGTGTATAAAATGGCAAAACAAATTTTAAGCAGACTTTTTGGAAAATACGAGAATGATTCTTATGAAAATAGTGAAAAACTTTCAGATTCTCAGAATGAGGAACTATCACTGGAAAAACAGTTAGAATTAGAAATTGCAGATAACCTTCAAGAATTTAGTGTCAAGAGTTTAGCGGCAGAAGAAAATAAATTCCCGATTCTAACAAAGAAATTCTAAATTTTTGAGTCCACTGAAAAAAGGACACTCCAATCTTCAGCAACTTTTGGATGTTCTGTATACGATAAAGCCAACATCCACACAAAATGAAAGAAATTTTTCTACGGCTACAGATTTTGTTACAAAAAAAAAAAAAAAGAAGTAGATTGTCTGATTCTACATTAGACGCATTATGCTTCTTAAGAAGTCATTTCAAAACAGAAGCGTAATGTTTCACTTTATAAAAGTTTGGTAAAAGTTTCCCGATATTTTTTTATTTTATTAAAAATTCTCGGGAATTCTCGAGAAATGAGAAATGTTGAGAAATCAGGAACACTAATCGTAGGTGAGATATGTACGCGGTATTAGCTGTACGAGTCGTCGTCGTCGTACGCGTTCGGACGACTCGAAAAAACGGATCTTGGAGCGCGAACGTACGCGAGTATAATTAATCTCTATAATCGGCCGTCGCGTTAAAAAGAGAAACGAATGAAAGAGAACGCCGAGCAGAGACTAAAGATGAATTCGGTTGGGGCCGCGACCGATTCAGCAAACAAAACGGAGAAAAAGCTAAACAGATGTTATGTAGCGCGCAAGTTGTCGAGAAAGGCAGGCAGGCAGGCAGGCAGGCAAAGCAGGAGCGCACGGTGCTCAGGGACGCATAATTAATCCTCTGTTAATTCCCGCGATCCTTTTCAGCGCAAATTGCTTCAGCGAATTATCTCGTTCTAATTTAGCCCGAACGAAAAGCATAACGATACAGTGTCGCGGGTAAATTACTCGCAGGTCGACACGCTAATCGCTCTTGCGCGCCAACAAATCTCACGTTAAAAGAGCGGTGTCATTGCGCGAGTTCGCCTATCCTCCGGTGCTCGTTTCTTTTCTCTTTACGCAACGGCGATGGCAACGGCAGCTCCATTCGCTTCATCATTAACGGTAAAGGAAAAACAAAGAGAAAGGAGAAGAGCCAACTTGGAAAATAAAAGAATCAACGTTACCGTCGCCTCGTCCTCCTCCTTCGCCTCTTCCTCCTCTTCGTCGTCGCCGTCGCCGTCGCTGTTGCTGTCAGGCTGACTCGCTAATTGAAGAGCTTCCGCTATAATAGCTATTCGTTCCGACTACTTCCGCACCCTCTGTTCGCAAAATAACGATTAAGAATTGAACTAATACGTGGGAGAACATTGCGAAAAGCGGTACGCCGCGCCGTCGCGCTCCTCGTAGAAAAGAAAAGTAATTTTAAATCCTTTCTCTTCGGATGCTCTATTTATTTAGAATAACGAACAAAGTGTCGAAGTTTCGAAAAATTTCACCGATATTCGTACGTTCAAATATGTAGCTACCCGAGGCGACGTGCGGTATCGTTGCATCGATTGGTTTCGCACGAGACGATGTTGTCGTTCGTTGAACGAACGGTGACTGTTGGCATCGGTAGATATTTCTCGTCTTATCGAGTCGAACGGAAAATACAAAAGGAAAAACAGAAAAGTTTCGGTGCAATTGGAAGAATATTAAGTCGAAGGGGTAGCGTACGTGTATTATCCCGCTCTACGTTTGCCGTTTCGAGCGAAACGCGCGCGCAGAGGGGTTGCGAGAGAACGAAAAAATGAAGGAAACAGCGCACGAAGAGCCGTAAAAACTGGAGAATTCAACTGGCAAGCAGGGAAGGTTAATTTCCTGGAGCACCCGATAGAAAAAAGCTTGCTTCGAGGCCACAGGTGCATCCATTCACTGCATGACAGTAATTAATCTCTCTCCCCGTTTCACTCCGTGTTTTTCTCCGCCCTTCGCCCTTTCGCCCCCTCCGTTTCCTCCCCTTGGTTTTGTTTCGCCCCTCGAAAAAGAAATAAAAGATCGAGCCCAATTCTCGCCTCGTTTCCACGCATATATCCACTTGTACGCGGCCACGCGAGCCTCGACAGTGATTCACCCCTTGCGCTCTTCCCCTGGAAATAGCTAGCAAAATTAGAAGCGGACTCGGAATCGTAATCGGGATCGGGATCGGGATCGGGATCGGAACCAGAGAGTCGAGAGCAACGTGCGACGGGACGAGCACCAACCCCAGCCAGCTCTGCGAAGCAGGAGGGATAATAAATACACTTGAATATTTCCACGGGAATACACCTCGAGTTTCAGGCGGTTAGGGTAGGTCGAGACGGGGCTGCAACAGCCGCGCGCCGGCTTCGGATCACGATGCTCGAAATGGGAGATACGGTACGCTATAAAACCGAAGACTATGGCCGCGTCTCTTGCGTCTTTTCTCGTCGTTCCTTCCACGCGTCCTTTTCATGGGTTCTGTTCTACAATCAATCGAGACACTTGTAACTCGGCTGGGTCGTGTCGCAATTCTTCACGTTTTACGTTCGATTCTCGAAATCGTTCTATCGAGAGGGGGGTGAACTTCCGACGCGAGATTATCCCAATCTTCTTTTTTTCTTTTCCTTTCGACGCGGCGTACAGACTTTACGTGGAAAGAATTTTGCGGTGTTGACTGCCGCAAGAGTTATCGAGTATACTTGTATCGATTCGTAGGATGGAAGCGGCGCGATGCCGCCGCGTCTTCCCGCGATTTTAGCCGAAAAGCAGCGATCGACGATAAACATTCTCACTTTACACAAAGTCCGATCGGAGGATCGTTCTCTTTGTAAAGTCTCGAGAACGGCACACGGTGCACACACGCTTCGCGCAGGGAGTGTTCTCTCTTCTGTTCCGTTCCGCTCGATCGTCTTCTTCTTTCTCAAGCGACATCTTGTCAAAGCGGAAAACATTCTTCCGCCCTTGTGTCACGCGATCCGTAAACCGTGTATCTCGAGTACTACACCTTATCGCTCTTCGATAATTCGAAGATAAGAGTCGTTAGAGAGCCTGGGGCTGCTGCCGCAACTCAATATGTACAAGCGATACATACTTTGTTTGGCCGAGCGTAAAAGGTGATCATCGCGATCAACCCTTTTAACGAACGGGATAAAAATAGGGAAAATTGTTTTATTTTACGGTCCTATCCTGCTGGTTGGTTTGCTAGTAAACCGATGGAACCGACGCGACGCGACGCGACGCGACGCGAAGCGACCCCTAGAATCGTTGCGAATCGACGTTGAAACGCGATGTCAAAGGTGCGACAAGAGAGGGGGAGAGAGAGAGAGAGGAAGAGAGAGCGAGTACGGCTGATGCAATATGCACGGATATTATAATTTTGATACCTTTGTGAGAGTAATTAAATTACCATTCTCGATGTACAGTGACGACGATACTAAAGGCACATAGTAGTTTTAATATAATATAATTAAATCTATGTTTAACCCACATAAAGGGATATTCTCGTTGGGAAATACTCTGGAAAATGATTATCTTGAACGCATCGCGCTACGCGAGCTATGTACATACATCGTTGGCTTTGCGTTACGCTGCGTTCGCGTTTCATGCGAAATCCTATTCGTGTTATCGACGATCGTAGATCATTGAGAAAACTATTTGAAACCGCCGAACGATTTTCGATATATTTGATTATCGATTTGATCGAGTGAGAATATCGAGATTCGCGATAATCGGACCGCTTCGAACAGTCTGTTCAAAGGCGAGCGAAGGAACGATATTGTTCCAATGCGTGTTTCTTCCGTTGATCGGAATAGACGATTATTCGACCTTTTCGAATGGCCCCCGAATCGATTGGTTCGTTTGTTCCGGAGAGCATCCGTCTCTAACAATAAAAACAGTTTGCGAGTTTCCTCTCTCGCCGGCGCGGCGCGGCATTCCGCGTTGTCGAGATACGAGCGCGCGCGTTTTAATTCACTGTAGTGTCGCGTTCGAAGGTAAATAGGGTGCCGCGAGGAGAATTCGACATTGGTGGCATATAGGCCGGCAAAACTGCAAGGACGAGTCAATGTCGCCAAAGGATCGTCGTAGGCGGATCGTCGTTGTGTCGCGTCGCGCCGTGTCGCGTCGCGACGGTGTATTTGTAGGTACGTGTTATAGCGCGCGGCACGGACAACGTAGGGACAAGAGAGGCGATATATAATGTTCCGCGATATTAAACGGGACGCATTCCACCGAAGCCACCCTCTGGTCCCTGCTATGAATGCTTCTACGACCCCCGTCTCCTGTCTCACCCTTCCACCTTCCTCCTTTCTCCTTTCTCCTTCCTCCATTCTCTGTCCCTCCCGAGTCTCTCCGAGTCCTCTCTCCGTCTCTCTCCGTCTCGCCCCCGACGACGACCGAATCCCCCCGCAAACCAGCCCGCTCGCTCGCTGGCAGAGCTGGCCTACTCGACCAGAGCTGGCTACCCTCGAACGGTTATACGCCAAATTTACAGCTTAGCCAGAGCCACCGCTGCCCACGAACACGCCATTTACTACACCCTCGGGGGGCTGGGAACCGGATGCGCGGCGCTCTATGACGCTTTGCGTTTGCTCAAGGATAAAGCTGCTTCGAACGATTTACCGATGCACATCGTTACGGGTACGCGTCGAACGTGTTCGCGTCGCGCCGTATTTTACGCGGAAATTCGACTCGATAACGCGAGATCGTACAAGAGAAAAGGTGAGAGGTGAAACCCGGCGAGAGCGGCTCAGGGCCAGCTAATTTTCTTCGCGTCGTACTCGTTGGACGAATGCACGCCAAACGTGTAAAATCGTATCGACCCTCCAAATACCACCGAGTCACCGGTATTCCGAGTGAAAAGCCAGAGACCTGTAGCGTGAACGCCTATTGCACGATATATGGGCGCATTATTATTATACGATATACGAGACGTGTAGCCATATCGGCTCCGCGATACATACATTTCGGATAGACGATACGAGTAGATGAAACGAATAGAATGGAAAACTTGACGCAACAACGCCGCGCCGGAGAAGGAGCAAGTTTCGCATTGCTATCTCCACCTCTCGTCGCGTCGCGTCGCGTCTGTCCGCGCCCCCTTCGGCGAATGTCTGGAAACGTTTCGGTTCGAGTTAAAAGGAGACAAGAAATTTAGTTATGCCGGGACAAGCTGTGCAGGTGGACAAGGACGTTCCGGTCTCTCCCATGACCGAGAGTAGCCACGACGACATTCCAAAATGCTTTCTCCCTCCTCTCCGTTTCGTGGCGGGTTCCTGCGCCCTATCACGGCTGACCCGGCCATTTCCTATCCTTCATCCGCGCGTTTCCATCCCTCTGCCGGACAACCCCCGTCGAGAGTCGAGCGGCGAACGGCGAACGGCGAGCACGCCGAATGCAACCATGCGTCATCCGCCATGATCTATGCTTTCTGCCGTGCTAGCATTACACGCGAGCGCGCTATCCATGTACTCGCGCACCCACGGACACAGCTACGAAGAACATTTACATAATAGTACGCGTACACCAGTTTCGCCAGCCGGAAATATATGTATCCGATGGTTGTTGCGCCGGTCGCCGGTCGCTGGTCGTCGGTAGCCGGTCGCCGCCAGCGACGCGTCGCGATCGCGTGCGTGTAGCGTCTACGTGTACGTTTATGTACGCGTGCGCGCATCTCCGGCCGGGCTCGGCGTCTCTATTAAAGCTCCCGCTCATTTGCAGCAGCTAACCCATCGCGAGCAACCCCTACCGCTATGACGCACGCGAACATACATCGAACCAGACCCACCCTACAACCTTGTTTCCACCGATCAGTCTGGTCGGCCAGCACAGTTGAGACACCCTTCGATTCAAAAGTTTTATTCTCGAGCGATGACCGTCCACGTCGCGCTCGTTAGTCGACAAGTCGACGCCGTTGCAAGTCTTTGCCGGTACCGTCCCGGTAACTGAAAATTTCGACGCGCTCTCGTCGATCGCCAAACGTCCGACTCGCATTAGTTTTTCGAGAATCGATTGAAAACTTGGCGGAGCAAGTTTGATTCGCGACATCGATCGCCGCGTTCCATAAAGACGCGTAGCATAAAATTCGACGATGAACGAATCCTCGGGAACCAGACGAAGGATAGGAAAATACGCGGAAAGCGAGCTCGCGAGCTCACGTCCTCCGGTAGGATCGAAAGATCTCGTACGCGTACGGTACGGTCCCGCCAGGATACGGATCCTCCTCGGTTCTCCTAGTTTCTCCTAGTTTCAGGGGTTTGTTCCCGCGCAAGAGATCCGGTATTGCGGTCGGAGTTACCGAGGGGAAGGAGGCTCTTCCGGGGGCTTAACATACACACTCCACCCCCGGTAGGCGGAGTGTACCGCCTACGAGTAACCCCCACCGCCGACTGCGGCACTGATACGCGATATCAGCGAACACTTGTTGCTCCAGCGTATAGAGATTCTGTCCTGGCCGCGCCAACGAGAGCTCCGTGCCGCGCACTCCGTTCGACCGCGATTTTTCACGTGCTGATTTTTCCAGCCCCTCTTCCACACCTCCTCTTCCGTACGCGTACGCGTACGCGTGCACGCATACTTCCTACCCGCTCGGCCGTCCGCCCCGTCAACCGCCGACTTTCAGCCGGATTGAATTTCGCGCGCGCCTCTATCAACCGTTCTCGGCCGAAACGGCGATATCCGAGTCGCGAAGACATGAAGGAACAAATTTCACGATTCACGACTCGCGTCTCCTAACCCGCAAGTACGCGAACGCCGACGATTTTTCGATTTCTGTACCGTCGTATTTACGCGCGGATGTTATCTGGATCGCTGCCGTGTCGTTGGTCGCCGCACGATACCGTATGCGCGATACACGTTTTTACAGGTGGTCACCAGACGAACTAAAATTGTTGGATACGTTCGATTGTTGCAGGCAGTGCGGTGGCTGCAGCCGACACCATTTCCGCGCCGTGGACTCCAGCGAGTTCCGGGCCGCCGCCCGACGCGAACGGCTCCGGCTCGGATACCAAGAACCTCGACGTTGGTGAAATTAGCGATGTAAGTCGTAACAATTCGCTTTATTCCGCTTTCGTATGTACTTCGCCATTCTTTCGTTCGTTCGTTCGACGTTTGCGATACGGATTTTCATTCCGTTCCGAATTATCGACGAGTTGCCCTTATATTCTGGTATTTTTCAGGACGAGAAGGACCTGTCGGCAGCGGACGCGGAGGGTGTGTGGTCACCGGATATCGAGCAGAGCTTCCAAGAAGCCCTCACTATATATCCGCCATGCGGCCGACGCAAAATCATCCTGTCCGACGAAGGGAAGATGTACGGTGAGTCGAACAAAAAGTCGTCTTCTCTTTTCGTTGTTTCCCTCGAGAGGAAAAGCTCCGGCAACCTCTGTGATCATACTTGTCTCGAACGCACCGCGTACGCGCGAATGCGACGCAACGATCGAAACAACGTGCGTCGAACGCGTTTCCAGAGCTAGATCTTCCGATAGAATGCAAAAATATCGTTTCAATTTACGATGTACTTGAAGAAGGAAACAATGGAAACTAATTTACTATTTCGATCTTTCGAAATAGAATTCGCTGGTGCCGAACGAACGTTCGAGTTTGCGCCAATGCTCGTGCCGGGTACATATATCCTACCTCGCTTATTAGTCGATTTCCACGGATCTACGATGCCGCGGAGCAGAGGAGTCGTAAAATTCGTTCTCGTTTTTCGTTTCACTGCGAAAGTCGACGCAACGTTGCACCATTGGAAGTCCGTCGTACTGTTATGCGAGACTACCGGACTTATCTATTCTCTATAGATAAGTCAGACAAATAGATGAGTCAGAACTCACGGGCTTTCTCATCTACTAGACTAAGGCAAAATTACTCACCGGTACAGAGATTTCATGTTAAAGTCCAACCCTGCGAAAACTCCGACCTCCACGTCATTCCCTATCTCTAAGGGCTAGTGTCATCCATCCCCACCAAACTTCCATAGTTGTACTCTTATATAAGGCCCTGCGAAAGGGCGCGGAGAGAGACAGAGAAGAAGCTACAAGTAGCCCGTCAGTCGACTCGTTTGTTACAAAGTTATTCGTCGTGTACAAAAATCGCTTGTATTCTTGCTTGGCGACCTATTCCCAAATAAACCTAAGTTGTGCTGGAAGAGTTTGGAGTTTATTCGAGGATACTCTTCATCTACCCCTTCCTGCGGCATAACAGTACGATTCCGTGCGATTTCGCTGAGGCTGAAAAGGCTGGTCCGGATGCGGAGAAGCGTTTCACCTACACGTACCGGTAACAGGACTCTTTGCGATCAACGGGAGAACGGTTACGGTTAAGGTTAGGGGTATGGCGGGTACGCGTTGCGACGCGTCGCGACACAAGCCGCGCGACGCGACGGTAGAAACGTCCATCGTTATTGCTCGATGCCGAGGTCAGTCTACGTGACCGAACAGATATTGCCTGTTACCAGACCACACGGGTACCGCTGTACTCACCGCCATTAACCGCCGCGCCGCCCCGTAAGCTCTCTACCCCGAGGCAATAATGCCACGCCTCGAAAGATACGTATGGTCCTCGTGGACCAACATCTCTGTTCGCGGATCGTCCTGTAGAATCTTTTTCGAGTAAGATGATAATTACGATTGTAGGGGCTAGAGAAAGTTAGAAAACTGCGGAACACGATTTATGGTATACGCGACTAGACAAAGCTATTTTCGAGAGAACTGTTTGGTTTCAGACCCTAGCATGATTTTAGTTCGAGTTAGTCACAGTCTCAATAGCTGCACACGGGTACCATAAATCGTGGAGTGCCGAAGGACCTTCGACGAGAGGGCAGCGGTCGTCCGCGACCGGAAGAGCCCCATGTGCGTATGGTCTGGAGGACACCAGCATTATTTGAAAGAGATTTTTCCCTTTCAGAAAGGACAGAGAGAAGTATGAGTAGACAGGGCGATGGAAACCGAGTCAGTCAGTCAAATCCTTAGAGCAAATGTCCGTGTTCATTGAACTAGACTTTTACCACAACGATGGTCGGTCGTTGGTTTTCGCTCGTTGCTCTTGCTTAGCAGAGTCGGGGCTGCTCGGTCTTCCTCGACTAGTTTCGAGATCATGTTTTTCTGTATCGCTCGATAGAAATCGAATAACAGCTTCCAAGAGCTTCCTACCGTTCGGTCGATCAACCAAACGGGCGAAAAGAACGAATCGCGAATACCGGGACGGAGGACGAATAAAAAAAGGTTAACGCGCGATAACGTTTCACGAAGGGAACAGATTCTCGTTGCTAGAACCGCTTCTCTTTTATCCGCTCGGCTCTATCGTCGTGGAAACGATCGGTCTTTCGCGGAGAAATCACGGTGTGGGCGTCGACGTTTCGATGGAAAAAGACGAGCGAAACGTGAGAGCAAGACGAGAGCAAGAGGAAGAAGGAGAGGGCCAAGGCGCGCGGCCGTAGCAGGGACCGTAGCGGGAGGTAAATTGCCCCGAGATATTTAATCCTGAGGAAAGGCCGAAGGAACCTTTATTGGCTCGGCGAGTGAGCAACGGGCAAGATAAGTTTCCCCTAGGATCGATGGCCAATCGCGTTAAGCGATTTTCGCGCCTCGTTATCCTCCTGCTTCCAATCGGTGGACGCGGACGCCGCGTCGCGCCGTTCTCGCTGCTGTCGCTGACCGTTTTTCCCGTCTTTCAAACGTTCGGATCGATCTTACGTCGCTTCTCGTTCTCGCAATCGCATCCCTCGATCCAAAAACTCGAAGGACGAGCGCGTTTAACTTCTTGCCGGTGTATACATACCTACTAGGGCTGTTACTTTGCTTCGAAGGTCGAAGATTTCGAAGCTTCGAAGCTTCGAATATCGAAGCTTCGATTGCAGAAAATTCGAAGGTGATGAAAATCGAAGGATCGAAGGTTCGAAGCTTCGAACCTTCGATCCTTCGAAACTTGAATAAATTTTCACAATATGTTTCTATATTCATTATTTGAATTATTTCAATAATTTATTGTTCAAATAACTGTTTAGACAATGTACACGTATTTACATAATTAATATAGGAATACATTTCTATAGAGTATAAAAATGTATAATCTACGGAAATTTGTATAATCTATAGAAATGTGTTTCTATATTCATTATGTACATACTTGTACATTCTTTAAATAATTATTTTAACAATGAAATATTGAAATAATTCACATAATGTATGTAGAAACAAAATTTGAAAATTTATTCATTTAAACCATTATTTTAACAATAAATAATTGAAATAACAATTCAAATAATGAATATAGAAACAAATGGTAACAATTTATTTATTTAAACAATTATTTCATCAGTGAACTATCGAAATGATAATTCAAATAATAAATATATTATCTTAACAATAAATTATTGAAATAATTCAGATGGTGAATATAGAAACAAATTATGAAAATTTATTCGTTTTATCCGTTAACTGGAAATGAATCGAAGGTTCGAAGTTTCGAAGGTTCGATTTTCATCACCTTCGAAGGTCGAAGCTTCGGAAAAGTAACAGCCCTAATACCTACTACAAAGGAAAAAGTCCGCAGCTATGGTCTAGGAAGGTTTTCGGAACGAGCCTCTATCGACTATTCGAGTATCGTCTCTCGCGCATTTCTCGCAGATCGCTTCCGTTGACTCTTTGATCGTTAACGGATATATTGATCGGATAACGCAACGCCGAAGAATAGCAGCGGCGCACAGTGTGACGAATGGCCTTTTTAGCTGGACAAAAGTAACTTTCGAATCAACAAAAACTAACTGTGCTAATATAATCTAAAATAACCACGTATTAAAACCCTTGAATATTAAAACGTAACATTCTTTTGTTGTATGTTTACAGAGCGTGTAAACTTCACCTAAAAAATTAACACCTAAACTATAAATGAATGGGCACATTTCCATACGCGCTAGAAATATGTTAAAATGTACTAAGGAGTGTTTAAATTTCCTATATATGATGGATATAACATCTCAAAACGTGTATTTTCACTTTAGTAATTCCAAATTATCGATAACATCCCTCTATTTTTGTAAATTAAGTGTCAAAGACGGTACTTATTTTTCCACAGAAACGCCCATGTTACTACTCTTCGTTAATGAATTAGTATATGCCCCACGTCGCCCCGCGCGATGATTTGTACATATAAATAAAGTAGAGATTCTCTACTTCATTTTAGTACCGAAATTGGCTTGCGCAACGTTGCGTAACTATACTAATTTTTACAATGAGGTTACGTCGTTTTACGTACACGCTCGTGACAATCATAGCTCGGGCCGGGCGTTTCGAACGCAGCCGATGCCGATTGCCGTTGCCACTTAGCGGTTTCATTAGTCTACTCGTTGAAACCTATGCATTGGTCTCATTCATTGTACATTGAAGGAATAAACAATGATAAGATCCCCGAGTTTTCCTCCGAAATTTCTTCGTATGAAAATTTGTTTCTTCAGTCTCAGAGCGATCAGCGTGCAGTGTACATCTCCCTTGCGCTTTTCTTATATCTTTCAATTTCGTTATTTTTATTGTTGTTGTTGTTTTATTGTTATCGTTATAATTACTGTGATTATTGTTAGTGTTTTATTTGTTACGTTATTACTTTACACGTGAAAACGTTATAACAACTTAATAATAAAATTATGAAAAGTTTAAATAGGAAATACAAATTTTTAGATTAATCTAAACAAATTGGTATAAACAATATAAGCTTATACTAAACCAAAGAATAATTCTTTCCCGTTCGAATATGTCCGAATCTCCAGAAAGTAACGTTTACTATAATTTTTCCAAAATTACATTCTTTTTGTCCACAATTAAAAATGACGTCTTCTTCGATAATATCTAGTACTTGTTAAATCATTCTGCGTTACATAGGTCCATTACTAACTTCGTTGTATTTTATATTTAATTATAAATCACTTAAAATATATTGTTTAATTAACAAAAACCAACTAAATGTTGTAAAAAATTAATAATTATTCATGTTTTATACAACTGTAATAACCCATTGTGCGCATTGTGCGGCACGCGGCATACAGTGATCAATTTGGACGAAATCGGATTCAAAATCAAAGAACTTTCGATAGGAATGAGGTAGAACGATGAAATTTTTTTTAAATGAAAGCTGAACCTTTGTAAAATATGGGAAAATTAGAGAGATTATTACCATCCCATCATTTCAATGAAAAAATGACTTCATTAGTTTTTCGTCACAAAAATCTATTTTTTGCAAAATCCTGAGGTCGTAGACAAATTTTGAGACCAGATTTGAAATCAGCGTGAAAAAATCTATGGGAAATGATGTATAGCATGTTAAAAAAAAAATTTTTCCGTGCGTGGTATTGGAAAAACCATAATTTTCTTGAAATTGTGCAAGTTTAACGAATTTTCTCGAGGTTAAAAAACGTTCGGACCACAATCTCTCTATTTTTCCCATATTGTACTAAGTTTCAGCTTTCATTTAAAAAAAATTTCATCGCTCTACCTCATTCCTATCGAAAGTTCCTTGATTTTGAATCCGATTTCGTCCAAATTGCCCACTGTGCGGCGTGGCAAAGCAAATCAAAGTAACATACCTAAAGTAAAGTGAAGCAAAGCGATGGATAGTAGAGTTTAATCAAGTAAAGCAGAGTAGAACAGAGTAGAACAGAGCGTCGCGAGGTAAAGGAAAAGTAAAGGGAAGCAAAAGTAAACTGTAATAAAGTGAAGTAGAAGTTTCGAATAATTTCACGGCTGGTTTGCTAAAAAGTTGCGCGATCGTGCGAGTCGTCGCAGCTACTAGACACCGAGTAGACCGTCGCGTCGCGTCGCGTCGCGTCGAGTCGTTTGAACTCGAGCGAGCATCGCCTCGGGACGTGTTTAAACGAATAATATCGTTCGCTCACGGGCCCATCCGATCATTACCGATCGTGGGTCATGCCACGTTTGCCTTTCGTTTGCCGATGCAGGTACGCGTGTTCCACTCAACAGGAATCGATTAAAAATCGGTATCGAACGCTCCACGAGTATTACGCCCGAATAAACTATCCCGGTTGTTGCGTCGATACGCGACAACCTTCCAAAATCGAATCCATCGATTCGGTCGATCGTCAACGATAGTACCGTCGTGCGAACGGTGACGACGACGACGACCGACGCGACGTATTGTACGGCGGCATTGTATTCCGGTGCGTTGCACTTTTCTCAAACGAAAAAGGAAAATGGCAGAGAAGTTGCGCGACGAGGGAGGGACCGCGAAAGTGTGGTATGGTACGAGGTTGTGCGAGGGGTGGAGAAGGAAGCCAGTGTCCAGTTATTGACCGGCGGAAGGAGACCGTCTCAGCCACCTCGGCCACCTCGGCGACGCTTTCCCTCGCAATTCAAACGAATCCGTGCAACTTGGAAAACGCTCGAGGGCCGTCGTCAAGGGAAAAGGTACCAATTTACGCGAATTGGAATGCTCGAATAAACGCGATCGCTCTACTCTGCATCTACTCTTCTTTCCGTTTTCATCTTTATCCAGCGTCGCCAGCCAGACGTCGAATACCCATTTTCGAAACGGAGAACACGCGTGAGAGATTGTACCTAGCACGAACAAGCGTTGCCGTTTCGTAGAAATTGAGCAGAAAAAGGAACTCGCCGACAAAAATGTCGAGGGTTGAGAAGGTTCGCAGGTACTGTTCCACGTGCAATTTCGGTCGGTCTTTCATCGTGTCGCGAGGCAATGGTCGATAGCGGTGACGGGGCGACGGTGACGGCGATGGTTCCCCAGGGCCTAGGTTCTATCGCAGGGAGGTCCATCCCGGTCTTCTCGGGCGAGGGACAACGATTGCCGGGAGACTTCCTTCCTTGATATCCGATCCAATAATCCGATGCCGCGACGTCGTCGAAGCGTGAAATTATGAGCATTGACACGGTACCGTGGATTCTTCTTCGGGGAGTCTTCGACGTTCAGGTTCAAAGAACGCGAAACGAGTCGCAAAAAGATCGAGACGAGAAACTATCCTCGAAGGATTGTAAACGCGGGACGATCCTTTCTCGACTTATCGCGACGCGCGGTTCGAACCGCGTGTTTCGGATTTTCCAACGTTCAAGATACGCGCTGGCGACTGTAGCCGTGGAAACACGATCGTCGAAAACGATCCTTGGCGCACCCAAGAATGCTTCTTTCGATTCAACTATTACGTAACCAGAAGCACGTATGCTGTGAGAACGTTGAAATGCCTACTCGTGGGCGGCAGCGTACGGTTATTCCTGGCGATCGCTGTAAAAAAAGTAGGCTTTATTAGAAAACCCGTGCGTCGCGTCGAAGGGCGATAGCACAGCTATAGCGAAACGATTTCTACGTTTTGGAGAAACCGCAACGAGAAGGTGCCGGCGAAACGTTGAACGCGATGCTGCGTGTCCGGTAGCGCAACGACTGCGGTAGCGAGCGGTAGCAGGCGTCAGACAACGACGTTGGACCTCGGGTCGCCTTCTCGACGGGCAGCTATTATACGCTCGAGTTTAATTAAACTCCGTGAGATGTCAAAGGACTCGGCCATGCCGGCAAGACGGACAATGCGGACGCAGATTATTACATCCCTCCTCGTCGTGTCCTCTCCTTCTTCTCGTTTGCGTGTGTGCCCCCGGTGCCTGCCCGGATATATATATTCTCTCTTGGTCCGTCTTGCCTCGTTCGTTGCTTCCTGCTGGAACGTGTACGCGTTTGCCCGCAAATACTTCGAATCGCTTTTATCGCGTTCGCGAGCACCTTTCTCCTGAAAACGAAAGTGATAAAAAGCTGTCGACGAAACAGCGATTTGGATCGAACGTGCGTCGTCGTTCTCGTTGTTATCCTTGTCGTTATTGTTATTATTGCCACCTATCGGTTTTCGCTTTTCCGAGCGGAGCAATCGCACTCCCCAAAGATGTGGTGAAAAAGTTGTCGCCTCGAACAAAAGTAGCGCCGTTCATCTTAGAGACACTCGGAAACCGTTTCGACTCCGACCACCGTCTTAATCTCCGAACCACAAAACCCGGAGATCGTAGGAAACGGCAACGAGGAGGATCGTTTCGTCCGATTTCACGGTTGAAACAAGACGAAACGTTTGAAATGTCCGATGGAAATGTCTTTACCGTGCATTTTTCGCAATAGCAGCGGTAGCGGTAGAAGCAGGAACAGCGGGCAGCATCGGCATCATCGGATTCTGGGCGAAATAGAAACGAAAGAATAAGGGCGAGGGCGGAGAATTTCGTTCCTGCCAAGAAAGCAGCCAGGTATTTTAATTAGCGCAACTACGTCGTTTCATATTTGTACAAGCCCGAGCAGCAAGCTTTGACGTTCCACGAGGTAATGAATATTAATTCGTGGTAGTTGCCTGGCACCCCCTTACATCCCCAGAAACCGGTGGATGGGCTGCTGCCTTATATCTCCTTTCGAAGGTAAGCCAGCCAGCCGAGCTTTTCTTGTCCTGTTTCTTTGAGCTTTGCTTCCGTCCCTCCTCCTCCACCCCCCCCCATCCCTCTTGCTCTCTCCCCCCGTCTACCCTTCGTATGCTAATTTAGGTCGCAACGTATTTTACAGTCGCAATCTTTCGTTAATCTGTCCTCAGGTTGGTAGGGGGGCGGTAGAGAAACCTAAAGTTGGCTACGCACGCTCGGATCGAACGATTTCTGTATCGTCTATGCGTTGGAGATTCGTTGAAGACGAGTTGAAAGATATTTCGAGACTGTCGTGGTAGGTACATAGGTACCTGTGTACGTTGCTGTCGACCGTTTTTAATTGCCGTTCGAAATGCGATCGAATAAAAAAGAAAATGCGTGGAAACGCCTGCCCTGGCGATAGATACAAGATATATATATTAGGACCTTGAATAAGTTCTCGCTGTTTCTTTTACAAAATAAAAGCTTTATTTAAATTATAAGGAACAAAAACATTTCATTCAAAGTATTGCCCATCACTAACGACCACTTTCTCCCATCTTTCTGGCAGTATATGAATTCCGCGTCGGAAAAACGACATGTCTTTTGAGGCTATCCAAGAATCGATCCATTTTTTAGCTTCTTCATAAGAATGAAAGCGCTGGTCAGCTAGGCCATGTGCCATCGAACGGAATAGGTGAAAATCAGAAGAGGCTATGTCAGGTGAATACGGCGGGTGTGGTAGAACTTCCCATTGAAGCGTTTCCAGGTAGGTTTTCACTGGTTTTGCAACATGAGGCCGAGCGTTGTCATGTAGCAAAATCACTTTGTCGTGTCTCTGCTCGTATAGCGGCCGTTTTTCTTTTAAGGCTCGACTCAAACGCATCAATTGAAGTCGATAGCGCTCCCCCGTGATAGTCTCATTCGGTTTGAGCAGCTCATAATAAATTACACCCTGCTGATCCCACCAAATACAGAGAAGAAGCTTCGAACCATGGATATTTGGTTTTGCAGACTATGTTGATGCATGGCCGGGCTTACCCCACGATTTTCTACGCTTTGGATTATCGTAGTGTATCCACTTTTCATCGCCAGTCACGATGCGGTGCAAAAAACATTTTTTTTTCTGCCGTTGAATCAGTAGTTCACACGTGAGAAAACGCCGTTCGAAGTCTCTCGGCTTCAATTCATACGGTACCCAATGTTCTTGCTTCTGGATCATTCCTAAAACTTTTAAACGTTCTGAAACGGTTGACTCATCTACTTGTAATGTTTTTCCAAGTTCTGCTAGCGTCTGACATCGGTCTTGATCGAGTAATTCCTCCAACTTTTCGTCTTCAAAATTTTTCGGTGCGCCAGAACGTTCTTTATCCCCAAGTTCAAAATCATTATTTTTGAAGCGTCGAAACCAGTCTCTGCATGTCGTATCCGACAAAGCATTGTCACCATAAGTCTCAACAAGAATTCTATGTGCTTCAGCTGCAGATTTCTTTTGAATAAAGTAGTGCAATAAAATTCCCCGCAAATACACTTTATTTGGCACAAAAGTAGACATTTTCAGAACTAAGAAAAAATTGCTTTGTTTACACTAAAGTGAACTACCATACACTGAAATTTAAGGTTAGATACACTACTACCTTGCATGTGTGTTACCATTCGAAATTCCACGAACGGGGTACTGCTATTGCCATTTTTGAAGAAACAGCGAGAACTTATTCAAGGTCCTAATATATACACGACACAAGTATAATACGAGCACGACATATGTATTTCCATCGAGGATATTAGAAGATTCGAGCAACGAAGCTTTCGGATAACAGGGCTTTAAAGCGAAGGTGCTTTCACTGTATTGAAATTTCTAAAGCACCGTCGAACGTGTAAGCTTCTTCGAGGTTAGCTCGCTCGTTTCCAAAACCTGTGGATCGGTGCAAGCGGTCCAGTAAGACGGCTCGTAAAAGGTGAACGTAAAATGAAAAGGGATTAAACCGGTAGTCGGCCATCGGCGACCGGCAACCGGCAACCGACAGCCGACAGCCGACAACCACTCTCGCGTCACGAAGGATGATCGAAGCTAAAGGAAGGGCGAAAACCAAGGAGTGTATACTCTCGGATTTACGAGGACGATAAACGGGATTATACGCCTTCCGTAAACCTTGAAACGATCTTTCGAGTAAGCGCATAGTTTGCGTAAGGCTGCTATTTCTTCCCCAACCTTCCTCCTCAGCCTTTCACCCTTCCTGCCTCCCTTCCCCCAGACGTCTTTGATTCCATCTCTGACGTTTCACCTCGTTGTATACTGGGCGATACGCGTTTGCCTGTATTTCCTTTGGTTTCGCCGACATCTCTCCTCACTTCGATTTCCGAAGTATTAATTTTCTTCGCAACAACCTTTCGAAAGATTATTACTGAAATTCGACAAGGAGCAAATCGAACGAATTGTTTCGCTAAATTATAGCAATCTACGCGAACGATTGTCGTGCCAAAGATAAATACGAGAATCGAATTTGTGTTGCTTAAAGGTATCTACGACGTCGTGTTCGTCAGAGGTTATTCGATCAGAGGCCGATCAGAAATTGAACGGAGGGTCGCGGAATGGCAAACTCGTCCGGATAAGTTATGGTTGTAGCCGGAAAATAAATTTTTCCTCCGTAAAGCTCGCCGACGCAGTGGTAGACACGTTTGTTCGTCGTAGATTCTGCACACGCGTACAAGTAAGTACCTCCTCGCGTCGTACGATTTCCACTCGAACTCGTACCAACTTGTCTTCTCTCTTCTAATCTGTAAACTTGTACGTGTCCACTTTGCGATTTATGATAGGGATCGTCGTAAATAGTCGACGCGACGCATCCGTCAAAATCCATAGACTAGTCCCGTTTCTGGAGCAGCGTGCTGGAAATTGAATTTCCTGAAACGGTACAAGATCCCCCCGTATGGTCGGCCAAAAATCCATTTGGTTATCGAGCATCCGCCAGAAAAGACATCTCGATGCTTCCGACGCATACGCGCCAACGAAATTGCTCGGAAAGCTGCGTTGCCATAAGAAGCACGCTCCGGCCGTAATTTTTCTCGCGCGAGTCTTTCGCAAAGCAACGTACTGCCGTCCTTCGGCCAGGCGTTCGTGGACGCGAACGCTTGGCCGAGTTGGCGACATCCGACACGAAACACACAGAGGCTCGTCAACGAACACACGCGTGATTTCTGGGAAGCGTGGACTCACTGAGTTAACGGCACAAAAGCACGGTGGATGCTTGAACGAGGGTGGCGATATGTCGGCGGGTGGGGTCGAAAGTAGAGAGGGCAAGGAGTACGAAGGCAAGAGGAAAGTAAAACGAGGGAGAAGGATACGGTGATACGGCATGGCAGATGGTACGAGCATACGAGGCCACTGGAAGAAGAAGAAGAGACAGCTCGGAGAGAGATAGAGAGAGAGAGAGAGAGAGAGAGTAACGGTGAGGAGGAAGGTTGGAAGGTGGAAAGGTGGAAAGGAACGAGCGAACGAATACGAGCGAGAGGGAGAGAGACGCGAAGAGAAAGGGTGGCGAGGGTGGCGAGGATGGCGTGGCTGGCAAAGCTGGTCGTGTGTCGAGGGCTTACAATCCCCCTTCGCCGTCCGTCCTTGGCGTAGATGGGGGTTGGTAGGGGCGGACGGTGGCGAAACTATGCGAAGAATGTGCAATTAGTGAACAGAGCACGAGGTGGAGGCGCGGGTTTTAGAGGGAAGGGGCTGGCGCACGGGTCCCGGAAAGGGAGCGAGAACGCGGGAACGGTGGGATGGCGGATAGGGTGGATGGGGTGGCGGAGGATTCTGGTATGGTGTGCCATGACGGTGGATGCTAGCCGACGACGACGGTGTTCCCGACGATGCGAAGCAGAGAGGGTGGTAGTGGTAGAGCATCGATGGTGGTGGTAGAGCGTAGCACCGAAGAAAATGGAAAGAAAGGAAGATGGATGGAATGGCGGGCGCAGGGATGATAAGAAGAGAAGAGAAGAGAGAGGACCGACTCTCTCGGGTAGGGGTTTGCCAGGCTTTTGCGAGCGAGTTTGTGCAGGTCGTTCTGGTGGGGGGTGACCGTGTCAAGATGCGAGAAGATCCTCCTTCTGGCGCAAGGACACTTATCGACTTCTATCTTCTCTCCCCTCGTTTCTCGCTCGAGTATACACGCCCATAAGGAGAGCGAGCGGCTCCGATACGAACCAGCTTTCGGCGTCCCGAAGCTTTCCAACCTTTATATTACCGTCACGGTATTTCCTACCGAAACGATTTTACCGGATGATCGGTCGATCGATTGGCTGACGATTCGCTCGATGTCTCGCCGATCAGGATACGAATGACGAATACAGAAAGATATATCGTCGCGCGATAAACAACGCGTCGACCCGCGTGCCATTTCATAAACGTTTCCCACGAAATCTGGATCTATTCTATCGCTTTAGATTTTATAATTCGGTCGATGAATCAATGGGGCATCGAGCGATTGAATTAAAAAATCGAATACCGATGGATTTCGATAGATAAGGAATTGAGATTATGTATAACTTTGGAGTTGGGTGACGACGGCGACGACGGGAGAGAGAGAGAGAGAGAGAGAGAGAGAGGGCGGCTTCACCACTCGAGTATCCCTTGATTCGATCGCATTGCTCGACGATTACTAATCGACTAAACGAGCTTAAACGCACTTCGAGACTTGAAGGACCGGCACAGGGCACTGTTTGCGAAGCATCGATCAACGACGGTACTTGCCGGTAAAGTCTAGAATATCCGGAGGACCGCTGCAACGGTGGATCCTCGACGCGTCAAAAGCGATCCCTTCCGTCAACGTCGACCAAGCACCAAGATCGTTGATCCGTGTACCTTCGGCAGTATGTACACGGGGCTATGCACTCGGTGGTTCTCCCGGAGGAGCGACTAATTGAACGCGGATTGCCAAGAATGCTCGTAGCAGACCGTTCTAATTAATTACTCTTAAAGTATACCCTTGTCCCGCTTATTACTCCGTAAGCCGAGCTACCGTTTCGACGACGCTGTCTCGGCCGTCTAAACGGTTCGAAGTCGCACCGAGAACGCGTTTAAATCGATTCGCCACCGATTCCGTTGATCTCGAACTCGATCGTTCGTATCGGATTTGTGAGAGTCGCGTGGACGGTTGTCCGATCCATCGATTTCGTTTCTATTTTCGTTGGAGGCACGAGTCTCCGACGACCGGTGCCGCATAAAAATAACGCGGTGTCCTACGGCGGCGTTCGGCGATTCGAAAAAGGAACAGAGCAAAGGAAATCGAACTAATGGAAAGAAATAAAAGCAGGTTTAGAGGGTGCAACGGAACCATGAAGATCGGGGTGCGGAGTATGTCCCTGGCGATTCGACTCGACTCGACTCGGATCGAAACGAAGACCGATCGCTATGGAAGAATGGAGCTGCCGTGAAAAAGATCAACGATCGATATACCGCGCGTACCCTGGTGAGGAAAGTTGCGCGTTGTACCAAGGGGGATACGCTCGTAAGAAGAGCAATCGAGAAAGCGAGAGAGAGAGAGAGAGAGAGAGAGAGGGAGCGAGAGGCAGAGGGTGGTAACGGTAGGAAAACAAGGAAGAAGATGGGATTCGCGGTGGTAGAGGACTAGAGGGGGAGAGGAAGAGAGAGGGAGATAGGAGAAGGAGAAGGAGACGGAAGGGTGAGGGCAGTGGATGCGCGTCGCGTCGAGCAATCAACGTAAATCACTTGGCTGATGCTCAATTTAACAAGAAGGGCCATTATGATCTCGAACTCGAAGTAACGAGCACGAAGAGCGTTTTCTCTCTCCCTCCGGAGCCTCCGTTTCGCGCAACGCGGCCGGCGTTAGAGAAATCCGTCGTCTAAAATATATACGTTGTGAAAAGGAGGGACGTACGCTGTACGCTGTAGGCTGTACGGCTGTAAACGGGACGCGGGTCGATCGAATTTCGTCCAAGAAAGTTCTAGCGTCGAGCATCTCTCTGTCGAGCAGAGCTAGGTAAATAAACCGCCGAGAATGGATCCTTTATAACAGTATTTTCCCGGCGTATCTAAGTCGGCGGAACCAACCACCCCCTTCGAAGAATGTTCGGCCTTCAAAAACAGAGAAGGAACGCGACCAGTACCGGCGCGTGGTTCATAGCGGGCCATTTAACGGTCCTTGCGAAATTGAGTCATCACGCGGTTCGCCTGGAATCTCGAATATTTTCCTCCCGATGCTTCAGAGTTCTCTGTACCCCCCCGTCCTACCTTTTTCCTCCCTCGTCACACCCCTCTATCTCGCCTTCCCTCGAACCGCTCCTTTACCTCCTTTACCAGCTCCTCCTCTACGGATCTCGCAATTCCGTGCCATTCTGCTCCGCTCCGCACCGCTCCGCACCGCTCCGCACCGCTCCGCACCGCTCCGCACCGCTCCATTCTACTCTGCGTCGCGCGTCGCGACGTACAGCGAGCTGTTTCGTGTTTGTCGTTCGCCGTTCGCTCATCGCACCCCCGCCACCCTCGGCCAGGCCAAATCGACCAAACTGAACGTTCCTCGAGGCTTTACGCAAGTCTTGTCCAAGACGAGCGTGGATCATACTCGAAGTTTAAACTTCGAGCGCTTCGAGCAGTTCGTAGCATCTTTCGATGTCCTAACAATTGGACGATCCGTTTTGAGATACACGTGTTCGTGCGTGTTTGTTCGGTTCAGTCTCGTTCAGCAAACCTTGCGGCATGGGCGCCGATGTCAGCGGGAAAAATATTGTCGTAGGCCGAAACGGGAAGGGTTTAGTTGATCGTTGAATTTAACGATCTTTCAATGATCTCGCTTAAAGACTTGAAGTAGGCGTGTAACAGGAAACGGTTCACCGCGAGAAGAATGTTCGACGTCGATGAAATCTCGTAACGACAGGGGAGATATCCCGTCGGGAGTACTATAATCTGGCAGATGGGCAAAAAAAAAAAAAGAAACAAGAAAAAAGAGAACAGAAAGAAAAGGCATGTCCGTGTAGAACGATCGATTGATTTCCGGTCGATCGAATCGGGTAAATGGTATTCCATGTGGCGCGTTATCGTTGCTTAGATTTCACAGTCGTTCGGAATTTAAAACCGCACCCGTAAACTCGGAGCCGAGCGACATGAAACGTTTACGATGCTGTGGTAACCGGAATCAGGATGCACAGCCGCGATCCAAGATATTATATCTTATATTTTCCCCGAAATTCTTGATATTTAACCGAAGGGATAGTTACAGTTGTAGGTATGTACAGGTAGTATGTAGGTGTGGGTATCGGTATCCGAACCCTTGGCAGAGCGACGCGATTTTAGTGGAAACACCGTAGGAACCGATGTAACTATACCCTTTGATACTTCACTGGGTCTTATAGCTAAAGACACCAATAACTCGTCGGTCATTTCCAACGAGGTATGCGAAAACACAAACTGCTACACGATATATACCGATGGCAGTGAAATTACTGGAGCCAATTGTGTTGGTTCAGCCTGCATATGTCCGGAGCTTGACTTGACAATAACGCGTTCTATAAATCCTCTCGCTTCTGTCTACACTGCCGAATGTCTAGCTCTAAGCGATGTCTTCGATATTGTATTAGAACACGATAACCACAGTTTTCATATCTTTTCGGATTCTCTTAGTTGTCTGTTGGCTTTACAATCCCCCATAGTTAACATTAAGACCAATTCACAGATCTTTGAAATAAAAAGGAAATATAACCTTTTTATTAGATATGAACATAGCAACTACGTCAAATTATTCTGGGTCCCATCGCACTCTGGTATTCAGGGTGATGAGGACGCGGACAAGGCAGCCAAGTTGGCTACTTCTTCGACCTCCCTCAATTTTCCGAAAGTTCCGTTCACAGATTTATATGAAACATATAAAAAAACAGGCCAAAGAGAAATCTATTGAAATAATCAAGAGGCAGGGGCTATTTAAGGGCAAAAATTATTTCCAAAACTTTTTCCGCGTCAGTTCCCTACCCTGGTTCTCCCATAAAAGACTTGAGAGGTGTTTTATTAGTACGGTCAGTAGGATACGGACGGATCACTATCATTCACCGCTTCGTTGGCGCTCGTAAGCATAATTTCTGACGGTACGTGTAGCTGTGGTCAAAATGACGAAACTTTAAACCACGTCATATGGCAGTGCGAAAACTATGACGTCCAAGGGCTCAAACTTTTGAAATCTTTAGGTAAAATGGGCTACCGATTACCCCTAAACATTGACATGTTCATAGCGGAACGTAATATTAAGGCTTGCAGTTACATTCAGTTGTATTCCAGAGATTGTAAATTATCTTTTTAAATCATAATTACATCTTGCAATATTGTAATACCAACCTGTTAAATTGTAATACCACATTGTAAAGCGAAATGGACCCATTTAAGGGTCTAAAGTGCTTCAATAAAATAGAAAAAAAAACCGATGTATTTTGGAATAAGAAAGAGCACGCGCGAGCGTCGATAGGCGCATCGAAAACACTGGTTTACAGAGAGAACGGAAGCGTATCTTCGTTTCCGTTCCGCCTGTGCCTATCTATGTAGGTGAAAATAAGTTGTCAAAGCACATTCGCCGGAGGGCACTCAATTTGCCTCGTAATAACGCGGCACCCCTAAAAAAAAAGGTGTTCTGGCAAAACGCGAGGCCAACGCGATTGAAATCTCCATACAAAACGGTCGATCGAAATACGTGAAATCATTGAATCGCTGGTTTATGTTTCCGCGAGGCGAGGCGAGGCGAGGCGAGGCGAGGCGAGGCGAGGCGAGGCGAGGGATGGGATCCAGCGAATTTTTTTTTGTCGACGTTTCGCACGGTTCGATAGACTGCAATAACATCATTGTACATTCTGCGAACGGTGGAAAACGCCGGTGAATTCGGCTGGTCGTCCGATACCCATTATGAAAAAACAGCGTTAAATAAAAAATCGGCCGAGCGTGCAAATGGAACGTGCTCATTGTCGAGGGAAGACCCTCGCGCGCGTTTTCATCGGCCCTCGAAAACTGAATGCACCGTGCACTCGAATTAATTCGTGTTCGTATGCACGTGCGCGCTTTCCACCCCTTTCTACCCCTCTTGAAATTCAGCCGGGGTATTTTATGTCGGCGTAACCGCGAAACGCGAACCGCGAACCGCCGCAGTGAAAGCATCTTCGTTTCTCCTTTCACGGATGCACCTGTACCCTGTACCTTGTACTCTGTACTCTGTACTCTATACCGCGTACGCATGCTGTCTCCTGCCCTCTTTTTATCGTCGTTTCGTCGTTTTTTTTCCACCCTCTTCTCAGCCTACCACCGAGGCCTGCCGAGTCTTTAGCTCGTTTCAATTTATCACGCTCGTTATCGTTCCCATCCTCCCGGTTACCTGTGCGTCGAGGTAATCCTACTCGCTTATTCCGGGGACTCGATTTAATTACGATCGCGAACCCCTTACCGTGGCTTTCCAGCGTTGGTGTGAAGCGAACTGGCGAAAGCGGGAGGGGTGGGGGTGTGTGTGTGCATTGCGCCAAACAGAATTTTTGGACAAAAGACTTCTGTCCGCGGTCGACTCGTTCAACGGGGAAACGTTCCGCGTTTTTAGCCGCTCCGAATAACGGAAAAACTGGCGACGAATTTGGCCACGCCGAATCGGAATCGGAAACGGAATCGGAACGCGAGGCAGAAAGATATTTGATATCGCGTTACCGCGCGGCTCTGCAAAGTCTCATCGCGAAGTGTTTCTCCGTTCTGCTCCACTCGGCGTCATGCTATGCAATTTGTAATAATTTATCGGTTGTTTCGAAGAGATGCTCGAGGACTGTTTGCGACCGTATCGCGAGTTTATTTGAACCCGATCAGTCTGTTTCTCGTCTAGCGAAGCAACTCGTACGGGATACGAGGCATGTTTCAATTCTCGTGGCATCGCCATTGCCATCTCCGTGTCCGTCGGCTATTGTCCCCGAAAAATCGTAGATCTCGTTTGTTTTCGTTCACGCATAGGAAAACACTCGATGCCAACGGCGTGTTCTGTTCAAGCTCATTGCCGCGACTCGAGCACGCTTCTACGCGGTCTTTGACCTTTACGCGTACTTACTTACAGTGACTCCCAAAAATATTCGGACACTAGCTATAACTAACTTTACGACTTGATAATTCCTTTGTTAATAAAGCAATCGTCCCGGGAATTGTTTCTAGCAATAAAAGATTTATTAATGTTGATAAACATAGATAATTTATTTGAAAAATATACATAAATTCCATAATAAAAATTAGTAAGAGAAATGATGTACCATTTTTGGCTCACAAAAATATTCGGACAATATTAATTTTTCAATTTAGATAATGTAATTTAGCATTACAAAATTTGTTTAATACTTCGTGGCATAACCATTTTGTTTAAGAACATGTCTTAACCTGTTTGGCATATTGTTTGTAATTTTTTTTAAATATTCAACAGTTATATATTCGACCACTCAGTTGCAAGTCTTTGTTTTAATTCAGCTATCGATGTAATTGGGGTTTTTCAAATTTTTCTATCCAATTCATCCCTCAAATTCTCGATAGGATTAAGGTCCGGTGATTGGGGCGGCGAATGAAGAATTTTGGGGCAGCGGTATAATAAAAATTCTTGCACAATACGTGACTTGTGCTTGGGGTCGTTGTCTTGGTAAAACTCAAAAGTATTATTAAGTCCCATTTTTTCAGCACTTTGAATTAAATTATTTTTGAGTATATTTAAATAATGATTTTTCTCCATGATACCGTCAATAAACACTAGGTTACCGACTCCATATGACGAAATGCAACCCCAGACCATTACGCTGCCTCCGCCGTGTTTCACTGTACCTCTTGTATTTTCAAAATTAAACTCTTTATTCGCTTTCCGCCACACCATAGTTCTTCCGTCGGAATTGTACAGATTGAATTTGCTTTCATCAGCAAATATGACATCCTTCCACCATGTCTCATCCTTAGAAATTAGCTCTCTTGCAAAGGTTTTTCGTTTATTCCTATTCTTTTCGTTGATAAATGGTTTCTTTCTAGCTACTCTTCCATTGTAACCAGCTTGCCTCAGCACTCGCCGAACTGTTTCGGCTGAAACATTTTTGGAGCTTTCTCCTAATAGCTCACTAACTAGTTTTGGAGCACTTAAGCGCGGATTTTTTTTTCACTTTCCGAATAATTTTGCTTTTCTCCCTCGTGCATAAGAGACTTGGTATTCCAGTTTGCGGAATAGAATCAATGCGATTCTCAATATAAAATCGTCGACAGGTATCTGCAGCAGTACTCTTACTTATACGAAGCATTGCACTAATTTCGCGATAGGTTTTTCCTTTTTCTCGATGAAAAATTACAAGCTGTCGCACATCGAAACTCGTATTCTATCCTTTGCGACCCATTTTGAACGAATTCGCGTTAACTACTGACAGTAGTGAGGTGGCATGGACATCTAATGGTCCACGAGATTCTGTTTGTAAACAAACGTTTTCTCGTTCTTGGAATATCGCGTCCCTAGAAGGCGATTGCCAGAGAAATATAATACGTGTCCGAATATTTTTGTGACCCACAAATGGTCCATTATTTCGTTTAATAATTTTTATTATGAAACGTATGTATATTTTTCAAATAAATTATATATGCTTATCATCCTTAATAAATGTTTTATTGCTAGAAACAATTTCCAGGGCGATTGCATTATCAACAAACGAATTATTAAATCATAAAGTTAGTTATACCTAGTGTCCGAATATTTATGGGAGTCACTGTACCTATGGGCGTACGATTAGACGAGAATCGGTTCTGGTACCGTGTATACAGTAAGGAGCGAAACCGAACACACATACGACATTTTAACAAAAATAATTTTTTATTCAGTATTTGTATGTAGAATACAAAAGAAATAAAATACTTGGTATTATCTACAATCTTTTGGCTTTTCAAAACAAACTTAATATTTGTGATATTATTATTATTTCGCTTCATACAATTTTTTGTTCGTGTAGTCGGTAAACACCGATTTTGTAAACAACTTGGTAGTCCATCACGGTCAATGCCACGACCAGGAGTGCAGTAGTTATTAGTTTATCGTTGTTCATGCGTCAACACGCATCAATATAACATCATGAAGCCATTATCTAAAGATATGAAGAATAATATCATTTTCCAATTAAAATCGGGTTTATCAACGCGAGCAATTGCTAGAAAATTTGCCGTCAGTCAGGGAGTTGTACATAAGATACGGAAAAAATACTGTAGTAAAGTCCCTGCATCTTTAGGAGGCCGTCTAAAATTATTATCTTGTCAGGAGAAGAGAAGATTGACGAGATACATTGCTTCAGAAATTACAACGACGGCATCAATGGCTGCAAAGTTATTCGAAAGCGATGTTGGAAAGAAAATTAGTAGGTGGACGGCTCGAAGGGCATTAAAAGAAGCCAATTTTACAGCAATTGAGAAGAAAAGAAAACCTGCTCTATCAAAAAAAAGAATGTCAAGGCCCGTCTGAGTTTTGCAAGAAAATATTTAAGCTGGAATATAGAGCAATGGAAGAAAGTAATTTTTTCCGACGAATCTAAAATCAATCGAATTTCATCGGATGGACGTTCTTGGTGTTCGAAGAAGCAAGACGAACCTCTTTTACAGCGTCATGTGAAGCAAACAATAAAATTTGGTGGTGGTTCACTTATGGTGTGGGGGTGAATTACGGCGTACGGTGTACGTTCACTACATCGAATAGAAGGTACGGTGAACCAGTATACGTATAAGGATATCTTAGAAAAAAATTTACTGGAAACAATTGAAAAAATGCCGGTACCAGAGTGTGATGTATTCCAACATGACAACGCTCCTGGGCATTATGCGAAGAGCGTAAACAATTGGCTGCAAACTCAACCATTTCCAACCATGGAATGGCCTGCTCAAAGTCCAGACATAAACCCGATTGAAAATGTCTGGGCATACTTAAAAATGAAGTTACAGAATAAATATAGTGCTCCCCCAACAACGATAACTGATTTGTGGCAAAGAGTGCAGGAACAGTGGTATTCTATTACACCAGAATATTGCGAAAATGTAGTGATAAGTATGCCTAAAAGTATTCAGGCAATTACCAAGGTTAAAGGTTCATGGACGAAATATTAAGTGTACGAAAATCTGAAATGTTTACTCAAAATTAGTTGCGGTGCAAAACCGACTACGCGAAAAAAAATCGTATGAAGCGAAATAATAATAATATCACAAATGTTAAGTTTGTTTTGATAAGCCAAAAGATTGTAGATAATACCAAGTATTTTGTTTCTTTTGTATTCTACATGCAAATATTGAATAAAAAATTATTTTTGTTAAAACGTCGTATGTGTGTTCAGTTTTGCTCCTTACCGTAGTTCGAGCATCGATATCGGTAACCAACCTGCAGAGTTTTCCGAATCGGAACGTTCTTCGATATACAGGGTGTCCCGTAACTGGTGGTACAACCGAGCACGGAAAATATAGAATAAAATTTTTTGGTACAAGGCTTTGTTTTCGAGAAAAATGATTTTGACAAATTGTTTAGTGCGCGTGCACTCGGCTTACTTGCGGCTCAACGGACTTTATTCTGAGTTACCTCAACCTGTTTTCGCAAAGGTTTTCGAGGTTTGTATACATCGAATAAATCGAAGGTCCAGGTTACAATGTTAGAATTACCTTTGAGGAATTCGTTTAATTCATAAATTGCTGGAAGTGCTGTCCACGTTGTTGTAGACATAATTGTGCTCTTCGTATTAAATTCCTTCGAACCTCTTGTAATGTGCAATTATTATGTTGCTTTGAGTGTTCAGGCGCTATCACAATTTTTTGTTGTAATTGTTCGATGCTCGTTACGTCATCACGATACACAATCGATTTCACCTGACCCCGCAAATAAAAATCTAACGGTGACAAATCCGGAGATCGTGGCGCCCAAGGAACTCTGCCACCGCGACCGATCCAGCACTGATAATTTTCACTTAAAAAACGTCTTACTTCGCAACTGTAGTGCGGTGGTGCTCCATCCTGTTGAAAAATTAGCGTTCTTCGAATCCCGTTGAGCTGCAGGCGCACTAGACAAATTTTCAAACTCATTTTTCTCAAAAACACAGCCTTGTATCAAAAAATTTTATTCTATATTTTCGACTCAGTTTTTCATATAGAATCATCCCCTACTCGGTTGTACCACCAGTTACGGGACACCCTGTATTGTACATACCTACGAGTATGTATACGCACGATATCGCGATACCGTGTTACACGGATGCGGATATGGATGCGTATACGCATGCGGATGCGGATACAGGGGCCACCATAGATTCTGTTTCAACCAAATTCTGTGATTGTCTATTCGTAATTTAATCGCGCGCGTTCTCTCTTTGTCGTTGCAGGTCGAAACGAGTTGATCGCTCGTTACATCAAGTTGAGGACGGGCAAAACGAGAACGCGAAAGCAGGTCTCTTCGCACATACAAGTCCTCGCCAGGAGAAAACTCCGTGAAATACAGGCGAAACTCAAAGTGGTGAGTATCCAAAGACTTTTCTCTCGTTCGCTCTCCTTATTGGACACGAGTACATACATACACATATACCTGTATATCCCTTTTTTTTCCGCATTTAACAGTACCTACTTCTCGACAGACAACGATCGAACTTTTAATACGCGTCGAACGTATCGGAACAGATTTTCTAATTACATGCGCAAGCCTGTACGCCCGCCGTATCTATACTCTAATAGTCTATACCTGTAGCCGAACCTATATGCAGTAGGCGCATACCTATGCGTTCAAGGTATTTCGGAAATTGTTTCAACTTGACAAAATATTGAATTTATTGGTAAACGGATAATCGTTCGCCCGACGTTGCTTCCCAATTTGATCCGTTCTTTCTAGATTAGAATTTGGTGTCGTCGATTCGACGGACGCATCGTATAATATTTAGCCCGACATGTTATGCACATATGTATTCCTAACGTATTCGTAATATGGCAACGTTTCCTCTCGAAATCGATAAGCCCTGCTGCTACACGCGCGAAAACTAGACTTTCCCGTTCGGCAGGAACGTCTTTTACCTCGTTTTGCGATAGAACCGAGCGTAACTCGAAGTTGCACGATGATTCTTTCCCCATTTCTATCTGTCGATATCCTTTATCCTTGAAAGTTATCCTCGACTCGATTCTGATGAATCGGATCGAACCGGGCAGGAATTAATTGTCAATGCAGAGAATTCGTTCGATCAAAAGCGACGCAGAGTGGCTCGTAACGCAATAAATCAGGCGTAAAAATGAACTCGGGCCCGTTTAATCAACAGCTGAATTATTAAAGCGATTTGGGAACAATTGCGCGGCTGTTAATAAATCACAGTGCGGTGCACTCGACGCTTCCATTCGCCGATACGATTCGGAACAGAGGAGGATAGAAAACAGGGGTGCATTGTTTATAGAAACACGAGCGCGCGCGCAATATAGATGCGTGGTCGGAGAGTCGGAACATTTCGTACAAATGAACGCGATCGAAACGGTCGCGATTCTATTTCGTTCGATCGCCGGCGTATCAACGGGTTTCCTATTTTCTATTCGAAGTTGGCTCCCGATAAACCTGCAACGAGAAAGATCGGTGTCGCGTTGTTGCACCTTCGCGAATATCACCGAGTGCAATTTCACCGGCTGCATCCGCTACCGCAGTGTGACCCCGAGCATCCTCCGTGTCTCCCGCGTGCCATTATTCGGAGGAGAACCAACCAACCCCAGCTCCGAGCTCCGGGCACCGAGCCGCGGGCTCGGACTTTGGGTCCCGATATACGAACAGTCTACAGCGTGACGTAATTTTCTGGTTTCCGGGTTTGACGCACGCTAAGCGGTAAGCGGCAAGCGGCAAGCGTTCTCCCGATCCCCCCTTATAGGTAGCTCTGCTATACGGCGCGGCAGCGGTGGCTATAATATAATAGTGTTACGAGAGAAAAGAATTTTTAGGCATGCTGTTTACGTTTCCTGTGGTCGCGCCTTACTTAATTTCTACGCGCGGTTACTGCCACTAGAGACCATTCGCGGCGAACCGTATCACGGCCGTATATTTTCGCGGACCCGGAGCGGAGCGGCGCGCGGTATCAAAGTTTCGCGAGCCGACGAAAACCACGTCGGCGAGTTGCACTGCCCGCTCCTAGTTTTCCGACGGTCATAGTCATTTTTGCTCTTGAATTTCCAATCGCATTTTTCCATTGAACGCGTTTCATTTGACGCGTTAGAGGCGTACGCGCGACTCGACGCCCGAGCATTTTTCACGCTGCTCGTTGGATCGGCGACCGGACGACAACGGTGACAACGATTCGAACGACAACCGTGGCAGCGCGGTAACAACAGGCAAAACGGTTCGCGATCGCATCGGTAACGAGAGGTTAATCGAAACGCGTCATTTTTCCCGGGAGCGCATTCTTTGAAGATCGCGGCCGCGCAATCAATTTCCGGAATAATCCTGCCAAACGTTACGGTGTAATTGATTGTTGCGGTGTAAACGTAGCTCGATAACCGACGATACCGAAAAACGGCCAACCGGCGCGGCGTTTCAGAATGTCGATAAACATGTCCAGCCCGTTACCCAGCCAATCCTGCATTCCTCGCGTGTATTTGCACGATGAGGGGCTGCAGCCGACGAGGACAACGATACCCGGCGAGACAAAGAGAACAAGAGACGCGGAAATTAAAACAAGAAAAAACGAAAGGGAGGATGAGGCGGGAGAGGCGGGAGGGACGGGCGAGTCGAGAGAGACGAGAGAGACGAGAGAGGGAGGTCGAGGGAGGTCGAGGGAAAAAGGAAGAGAGCTGGCTCCCTCTCAATTAACCGAATTGATTTTCCACTGCGAATTCAGCTGCGGTGCACGCTCCGAACAACGGTCCCGCGGAATTGAATGGATTTTTTCGCGTGCAGCTCGATACCGTGATAATCGTTTTTTAAAATCGAAAATTCGCCCGCGCGCTTTCCTTCTATTAAATCACGCCGCGAGCGAAATAAAACCGCGTACCACACGCAAACAGAACGCGAGGGAGGCAACAAGCTAAAGCGAGCGTGTATCCCCCTGCACACCAACGCATCTACGCGTCTACGCACCTACGCGAGAACAGCGTGCGCGGCGGTCGCGTACACCCTCCTCGGGCCATTTTCATTTCGAGCATCGCGACGGAGGATTCTCCGCGTTGCGTTGCGTTGCGTTGTGTTGCGTATTTGCACGAAATTTACGATTCGATCTAACCGTGAAAACATAAACGGGATAACGGTGTTACCTCGACTTTGGAATCGTATCTGTCCCCCACTACACGCGTCTATCTTGTTTGGAGCACGGGTGACGATACGTTACTCTTCGACGAGTAGGTACACATGCTCGTTGCCGGAAGAGAATTTTTGATTCGAGCCGTCGGAGCCGACCGGAAGGGAGTTGAGAAAAAGCTAAACGATTTGGCTCGGTAATACGTGTTTCGTTCGCGAATACGTAGACGGTGTGTCGAAAGGTGACGGTCAAAACTATTTGTTGCCGCATGTAAATTTGAAATTTTTCGATAGGCGCGCGACTACCGAAAACCGGAACGGAAGCCTTTACCGTTGGTATTGTTGCGCGGACACGCTTCATTCCGAACGGCGGAGCTTGTAATGGCTCTCCCATTACGGATTTATGAACGAAATTGAAAAGCTCTGTAGCGAGGCGCGGGTGTGGACGCGAACGTGGATTCGATTGCGGGTGTGTAGGGGGTAGAGGGATGATGGGGCGAGGGGGGAGTATAGAGGGGAGGGACACGCCAATTTCCCGTATATCACACGAACGAACCCCTCGTTCGCCTCGTCAGCGATTTTCGGTCTGGGGGTCTCTGATTAAAACGACGGCTTTCCGATAAAAGCACAAAATTCCCGCGAATTTCGCGACCCAAAACCGGGCTTGTTTCTGCAATCAACTGCATTGCCGTTTTCCCGATAGCGATCGATGACATCAACCACGGTCAAGCTAAAACACCCCGACATCGGGTAGGGAGAATCCAGTGGCGATAACGAAATTATGCACCGATGAGAAATGGTTTATCGATTTGATTTTATCGGTCCGAGTCGAATGTCGCGTGGGCTAACAGGAACGATTCGTTGGAAAGTTTTAAGTAGCGTACAGTTAACGCGCTGCCTTCGAACCACGCTTCTCCTATTTTCCAAATCTTCTTATTGGCCGACGACGCTACGCGACGCGACGCGACGCGACTTGGCGATGCGTTGTAAGTTGTAATCGGTTTGACGATTTGTTAGGATCATGCCGCCAAGGAGAAGGCGCTCCAGACAATGTCGAGCATGTCGAGTGCCCAGATAGTATCAGCTGGGAGTGCGATACACAACAAGATGCCCCCTGCCCTCGTGGGGCCCCTTGCCCTTCACGCTTCCACCCCTGGCTCCTATCCCGGAGCGGTAAGTCCCGATCACGAGAAACCCCTTGGAACGATTTTCTGTTTCTTTTTCTGTTACTTTTTCTTTTTCTTTTTCTTCCTCTTCTTCTACTTCTTCTTCTTCTTCTTCTTCTTCTTCTTCCTCTTCTTCTTCTTTTTCTTCTTCGTCACATTTTCCTTTTCTATTCTTTTGTTTTCTTTTTTGTCGGACTGCGATACTTTTGAAAGGAGCCACGAGCTTTGGGGCGAGACGACGAGACGACGAGACACGGTAGTCGGTTAAGAGAGAAAGAGAGAAAGAGAGAGAGAGAGAGAAAGATCCCGATACTTTAACGAGCCAGAAAAGTACTTGCACGCCGAAAACAGGATACATACTTGGATTCACAGTGATTTTCGAGAAACTTGCTCTAACCTCGTCTAGTTGATCCGTTGATCCGCCGATCAGTCGATCCGTTTATCCGTCGGTCTGTCTAACCCTTTTGTTCGAGCACGGTTCTACCGGTTCGTTTGATTGCGTCGCGATTTGATTGCATGCTATCGAGCCGCGTCGAAAAAAGTACTTAATAAGAATAACTAACAGGCATCGAAGTCGGGACAAATACAATTGGCACGTTCGCGCTTTGGGCCCGGTAACACGCGTGTCGTTGGGAGATCGATAGCTAGCTAACCGTTCCGATGTATCGTATACGCGTTACGTGGTTATTCGCGAACGATCCAGTATGCTCGATCGTCGAGAAGAACGGTGTCTCGTCGTCTTGAAGATGCATACTCTGACCGTTGTATTCGTCGTCGGTTGGCTTCTTCTGTCAAACTCGTCTCTGTTTTTCTAACCGCTTCGCCCTGCAACCGTCTTAATCCGCTTGCGTACGGCGATCTCTGTCGTGTGGTTTGTCGACTGACCCAATTTCCGTTCGCGCTTCGACCAGATCGACGATCGAAAGTTTATCGAAACTTTTGCTTTCGTCGCTCGATCAGAGTGCACACCGTGCTCTTCGCGTTAATCGACCCGACTCGAGCACGTTGATCCCGGCGCGACGCGACGCGACGCGACGCGACTCGGCGCCGTGAACGAACTCGTCGCGTTGCCGATCATTTTTGTCCGGAGAGCGCCAAAGGGCTCCGACAACTCGTTTCACCTACTCCGACTCCGACTATCTACGTTTCATTTACTATTTCTGACGAGGATCAAACGCAGTGTAGATGCAACGATCTTTCAAACGGTCAAACGAATGTCGTTCGACTCGAATGTGTACGACGACGAAGAACGATCCTTTGTCTTTCGCGTGATCGAGAACCACGAAACTGTTAATCGATCCGTCTCGAATATTGTGGTTTCTTCGATGGTATTTCAAAGAAACCGTACATCGCCTGCATCTACACTGTACAACGTCCACCGCGGAAGCTTCTTTGACAAAAACTAACCATCCCGACGACGGTTGCCGTCCGGCAACCCTTTGCTCTCTGCTGTTACGCCCTTGGGGGCCCTTGTTGTGTATTGTTCAATTTGTCCGTTGCTCTATCTTTTTACATGCGTATCACCTGGGCACATACATGTACCTACCTACCTACACATACACACGCACACAAACACGCGCGCGTACGCGGTATTTCCTCCTTGTTGTCGCACCGTTTCGTGGAGAGCAGTGGACACGATTTCAGGGATCTTTCTTACCGACTTGGCTCGCTACGGTATCGCGCTCTCTTTCTGTCGTCGATTTTGTCGCGCGACAAAGGCGTAGGGAGATCGACGATGTGCGATTATGTATACGTACAGAGGCAATACCGTGTATCGTCGACCCTATTCATATATGTATGTGTGTACTATCGACATGGTTAGACGTTGCGAAACGTTGTTGTGGCTTACGAAACTGTCTTTCTCTCTTCGCATAATACCGCTACTACTACTTTCCTTCGCTTACGTTCGTACTTACATGTTTTTATTCTCGTCTGGTTGCTGTTGCTGTTGTTGTTGTTCTTCTTCGTATTGTTGTTGTGTTTTTTCTTCCGCCCCGTACCGACGCGGTCGCGATCGTTTCTCGCCCGAGGGCTCGATGGCTTACGGTGAAAGATCAGATTTCTTGGTTGTACAGTTTCGGTGTTCCCTGGTTAGGGTTGCGCGCGGGATTCGACGAAACATCTCGTCTTATGGATGTTTGATTTTCAGTGGAGCCTCTATTGCGGCGCTTCGCAACCGGAAGGGACTCTAGAAAACACGACCGTTGGATGGAGAATTTCTTTCGCGTCGTTCGAGTGTTTTACATGTGATCGGTTGTTCGCGCAAACCAGTTGACGCAAACAATTTCGGATAATTTATTCGACGATTCGTGCAATGGAGACTCTACTGTTTTTCTACCAACCCGCGCACGTTAGAATTGTTTCACGCGTTGACTGCCGGTAGCGTTCATCGGTCGATCGGTAGCGATAAACTTTATACGCGTCGATTTACGCGACCGTTCGAAATACCAATTACGACCGTTTCTAGCGTTTATCACAAAGCTTTCTCGTAATCTTCTGAAACGGGCGATGGCTTCGGTCTCGTGGAGGACGATTCTTTTGGAAATTCCTACGCATCGGTATATTCGTGTATCTGTATGTCTGTATATCTGCTCGGATCCCGACAAGATTCTTGTGAAAATTGCGCTCTCGGCAGTCAACTCGAAAAGAACGTTTCTTTCGGTGAGCGATCGAGCGTTCGATAAAGTTGAAATGCTAATGCGAACGATAAGAGGAACCTGTTCGTATGGGGGGTAGAACGGAGCTGCGATTCTGATGGACGCGGGCTTGGCTTCGTTGATCTAGAACGGTAGTAGTAGTATCGCAGCTCCGTTGTACCCGGTTGGTCGAAGACGCCGCGTTGCTGTTGCAAAATGAAAGGAAACATGGAATTTTCAGCAATTTTGGCAGCCGGGCCTGCAACCAGGAACATCTCAGGATGTCAAGCCATTTTCGCAGCCGGCCTACACCGGAAAACCAGCGACGGCGGTCTCGAGCGGCGACATGGTCCAGGCTCAACCACCCCCGCCCTGGGAAGGACGTGCCATTGCAACCCACAAGCTCAGGCTTGTCGAGTTCTCGGCCTACATGGATCAACAGAGAGACCAGGATATTGTAAGCGATACGTTCCGTCGTTTCCATCTTCCTTCCGGTAGAATTCGGCGAATCCGTTCGATGAAATTCTATCGATGCGACGCGCGAAACGCGGAAACGATAACGCTAATCGTCTTCTTGACCGTCGGAAACTTTTCCATTTCCAGTATCATAAACACCTGTTCGTCCACATAGGAGGATCCGCGACTTACGCGGATCCGTTGCTAGAGGCTGTTGACGTTAGGCAGATATACGACAAATTCCCGGAGAAAAAGGGTGGTCTGAAGGAGCTTTACGACAAAGGACCTCAGGCGGCTTTCTTCCTCGTGAAATTTTGGGCTGATCTCAATACCAACATCCAAGACGAGGCAGGAGCGTTCTACGGTGTGACGAGCCAGTAAGTTACCCGACCATTTTGTCGCGTTCGATTACGCGAATCACGGTAATCGACGCTACATGTCGTTAATCAGAAATGGCGTCGCACAGTGGTTCAGATTGGAAAATCGTGTGACATTTTTGTATAACTTTTAAACCGTACGTGATATTAACGTGCAACTTGAACCAGATAATGTTGAATTGTTAACCTACGGATAGGTTAAAGAAGAATTGTATCACAATTGTTGTTGTTGTTACTATTACTATTATTTTCATTACACTTTTTATTTTAAATATTTATTAAATCTAAAGCTTCTGCTTCTAACAGCCTGACTTTTTTTCTGTATGATTTTGTTCTAATGCTAGATATATATGGATCAGATGTTAAAAGTAATCGATTCGATATGTCTTCGTTTGTGCATAATCTTGAATTTTTTCGCGTGTTTCTACATTGTATGCGTTTGAAATCTTTATGACGCCCCATGTATTAGTATTTTATCCATAATTGTTTACATAATGCATTGCCGTATCTTGTGCATATTTTTTAAATTTTACTATGTCCACTGTGTAGGCTGATGAAATGACCTATAATAAAAAGTGAATATACATATACTATTAAAAATTTCCAAATGTTTTGAAAAAGAAGTACCTGAAGTATAACGTGGAACCTTTTAATTAATCTTATATCAATTCCCGTGATTTCGGCTGATATTTCAGCGTTGGAGAAAGACTTTCGGGCTGTATTACCATCGTTCGATGACTCTTCTCCTTGCAGAGTTTCATCAATTCATGCGATACCGCGTCCAACATTAATAGCTTTGAACAATAATAATTTGAGCAGTGGGACAAGGGGGGAATTAATTCTTTCGTGATTATTTAGAGGAAGGTGTGCCGAACATATTCCTGTTTGTTAGAGCCTGGGATCTTTTGAGATAAAAAAGATCTCCTCTGACAAACATATAAAATTTTTTAAATCTGTCATGTATCGTTCAGCATTATTTTTTAAATATATTATTATTAGTTATTACTAAAAAAATATATAGTTTCTTATTGGAAAGGGATGCTCTATATCATGTAAAAAAAGTTAAGAGAAAATATGGGACGAGACGATGAGGACATCGCAAAGAACTTAAGCAATTTTTCTCGGTGAAATATGCTACTTTCAAAACGTTCAACTTTAAATGATCATAGAAACTAACATATGTATTCAATTTCATTAATTTCTTCATTTTCGAGGTCTCTAGACATTTACAAAGCAATACAACTTGATTAGTTTTCAATTTCGAAAAGTCGACTTTTTGGTCGAATGTCCCTACATTCTGCGATCCGGACCACTGTGGCGTCGGGATCGGATGTGTACGATTCGCTGGCTGACAATTGTCGGTTAATGTTGCGGGTTCGTTTGTTCGACAGGTACGAGAGCAACGAGAACATGACGATAACGTGTTCGACCAAGGTTTGCTCTTTCGGTAAACAAGTGGTGGAGAAAGTGGAAACGGAATACGCTAGGTTTGAAAATGGCAGGTTCGTCTACCGGATTAGTCGTTCGCCGATGTGCGAATACATGATCAACTTTATACACAAGTTGAAGCACCTGCCGGAAAAGTACATGATGAACAGCGTACTCGAGAATTTCACCATTCTCCAGGTATGACGTTCAACGAGCGGAAGGTTATTCTCTCTGTCCACCTAGACTCGAGCCTTCAAGTTCGTTTTTCGTTTTTCTTTTTTCGTTTTTCGTTTTTCGTTTCTCGTCTTCCGTGTTCCGTCTTCCGTGAATCGACGCGCCAAGTGTTTCGCTTGGCGCTTGCTTTGCCCCGTAAATCAAACGACAAAGGTTCTCCTCTGATTTCAGGTTGTCACGAATAGGGATACGCAGGAAACGTTACTGTGTACGGCATACGTGTTCGAAGTGTCGACGTCCGAGCACGGTGCGCAACATCACATATACAGATTGATCAAGGACTAGCCTGCTTGAACCTGCTCGCCATGCAGCCATCCACCCCCATCAGTGCCTACCATCACATTTTAAAAAATCATCCATACGCGCAAATACACGATTACACACAGGGATTTCTAATAACCTTTTGAAGTGTCGTGGTTAACACGTACAACCACCGCAAGTCTCGTCAAGACTTTTCGTTTCTTTCATTTCACTTCCTCTTTCTCTTTCTTTTTCTTTCTCTCTTACTTTTTCTTTTTCTGTATCTTTTCCTTCGACTTTTTGATATCGCTTTGTATCCATCTTGACCGTCGATCCCGGTGTAAGTATAATATTTACACGTGGCAAATATTATATTTATACCGTGTATGTGGGTTTTTGTAGTTTTAATCGATTTTGCATGTCGCGGATGTGTATCTTTTACCGATTTGATCTGTTTAGCAGCTACGGAGTGACCAATCCTAGAGATTCCCTTTAACAACGGTACGCTTCAAAGGGTTAAGCGATAAGCGTGAACGCACGCGTTGTCGTAAGCACACGCGTGGTCGCGACCGAACGTTTCGAACGTTTCGCGTCTACGTTTTCACGCGAGGTCTCGATCGAAAATGTTCCATCGTCGGGCAACAAGTTCGTAGAAAAGAATTTCAACGATTCGAGAACGAATCCAAACGATTGTCCAATTAGATGGTAAATACGATACGCCTGAGAATTTTAATCGGTTGAATTTTTAACGAGACCGTTCGTTCGTTCGTTCGTTCGACTCGACGCTCGAGAACATTTTCCAAGAAACTCCTTAGAGAGAACTTGAAACTCGTACACGCCACCCTCAACCGCGTAAACACGCGCGCGCACACATACACACACGCAAACACACACACACACGCACACGCACACACGAACGCACTCTCTCACACGTTAAAAGTACTGGCCAGCCCGAGCTTGAGTTTGATTCAGAAAACCGGTAAAAGTTGTAACAAATAATTGGTACGCGTGTTTTAATAGATCGTGGATAGGATTTCCCGCGTCCTATGCAGGAAGCACGTTCGAGATTTCGAAAAGAGAAAAAAAAAAAGAAAAAGTTGTAAATTTTATATTGAAGCAGATGTAATCGTATATATATTTTATGAATATTCCGCGTCATTTTCTCCACGGAACGAATCGAAACGATATCGTCGGGATTTTAATACAGAGATATAATAAACGTTAAGTTAAAATTGACAATAAATTTGGTATGAGAATGCGTCGTCGGTGATAGCTGTATGTACCAAGAAGAAAAAAATACAAACGAGGAAAAAAAAATAGCAAAAAAAAAAGGAAGAAAAGAAAAAAAGAAGGGGACGAAAATAGTAGAGAAGCAGACTCTGATCTCGGAAAGGCGTGGTACTAACATAACTTAGTATTATAGTTTTATTATTAAACTAGCAAATAGATCAGACAAGACATCCACACACAGATATACATATATTACATATAAGAGTATATATGTTAAATATTAATGCAATGATTACAATTTACATTGTTATAAATGATCGTGTATAAAGTTATCTAAGTGATTTCTAAGTTTTAAACGAAATGGAAGTTTAATAGAGATAGAGAGGTATGCCATTATTACGATTTTTTAAGTTTCCTTGGTTGCAATTAACCTTGATGAATTTCTTTTCGTCATTGTCTCTTTTCTCTCTTCTCCGCTTGGTCTCCCGTTTTTTTTTATTTCGAAAAGATCTTAAAGTCAAAAGCATCATAGGCAGCGCCTTGGTGAAAGGTTGCCTACACGCACCATCGCCTAAACTGTTTTGTTTTGTTTCTACTCTCTCTCTGTTTACATTCTATTCCTATTCTATTTCTATAGTATTTCTATTCTATGTTTCTATTCTATACTTCTATTCGAAACACCGTTCTCCGTTGCTCTTTTTAGCTATACCGCGATTAACGTGCGAATTCTCGTTGCAAACCTTTTTAATTCGCGATGATCGGATGCTAGATGAACAAAAGCGGGACATTGGTCGTCGTTTTTATAGAACTCATTTCTCCCTTTTTAACGGAAGGGACAGTCTTTTAATCCAGCCGGCCACTTTTAGGCAGCGACACTTACAACTAGATTAGGGGGATGTGTTTGTATTTCTTGTAATCATTTTACTTCTCTGTACTCTAAGCTCTTTCTTTTCTATATCTCTTACGCGAATAATTTTCATACTTAGCATACTTGAAGTTTGTTTCTATCTTTCTATCTTTCTACCATACTCGCTATACGATGCAACCGATTTTCATCTGTACGCGACTTTCATCTTTTCGTTCGGTGAATCGAAATGCTCTCGACGGAGACATTTCTCTGTTAAACTTTGCGAATTAACGATCTCACGACTTGTCGTCCGGGGGATCTCGAAGTTCGAGATAATCGCATCCACATACAAACAAACAAACAAACAAACAAATAAACACACATACGTACGCACGTACGCTCGTACACGCAAACACCGGATGTCGTCACACGCGCACACAACTGATACCAAAACGTTGAGTCCTCCGTATCGACGAAGAACAATCGATAACGCGATTTCATTGAAGCTCTCTAAATTTGAGCACGCGTTTACAAAGTTCACGCGAATCTTTCTTGTCAATGTGTTTCGTACTTAAATAACGTTTCTCAAACGCATGGACCACGACGAATGCTCGACCCAGAGATTTTCTTTGAATCGATCATGGTAACGCGAATATTTAACGCGTTCGCTACCCACCGCGAATCTTCGACAGTGGTACATGTATGTGTATCTTCTCGTCGACTCCGACGAATCAAAAGAAAAATTTAAAATTTTCTTCCGAGAAAAGGAAACGTGTGTCGTCGAGGTGTTACTACCGTACTCGTGACAAACTGCTGCCAGCTCGTAAAAAATCGTTGTACACGTTATTTTTACCATTTTGAAAAATCAAAAAAGAAAAGAAAAAAATAGACGGGAGCAGGAGAAAGAAAGAAAGAAGAAAAGCTGAGCACGCGTCCCGAGATTCTTAAATTTGAATCGACGATTTTTCAGTTTCAATCGATCGGTTGAGAAGGATATGCATTCGTATATGTACACAGATCATTGTGTATGTGCACGCGTGAAATTCGTGAAACGAATTCAACGACAAATTATTTAATAATCCAGAGAGTGAATCTTGACTATCGGTGACGCGTGTCTTCTTTCTAACGTTAATCGCGACGAAATCTTTTGAACCAGGAAAATGGTGGTAGCGAACGTGTTGCTAGCGTATGCGCAGAGCCGGCCATGAAATAGTATCCTGCGGTTTATTTGATTTCATTTGATTCGCATCTCTCGTGAAATCCCAACCGTGTGTATGCACAGAGAACTATATCTACGGTATTGTTTAATCTGATCGATTATGTGTTCGAAAAGAATGTGCTTGCCCGTATTGGCGGCGGACATTACTCATACATATACAGGAGAGAATCATTGTATAATTTAAGAAAATATTAATAATACTTATCTGTATTTTTACGTTAATTAACTTTTACGCAACAAGTGGCAATGTATTTTGATCTCTGTTTTAGTCAGAAATAACGTCGCTTTTTATTTGGGGTGAGAATTGAATTTGCTAAGTGATCGACTGAATATATCAAAGGAAGAACTTACATATATTTAGATGGTAACGTTACGTGGCTTTCGTTCGATAACTGGCAGCTTTCAAACAATTTTTTTAATTATTGTTACCTATTCTCTCTTCTTTTTTGTTTTGTAACGATTGACCGTAAGTCTTGTTCTTTTTTTTATATATATATATTTATATGTATATGTGTGTATATATGTATATATATATATATATATATATATATATATATATATATATATACATTGTAATCTTGCAAAATTGTAAGCGTTAAGGTGAAATTGGAACCATCGAGATGTTCTTACGCGAAGAGTTAGTTCATTGTTTGTAAGTGTAACGAAATTTTTTAACGATTGCGCGAACTATTACCAGGGAAAATAAACGACTCCTGGACAATGTAAATGAATTTTTAATAAATGATAAACGAATGTGATCGACGATTTTTATAAATGTTATTTCGTTCGATGATTAGAGTTCGACACATCTCATGGTTTCAAATCGTCTCGCAATAAGACGTTCTCAGATCGGGGAAACAACACGAATCGCGAAATATCTTTGAAAGATACTCAAGTGTCGTTTTACTAATGCGAATTTTGATTTTTATTTTGATTTTCATTTTGATTTTCATTTTGATTTTCATTTCGATTTTGTTTTGATTTTGAATTCGATTTCGATTTCGATTTTGATTTTGATTTCGACGATAAAAGAAGAAAAAAAAAGAGAACAAAAGCAAGGGAGGAGTATGAAATCGAAAAAGATAAAAGAAAAAAAAACGGAGCACCGATACTAATATTATTAACATTATCGAATAATGATTTTAAAATAAGCGAATTACATTTATAAGGAAAGATTATGAAAATATATATTTATCTATGTCTTCTGTGAAGATAGAAAATAGCACTCTCTCACTCTATATCGATGATATCAGACAGGAAAAATCGAAATCCAATAAAGATACAAACGCAAAAGTAGATTAGGAAAGGGAAAAAGAAGCGCGTGAAAACGATAATGAAAACGAATTCGCACTGTACACAATACATGTTACAATCGATGACGAGAACCAGAAATTTGTTAAATATCTTTGTACATATTTACATAAATAATGATCATCAAAAGAGAAGTTCCAGTGGCTGCATGTTTGCGTATTGTGTATAGACTTCCACGAGAACGAAAATTGTTTAACTTGTAAATTCTCTGCCGAATTCGGTTACCCATCTTTCAAACTGAAGCGCAAACAGTCCTTTGTCTGTATTTTCATGGAGACTCGCCTGCCTATCCAGAAACATTGTTATCCGATTACGAAAAATTTCTTTCGTATCTCGTATTTCGTATTTCGTATTTCTGCTACTGCTTTCTACGCGACGCGTTGCGTCGGTCAGAGTTTTACCGCGATTCATGACACATAAATTCGTTGCAACGACTCCATGAAATCTCTATGAAAACATTGACATTTATTATTAAATTTTTTATTGTTAAATTACGTATAACCAAGCAAAAAGACACTCGCGCTTATTTCAAATTTCTATTTCTTCATATCCTGGAACTGCCATATCAAAGAATTGAGCTTGATTATAAAAATGAATTAAATGAAATATTGATCGGAACGAATGGGATCTACCTGTATATTATCATAAATAAAATGAAACGAGGATCAAAGTAGTTGATTTAACAAGTAAATGAAGAATGAAATGATATATCATTAAATTAGAGGTTTAAAAATATAATAGAATTCAGTATATGTACAGTATTTGAAAAACATGTTTATAATTTGTATGGAAAATAAATAATTGATATAAAAAGATAACGAATTTATTTACCGGTCCTCTCTCTCTCTCTCTCTCTCTCCCCCCTCTCTCTCCCTGTCTATGCGTTACACTTCCCCCCCGCCCCCGCCCCAGACTGCTAAAAAGAATAAAGCTGTACAATAAAATTATTTCTATTATTGTTAGCGCTAAGGAGCGCAGTAAGTCTGTTACTCGAGCCGAAGATTCCGGCTGGATCGGACCGATTCCAAAACTAGAAGGGCCATCTTTGCGGCTACTCTAGTCTACCCTTGCCTACCCTTGTCTATCGCTATTTTTCAATAAAATTTACTCCATGAAATCATTTATATTTATTAAATATCCATTTCTATCTTGTTAAATTTTAAATCTCCCGCGCTTTTTCAGGCTTCCGCACAACGCCAATCCACGTAGTGGTGTATCACTCAAACTTTTCGCCAAATGTTACCGAGTGGGAAGGAATTCTTTTTTTATTATTCTGACCTTAGGCCAAATTTGGCCCATAAACAGAGATTTAATGCAAAAATATATAAATTATTTGACGACTCGATTGCACTATTGAACTAACATAATAGTACTTGTGTGTCACAGCTTTGCAAGCTTGATTGCTTATTACCAGAGAGGATAATTGGAAACACAAGGACGGCAAGCTCCATACAAGATTGATTCATTCGTGACAGAACTAGACACAAGTGCACTTGAAACAATTAGCAATTCCTTAATTAAAATAAATGTCAATATCCAAGTCGGTGCCTGCCAATAGAATAATATACATACAAAGAGGAAGTGAGAGTGCTCACGCCCGGGATTTTAGTGCCCCGGTATAGTGCTGCCCCCTAGTCTAATTTTTAGCCTGGACCAGAACCTGCATCATCTTACCTGCATCATTAGCAGCAGATTCCAAATAATGCCAGACGGGATGCTACTTCTATGTTTAAAAGAGGCTCTTCTATGTAGGCTCTGATCCAGCCAAAAAGATGATGCAGATTCTAATACAGGCTAAAAAGTTGATGCAAGTTAATGTTCAGGATTTCCCCGCTGGGTGGCGCCACACATAAAGTCCGGCAAAATCTGTAAACAGCGCCATTCCTCGTAGTGGTGAAACGCCCAAGCTTGTAGCCGATTAGTGTTCAGGATTCCTCCGCTGGGTGGCGTCACGTACATCTTCCGGAAAATCTGCAAACAGCGCCATTACCTCGTCGTGGCAAAACGCCCAAGCTTGTAGCTGATTAGTTTTCGAGTTTCCACCGCCAGGTGGCGCAGGCGGCACCAATGTCGGTAACGTTTGGCTAACAGTTTGAGCGTCTTGCCGCTACGGTCTAGTGGCGCTATTTACAGATTTTCAGGAGCAGATGATTCCTGCCGCTTATTGCAGGTTCTGTTCCAGGCTAAAAATTAGACTAGGGGGCAGCACTATACCGGGACACTAAAATCCCGGGCGTGAGCACTCTCATTTCCTCTCTGTTATAACCAGAGAGGAAGGATTCCTCTCTGTTACAACTATCTTCTCCGGTTATAACCGAGAAAAATCCCATGATGTCTAGTGATTCTTTGTGTAGTGTTGCCAACCATGCTTCGTTAAACTTGTGCACTTTACGAAGGTTACTACGTGGTTCCTGTTACTCGATGTTTTGATACTTTTGTGCCGTTAAACGCATAGTTTCGACGAAATATGCAGTGCTCGTAGCGTCTATCGACCAGCGCTCGAGTACGCCACCGAAAGTACCGTCAACGATAAGTGTCGACGTGTAAAATGGCGTGGTTCGGTGACGGACTGCCTAGCTTGTCGAATTTAAAGGGCCAGATATCAAACTTTACGAAGGAGGTTTTGTCAGAAGGCATCGTAGAAGAAATAGGTACGCACGATTTGCTCGAAATTAGAATTGAACTGCCGCGAATTATTACTATTCGTTGTCTACTAATTGTTCGCGTAACTAGCGACAGGAGGTTACTGTCGACTGTCAATATAAAAGCCTGTTTTACCGTGCGAGGGCGCGACAAAGTGGCGGGAAATTCAAACGATATCGTTCAATTTAAAATCTGACACGAGTTTTGTTGTTTACACCGTTCTCAAGTAATATTCGTGCGATTCAATTGTCTTTTGCATGCAGACGAACGAACAAGGGCATTGAACGCAGCGAACCAAAGATGCGTCGAACTTCAAGAGTTACTCGAGACGAAAGACGCCGAAGTAAGTATTGAATACCCTGGTCGAGAAAGCCTACTTACCTATATTAATTCCTCGTCGTTTTTATTCGCTATTTCACCTACGTTTAACCGTGAAAGATAAAATCATGGGAAGCGGGTCTCGGTAAACTCGAAAGCTGGTACGCGATTGGTACGCGATTGTTTGGACGATCGTCGTCGTTTCGTACATACATTTGTATGTATGTAAGTGCAATAGCGTATCGTAGAGAAGTTTACGTGGATTATTCGTCCAGCTTCGTTTCGAAGCATAAAAGGTATTCGCGGCGATTTTCACATTGTAGAAGTTGTTTTACGATCGACTATCAAATTGATTAGAAATTCTTGGTATCCGCGCAGATGTCGACCGATTCGATAAGAACTACCGGCGGCTACCCGCCGCGCCGCACCGCATCGGTTCTAAATTATTTCAACAGATGTTGCTTCCATAATAAACGGGATTGAGTGTAATGTAAATACGTTTAGCTTATCTCGCGCGGCACCTATCCCGAATCCATCCACCCGGTAACCCATCGATTCGGCAACCCTTCAAACAGGAGCCGGTTTACCGTTAAATACCGTAAATAACGTTTAGAGTACGCTCACCGGTAGATATTCGTTAGTTTGTCGTGGATTGTCGTATTTCTTTCATAAAATATTACCGGTCGAAACGACCTTCGGACGCGCATCGTTTCACCGTGCAAAAATAGTTTCGCTGGAAGGGGGTTTGGGGCAATGGAAGGAAGAAAGGGGGACACGGAGGGAGGGTCATTGAAGCCTGCACGGTCACGTCGTTCCGGTTTGTTATCGCGGACAATTTGTGGAAACGTAAGAGACCGAAAGCGCGCGCGACACGTTCGTTCGTGTTTTTGTGGTAAACCTCGACACTATGCCCTCTTCTCTGTTCTCCGTCCTCCGTTGTTCTAGGAACCGATAGATAACGATGGCCTGCATCGTCGATAGGTCTACGCTGACGATGCTCGCGCGACCGCCACCGCCATCGCATTCTGCGCAAACTGAAATTCCACATATCGTTTCGCTAGCGTCGATTCGTAAATCGACATGTTTGGAGGATTAAAACGTTGAAATCGTTTTCAAGTATTACAAATTATCAGGAGGCAACTCTTTTTCAAACTACAACGCTGAGTCTGAGCGTTTTCAGGGATAAACGTGAACGTTGATAAACGTAATTTGCTGGAAACAATCCAGTATAGATTCGAGACGACTCGAATGGCCTCGCTTTCGTTGTTCCCATTGCTTCCATTGCTCCCATTGCTTCCAGCGGTGTTGTGTGGCGTGGCGTGGCGTGGCGTGGCCTGGCCTGGCCTGGCGTGGCGTGAGATGGTGCGGTATAGCCGGTATACATACATATAGGTGATATAACATTCGGAGAAGGGGAAGGGCGGTTATCGCAGCGCAAACCTGAGATAAGGAAGGCAAACAGAACCGCGCATCGTACGGTCTCTTTACCCACAGCACAGCACAGCACAGGCACAGCAGAGCACAGCACAACGCACCACCGGACTTCCTTCTGATTATGGTTACCAATATTTAAGCCCGAGGCGTGATTACCGCGTTCCTCGTGTCAACGTTCTTTTTTCTCTTTTTGCTTTTTTCCATGTAAACGTACCCGATACCGATTTTTCGTTCCTATTTCAACAGCGTCGCCCAATTCCGAGAAAGCTTTCTCGACGCCGGTGCGCGACTATCGAAAATCACCCCCGCAAAACGTTTCGAACTATCGAGATACTCGAAGCTGTTTTGTCGTTATTTTTCACTGTTACTCGTCGACTCGACTACTAAAAAAGTAAAAGCAATTTGATATTGTGAAATTCGATGTAACGCTAACGAGTATCCATTTTTTGTCGTTCACAGGTTTCGCTGTTACGCCGACAGAACTGCGAACTTCAGAAAACTGTGATCGAGCTGAACGCAAAATCGAAAGATTCGGTAAGTCTATAATACGAACTGCTCGCGTTTAATTTTCGCTTTCGTTCTCGTTCTCGCTCTCGCTTTACCTCTCGCTTTCGTAGGTCGCGTCGCGTATTTCTGTGTGCCAAGTAACAGCTGATGATGCAGATAGAAATCTGCTAAACGCTCGCTCCCTCTCCTGTCCTGCCTCGTCCGTGCCGCTTTAACGCTTTCTCGGCGTGTCGTCGCCTAATTGTTAGCCTAAACTACCTACATATGTATATGTATGTATCGCGGCGACGCGACGTTTCGAATCACGATGGCTGTATTTCCGTGGGAACGAAAGCGAGCGCTCAAAAATAATCTCTCACCCTCTCTCGATCGATAAGCCGACGTTGTCGATGGCAATCCTACCCCCTTGCGGAATCGACGCTGTATCATCGAAGACTATCGTCGAAACTTGCGAATCGTTATTTTTCAACAATCATTGAGCAATTCCGTGTTTGAAAATTAAAATGGGCGTGCCTGGCTCGGCGAGGGTTCTCCTGCACTTTACGACACCCGTGTACTCGGAAACAACGAGTACATACGCGCATGGTTCGTCAAAGTGAAAAAAAGAATCCAAGAACAAGCAGGTCTTGAGGATTGGTTGCGGTTGCAGTCAACAGTCGACAGTCGGCATTCGCGCTCGCAGTCGTAGTCGCAGTCGCAGTCGCAAAACACATACTTATGCTGCACGAAGCACGATCCATAAACCACGCGCCCTCGTCTGCGACCGACCGCGTTCCGAACCAACTGTTGCTCCTTTAACATTCGAAAGACCCTTAACTCGTTGTTTTAGCTGATCGCGAGAATAATCCGCCACGAATTGCTTGCCACGGTGCACTATTAACATTTCGAGAGTAACGCGAGCAAACGTTTACCGGCAAATCGTTATTGCAAGCCGAAACGACTTCTCGTGTGCGAAAAGGGGCGACAAATCGCGACGAATAATGACGTGGAAACCGATCTGCGAATCGGTATGGAATTTCGAAGGAAAATCAAAGTAGAAACCGCATAGGTGTTGCATCGTTTAACGCGATAGGACCGTTCGCTAGGAATGCCAGATAAGCCGATAACCATAGTCTCGCACTTTATTCCGTATCTTGAGACAACAAAGGATCGGTCCAATCTCTCTCTCTCTCTCTCTCTCTCTCTCTCTCTCTCTCCCTCATCCGCTCTTCTAAACGCTGTTCGAGGAGTCCCATTCGTTCTTTTCTCGCTTCCGACTATACGTTACGTGTGTTGTGTCGCGTGTCGCAAAAACCTTCTTTCGCAGACACGTCACAATGCTTCGAACAACATCGTGACACAACAAGTTAATAGCCCGGCATCTTAAGCAAAATAAATTAGTTAGCGAATAAAAAATGCAATGCTTGTACAGCTACTAAACGGAGATAGAGTGCGAATTACTCAACAGTGTATTTGATTGTATCCGCGGATCTTGGATAGCTCCAAGTATATAAATACATACTTTGTGGTTTGCGATACGCGTCCGATTCGAAAACGTTGCGCTGCCTTTCTGCGCTCCGTGTTCCGCGCTCGCGACACAGAGCACCGGATATGTAGTCGGTGACCTCCGACACCTTCGGCTTTTAATAACTAATCGGGTGCTAAAGCTTCGCGCGCCTCTTTCGCTTCCATCTTGCAAACGAACGCGGGCAAGAGAAAAGTCGTTGTCGCGACGCCGCCGCGTCGTCGTGACTCACCATCTCCTGGCAACAATAACGACCGTCGTCGTCGTTTCAAGCGTTGCAGGTTTTAACTCTGGGTCCTTGAAGTTCATCGCAGTTGATACACTGAAAGTTACCTAATGCGCCGCTTATCGGGGTTCGTTAAACAATTTTCCTCGTCCCTATCAACCGAGTCGCCAATTCTTCTTCGACGTTCGATCGAATTTCCAGTCTAACCACGAAAACAATTTGACACGTTGACTGCCATGTCACCCATATGTGGGTGACGGAATTATTTGTCCTGGTTTTAAAATGAATTTTTACGTTAATATATTCATTGTACCGAATTCAATTAGGATCTGTAAAATGCAAGAAAGCTGGGCGACTACTCAATATCATATGGACCTTGAATAAGTTCTCGCTGTTTCTTCAAAAATGGCAGTAGCAGTACCCCGTTCGTGGAATTTCGAATGGTAACACACATGCAAGGCAGTAGTGTATCTAACCTTAAATTTCAGTGTATGGTAGTTCACTTTAGTGTAAACAAAGTAATTTTTTCTTAGTAATGAAAATATCCACTTTTCTGCCAAATAAAGTGTATTTGCGGGGAATTTTAGTGCACTACTTTATTCAAAAGAAATCTGCAGCTGAAGCACATAGAATTCTTGTTGAGACTTATGGTGCCAATGCTTTGTCGGATACGACATGCAGAGACTGGTTTCGACGCTTCAAAAATAATGATTTTGAACTTGAGGATGAAGAACGTCCTGGCGCACCGAAAAAATTTGAAGACGAAAAGTTGAAGGAATTACTCGATCAAGACCGATGTCAGACGCTAGAAGAACTTGGAAAAACATTACAAGTAGATGAGTCAACGTTTCAAAACGTTTAAAAGTTTCAGGAATGATGCAGAAGCAAGGACATTGGGTACAGTATGAATTGAAGCCGAGAGACGTCGAACGGCGTTTTCTCACGTGTGAACTACTGCTTCAACGGCAGAAAAGAAAAGGTTTTTTGCACCGCATCGTGACTGGCGATGAAAAGTGGATACACTACGATAATCCAAAGCGTAGAAAATCGTGGGGTAACCCCGGCCATGCATCAACATCGTCTGCAAAACCAAATATCCATGGTTCGAAGCATCTTCTCTGTATTTGGTGGGATCAGCAGGGTGTAATTTATTATGAGCTGCTCAAACCGAATGAGACTATCACGGGGGAGCGCTATCGACTTCAATCGATACGTTTAAGTCGAGCCTTAAAAGAAAAACGGCCGCTATACGAGCAGAGACACGACAAAGTGATTTTGCTACATGACAACGCTCGGCCTCATGTTGCAAAACCAGTGAAAACCTACCTGGAAACGCTTTAATGGGAAGTTCTACCACACCCGCCGTATTCACCTGACATAGCCTCTTCTGATTTATTCCGTTCGATACCACATGGCCTAGCTGACCAGCGCTTTCATTCTTATGAAGAAGCTAAAAAATGGATCGATTCTTGGATAGCCTCAAAAGACATGTCGTTTTTCCGACGCGGAATTCATATATTGCCAGAAAGATGGGAGAAAGTGGTCGCTAGAGATGGGCAATACTTTGAACGAAATGTTTTTGTTCCTTATAATTGAAATAAAGCTTTTATTTTGTAAAAGAAACAGCGAGAACTTATTCAAGGTCCTAATAATTTTTTTCGATTTTTATTTCATTAAATAACTTGCTTTGATTTTATGGAATTTGTGAGGTGTCTAGTTTGACAGTCAAAGTGTTAAACGCGACAAATTATGGTACCGTTGAAGATGGCTTGCGTTTCGTATTTTATTCGCGTAGGTATATGTATGTAACGTAATGATTATTAGCGTTTCGTCTTCCTCGATAACACGTCGAAATACGATAGGTCGAGTATCAGGGGGTGTTTAGTCCTCGGGGGTGATAGTGACTATGACTACCTTCCCCCGCGAATGGCTATAAATGTAGGTCGATCGAGCTTCCACTCTGTTACCCGCTGCTGCTGCTGCTGCTGCTGCTGCTATTGTTGCTGTCGTTGCTGTTATTGCTGATGCTGGTGCTGACGCTGATACGATTGTCGTTGTCCAAATAACAATTTTGTCCCAAGGTCAGTACAGTTTCGATCAGAAGAAAATCGCTGATACGCTAGTTTCCATTCGTGATATCAACCGAGAGTACAGGGTAGGCGAACGGCTTACCGCATCGGCGATGTCGAGGAGTTCGTAATTGGTTTCATTGTTCGATGTCTCGCGACTTCTTATCGATTGCGCGTTATCGGTTTTACAACTTCTGAGACCTGCTTAGCTGCTATGGGCACGAGTCACAGGTGTGCAAATACTCGAATCCGCGTTTCCCTGTATTCGACGGCGATTAACAGTAGAAAGAAACAAGACAGGCAAGACGCCGAAGGCGTATGGCCGCTAGATTCAAGAACAGGGTATAGGATTTCGTCCGACAGAATTTCTATACCCTGTTCTTGAATCTAGCGGGCATACGCCTTCGGCGTCTTGCCCGTCTTGTTTGTTTCGACCCTAAAAGAACCGTCAGCAACGAACTATGTGTGTATTGCTCGAGACGAAGAACTCGTAATTTCGTCGCTATCTCGTGTAGGTACCGGTGGTGAGTCACACGTCATCTTTTCGAATCGGTGAAAGTTGCGCAAGGTGTCGACGAACCGTGAGGAACGTTTGCCGAATAGTCTCGGTTGCGGACAGACGCCGCACAATTTTCTCCGATGGCGAAAAGATCGTCGCCGAGGTCCGTTCTCGTACGAAACGGCCGAGACTTCCGCCGAACGCAAACAGCGCTCGTCCGCTCGAAAAGAGAAAGAAATTCCTCGTAGGTGGGCCCTACGAAAAATAGGGGAAGCGACGGACGAGGAACGGGGACCGGGGACCGGGGAAGAAGAACACGACCCCGCGATTACCATAACGTCACCGGTAACGCGCCTTTTTCACTCTGGTTTGGCTCAGCTGCGCCCGCAGCACGAGTTCGCATGGGGGCCGATAAAAATGTACTGTCGTTAACAGCGACGCGTCGTACATTCGTACGTACGGTAAATACGGCCCAACGGAAAACGCGGCGGCTAGCCTAATTACATTATTCATGACCGTGCCCGTCGTTGTTCCCAGTCGAAACTTTGCGTTCCGCTGCGAAGACGTCTTCTGCCTAAAACGGGAACAACATCCCTCGAAAAAAACCGAGCGAACACGCGCCAAAACGCGGAGCCTTATGCTCGGTTAAATGGCGCGTGTCCAGTTTGCGGTGCAGTTTGCGGTGCGGTTTGCGTCTACGTCAGCGGAAAGAAAATATGGACGCGGATAGGGTCTAAAAGTCTGACGCGTTATTCGACGTCGCTTCGTTTTTCTCCTCTCCACGATCGCATTTTTTTTCCTCTCTTCTTCTCGCCGAGTTTTCGAACAACTTTGGCCCGACGGAATTGATATTGGAATTGGACGCGCGCGCGTACTTGCCGAGCTGCGCGATCGTTTTTCTCGTATCCGCGTTTCACCCTAGGACCCGCCGCCCCGCGATTTCGCGTTTTTCGTTTACACGAAAACGGCGCACAATGGGCAATTTGGACAAAATCGGATTCAAAATCAAGGAACTTTCGATAGGAATGAGGTAGAGCGATGAAATTTTTTTGAAATGAAAGCTGAAACTTTGTAGAATATGGGAAAAATAGGGAGATTATTACCATGCAATCATTTCAACGAAAAAATGACTTCATTAGTTTTTGTCACAAGAATCTATTTTTTGCAAAATCCTGAGGTCGTAGACAAATTTTGAGACGAGGTTTGAAATCAGCGTGAAAAAATCTATGGGAAATGATGTATAGCATGTTAAAAAAAAAATTTTTTCCGCGCGTGGTATTGGAAAAACTAAAATTTTCTTGAATTTGTGCGCGTTTAACGAATTTTCTCGAGGTTAAAAAACGGTCGTACCACAATTTCGCTATTTTTCCCATATTCTACAAAGTTGCAGCTTTCATTTAAAAAAAATTTCATCGCTCTACCGCATTCCTATCGAAAGTTCCTTGATTTTGAATCCGATTTTGTCCAAATTGCCCACTGTGCGGCGCGGCGCGGCAAAAAATCCATTTTATAAATCTTCGATTTTTATTAAAAAAAAATTATTTTTGTATAGCCTAATAGTGCGTGCATGACGTGCCAAAGTCAGATTTAAAAAAAAAAATTTTTACGGAGATATACGCATGGTAAATAACCATTTCCTCGCTCCTGGGAATTCATCAGTTTTCAGTACGATAGTTATGTAATTACTCCGCCTATAATTGAATACTTAGGGGTCTACAAATCATATGGGTTATTGCAAATAGCTTCAATTATTAACTGGCAAAGAAATTTTCCAAAAAAAGTTGTTTAACATTAAGTAATATGGACTAACCTGAAGCCCCTTTGCGTTACGCTCATTTTTGATTTATAGAGGAATACAAAAAATCCTTTGAATAAGCAAGTTTTAATAATAGTTTTGGCAAGTTATAATATTGATCTAGCTTTGTGCAACATTTCATGAGATACTTTCGGAATTTCCAAAAATGAATCGCGCGAAAGTCACGATTATTTGATGTTTCAGGTAAAATTTTTAAGGGATACATACCACATAATAAAAAAAATGTGACATTTATACATATCAAAAAATATTTAATAACAACTTTTTATGTTAATAAAACAAAGTTTTCCATCACTGGACCACTGTCGCAAAAATGCAACAGGTATTTTTTGGTAGTACTCCAATGAACGCTATAAAAATAATTTATGTAAGATAAAAAAAATGTTATTAAATATTTTTTTATACACAAAAAATAAATAAATCATATGCACTTCACACTTTTCTTTATTAATTAGAAATATTCCTAAAAAATTTCACCTGGAACATCAAATAATCGTAACTTACGCACGATGCACTATTGGAAATTCTGAAAGTTGATATTTAAACTTAAATTGTGACGAAAGGGTCTCGAAGGGTCTCATGATTTTTTGCACAAAGTTAGATCAATATTACACCTTGCTAAAACGATTAGTTCCAGACCAAAATCTATTAAAGGATTTGTTCTATTCTTCCATAAATAAAAAATGGACAAAAAACAGTGATTTTCGATTAGCCCATATTACTTAACGTTAACAACTTTTTACAAAAATTTTTTTGCCAAATAAGCGTTGTACCTGTGGCAATCTCTCCACAAACTTTCAAACAAATTCGTCGGATAGTTTCGTTTTTACAGATTTTTTGCCGTTTTTTGGCCATTTGGCAGCACTGTGCGGCGCGGTGCGGCGACCGATGTCCGTTGCACCTAGTCACGCATACACGCGGAGAAATCTATTTGCCCGTGGAATATCTAGACGGGTGACCAGTGTGCGCGCGTATCGTTGATACCTGCGTCGTCGATGTGGTGTCGGTATCCGTGTGTCGTGTTCGAGCCGCCGAAGCAACGGTGTGCGTTTCTGTGTCAGCAGTCAGCAGCGACAAAACGGCAAAGCGACAGCGGCGGCAGAACTCGATGGCCTCCCGGTGCGTGCGTGCGTGCGTGCTTGCGTGCTTGCCTGCTCGCTTGCTTGCCCGCTTGCCTGCGTGCGTGTACCCTTCTCCTCTCCTCGGTTGAGGGTTGCACGATGGTTGCGCGATGGTAGGAGGTGTGGAGCGGCGGCAAGGCAAGGCGGCAAATGCACAGTCGGTTCTCGACGGTCGGAAGGTGAACGTGGTCCGGGCTCCCGGGCACGTGAACGCCCGTTTAGTTTTCCATTCGCTGTGGAACAGCGCGTCGACGACGACCACCTCCTCGCGGGGTATTCTCCGTTCGCTTCGCGACCCCCGGTTGCCTCGCCTTGTGTTATCCCCCCGAAGAGACAGAGCGACAGAGAAAGTACACCGCTTCTCGGGAAAGTGAACAACGGGATGGACGAGTCGTTCGATATCAAGTAAGAGAAGCATATTTATTAATATTTTTATTTGTCGTTATCGATCGTTCGCTAATACATGGAATATCGTGCCGAGATAATAAGACGTTTCGCTGGTACGTTGTTAAATATCGACCGGAAAACCGTGTGCTCGATAATTGGTCGAGTTTTTTCGTCTCTACACGATACATTTCACGATGACGAAACAGCGCCGTTTTCATCGATGAGATTCGCCGAAAGGGATTTCGTTGGCGACACCGCGGTGTCGCGAGCGTGTCGCGCGTTCGCACAGACAAACGACCGTACCCCGTACGTACACTACACATATTTGGTCCGTTCAGAGACTGAAATTAAAACCGAAAACGAAACCGAGATCGGAACGCTGTAATATTTGCTTAAAAACGCACCGGTGGTATATGAATCGCGATGCTACTCGTGTGTCGCTGACTCTGACGCGTTGTGCACGGTGTCTCGGCGACGCAAGCCAGCTTCCATTGTACGTGTATTAGGTTTCCTCGGCGATGACGATGTCTCGCGAGCCAACCTCGATGGATCCTCTTGTATCGGGCTCGTCGCTGAAACAGAGTAGTCGACAATATTCCCTCGGCGCTCGCGAATAATCGAGTTAGCTTCCGTGATAGCTATCAAACGGCCCCGGGAAAGTTGGTGGCGCATGGCGGTCGCGAGGGTGCGAGGTTGCAGAGGCAAGGAGGCGAATAGGCGTACAGGGTGCGATATAAGCAATCGAGGGAGCGCAACAAGTTTCGCTCGATCCCCTATGGGCCGGCGGTGGTCGACGTTTTACCTGTTGGACTCGAAAAGAAACTTGATCTTTCTCATATTCGCGACGAGATCGAAATGTCAAAGCCGATATTATTCCCAGAGTTTTCGACCGATCCGCGTTCCGCTGATAATTTTTCGAACGATTCGCGAACGAGAACGGTCGCGAGGAACGCGATTCCTGCGCAGAAACGACACCGCGCTGCACGACACAAATATTACAAACAGGATTAACAGTCGCTGTGCAAACAGCCTCGAGAAACGGTTTTCCGTAAATGCGTTTCGAAAGCGTTTTGTTTGCCCGGGCCAAGGATTTCGTAGAGACGCGATCGCGCGATTACCACGAATCTGCTCTGTTCTCTTTGCGCGGAATTCGACTGATCGTCGCGATTTTCTGGCAATGGAATCGAGGCGAAAAATCGAACGGGTCGGAGAATATTCCTTGTTTCGTTCCGAGTGATTCGATGGAGAACAATCTTCCGTGGGAAATGTCTAAAGACTGCCGAGTCGTTAATTTGTGGATCGAGCTCTTCCGGGTAATGCGACGAACAGCGAGAGCGCTGGTCTAATCTATACGCTTTGCGGTTTTACGTTATCGAGACGTAGACTCGCGTTTCTCCGCGATTCGGTTTTTCGGTTGGTTCATGTACGTCCGCGTCAGCGTTACAAAATATTCATCGACAGACTGAACCGCGGAAAGAGCATAGAACGCGACAAAAATTGCCAAGCTACATAGTCATGTAGCGATCGAGTCTGATCAGAGCGAGAAAGACGAACGTTCAACGAAAGAAATCGTCTTATTCTTATTCTCCGGTCGTATAACGCAAAAGAACAAACGCGCGTTCGTTACGGTAGAAAATGAAGCGAGCACGTTTATCGGTGGAGATAATACGCGAAGGACGAATTTCTACGATTAGGTACACGCTTGACAAATGCGTCGAACGATTAACCACGTGGATAGCCGCGACGTTCGTTCTACTAATTTTGATTGCAAAAGTTACGCTGACCGCTCGATAAGCTCGCGGTGCAGTTTTATCTTTGGCATGGTAATGGGCGCGCATACCGAATAAGACACGACCCACCACTTCGAAACTCGGTAATTTTTTTTCTGTTCTTGCTGGGAAAATGTTTGTCGTGTGTTCCAATGCGAGAAACGACGTTGGTAATCGCTCGGAGAGGGTAATCGGAAGCGAGAGAAGAGAAATTATAGGTGATTTGAATTCTCGCGATTAAAACGGCACAAAACAGTGGTAAATATAAAACGCCACGGGCGAAGCGAGCGTGTATTAGTTGCCAGCTAATTAAATCGATCCTTGTACTTTAACCCCTCGGTCGATAGTTCTGAATCTGCAGGTAATAGTGCAGGCAATAGGTAGCGCAGGGTCACGTGACTAGTTATGTTTGTCGTTTCGAACGCGCTAGATTTTTATCGTTCCACGAGCAGTATCCTTTCCTCGTTCGTTCGAAACGAACGAACGAGTTATCGCTGTTCGATAAAGCGAACAACGCGGATCGAGCCAACGGGTGCTACGAGCATAATTAACCTGGCTGCCACTTTGAACATCGCGGAACGACATCGTGTAGTGCTTAGAAGGAAGGCTGTTTATCATAACTTTTCAAAGAGTCATTGTTTTTCCAGAAATCGAGACAACGCGACACGAACGAACTGAAACTGAAACGGACGCGTCGACGCGTTCAATGCGACTATCCGACGATTAATGTAGGTAACGTCGATCTTGGAGACCAGAACGGATTTCATAGCGAGCGCGTGACGCAACAGTATCGTTGCGTTCGATCGAATCTTTGCCGTTTTCGAATGGACGCTTTCGTTCGAGCTTCTCCGTGGAAGAGTCCTCGGTAAATAGGAAAATCGAAGATCGGATAGGTTTCGATGTTGAGAAAGATATAAAAGTATCCGAGGAGGTGCGAACGTAATCAAGGTCTTAGTCCAACGATCCGGTTGCGCAACAAAAGCATCGCGTGATCGTCGTGCTACCGGTCCACGATCGCGAACCGAGCTAGATATTTTTCCTTCGTTTTCTATAGAAGGAAGCTGCGATGCGAACAGCCCACCACCGCTTAACGTGCGCGACCATCGCGTATGCGTATAAAGTTCAGAGTGCGTGGACAGAAGAAAATGGCGGCCGGCCGGTTGACGCAAGAGGCGCGCGCGTACTCCTTCGTGAATTTCTCAAACCTATTCGATAAAACGCTTTAGGACAAAAGAAGAGTGAGAAGAAGAATTGCGAATTCCTTTTGTTCTTGGATCTTGCGACGACTTTTTCAGAGCGACACGTAGCGACAATTCTACGGAAGAGGAACAGAAAGAGGTGGAAGACGAAGAAGAAGAAGAAACGCTCTCGAATCGTTGTCTCGTCTAATAAAGGTTGATTTCCAAGATGAAATCTTACTCGGGGATAGGAGGAGTTTGAAACGAAACGCGAACGAGAAGAGTAAGTACCTGCTGGTCGGACAGACACAATGGAAAGGTGTTCTAGCGCCGTCGATGCTCGTTGGCCGCGCAGGAACACACCGGAGAAACTCGCGAGTTAGGCGTGAATTGAAACGCGCAACGCACGGAATGCTGTAAACTCGAGTAAATTAACACCGAGATATTTTCTCCCGAGAAAAGGGACTGGAAAAAGTTGCGGCGTTATTTATTTTGAGGTGCTGACGACTGCTCCGTCGCCAGCGAACCACCGCGCGCGCCATTACTGCGACCGCCTACCAACTACACGAATTGCGAACAACTGCTAGATACATTAGACAGGTATCCTCGAACGAGAAAGTAAATTGTAAAAATCGTTTCGATTACAACTTCTTAGCAACTTTGATAACGATAAGATAACGATAACGAAATTCTACTTTGACAAAATGTAGAAGAAACGTAATTGCGGCTCTTTGCGCGAAATACCAAAATCAAGTTTTCCAGAATAAGATTCGATCGGACGAACAACGAATGCGCTAAACTTTCTGGCAAATGGCGGCAGACGCGAACCAAATCGGACAGCAGCCGCGTTACCGTTTCACGGTAGCGGAACAGAGAATGAAATTACCAGGGCACCGCGAACCGCAGAGCGACCTCATCTGGTACGATAATTTTTTCGCCGCGACGCCGACGCCGACGCCCGATCGTCCGATTTTACTCGTGAATTCGCAAGGTTGATCTTCTTCGGTTCCGGAAGATTTCAAGATTTCCATGCGAGTGTATAAGCACGTTACCTGTTCCGCAGTCCGGTAACGTTCGTCGAACGAGAGGTTCTTAGAGATGTAAACTTACGGGAACCCTGGTCGACTTATAGAGAAATTTCGGTTGCTTGGCAATTTTTCGTTTGGCTTTTGAACTCGAAACGCAAAAAGAAAACTCGGCTCGATTGAAATACGCGGTCGCTACGGTCGCGTTTCCCTTTACGTAATCGGTGTCGGTGTCGGTGTCGGTGTCGGTGTCGGTGTTGGTGGTGGTGGTGTGCTCGCATCGGAAAACGGCTAGCCTTCCATATATTCGATTTGAAGTTTCACCGAGTCGTTCGGCGGTTGCGCGAAAATCTCAAACTAAAGAGGGGACGAACGTGCGAGGTCATCGACGAAGAAGAGGTCGAGGCCAGGTAAGGGATGCTCGATTCTTTCTTCCGCGTTTGAGTTTTCTTTGTTCTTTCTCTTTTTTAGTAGCGGTAGTAGAGGAGCAGACTGTCCAACACGACTCTTTCGTGAACCGTCCATTCGGTTCTCTTCGAGAATCGTTTCTCTGCCGAACAATCGAAAATCCCAACGCGAACGAATGCTACTGCACAGTCTGCTCTTACTGCCAAAAGCAAAAAGACCTAGGCGTGGAGAATGGATTAAAACGATCGATCCTGTCGCCCAAAGAATCGAATCGGAATCGAACATCCCTGGTCCAACTAACCTGTGCTCGAGCAACCTCTTCCGACGAACACGGCGAAAATATTGATTGAAACTTCGAACTTCGAACTTTGAAGTCGGAAACGCACGGTGAACTATTGGCACGCCGCTCGAAAGAATCGATTGTATTTCCTCCGACAACGAGGAGGCTTGCGAAAGCCGGTTTTTCGTATGCAGATTTATTAGCGGTTATGCGATCGGCCGATGCGCCGCTATCTAAGCCGCTCGAAAATAAAAATTCAGCCGCGAGCGATAATGGTTATCTACTGTACGAAACCTTTAGATATGCGCTAGAATTTTCGGCCTTGGAGAGTATTGTTTGTTCGTCGCACGCTAGTCCACGAAATTGATAGCATCGACGGCAATGGAAAAAAATAGCCAAGAAAAATACGCTGGCCTTTCAACGTGGTAAATTTGCAAGGTTCGACGCGATACTGTCTCGTTTCCGTTGTCCGAAGGCAAATTTTTGGCCATCACCGGCGAGGCGCGGCGTGACGCAACAGTGTCGAGAGTCGCGAATCGCGAATCGCGAGTCGCCAATCGCCAGTCGCAGCCTCTGACAAGATGCAAATGCAAAGTCATCGTGCGCTCTGGCAATCTCGGTGCGACACCGACACTATACCTGTCCGGTTTTATGGATGAAATAACCGATAACATTGGAAATGACCCGCATTAGACTTTAAAATAACCATCGGAACGTTCAAACAGCCAAGTTAGGTACATTGCGAACACGGAGAATCGGTATTGTTGTCGGTATTTCATATTCATGACGAAAAGTACGTATTGCCCGTTATCGAGTCCACGATAAATGCTATGACTATTATAGGTTTTGGTAACACGATGTCGACATCGATGTCGATAGATTTGCGCGGTTTTTCCGAATGTTCAACCGGAGTACCTGTTCGTTCCACGTGTAGAAATATAATTGTCGTCTCGGAGCAGCCGTCGATGTGTTTGTGTTCCTAACGCCGTAGGTACTTTCACGGTGTAACCTCGCCTTGTGCCATATATGTATGTTTCCATTCATAGGAAGAGTGCAGGCGAGTGCCTTTTTTGACACAATGACGCGGACCAAAGATCAAGAACAACTGGTGAGACGTTCGTAACAGCATTGCAAATTATGTATCAGACGTCGCGTTCTATCGCGTCGCATCCGACAACCTGCATTTTGATGCATTTTTTACCCGTCAAGTTAAGAAACGCGCAATCGCTCTTCGAGTTGCAAACACGTTTCTTTCTGCCGATAACATGGGCACGGGGACAACGCGGTTCTTTACGGAGATCGGGTCGCCGCTTTTTCGTTTCGTGTCGTTTCTGATCGATGCGAAGCTCGGCCGAAAGCATCGTCTTGTCCGTTGCCCAACCTTTCGGAGGGGGTTTCCCTGAAACGGAACCAGAGTTTCGTTAAGGTCTTTCACGCGTACCGATGTGTATTTTCGGCGGTGTATTGTTTACCCAGGAATTACGAAACAGAGAAGAGGGACACTCGACTCGAGACTCCGGACCAGAGACCAGGCCCAGGCCCTGGCCCCCCGTCATTCTGGTTCCACGTCGAGGACAAGCTGCAATTCTCTGAACGAACACGAATGTTCGAATTAGACTCGTTCAATCCGGCATCGGTCGCTGTCGGCTTTACGAACGCGCGAGCGAGGGACCGACACCGATTTTGTCTCTTGAATTTCGCGAACCGATGCGGTTAACGTTTGCTCGAGTGTTCGAGGACACACGATCGCGAGCCAGAAAGGAGCCCGTCTCGGCGATTAGTCAGCAAAGCGACAAGTGAGTTTGCGACGAGACGATACGAGAGGAGACGAGAGGAGACGAGACGAGAGCCGTGGTTTCCCATCGTCGCGTTCTTCCAGTTGTTCGTCTTCTTTCACCTCTAGCCTTTCCGAGTAGTCTCTTCTCGCGATACCGGAGGATATTACCATCATGGACAGAAAAGGTACACCGTAACTCGCGTTAGATACTCAGAAGTTAATATTCAGCGCGTTCCCGACCAAGATAACAGGGCAGAACTGGCGCGTTCTTCCAACGAAACTTTCAGCCTTGCTCGCTCCCGCTCTCGTCGCAAGAACTTTTCTTGTCCCAGATTCGCAGAAGTCGCCGCATCGAAGATTCAATGATTTCCTCCCTTTTGATTTTTCTGTTTTTTCAACAAAGTTTCCGAATCGCTCGCGGTGTCATTCGTCAGAGTTCTTGGCCACGGATACCGTCCGAACTTTTATTATTCCGATATTAAGCCGAGCAATCACCTTCCAGATGAATCTCGAAGAATTCATCTCGCGCTCGTGTAACTTTGGCCGATATTAAATTCCGCCGGTGTTTTTATACTTTCTATAAAATCCTGAGAACAAAGTTTTCAGAGATTATGGCGGACCAACCGCGGTAATACGATGAAACTTTCCCTGCGCACATTTCATAACGCGTTTTCGCCGTGGCAAAAAACATCGACCTTTCCGACTTGAAAGTTTGCATTTTCAGAGTGCAGCCGCCGACTTTGAGATTCATCGAAAAGCTCTGTCCGTAGAAAAATTCATTACGCTAGCTATTAGTACCGGCGCAGGTATCTACGCGCATGCAATGGCGGCCTGCCGCGGTACGGGTACGGGTACGGGTACAGGGTACGGGCACGGGTACGAGAGCTTTCCATGTCAATCTAAAATACCGCACGCGTGCTCGCACAATCGACGGGTGCCAACCTCGTTTCATAATTATCGCAAAAACTGTAACCTCCTTCGCTTTCGTTCGAGACGTCGCCTTTGACAACGTTTACTGTAATTGTCTGAAAAATCAGAATGGTTTGTAGTCTTTTCTTATCCGTAGAACACGAGAAAGATTTTCGTCGATTCGAATCTTGATAAAACTGATTTTAAGGAAAATAATATTTCAAATTCTTACAAATTACAGCGACAGCAAAAATGCATCTCGCTTCGCAATTTGCTTTACGTTTGTCCTTTCAACGTTTACGATTAGGTATTACGACGCGTACAAAGATTTTCCATAGGCGACGTCGGTTAGTGTCGTTGGTGGTAGAGCAAAGCTAGGCCTTCGAACCTTCGGAACAGACAAAACACTTTCCTCGAGCGGTGTACATATAATCTGTATTCACTGGGAAATTGAACATACAAAAATATAGGGACGATATTTGCAATTTGCACCGAGTTAAAATTGTCGCGAGCCGAACGTTCGTGAAACATAATGGACGTGGCTGGTAGCTACGCATCGGAAAACCGATCAAGAAAACAGTCGTGCAATTGTGTACGTTGACGGACCGTATAGTCGAGTCTGCGGCAACCTCCATGCCAAGAATTAAACGTTAAATATATAAAGGTAATCCCTCCGATGAACGTTCCGCGACAATTTCCAGTAGAACATTATTATATATTTCCCTCTCGAAATTAACGGATCGGGGTCCGAACAACTTTCTGGCATCGATCGGCCGCGCCATGGAAACGTGTGGCAGGCGATACAATTGAAACCGTATTGGAAAACGAGAATATTGGAAACACGAAAAAGGAAATAAAGAGGGGATAAAAAGGTTGACGAACGTTGACGAGACAGATATACAAATTTCCAAGTCCGGTAGATCGTCAAATTCAAACTTCAATTTCTAGAATCAGAATTGGGCACTCAGAAATAACCCGTTCATTTTTGTTAAATAAGAAAGAAAATACGATCTGCGATATATGTAAAGTACCAATTAACATAAATCACCTAATAATAGAATGCAAAAAATATGAGAATGAAAGGAAAAATGCTAAGTTGCCTAGATCCTTACCCATTCTGTTAAGTTCTAAGGAGTATATCGCCGGTCTTGCCAAGTATATCAAGGATACAAATATGTATAATATATTGTAAGAAAATGTACCGTGTTGCTAATGACCTTTGATGTTGAAGCAACATTAAACAATTAAATTGTATGTATATATATATATATACAGGGTGGCCCACATAACTCTGAACAGCTCAATATCTCGAAAACTATGCCATCGATTTTAAAGTTCTTAGCCTTAAATTGCATGGAACTGAAGGGCCTTTCTGACTACATAAACGTGAAGTGGCCTCCCTTCCCCTTTAACGGGGGAGGGGAGGTACCTTTGTAATTTTAAATGGAACCCCCTATAAAATGTTACATATTTAGATTCCACCGGAAAAAACAAGTCAATTTTGTCTGAAACATTTTTTTGTCAGATACTTCCATGATGAGATATAACAGTTTGAAGTTTCGAGTTGTAGGTACTTGAAGCGCTCGGAAATAGCGTTATGGAATTATACGCGCTTCATAATTTAGAAACATTTCATAATTTAGAAAAGCGGCTTAGTAAAGCTGTCACTAATGAAAATAATAGTGCCAGTATTCTTGCTGCAATTACATTAAATCCTCATATTAGTCAACGTACACTTGCACAAACATCACATATTAGTCGTTCATCAATTCAACGAATTTTGAAACGGCAAAAGTATCATCCATATCACATGGTTTTATCACAAGAGCTTTCGATAGCAGGTTACGATCACCGCGTAAGATTTTGTGAGTGGCTGCAGGGTGTTGTGGAAAATGACTTTTTGTGCAAAATACTTTTTTCGGATGAGGCCACTTTTATGAATTCAGGGCATGTAAATAGACATAATCTGCATTATTGGGCCGTGGAAAACCCAAATTGGATGCGATGTGTTCCCTTTCAACATCGATGGTCTTTAAATGTTTGGTGTGGCCTAATAGGAGATTTTGTGATTGGACCTTATTTTTTTCAAGAAACTGTAACATCTGCAAGTTATTGTGATTTCTTAAAAAATCATTTGCCTGCGCTTTTGGAAGATGTGCCACTGCACGTTAGAAGAGAAATGTGGTTCCAACAAGACGGCGCTCCTCCACATTTCGCAATCATCACCAGGCAATTTTTGAACGAAAAATTTGGGAACAAATGGATAAGTCGCGGGGGACCTCGTCAATGGCCTCCTCGATCCCCCGATCTAACACCATTAGATTTTTTCTTATGGGGATATGTAAAGGACAAAGTTATGTTTGAACCACCGACGACAAAAGAGGATATGAAACAAAGAATACGTGACGCTTGCGCTTCAGTGACTCCCGAAATGTTAAAAAATGTTAGAACAACTTTGATGTTTCGAGTAAATAAATGTTTACAAGCCCGTGGTGGACATTTTGAACATTTCATTTAAAGTACATTTTATTTGTTCACGAATAAGCAAAGGACTCAAGCGCGTATAATTCCTTAACGCTATTTCCGAGCGCTTCAAGTACCTACAACTCGAAACTTCAAACTGTTATATCTCATCATGGAAGTATCTGACAGAAAAATGTTTCAGACAAAATTGACTTGTTTTTTCCGGTAGAATCTAAATATGTAACATTTTATAGGGGGTTTCATTTAAAATTATAAAGGTACCTCCCCTCCCCCGTTAAAGGGGAAGGGAGGCCACTTCACGTTTATGTAGTCAGAAAGGCCCTTCAGTTCCATGCAATTTAAGGCTAAGAACTTTAAAATCGATGGCATAGTTTTCGAGATATTGAGCTGTTCAGAGTTATGTGGGCCACCCTGTATATATATATATATATTTTACGATATTGCTTCTTCTACGGTCTGTAACATCCTTTTGTTCAGATGCTATTCTTCATTTCGGCACTTGAGCGTCACGATTTTTGTTACGGTGAAGTTGCTGGGTGACGCGACTTTTACGGCGAATAGAAATACACCGATGGTACCCTCGAGACTGGAGCTAATATTTGCAGTACGAACAATGCACCGAACGGCTGAATGCTCGAACCTTCGTTATTCCTGATACCTGGAGTGACGTATCTAGGTGGAGGGAACGGACAACCTTTGGTTCTTATCGTGACCTCTTTCCCTGCTTGACCGTTTGTTGCTCGTTGCTCGTTGTTTGCCAATTCTTTCTTCTTTTCTATGCTTTTACACCGATGCAAAGTTTACGTTCTTTTCTTTTGAATTTCGTCATTATACCGGTACGTGAAACACGACGCGACGCGACGCAACGGTGTCGCAGCCCCGGACGATTAAAACAAAGCGCGTGGACACATACAGACGATGTAATGGAAGTTTTATTACGGTTTACGTTGACACAGCTCGCGTTAGAATATTGAGTAGCATCTGCTCGCACTCGACGTCGCGTCGCTTAACGTTGCTTGGCAGCGGTTGATCGGTTCAATCGCCCCGATCGCGAACCTGTTTCGTTTGTAATTTTTGCGAGGAAAATTGTGCCACACCGAGTTGGCATGTTTCCTTTGTTATCGGGTTTGAAACATTTTTCAGGTGTTTTATCGTTCTGCAATTGGTTTGCCCTATCTACAACTCACTATCGAGCTTAAATAATATCGCGCTTGAGAAAAAGTTACAAGAACATCGTGTGGACCCCTTGTCGGATTAGATTAGAATAGTCGACGTTTACGCAGCCATTGATAGGAGCTTCCTTTCCCACGGTCGCTATCGGTGGTTCTTTTACCGTGCGCGTAGATACTGTCGTCGTCGACCAGGCCCGACCCGGCCCGACCGCTACCTTTGCCGCTTCGATATAAATCGCCGAGCAATCCAGGGCCTTCTCGCAGGAATATGTACAATGTATATTGTATTTTTGATTTTCGAATGCTCCGAACGATCGAACCGTTTCATCGACCTTTGTTGTTCAAACGGCGGTACTACGACGGGACAATTATCGTTGGGATTAGTAAGGTTACGCGTGTCCTTGCCGCACGTGATTCACCCGGACCGGAGTGATCGATATACATTTAATAGTGCTCCAATGACTCGTCACCATGTTTGAAGTTTTGACGTCATTTATCTTGCCGGGATTATAATTAGTACTGGAAGACCTCGGCGCACATCCGCAAACCATATAAAAGTGAATTTAATCCTGCGCGTCCGGTATCGCTGTTTGCTCTCGTTGAATACACAGTCTCCACCTATTTCGAAGTTTATTTACGATCTTGACGTATAATATCGATGCAGTCGTTCGAGTAACTTGTGTAACGTGTAAATTGAGGGGTGAAGCGCCCGCGGGGAGCACACTTTCAGGGGAGCGACTGCGATTACGATTGCGACTGCGATTACGACTGCGACTGCGACTGCGACTGTAACTGCCACTACTATTGCGATTAGTCGGAACTCTGCTCCGTATCGTTATGCAAATTTATGCTTCCACGAGCCAACGTACAGGAGCAGAAATTATGCGGACGGATAACGTCGCCGTCCAGAATTTTATTCCTGTTTATTCGAGTTTTTGTTTCCTCCTGTATTTTGCACTCGGACGCGCGTATACGCGGTCCGAAGCGCTCGGCGACGATTCGCTTCGATTCGCATCGATTCGTCGAGAGAGAGAGAGAGAGAGAGAGAGAGAGAGAGAGAGAGAGAGAGAGAGAGATCGTTTGGATCTGAGCGCGCAAGAAATTACCGAAAAGTTATCGAACGCGCAGGATAGTTTAATCGATCTTCGATGCGATATCCAAGTATTCGTTCATATTTTATCCTAACAAAATTTAACGTTATCGATGCTAAACGGTCGAGTATCGTACTCGTTAACGCACCGATTGCTTCCCATTTCTTCTCAAGAAACCTGCTTGCGACATGTTACGTAAATATATAATTCAAAGAATAACCGCATAAATATTGCAAATGAGTTTCAACGTTCTCAGGGTCTCATAATCCAAGTGGAAGTGGAAGTGGAATCGGAATCTGAATCTATATCGATGCGAGTATCGGTACGCGATGAATATTAAAGTAAAAGAAGCTCGAACGCAACGGGTGAAGCGAAATTTCGAAGGGAGGTAGCGCGCTTACAAGTTTCTGCCGGTTTGTTTGATTTGCAACGGTAATCGCGTCGTCGCGAGCTTTTACGCGCATCTATAAATTTATATTGTCGCAACCATATATTGCCGAGGCGCGTCAAAGGCCGCTGCGGCAGATAGTATCAATTTTTTAGTAATAGGTATACACATACCTATACAGAGCAAACAGACAACGAGCACCTTAACGTATCGATGAAAAACAGAGGCGAACCGTTATCATTGTGTCGCGTCAACAGTGGACACAGTTTGCTAGGATCGAAAAATTATTAGTCCGAGCTATCCATAATGTAATGAAAAACGCGCCTTCAACGTGTCGCGTAGACTAGCGTTTTTTCTCACAGTTGTTCGTAGTTGCGTTATCTACAAACACTTATTTAGGCTTCGTATAAACTGTAAAAATTAGACGAGTCGAGCACAAACGCTTTGTTATAAAACAAAACTCGAGAAGCGAACGCAACGCGCAACCACCTTCCACTTCCTGTTTCGCCTCGAGGGAAATAGAATTTCAAATTTCAGTTGAAGGGATTAGGATCCGAAAAGTCGTAAATTTCATTTCAATCGCCCCTCTAATTAACCTCTGAAAGGCAAATAGACGCTGATCCCTGTTCAAACACAGGGTACAATATGCATGTGGCTGCGAACGGCGTGGAAAAGGGGGAAGAAGGGCGGTCGATTTTAGCATAATAAAAGGAACGTGTCGATGGTCTGGACGAGTAAAAATCCGGAGAAATAGAAAAGTTTTGTGCGTCGCGTCGCGTCTTTCGAAGCGTTAAAGTATTATCGTAGAAATTGCTACCGAGAGCCCGCTGTCGTAATCGTAAGAAACCAAGTGCTCAAGGTGAAGCAACCATATACGCAGACCGTAATGGAAAAAAGGAGGAAACTTTTGTCGCTTGTCCGCATGCAAGTCAAACGATGCATTATTCCTTGACCTGACCTAACGGAGAGGCCTCTTTCATATTCATTAGAATGTCCCCCCTTTTCGGAGACACGTGCGCGCGAGCGCACCGCCGGACCTATTCTTTTTTTGTCAAATGATGTTCGCGTCGTTCTTTAAACACATGCTTCGGTGTCGCTTGTTTACTCTTGTCGACCGATGCTAGAAAAATCGAGTCGAACGTAAGGGGGTCTTCTTCGAAGTCAAAAGGATCGGAGGGGCTTCTTCTTATCATGGCCTAAATCGAACAAGGTAAATGTGTAAAGCGCGTGCATCGCTTAGCATTTCGGCGATACGGCGTTCGCAAGATCAACTCGAAAGCTTTTTCGATTTCGTTTTAATTTTCGTTTTAGGTTTCCGGTTTCCGTTTCGATGTCGGTATTGGAATTGGTATGGTCGCGACACCGAATCGTTTAGCCTTGGCGCATCCATCAACGGATTGACTTTACGCTCATTTGTCTTTTTCAAGCTGTCCCGCTGAAGTATCATGGGGTCATTGGGAATTCGATCTCGTGTTTCGGTTTCGATTACGGTTTCGTGTTTCAGGCTTTTGTAGTCATTTCATAATCCGTTCTCCGTCCTTTAAATCTTTACCCGTCTTCCAAATCCTTGGTAGAACGTATCGCGATCGAAATGTCGGTCGGTGGCTGGTTTTAGGGATCGATGGATCTGACGTTAAAGCGTAAAATATTTGTTCTCCTCGTAACGGATATCGCCGAGACGACGAAGTCCTTTAGAAATCGACCTTCGATCGAGAATAAATCGAGCATTAAAAAGTAAATTTCACTGGAATAAAATATTTTGACGCGAACTAGATTTCTGCATGTTCGCGTAATGTCGTTGAATATATAATGTAATCCGACGGACGCGAACGATACCGCGAATGAATTATTCGAGAGAAATTCTTCGTTCGTTTTTTATTCATTGGAAGGTCCCGTATAGCACGGTGTCGTCCTACCTATTTGGAACGTCGAACGAATTTCGTAAATATGTAATTCGGGGAGCATTCGTTGCGCGAGATCAATGACACGATCACGATAGAGAAGAAACGATCCGGGCTTGGCTCTCGATCGGCCGCTTAAACGATGCATCTTTGTCGAGTCGCGTCGCAGCAGCGGTAACGTTCCCATTATGCGGGTCGAAATGGAAAATATGGATATCGTGAATTGACTTTTAGATGATCGAACTTTGGACAACGTAAAGGCCGGTCAAAAGATGAATGTTGGGGGAAACTTTTGTCAGATTAAAAACCGTTTTGTAGTTCATTGTCGGGACAATGCGTAACCGCGACAACGACTCATTGAATAATTTCTATAGAATTATGGTAATAGACACGACAAGAACGATTTTAGGATCGATCGAGGAAGACACCGAGCTGTTCTTTCAGCGATCCGGATACAATTGGAAACGTTTCTTTCGTTCTCGAAACTGGCAAAATCGTTTGAAATCGTTTACGATATTTCGGTATAGGAAAGATTCTATTGGATGGAATAAATTTTCTGATCGCGACGGATGGTCCACGATCGCTACGACATCTTTCTCTCTCTCTCTCTCTCTCTTCTATCGCTTAATCGAATGAAAATCGAGCGTTTCCGCGCGAATCGATTTCAGCCTTCGATATCGACGCCATCGGCAGGAAGAATTTCATTGTGTTCGTTCCGTTGCAATTCGAGTACGGCCTCTGGACGAATAAAAACGAGCGGCGAGTACGCATGGAACACGTGAGAGAGTGCCCGCGAAGATTACATAATCCAGAACCAGGCAATTCCTATGAAATGACAAGGCTTTTGTAAAGTCTCGATTCACTGTAAATTCAGTGTAAAATCTTGACATCGTTTCCACGATGAAAAGGGCACGGAGAAATTGAAAAAAAACCCGATACGCAGCTCGAAACCTCCAACACGTTTTCTTTCTCTTCCTCCGAAGACTTTGCGATCGCTCGTAATTTGGATTGCATAAGTGCGCTCTCCCCCACCTACCTCGTCGTTCACCTACTCTACCTCCTTCTCCCGTCGGTCGTCCTTTTTTTTCTTCTTTTATATATTACTTTTTTGCCGAACGAACGTGCGGTCGAACAGCGCCATACTAGGTACATACATCGCTCACACTACCAGCCTCTTATGTAAACGTGCATAACAATACCAAGTTACTAATGATACGGTTGCCTCGGTGGTCGCATCCTGCGTTACCGAGGTCTCGAAGGAACGTCACCACCATCGTTGCCACGGTTCGCCTGATTTCGAAGACGAACCGCCATCCGGATCGAATCGAATCTGGTCGAATCGAGCCGAAAGCTCCTTGAGACAATTCTTGACGTTGCTATTGTTTTCATCGTTGCAGAACGCCGGCCACCAGGATGACGACAGCGAAGTATTTTTCTGGGATCCGGTGTCCACCAAGAACCGCAATTCGAAAAATCAAATTCAAGCGCGGCAGCTGCAGGAACAACTGGCGCAAGCCACCATGAAGATACGCGATTTGGAGACCGAATTGAAACGCGTTCAAATGGTAAGATATCGCATCGTGTTCCCGCCTTTCGTTGGTTTTAACGAACACGCCGATTCCGACTGCCGATTCACACAATTCTGAATCGGTTGCTACGCCTTTTTCTTGTTTTACCGCGCATACATACCAGGTCCGTTTCTCGGATTACCGCTTACTAAATATGGTACATACAGTAAGGAGCAAAACTGAGTCCACACTATTCGAAGCAACATAACTTTTTTGAAATTAGATCAATGACTTGAATGTTATTGAGGAGTTAGAAGGATTAGTTTATTAGACGAGGTGTAAAAAATTTGAATTGGTCGGAATCGCAAAAGAAATAGTAAAAGTTGGTTTTTAAAAGGATTAAAAGTGCGATTTTCAGTCGAAAATCGTGAAAAATGGCAATTTTCCCACTTTTAAGCGTTTATAACTCGTAAACGAATTAACCGATATCGGTGAAATTTTCAGCATCGATATAATTTATTCGAGCATAACATTCGAAAATAACATTCAAGTGATTTGATCTAATTTTAAAAAAGTTATGTTGCTTCAAATAGTGTGGACTCAGTTTTGCTCCTCACTGTATGTAGTTGTTTGCAACATTTGGTAACATTTGTTTCGAGATTCGTTCGTTCGCTTTACGCAATCTTCTTCTCCTTTTTGTTTTGCACCGTGCGTATAATAATCGCGTTGTCCGTCTCCTCTGTCCTACTAAGCATAAAAGACACGATTACGGTTGTAATTGTTCCGAGATAATTGCGTTTAATTTTAACCGCGCGCACCACCGACCGTTTCACGTGTGCATACATGCACGTGACGACACATGTCGTTACGCGTTATCTCCAATCGAAATCGATATTGTATGTTGTGCGTTGTATATCGTATATTGTATATCGTATACCGTGTATTATTCTATATTCTACATACACATTGTATCGTTGAGATCCGATTGTACGCACGACAAATGCTTGTGCCCAAGTTGCGCGAAAGAAAATCTTTGATGAAACTCTCGTTTTACGCAGGTGAACAATTCCTCTCTGAAAGATGATCTCCCCGATGGGCATCAGACTGGGGAATTCCTGCGAGCCAAGCAGGACATGGTGAATCGTATCATACAAATGGAGGAAAAGGTAGAACGTGAAAAAAGAACAATGATTTTTAATCGAACGGTTTAATTTCGAGGAGTTACATTTTTTTCTTCTTTCCTTCGTGCTCGATCAGAACCGGGAAGCGGAAAGGAACACGAAGCGCGCGCAACCGGACGAAACAGCGTTGATCAACGATTTTCGTACGGTACTATCGAAATTGAACTCCCTCGAGAAGCAGGATCTCGTGCGCTCTGCTTTGAAAGCGTTGGAGACCGAGAACGAGAAGCGCGACCCGACCGACGGCCAGGAAAAGTCCGAAAAATCGGACTTTGACGAAAAATTTCAGAAACCCGACGGCTTCGGCCGCAACAACAACAGCAATAACGAGTCCGTCGTCGCGGTAAAATCCGTCTTCGACGAAAGCCACTCGGACCATCGGAAACGACACGATGGATTCGTCGAACCGTCGAACAACAGGGAGATGGAATTGTACAAGAAGATCGAGGAACTCCAGGAGGAAAACAAGAGACTGTTCTCGAGCGTCGAGGAGCTGGACCAACAGCACGAGGAATCGATTCGTGAGTATTTATTGTTAGCTACGTGCAGCAAATTCGATCGGTCGCGTCTGCGTCATCGGGATTGTAACCTTTACGCGTTTTCTAGAGAAGCTGTTGTCCCTCAAGGAAGAAATCGAGAAGAAGCACCAGTGCCTTCAGAACGCTTACGAGCAGCTATACGTGGACTACAACCAGGCCCAGGAGAAGGTTGTCCAGCTGGAGGGCACGCTGACGAACAACGAAGCGACGAAACGAGTCGGGGTCGGAATCCAAATCGAAATCGAGACGGTATCGCGTTCCTGCCAAACTGTCCCTTCGGAAAACGGCACTAGCAACGAAGACGGAGCCGTTCGGAAGGACGCCTCTCGAAGGGACGAGTCGACGATCGACGAGCTGATCGCCAAAGTGAAAGACATCTTGAAGAACGCGCCGGTGGAGTCGGAGCCGGACGAGTCGATCTTCGAAACTGTAGCGCAACGATACGTCGACGCGAAATGGAAGAAGGACGTGTTGGAGAAGAAGGTGACAGAATTGAACCGGGAGCTGAAGAGCTCCACGGAGATGAAAGAAAGCTTGCGGATCGAGTGCGAAGACATGCAGACGCACATAGATACGCTGATGTTGGAGATCCAGGACCTAAAGTTGAACCTGCCGTCCATACCGGAGGCCAGCGAGGAACGCGTCGCCTCGCTGGAATCCGAAACCGAATCGCTGCACGAGCAACTCGAGCAAATTCGGACTGAGACAGAAACGCTGCGAAAGGAGAATGCGAGATTGCGGGGAGTTGGTTTCAACGAAGCACGATTCGAGAGTCGCGGGCACGGACACGGACACGGACATGGACACGGGCACGGGCACGGGCACGGGCACGGGCACGGGCACGGGCATGGACAGCACGGGCATGGGCACGTCTTGGGACCAACGCCGCCCAGAACCAAGAAACCAACGAGACTCGAAGACATCCCGGAGTGCATCGAAGAGACCGACAGCCCGCTCGAGCATCTGAATCGCAAGCTACACGTCACTTTAGACGAGAACGATGAACTGCGCCGGAAGATCGATGATCTGGAGTGCTCGAACGAGGAAACGCGGGAACGGCTAAAAGCATCGTTGGAGAGATGCAAAGACTTCGAGGAGAACGTAGAGCTCGTCGAGGGGCTCAAGCTCGACCTGGACAACGCGAAACGCGAGCTGACCGCGTCTACTTCGAACGGAAAACAGCTCGAGGACAGTTTGGCGGTTCTCCGGGAAGCGAAACGCGAGATGGAGAAGGAAAACGAACAGCTGTCGCGCAAGAACGATCAGTTGGAAACAGAAATCTCCAAGTGGCGGGAAATGGCCTTGGAGAAGGAGGACGACCACGTCTTGAGCAATCTCGAAGAACAACTCGCCAAAGTTACCTGCGAGAGAGACGATTTGGAGTACGATATCCTGAATATGAGAAAGGAATTAGACGAAGCGTTCGACCGGATAAACATGAAAGACGGTCAGATCGCGAAGCTGAGTCAGGACTGCGAAACCTTGGCGAAGGAGAGACATTCGCTTTTGGAGCAGATACTCGCCGTGCAGGACGAATCCAACGACAAGATAGACTTGGTGAACACGGAGAAGTCGTTGCTCGAGCAAGAACAGCAGGAACTCAAGGAACGAGTGGCAAACAAGGAGAAAGAGTTGAGCGAGATCGTCGAACGGTTGCGGGAGACCCAGGAAAAGTACGAGATATCGCGGAACGAGCTTTCTTCGTACGGTACGAAAATCGAAGAACTCGAATCGAGAAACGAACAGCTTCGGAACGAAACGGAGAGACGGGAAGAATCGAAGACGGAAGAGTTCTCGAGACTGACGGAAGACAACGAGAATTTAAGGGCCCTGAATGAAATCGTTCGGAGCAGATGCGTTCAGCTGGAGCAAGAGATAGCGGATTTGCAGGCGCGGAACAACGAACCGTCGAATCGTGAGAACGAAAGGGATGGGGTCACCGGCGATGACGAGGGGGAACGGTTGGCGGCGCTTCTCGAGGAGAAAACACGCGAAAACGACACTCTGAGGCGCAACAACGAAAAGTTCATCGACGAAATCGCCGAAACGCGGAGCAAGTTGCAAGCCAGCGTCGAGGGTAACGCAGAGTCGGCCGACATGGCCAGGCAAACGATCGAAAACTTGTCCCATTTGGTCAGAGAGAAAGACGAGGAGGTGAATAGGCTGAAGGCTACGATGGATCTTGCGAAAGACACGACGGAAATCTCGGAGAACTTTGCGGTCGTGAAGAACGAGAGAGATGAGCTGGTGAGGCTCGTTACCGCGAAGCACAACGAAAGCTTACAGTATCACGAAGAAATTCAGCGGTTGACGCGTCTATTGAACGAGCAAGTAGCGCAAATTCAGAGGTTGATCGCGGAGAGAGACGAAAATTCGTCGAAATTGTCCGAGAAGGACGCGGAACTGTTACGGACGAAGAACGAACTGCAAGCGGTCCAACAGCGTCGTCCGATGAACCTCGAGGCGACGAGCACCGGCGAAATGGGCGAAATCTGTGAAATCAGCGAGCACTCGAGGCTTCTGGCAGAGACCGCGATTCTCAACGAAAAGTGCAACGCGTTGGAAGCGGCCTTGATTCAGGAACAATCCAATTACAGGATAATGCAGCATCAGCTGGTCGAAAGCCAGAACAAAGAAGCAAACGCGGAGAAAGAATTGGAGAGGCTGCGAACGCATTTGGTGGAGATCGAGTCCACTTACACGAAAGAGGCTTTGATCATCGAGGAAGCGAGACAGGAATTGGAAGCAAAGTTGCTACAAGCCGAAGAGAAAATGAAACACAGTTCGACCGCGTACACGTCCGCTAGTATCAGGGCGAATCAACAAGTGGAAACGTTGCAGCAGCAAATGGCGCTGATCGTTCAGCAAAGGGACGATATTCAAAACAAATTGTCCAGCGCGGAAAACAAAATTTTATCGCAGTCCGCGTCCCTGACCAACTTGCAAATCGTCTTGGAGCAGTTCCAACGAGGTATATTTCTGAACCCTTCTAGATCCGGGAACGAATACGAACGACAATTACATTTACAGCGACATTTCGTCGATATTTCAGATAAAGAGAAAGACGTCGGGGCGGCAACGGGCAGGCTCCGAGCGAAACTGAACGAATCGTACAAGAGGCAAGAGGAATTAGCCAACGACATTGTTAATCTAAAGGTGCGTATCATCTATCCGTTCGGCCTGATCGCGTATTCGCGTATTCGAATAGGTGGTTCAATGTCATTTTTAATACCTGTTAACAGGAGCAATTAACCGAAGCTAAAGAAGGCTTGCAAGCAGCGTCCAGATTGAGCGAGCAGCTCGACAAGAAAACAGAACGTATCGAACAACTGAACGAAGAAGGTATTACTCGACTTTATCATTACTGCTATTATTACATATGTATATCACATTTCTTTTTCTGCCTGCATCTTGTCCCTTTTACATCTCGCATGGTTAGCATAATTTCGCAATTAAAATATACCACGCGTAAAAAACTTCTCGATCGACGAACACCGTGTCATGGTATTTCAATGCGCACAAGCTGATTGATCCTTCGTCGAAACTGGAAAACGCGAACCGTTGCTAAGTGTAATTAAATAATACGTTTGTGTGCTTATTTGGTGTGGTTATATATCTATATACATATACATACTGTATATGTACATAGTATATTATTGGATTTGCGAGTAAAATCAAATTTAAAATTACGATGTAACTAAAATATTATCGAGGCTTAACATTGTAGGTCGAGCGACGCTTAATTAATTCTCGCTTAATCGTTGGACTTGGCTGTAATCGTGGAATATAGTTTTCTTCGATGAATTTACGAATGGCTTAAATTCGAGACGACGAGACATCTCGCGCGACTATTCGCTGATACGCCAATCAATATGTATAATCGCACGGATAACAATATGAAAAAAACTAGACATATCTAACATACGTTCGTATCAATATTTCCCACGAGCGCATTATATATCTATTGTAATAAAATTGTGCAAACGGACCTGGTATTACCACAGCTTGCTATTAATCAACTTGCAAAACATCGTACACTGTCATTCTAGTTTATGCACTGGTGACACGGTTTAAATCCCACTCTATACATAATTATTGGTTCGAGTGTGATCTGTGACTAATCTGCAAACGCAAACACATAGAAACGCCGGTGACGTAGTCAAATATCAGCTGGTAATTCTGGGATTTTGAGAACAGCCCAGGATTCTTGCTGGTATCCGGCTACGAACTGGATCGTCGCCTTAGCACACTAAATCACATCTTCGTTGGCTCATGCATTGCCACTGGTGCTGGTACTATCTTCTCCCACGTTTCCAAATAGAAATTCTCGATCCGTCGCATCCAGAAATGGAACACGAGCGAACCAGTCAATTGTACATTACTTTGTATGTATGTAAAATTTCAAACTACATCTTTTTCTCCTTTTCAACTCTCCGAATTCCACGCGTTTTCTCTTTGCATCCGCATTGTATACTTGTATACAATATAGTCTATTGTATACTATATAGTCATATATAATTGTATAATTATATGACTATATACGATCAAATAATCGTTGCACACACGATACAATGTCAAACCGATGCTTAGGTAATATCGTGACCTTAGGCACTTACACGTTGGTCCTTGAGAAAAAAAATGCTAGTTACCATGAGCCTGCAATAATACTAAATCATACGCTTAAGTTGTGAATTTATACATATGTACCTTACCTATCGCATCACCTATCGCGCTAAATTGTATAATCGCGTCGATTATATTTGCAATTGTACTATTTTCAAGTGTGCATATCGGTCAGAAGTAAACCGCATTTCCTCGGAATTTTCAACTACGGATATATTGTATTTGTATACATATATACAATATACTGTACAGTGTACTCCTGATACACGCGTTTAAGAAAAAGATATAGAAAATCACACGTATAATTTGGTAGCGTTGGAGTGGGTAATCTCATGCGGTAACTGTGAGCGTGTAAATTGTAACAGCTCATATTACCTCGTGGGGTTTCCCACCCGTTACCATGATCCTACAAAGATGAAAGCATGTAATTATAAATTTTCATTTTCGAATTAATAATCAATATTTTTTTCGTTTATACTTGTCCTCGCAATGCAATAACCGATTCTTGATTTATTTCATTTTTGTAACATTTCACCTATCGTCGGACTTGAAAGCAACCTTACTTTTATAACTCGTGTATTTTCTCTTGCATCGGAAACGTTTGAATTTTGTTTCTGTCTGCAAGTTACAGAAAAAAAGAAAGAAAATTAAATAAGGAAACCATAATCGAACAGCTCTCGAACTCTAATGCAACAGTTTTTGTAATATTATTGTAACACACTAATTATATTATTATAATATATTGTAACATACTAAAGTACTTATTACTACATTAATATAGCTTTCTTACTTCTAGTGGCATGCGTGAAAGTTAGTTTGCTAGTACGGCATGATGAATGAAGAATGCAGCATGAGCAATTAAGACACGGGTGTGAGTATTACATCAGGTACTGGTGTGATATTCGAAGAACCAGTACTTGTGTTATACTTACGCTCATGTCTTTTCAACCTTCGAATCTGCCAACCTTACAACGCTGGAATGCATATGTATAAAACATCAAATATACAAGATACTAAAATATTCCTTGAACAGAGAACTATTTTACTTGATCGAAGAATCGTACTGTTACATTCTATTTAGTACTACTACTGCTACTACTACTACTATTATCATTACTACTACTACTACTTCTACTACTACTATTACTACTAGTACAACTACTAGTACTACTACTACTACTACTACTACTACTACAACTACTACTACTACTACTACTATTACTACTACTACTACTACTACTACTACTACTACTACTACTACTATTACTACTATTACTACTACTACTACTATTACTATTACTACTACTAGTTCTACCATTGTTTTTCTCATGTTCGTTATCGTATATTTGTAGTGGACCGATTGACCAATCTTGTAATGACCGCTGACCAAAGGATAGAGGAAGCACGACAAAGCGGAGAGGGAAAAGTTGACAAGTTAGTAAATTCATTTTCAATTTGCTTCGATGCTTCTTGTTCAAACAACATTGCTAATATGATAAATATTTTTGTTCAGAACCCTGATTAAAAATCTTCTGTTGGGCTATCTAACTGCGTCGACGGTAGACAAATCTTCCGTACTCAGAGTATTTTCTACGATTTTGGATTTCAATGAAGTAGAGAGAGATAAAACTGGTTTGAATAACGCGGCAGCCCAAAATGGTTGGTTTTCACGTTTGAGTGGCGGCTCCCATATTTCAAACAAGGTAAATTCTGTTTCTTGATACAGACATACGTATGTTACTCGTATTCGGCACGAATGTGAAACACGGTATGCGTTTTATACTTTTTAGGATCAAGAAGCCTCCTTGACGGCAGCGTTCGTGAGATTTTTAGAAAGCGAATCGATACCTAAACCACAGTTACCGGCACTACCTATACAGACATCGGTATGAACGTGCGATCGGATAGATTTCAGACATTTCGTGCAACGTGAAATTACCTACGCTATAATATACGCGTTTCTTTTTACAGTCTTTACAAAAACCTGGCCATAGCAGACAGCATTCTACATCCTCGACGCAATCCACGTTGTTGCTGTCCAACGTAAATCTTCCAACATTCCCGGACTTCGTTCCAGCCAGAAACACAGGTTCTATCTTAAAGGAAGTACTGAAGGACAGCTGATATTAAACTTTCCGACGCATTCTATGCTTTGTAAATTGTTAAACCTTAATTGAAAGCAATATTGAAAAAATACATTTATTTACCCCGAATTACATTCGGTAATGATACAAAAGAGATCAGATTTAGCATGTAGCTTTACAAAGAACTTTTTACAAGGTGATAAGGCCCGAACGATTGCCTGAACCTTAACGAACGAATATCCCGTTTTAATACTTTACGATGCATTTAACAAAACTTTGTAACAACTATCCAGGAACACAAGTTTTCTCGCCGACAATAAAATATAAGTACCGATACATACATATGTATACGTATAGCATACATAGGTATCGATATACATATACACGTGGGTAAATACAAAAATAAACTTGAATTAACAAGAACACTATATGTATTCTGTAATATAGCAATCCGTAATAATCCCGACAGAAAAAATGATTAGTCAATTTGAAAACAATGCGTACAACAGCGCGGTTTTCTCGCAAAGCGTAACATAAACAATCCAATCGAATGCTTTACAACGAATGAAATAGTAGATAATATGTAGAATGTACAGTACGAGTACTTATATTCTCCTCAGCTTGAACCTATATGTATAAATTCGATCGGTATAATTTAACAATTAATCAATTTATGTACGTTAAATGCAAATTGTGTTTATATATCCTTATAGCTTTAAACATTATAATACTCGGTAATGTGAAAGTACCAGTTTTGGTTTACCTTCAAATGTACAAAAATAATAGACTAATGGTAAACACGATGTTGCGAAATAACAATAAGTACATACATAATAAATTAATGTGAAATGTTTCAACGTGCCTCATAGATTGGCTATAATATTTGGCTATCATTATTTTTTTTTATTAAATTGATTCAGCTATGCTTAAGATTTGCTAGAAAAATCTGTTTACAATATATGTAGTTTCAGTATAGACCTTGTATGTTTTCAAAGGTCTTTACCATGGATTTCGAATGTTAAGGAACAAAAACTTTACCGTTGAATTAGAAACGAAAATAAAAAACCCAGCATTGTTGTTCAAACGATTTATTTAGAAAATTTCTTAAGACTAAAACTAACAAAAGAATATATTACATGGCAGAAGCTTTTGAACGATAAAAATTTAGGAATACAAATTGGAATAGAGAAGAACGGACATATTTGATAAACGATTATAATTAATTTTCCTCTTTCTTCTCTTCAGCCTTCTCTTCTTTCTTCTCCTGGGTCTCCTTTAGCGCTGGTTTTCCAGTTTTCTCGATCGAGATTGTTCTCTCGGGGCGATCGATCGGTTTGTCCTTCCTAGGTGCGGTGATGCTAAGTACGCCATCGGAGGATAGACTCGACGTTACCTCGTCGATGTTGCATTGTTCGGGTATTAGGTATCTTCTGGTAAACTGACGAGAGATCCACCCGTGTTCGTCCTGCTTCTCCTCGTGTTTACCCTCGACCACAACAAACTTGTCAACGACCTTCACACTGATTTCGTCTGGTTTGAATTGCTGCACGTCTAGGACCACTTGGAACTTGTCCTTGTCCGCTTTGACGGTGGATGTACCTCCCCCTTCTTTTCGCATCAGTTCACCCCATGGTCTGTAGTAAATCAGCGGGTTCCTGGACATCGTTCCTCCAATTCGTCGCTCCCGAGCAGGCAGAACATACTGATCGAGGATGTTCGGGTTCAGCAGTTGTTCGGGATGCAGTCCCAGACCGAAGTTTTGATCGAGGAGCCTGTGCGGACGATCCAAATCTTCCCACCAGTCGGAGAACAGCAACGGAATTAAAGACATTTTGACTGGATCGCTTTTGTCACTTGGCTATATGTATTTACGTATTGCTCGCTTGACGCTCTTCAATGTTTTCTTCTCTACTGCACTTTGCGTACTGTCGCTACCGATTACTTCGGTCCGTGGCGGCGCGCGTATTTATACCTGCGCGGAGACCGATCCAGAACGTTCTGGGCGCACACAGATTTTCAGGAAACTTCTCTATTTCGTTACTCGCCAAAGACAAATTTAGCTACGAATCTCATCTCAAAATACTTTCAACGCAACGGAGTGAATAATAATAGTATCTTTATATGTATGTATATAACAAATCCAAATAAATCGTGGTACGATGAATTTGACTAAAGTCGGTTCGCTACGAAACCGTGACCTTGCCTACAGATACATCACTATAAACAAGAACTAGCAACCGTATAACTTCTGAACGGTTGCTATTTACTCTTGTTTATAGTGGTGTATCTTTCATTTGGAAATCGTTGTCATATTTATCAAACGTTCAAATGTTTTGCATTCTACGAACATTCGAGAACTTTCTCGAACATTTTGCAATACTCGATTATTTTAGATTTCGATATTAAACAAAATATGTGAAAGATATTCGCGAAATCTTTAAGTATGTAATACAAGTATATGTTCAGGTTAAGTACGTACATATCCGCTCTGTGAAAAATGTACGTCTTCGTTCCGAGAATGCGTTTAATTCATCCGGTTTAATTGAAGCAATTTCTACAATTTTAAATTAAATTCTTCGAATGTAGGTATATATACAATATTATGTTTACACGCATTCGCCGCATTCATCCGTTACTGACCTTGGCTATTCCTACCAATGTATTTATTTAATCGATTGGTATTATCTTCTTGAGTATTAGTTCTAGATAATAATATATCGCGGAGTGTAAATAGACGTCGTATCTAACAATAATTCCTCTATGAAATCACAGGAAATGATACATGGTATATAGGACGTCCAGGATACATGGTGATAGATGGTATTTCTTAATTCTGCGAATAAAATAATTAACCTATGAAATAATAAGGCAATCATCATCACGTGTATTCCGATGTATACATACATACTTGACCACCGATATAATGTGGGAAGAATATTCGCCCGATAATATAATCGCCAGGATGGCGATTATAAAACCGCGCTTGACGATGAAAATCCGTGTACGCAAAACACGAAACGCCTTTGAAGTTCGGAATTGAACGTCCAACGAATAACGAAAATAAAAATTCTGAATACTATGTTTTATTCTATACTTAACAATACGCGTCTATTGCTATCGATGATAGGAAGTGTTCGGGATGAGGAAGTACTTATGGAAAGTGAAACAATCACAAGGAAATTCCAAGTATCCGCAAATTTTATTATTCACGTAAAACGCAAAAGTATAATTTTTTATTCTGGCAGCTAGTACATATACGTGTACATATGCATGTGTGTGTATGTCGCTAATTTCATTGGAACGATGAAAATGAAAACGGTGAAATGAAAACGAAACGATATAATTTGCAATACATCACACCTGTATCTCTAACATCGACGTATATTTAATGTACTTTATCGTAACGAAAATAATTCTTCGGCTATTGTCGGCGCCTTTAAAATTTGCTCTGCTCTCGCAGCACCACAACACATATTTGCTAACTGTTGACATTCCGGTTCGCTGAAACGAGAGACGCCTATAGGCGCTCACTTCGCGTTGCTTGAATCGAACTAAAGGCGTCTACAGTTTACAGTCTACATACCTACAGTTTACAGCCTAAATGCCTAAATGCTTTTGACAATAATTGCAGGAAACCTCATTTGGTTTAATGTAGTACAATTCAGTGCCTTAATTATATATTTCAATATATATTTTCTGAGAAATGCACGAAAAATGCTGACAAAAAATTTCGTTATTTTCAGTGTAGGTCGCGATCGAACTCGTACCGTGTGCTACGTGCGCGCGGTACGTACCGAAGTCTGCCGTAGCGAAAGGGTTTTACAGAATTGTAGTTCTAGGGGTAACGGTAAATGACAGGTGCGAATAGGAATGGTAACGATTAGATACAGATATATGTTTGATAGTAGATACTTCAGGAACTCTGTTCACTTCTCTTCTTCCTTCTTCTCCTCCTCCTCCGACTGCTGCTTCTGTTTCGCCGACTTCATTTGAACTGCTGGCTTGCCGGTGTGTTTGATCTTGATCACCCTCTCGTTCTCCACCTTCGGCTGATCCTTCCTCGGTGCGATGATGGTAAGTACACCGTCCGACGACAGCTTCGACGAGACCTGGTCGAGATCGCACTGCTCAGGGATCATGTATTTTCTGGTGAACTGACGAGAAATCCAGCCATGTTCGTCCCTCTTCTCTTCGTGTTTCGCCGTAACGATCACAAACTTGTCGACAACTTTAACATCGATATCGTCCGGCTCGAATTGCTGAACATCGAGAACGACCTGGAACTTGTCCTTGTCCGCCTGAACAGTCGAGGAACCAGCCTCGTTGGAACGAAGCAGGTCGTGCCATGGCCTGATATAGCCATGTTTTCTTGGTGGTTGCAGGTACAGTTCCAGCCGGCTCGGCGTCATCAGTTGATCGGGATGGAGGCCCAAACCGAAGTTTTGATCCAGCAGACGATGCGGGTGGTCCAAACCCTCCCACCATTCGGAGAACAACAGTGGTACCAGAGACATTTTTCAGTTGTCTTGACAAGAATACCAAGATATCACGATATTACTTCAGACTCCGAGAATGCGCTCAAGTTTCGCTTGGATTTACGACTTCTACCGCTCGGTTGCTGCGCAAATACTGACGATGCTACCGCCACGCCCGTATTTATATACCGCTTGCCGCTCGCACAAGCGGCGTCGTCGTTTCTTGATGATTCGAGAATACTCGATTATATATATATATATTCCTGTGTGCGCATGTATTTATGTACATATATGTGTAACGTATACATAAATACATATGTTTGCACCAAATATATGTAGATACGATATTAGTAAACAATTTTCATATTTCTATACAGATCAGAATTTGAATCAATTCATTTTTATCAGTTTTTGCGCGTAGCTTGCAAAGTGTGGGAAAATTTGAAACGACACGGTTCTCTGTTCGCGTCGTATACCTTCTTAAGCATCTAAACTTCTATATTTGAAAACCTTTTCTACGGTATAGTGTTGTGACATTTCTCTTTCAGCTAAATACGTACAGTTTGAATCATTATCTTATTCGGCTAAATCATTTTTATTTCATTTCTAGAAGCTGCTAGAAGATACGACTTCGAGAAAATTCTACACGTTACTGGAACGCTAGCGCCCTCGTTACGTACTCGATATGTGCGCGTGCGCCAGTACATTGTACACAAGATACCGGCATTACATTGCGAATCGATTCGAAAGAAACTACATATAGCGCAATATAGAGAGAAGTCGCGTCCAGTCGTATCGCATCACCGTTGCTCACCGTGTCGTCGTGTCTCGTGTCTCGCGTTTGAAAGCGTTGAATCGAAAACATAAAAGTACATTTCTATCACTGTGTTGACCGGAATATTTCGAAAAAAGAGTGAGCGTATAGAGTGACCGATTGTTAACCGATTTCAACCGGTACTTTCTATTATCGTATCATCGACAAGGAGGTAGAATGTCTCTGCTACCAATGTTGTTCTCCAGCTGGTGGGAGGATCTGGAAAGGCCCCATCGTATCTTCGATCAACATTTTGGATTGCCTCTGACAATGAGCACCGAGGATTTGCCAACTTCCAGACCGTTGGTGCCGATGGATAGTGAAATTTTGGTTCTGAGGCCTCGTCGTCGTGGTTATCACAGATATCAACCCTACGAAAGAAGCGTTGACCGAAAGTCTAGCGGGGTATCTACGATAGAAGCTGACAAGAGCAAATTCCAAGTAACCTTGGATGTCCATCAGTTTGCGCCAGAAGAAGTTACCGTCACAGTCTCTGGAAAGAACGTGATCGTCAAAGGTAAACACGAAGAAAAGCAAGACGAACACGGCTGGATCTCGAGACAATTTGTACGAAAATACTTGGTGCCCGAACAGTGCGATATCGACGTCCTCAAATCTACCCTCTCGTCCGATGGAGTACTGACCATCACGGCGCCAAGGAAGGAGCAGGATACGAAATCGAAAGAGGGAAGAGTTATTCGGATCGAAAATACGGGAAAGCCTGCGTTAAGGGAAGAAACCAAGCCCGTAGAAAAAGAAAAGCAAAAAGAAGCTACGACGCAAAAGAACTCGGTTCAACAGAGGAGTCAAGAGCAGACTGTAAAGGCAGCTTAAAAACGACTTTATTTCAATCTTATTATATGTAAATACATATGTATATCAACATAAGCATCTTACTATCTTTACAGTATTGACATTTCATCTTTCGCAATTGTCGGCAAATATTTGTTTTTCATCAAAAGTATAATTTAAGTCTGTCTCATGTGTTCGATGCTTTAAAAAATCATCAGAACTGTAAAAGACTTCTTTTAAACTTTCATTACTCAGTATTAATTTGTCGTTCAGCGTTTTGTAATAAAAGGTGGTGTTTGTATAATAACGTGTAATTATTCCTTATTACTTCCTTTCAAATATACATATAATTGCCTCGAGTAAATAATAAGACACTGTTATTTATTAAAAGTTTATTATGATTATTCGTAACTACAAATACATAATAAAAGATATAAAAACCAATGTATAGTATTCAACATACATTGAAAGTGATTTTATTTGTTCAACAATGGACGGCAGTTCGATATGTAAAGTCATTTAACAATAAGTGGATAAGTTGTACAATAAAATAGTAGAGAGTCGTCGTGACGTTGCGCGACAACATTTTTTTGTTCACTTTCTTAAAGAACAACCTATCGTATATACTAGGGTGACTCTTATTTTCGACATTTGAATTTCTTTTGCGGCACCCCCTAGGATTGTTCCAATTAATCAAAAAAAGATCTGTACAATAAAATCGTTATTCTCAAATATCTTCTAAATTATTGACTGTATCGAAAAATTGGTTAGACAAAACCTGAAGATCTGGACAGGCTGCGTTTTTTATGTCCTGTTACTTTTTCTCGTAAAACAATCGGTTTTCGAAAGAAATGGAGATAAACATCAGAATAAAAACAAAAAATTCTTTCTGAAATTTAAAAAGTGAAGTGTATCCTAGGGGTTGCCGCAAGAAACTTTTCTTCGAGAGTAAATAAGAGCCATCCTAGTTATACTTATTTACATTTAGAGACTAAAAGTATTCATATAAAAATAGTATTATTTTTTGTAATGTTGTTACAACAGATATTTTTGGACGGAATTACCGCTAAATTCAAACTACAAATATCAGCTTATTCTTATTCTGCTGGCAACCAACATGTACTATACGAATGTCAGACTATTGAGTAAAAAATAAAATGGTTTTTACGCGCAGTAATATCGTTGATTAGCTTCTGGTTTTGTGCAGTAAAATTGTGTTACGTTCGGTGCTTATTTACACTATATACAAATAATCAAATTTGATTATTCACAATTAAGATTGTAAAAGCTAAATCTGCACAAACTTATAAGATTATCTTAGGCATCGCGCGACACGTAACCATTTTATGTGGCAAACTGTTGCATGGCGATAAGTAATAGCAGTAAAAATGTTGGTAAAGCAATGGTAGTGGCGTTGTTGCATCGGTGATCGAAGTAACAGAAACACCATGTTACTTGGTCGTAATAGTCTCTATGAATGTCCAATTGATGAATGGAATTGTTTACGTAATGTCCCAAATGAACATCTTTAGCAGCAGGTCGACAACCTTCGTAGCGATCGGCTGGTATATCTTTTCTGAAGCTACGTACGGAGCTCAAACATTCCCTTGTTATAATTGTCTCAGCTGAAATGTATGCAATAATGCGGAATATATATGTATATATACAAATATGAGCGAAATTACATACCTCCTTTTTTTTCGATTATCTTTACACATTTGTCATCATACTCTGGACAAGTTTCACCCCAATACCACCACCAATTGAAAGGTGTGCCACACCCAGGATGATTACTATTGCATCTGTAGCAGTATAAACTGTCCCCTGTAAGTATTATTTAAATTGTAACGAAAGCTGCAGGGAATTAACCACACCCTGCAGACAACGGACATTTAATTCGTTGTTATACCTTCGTTAATAAGTACACTTAAGAAGACGATAACACAAATTGTTTTGTACATTTTTCCTTAAAAGTAACGGTAACTTTAAAGATGTTTTTAATAGAGATTAAATCGATAAATGCAGTACCGTGACAGCAATTTGAAAATGCAACAAAACAATTACAAATGCTTCCACATGCCGTGCCCCATGCCACATGAATCACATAAATAACGGGATGATGCGAGGTGAACGCTAGTATCGATGTCACCTTATTGTCACGATTCTGATTCGCTCTACTCTGGACAAATTGCGAGTCGAGCAATTACATTTCGAGGAGAGAGGAAATTCACTCCTATATAGACGTAGTTATCCTATGGGCATATTTTAATTAATATTTCCCACTGTTACAGCATTTCGATATATTGTAATATTCGTATATACCACAATGTATACTATATACCCTTGTACATACTAGAGAGGATACGAGAGGATCGGACAATTAGTCGACTGCCTTACCGACGCACAGTGCGGACAAGTCGGCACATCTCACTACATTTTTATTTGACGATGCACGAAAATTTCCTTTGGCAGAACTGCATATTAGCAGGAAATTCATATTATTATTCATTTAAAAATCATTTAACAATTTTTTTTATGCATAAAAATAATTTTTTTTCAACTTATTAATTTTATTGTTACATTTAATTTTTTGTGACTAATTATCATTACATATGCATTACTAACCAAATTTAGATTTTTTTAGAAAAATTTGGCCATGGAGGCACTCTCTAAAGTGCCAAAAATCGAAAAATATTATATTAACTGTAAATGAGTGTGCAATAATAATTCTGTGTAATGGAAAGTGCTTACCAAGGATATATGCATTCTTTATACATTTAATAAGTAGATTTATTTTTTGTACAAATTTTCAACGGTGGTTTTATTTGTTAATTGCATATAAAATTTCAAATTAACATAAAACAAAAATGGCAAAATATATCCTGAGATTCATGCATATTCGGATACATTACTTTTATTATAGTTTAAGAATTTCATAGTTTTGTCAGCTACTTTTTGCGACTCTCAATTTTATAAACTTTTTAAGAAGTGCCCATACCTTTCCTTTAGGATCTATTGTGGAAAATTTATTTTTTTTTTAAATGTATTAGTTATATTGTTAAATTTCATTTTCTGTGAATAATTAAGAATAAGTATACATTTGTAAACAAATTTGGTTGTAAAAAATTTTGCCATTTGTTCGTCACAGTTACAGTGGGGAATTTACTGGAAAAGTTCAATATTCGTGTATATCACGATTGAAATACATTTCTTTTGCAAAACATACGTATTAGGATGGAAATTGTTAATAATAATCATATAATAATCATTTTTATGCATAATACAATTTTTCAATAATTACATATCAATCATTTTCATGTATTTTTAATTTGTTTTTAATATATGTTTTATAACTATTGAAAAAGTAATAAGAATGTAAGGATAGATCGAGATGTGCAAGATCACGAGAGTCAATGATTTTGGGTCGCAATCAAAGTACTGAGAATGACTCGGATAGCGAATAGCGTTTTGTTAAGTTTATTCATTTTATTCACTATTATTATAATTTGTTTAAGTTTATTATTGTTAATTTTACATATGGTTCATTTATTATTAATTTTGTTCTAAACTTGTTAGATTTTAAAAATAAATTTGGTAATTTTTAATAATAAATTTTTTTTTTGTTAAAATTAGTAACTATATTGGTAAATATAATTGTCTGTTGTCGCGTCCGGTGGTTTGACCACTAATGAATAAGACAAATAAAACTTCAGATAAAGATATATTATGAACTATTGTTTAAACCCAATGATGTCACGCGAGGAGAATAAACAAATAGAATTAAGATAGCGCGCAAATCGATTTCAATTTATCTTCCTGCAAGACACGCAGTGAAGATCACCCTGCGAATAAACAAAAAGCGTGTCTTAATTATACTAAATTACAAGAAGGGATGTTGACTTCATGGTAAGAGTGACGACACATTAGCTAGAAAATATCAAGAAGATTAGAAGATTAAATAATGCAAAGTGGAGACTCCTGAGTCAGCATCCTAGTGAAACAATGAACTGTCCATCTTATAAAAGGGAACCACCCCCCTCAACGATTGATCAGTCCGTTATAGAGTTTCACTCATTGTCAGTTAGATTCGCCACGTCGTTAGTGCGTTCAGTAAAGTTTCAGTAAAATTCAGTAAAGTTTCAGTGAAGTTTTAGTTTGTAAGTCCTATAAAGTGTTGTAAATGACCTGCGAACCATCAATTTAACAAATAATCACGACTTGCGACATCTGCGACCTGCGGCAATTGCGACTAGCGGGAATTGCGGACTTGCGGCGTCTACAAATTGCGAAGCGATCCCTATACCCAGCAAATCGGTAAAAATAATATTATTGTTATTAAGCGAAATATTTGTAAGCTATCTAGTTTATGCGCTAGCTATATAAAATCTCTATTTGTACAATCATATTTAAAATATCTGATTCAGCACTTAGTATTGAATAAATCAATTATTTTGTTGTTTTTTTGAAAATAAGAATATAAGCTATTTAAACAATCCTCAATTTCCCGAACCGTAGCCGGTGAATGCAGGTAGGTTCGAAACTGCATCCTATCCCCTAAAAATCATAATCCGTCCCACCTGGGACGTAACACTGTAAAAAATTTCCTCTATATATACATTAATAACCAAACTACGAGAAGTGCCGAAAACAGGCCTTTTGTCCGCACTGTGCGACGTAGAAATCGAAGACTGATTATAGCGCTCTCTACTCACAGACGACGGTTGATCGAAGCACTAATCACCGAAGCAGTGCGAGCGTGGGCAGACAGGCGGAATGTGCGAACGAATAATGCGCAAGTGTTCTCAGTTCTCGTAAAGACATTTAGATGAAAGTTGAAAGGAAAGATACAGAAGCCTAAAGATATTCTTCGACTTATACCCTTAGCACAAGCTAGATACATTTGACGTATACACAGTCGTAGAAATCACGGTTTAATTTACAATTTATAGATACCAGCAATATTCGCCCGTGTTGTCCGTGCGCGAGCGATACGGGTTTCAGTTACAGAAAAGTTCAAAATTGAAATACAGGCAGCATTTAATAAAGTACAAAATTACGAAATGAATCTGTATGCGGATGCATTCGTAGATTAATTTGAAACAATCGAGACGCGTATTCCACGTATTCGATCCGTATAGTAAACGTTGGTCCGATAAATCGTTTCTGCTTCTTATCGATCTCGAAATCTTCGAATCGCTGATCGCAATTACATATACGTGCACGATAAGTTTACAAATACCTTGCGTACGTTAAGTATCGAGTGAAAGCGTTGTTGTTTGCGTAGATGAATAAGTGGACCATATCTTTTAACCGTGTAAAGAGATCTTAGAATTAGAAACATGTGTGATCACTGCGAGAACGCAACGAAGTTGATTTTTTGTTTGAGTGATCAGAACACGTTTTATTCTTTTTACACGCAGACAGACAGCTTTGCGATTTCGCTAATTGAAATAGAAGAAATGATGATCCGTAAAGAAGTAGTTCTGGCGAATGTAATAAGTTTCCGCAAATATCTATAGAATTTCAGTGATTGTAGAATAAAAGTTCTGATTCATATGGTGGTTCTAGTACTGAAGGAATGAGAAAGGAGAACGAGCGTTTAACCGGGTCTAGGACAAACGTGCGTCTGGTCCGTGGCTCGTGGCTCGTGAACTCGGCCCTCCTGCCTCGTGATTCATGGCACGGAGAATATCTCTGGAAGACGAGCGAGCAGCGGCTCGAGGATGACTTAACGACCGGAGATGGAGAGATGCATTGCGGAGTAAAGTATGATTTCCCAGTGGCAGTCGGTACGTGACCCGCGACAACGACAACTCATTGCGTATACGGGTCGCTTTTCTCCCCTCCCCCATCCTTTCTTTTCCCTCCTCCGTAGAGTTCCAGCTATCTCGTTGTTGTCCCCAAAACTCGTGCAGTGTATCCGAAGCAGTCGTATGCCTAGCCATCACCTGGCACTTTGTAATCGCCAGGCCCTGGCACGTCGGCAAGTCGGCAAGTCGGCGAGGTATTTACGACTTTCGGAAGATAATCTAGCGCGTACACACGATCAAACCACATAATTTGCCGGATAATTCGGTGGGTCCGGTCCGGTTCGGTCGTTACGTAAAAACTGTCTAGCGCTGATAGAGTTCAAGGGGAAACGAAAATAGAAGATCTCCAGAACCGCGTGGAATTTGAATCTTTGTAATCGTATTGGAGGGACCGCACGCGAGTACTGTACAAGTTCTGGAGCAATAGAAAGTGCGTATTTCGATGCAGTGATATGCAAACGCAGTTTAAACAAGTATCGCGTTACACCGTAGAAACAAACCGAAGACTAAACGAAAAATCGGATACAACATAATATAAAATATACATATATCGCAAAGATAACAACGGAAAGTGCATCGTTGCGCGAGTTGCGCCGGGAATGTAGAATGTAGAGTTTCGGCGTGCTCCGATTAGACGGTGATGAACGGTTTCCACGTTGCTCTTTGTATCTCTTGTCGGATATACCTAGTGGTTCGAGTGTTTGGTAACCAGACACGAAACAGCGATAAACCGCGCGATTCGCATGGGTTCGGGAACCGTTCGATCAGCGATGGGCTGAAATCGGTAACGAGATCCGCTAATCTGTAATCGCGTGGAATCTGCGATCGCATGCGACCAGGCTTCCCCTCCCTTTCTCTGTGTCTTCGCGTTTGTTGGTGAGACGGGATACACAATATGGAATTCGGTGGACAGCGAACAACGTTCCGATGCAAGTATACAGAGTAGGTATGAAAAAGAGTACATTTAAATTTCCGAGTAATCAGAGGCACACTGAGGCACCCTTTGATTTCTCTCGCAACGCGCAACACCGCGTCGACGTCGAACAAACACCGATACCCGCGTCCGACCAATATCCGGTGCACAGTTCACGTTCAGCGGCTAACCGGAACGCACCGAAGCACGAATAAACGTCGAGACTTTAAAAAAAGAACGAGATCGTAAATTGTGTACCGAAAGCAGAAAATGTGGAGCTTGCCGAGGGAATGTTTCGAGGAGCTTCTGCTGGTGGGACTGTTACTGGGGATCCTTTACTATTTCTTCACGTCGACGTTCGATTTCTGGGAGAGCCGCGGCGTGCCGTTTCGAAAGCCGACCGTGCTTTTTGGAAATTTCGCACCTATGCTGCTGTTTCGCAAGTCTCTGCCAGACGGTATAAAGGAGATGTACGACTGGTTCAAGGACGAACGATTTTTCGGGGTGTTCCGAGTTCGATCGCCCGTCTTGATCCTACGAGATCCCGATCTGATCAAGGATATCTGCGTGAAGAACTTCTCCTCCTTCTCGAACCGCGGTATCCCGGTGAATTCGCAGGTAAAACTGTTCTCAGATTTCAGGCTTCAAACTCTATAAATCATGAAAAGCATCAATCTAAATCTAGAATCTTTCCCCTCGGGAAGTCAAATATCGTAATATCGTAATATCAGGTATAAAAATGTTGTTCTGCCAGGACCCATTATCCGGCCACCTATTCAATCTCGAGGGCAAGAAATGGAAGAGCCTCAGAGCTAAATTGACACCAGCTTTCTCCTCCGGCAAGCTGAAAAGGATGTTCTATCTGCTGGCAGAGTGTAGCGAAGAATTTCAAAAGTTGATCGACGCGTTCTCGAAGACCGATCGGCCGTCGGCGATCGAGGCTCGCGAATTAGCGGCGAAATTTACGATAGACGTCATCGGTAGTTGCGCGTTCGGCATACAGATAAACGCTCTCACCGACGAGGAATCCGAATTCCATAGAGCCGCCAAGAAGCTCTCGAAGCCGAGCTACAAGGCCACGCTTTGGAGGATGCTCAGAACCGCCATGCCGAAACTGTACAAGCTCCTGGGCGTCCAGGTAATCGATCCAGGGGTTACGAGATTCTTCAAGAACGTCGTGTCGCGGATGATCAACCAAAGACAAGAGCACGCTGTCAAGAGACACGACTTCATGGACCTGTTGATCGAGCTCAGAAACAAGGGTAGTTTGGAAAATGATCCGGGAACCGGACAAGTCGACAACGCGAACGACGGAGAAGCCACCGAGGAAATAGGTACAATTCATTACGGCCGAGGTCGAGATCGAGGTCGAGGTCGAGGTCGAGGTTGAGTCGCGAGTTTAAACTTGACTTACCTATTCTCCCACCACGTAGTTAGTTTGCGTTCGCGTGGAGATAAGTGACTCGTCCCGCGAGTAAAGGTAGAGAATGTTGTCGTTCGACTGCACTGCCTCGCCATTTATCCACAATCTACATATGCCCTATACTCCGTAATCTATACTCTATACTCTCTGTACCATTGCCATCCTGTAAGTGTACCTGCTGACAGTTGTTTCTTTCTGTTTGACACTGGAATCAAGAATCATTACAGTCGACAGGAACTGTTGTTGGTAACGGTTAGTGTTTGGAGTAGTTATGGCACGCATCTATAATCATTGTGGTTTTCTAGCGAATTGATCGAGGTAAAATTGACGGTAAATAGTTCGTTCGTGACTGACCGCAAGCCCTAGTAGGATCGTAACGAAAGCGCGTGTTTTACAATTTACGTTAATGAGTGTCGATAAATTCGCTCGGCCTCGGACTCGGACCCGCAGTCATACGTACTTATGTATTTCCGAGGCCCGGAGAGAATACTCCCAAGAATCGTTCGAAACTATTTGAACAAAAGACGCCTTCTTTAAAATCTGAATAACCGATATCGATCATTATTTATAGAACTGAACGAGACCAGTATTGCCGCGCAAGCGTTTGTGTTTTTCGCTGCCGGTTATGAAACGTCGTCGAACACAATCGCGTTTTGCCTTTACGAGCTGGCACTGAACAACGATATTCAAGAAAAGACGAGACGCGATATTCGCGACGCCATTGAGAACGAAAACGGAAACGGCAAATTAACTTACGACGCTGTCCAGGACATGAAATATCTGGACACGGTTATTGCAGGTAAAAATTATTTCGAAACTTACATATTCTGTACATTTCCATTTTACGGGAGCTCGTTTCAGAGCCTCGACGATTTCGAAGAGAACCGATTCATTCCTAAAATTAGGTAGGTACCTATTTGTGTCCGTGACTATTGAATCGAGGATTAAATACCATTGTTATCGCTTGCCGGGTTAAAGATTTTAATCTTTTATCGGTTCTTTCATCGGATGACACATTCCAATTGAATTTTTCGTTCTAGACAATTGAAATTCGCGATCACATCTTTTCGAAGCGCGAAAAGTTTTCTATCGACATTGGAACATTTGTTTCAGAGACCCTGAGAAAATATCCTCCAGCCTCGTTGCTGTCTCGTAGATGCGAGCGTCGATATCAAATACCTGGCACAAAAGTCGAACTACCGGCAGGCATCCGGGTGATGATTCCGATCTACGGACTCCATCACGATCCAGAGTACTATTCGAATCCCGCGACGTTCGATCCAGATAGATTCACAGAGGAAAATAAACGATCGAGACCCGCCTTTGCGTACCTTCCGTTTGGGGAAGGACCGCGCAACTGCATAGGTAACGTAATTCGCCAAATCGAATCGAGTATTCGGAATCTAAGCTTGTCGTATCGATATCTATTCTGCAAAAAATCGATACGGTAACGGAAACCAAAACCGAAACCGAAACCGATGCGGAATTCGTCGAATATCGATGTTATGGCATCGAATCGATAATAAAGTGAACAATGTGTAGGCAATCTGGTGTACCGGATAACGAGTTTCACGTGATAAGCTTGCAATTTCAGGAATGCGATTTGCTCTGCTGCAAATCAAGGTAGGAATCATTTCGTTTCTGAGAAACCATCGAGTGGAGGCTTGCGAAAGGACAACCACGCCGATCGAATTCAGTAGACGGAGCCTCGTCACAACCAGCGAGAAAGGATTCTGGCTGAGAATCGTACCGACTTCGTAAATTCCTCGGTTTACCATTTTCTCAGGAAGCGCATTTTCAGCGAAACATGTTTCGTTTTTGAACAGCCACCGCGCACGAACGACAAACCACGTTTTTCCTGTACTTAACACACGATCCCAACAAATTCTCTCGACTTTCTTTTGTTACGATCGCAACGTTAATCGTTAACGTTTAACAACATTTCAATAAAACTCGAAATAACGACGATTCAATAATTTCGCTCTCACTCGACTTAATAATGTAATACTTTGCATCACCTCGAGCAGCAGACTCGAACTTTTGATTTGTAAATAAAAATCATTCGAATATTTTACTGCTAAACATTTCTGCCGTCGAAAAGTAAAGAAGAATGGTATTTGTTCAAAAAATTATCTTTCGGTCCATTATTTTTTATATTTTTCTAACGGCAAAACTTTTATACTTTTATACATAGGAGTTTTCTATATCGTAGAACAAAAATAATTGTCAACCGGTTGATAAAACGATTTAATGTATACATATACACAAATGTAAGATATACGTATAATGAGGTATTAAATTTTTATAATAATAGATTTGTCTTTATTATTGTAAAATCCTTCCAGAGTGGCCATCTCGACTGACTGATTGACTGACTGAGCGCGTACGCTGAGCTCAAGTGCGCGGTATAGAGAGTAACTTTTAAAGCATGTCTTGAGCAAGTAGTAACTTTTATGCATGATTATTGGGAGTATACAAGATACTCGATTCTCACTAATATTCCCGATTCATGAGTTATGTTGCGTGCGCTATGATCTAGCTCACCAGTTGGTTTTTCTATTTGGATGGAGTCGGTATTTCATACTGTGCGTTCGCAGACGTACATCACGTCTGTGATATTAGTTCCACAATACTAATTCCGACCGATAAGGTAGGATGTGACACAGAAATGGTAAGGGGGCTCTAGAGCCCCGCGGACTTGAGACAAAAAATTACATTGGCTGATTGGGCTACTTCTATACCTCGTCTGTGGTAGTACATTTCGTTCTAAATATCTATGCAATGATACTAACAACACATAAACACATTTGTCGACTGCCTTCTGCTCGTAGCTCGTAGCTCGTACATATACATATATACATATACATATATACATATACATATAGATATACGAATATATACACTTACATTGGCTATTGGTGGCAGCAGCAGCAGCAGCAGCTTCAAGTCAGTGCACTCTTCGTTCATAAAGGAACATTTGTATGTAGGTAACCACTACGTACGCACGGTGGCACGGTTGTTCGTTTACACACGACGGCCAATAATAAGATAGAAAATGTCATTTCCTTGATTAGGTGACAGTGCTTTTTTACAAACGGTATTTTCCTACGGCGCGGCGATTTTCTACAAGTGCTGATAGTGAGATATTCCGCTGAGATAATGCTACGGTGAGCCGTAAATCTGTTTACATAAACGCGTAACACTTCCGTCCCTTTAAATTGATAACAAGTCCTTTTAACGTTGACAGAGCTTGTGCCAACGATGCACTCCCTCCGCGTTGCAACGAATTATAGTCAACGTCTTGTAATCAATGAAAATTTCGCTTTTTTGCTTCGACAGCTACATTTTCATTACACCCTGTTATTTCATATCCATTAAATGTCAATATGTCGGTATGTCCCGTCCAATAAGCGCTTATGAATAAACTTAAAGTGTCGATTATAAGCTTGATACCCTTATTGTTTTCGTAATATTGGTAAAAAGAGAATAAACGATATTTTCGTGCGTACATCTCGAGTATAGGTTAGAACGACAACGTACGGAACAAGTATCTCTCTTTGTCCATCGTTGTTTTGTCATTCTTTGCTGCCAGGATTCTTATTGTTTGTTGTTTACCCATTATTAGTGACTCTTTGATTTTGATGTATCGATACTGCGATGTCGTACTCGATCTTCGAACGTGTATCTGTATTTATAGCTAATCGTTTCTGTTGTTCTTCGATGTACTAACGAGTTTCTAATTTAATTATAGATGTCACACTACGATAGAAACCCAGGTAGTCAGAGATCTGCGGTGATCGACTACGAACGTCAATTCCAAGAGGATCTGGAACGTGCGCAAGCACTGAGTTTAGAGAGTCTTGCTCTTGAAAAATTTAAGCTGCAGAAACAACGCTCTGAATTCGGTAATATACGACAGAACAATGTAGAGAGAGGAAACAACATTGTACACGTTGGCACATCAGAAACTGACAATGCGCAGCACATTGAAAAGTAAACGAGGCTGTTAATATATATATATATATAAATAGTTACTCTGTAGAAACAATTCAATAGAAATTCTAAGTTTTAAAATGACAGATTTCAGTATAGAAGTCGACCGAGGCCAGGAGCCTTTAATACCAATCAATCTAAAAATGCTGTGATATTAGCACCACCGCCGATCCCATCTAGACGAAATTCAACGTCGGCTGCAACAAGTCAGGAACAATCTGACGACTTAATCAATTTTACCAGTCCGGTGAAACAGGATACCCTAACCGACTCGCTTTGTTCGCCACCGCCTGCTGCACCTTCGTCGTAAGATTTCGATTCCAATATTTCTATGGAATCGCGTCCAAGTCTGTCTAAATATAAATGAATAACGAATCTTCTTATTCGACAGAAAACCAGTAATAGAACCAAAATGGGAAACGCATCCCACGTTGTTGAAAAAGCAGGCGAGGGTAGCGCGTAGTAGTAGTTCTGCGGGTTATCATTCTAGAGACTTCCGATATCAGTCACTTTCCCCAGGTCCTGGATCTTCCACTGCACCTTGTACACCAGGGACTCCAAAAATTAGTCCCGTCATGTCGAGATCCAGTAGTATTAACAGTAATGTACCTGATATAACGCCACAAGTAAGTAGTCTTTGTCGGACCGTATGTTTGCGAACACGTACAATAACGATCCGAGCAATTTCAAACTCAATGGATTATTTTTTATTTTCATCTTTGTAATAATTCCATTGATCATTTTAATTACAGCCCGCATGGAATTTTTGTGATTTAAAAAATTATTTTCTTATCCAGGTATATTGCATGTAGTTGTGTTAAACGGAGTACTAGTCCAGTAGCAATAACTAGATGTAGCAGGTTTCAATTTATTAACACAAATTTTTTTTGTCTGCTAGATTTTGCAGTACGACCGGAGATTAAACATTTCTCCTAGGTCCTAGATTACATTGAAATTTCTCATTTGCAGATACCTCCATTGCCTATGAATTACAGACCGAGTACTACTTCTTCTGTATGTAATATTCAAAAGCCTACATTCTCTACTGACGACGAGCAGCTAAGCGTGTTAAAAGTGATAGAGAAGAAGCCAAATAATAATCTTATAGATTTGAGTTCTTTCGATCACGTTGAAGATAAGACAAACGTTCGAGTGAGCGTGTTGGAAGCGTTCGATCCACTACTCGTTAAGACTGAAAATCACGGCGATGTCGCACAAGGGCACAAGGATGGTAATCAGTTTTCGTTGCACCGCAATTGTCACATACACTTAAATCGGCGTACGAATATTTCTAAAGACGCGTATTTCGTGTGAACAGAGGCCCAATCGCAAGTTGCTGGATCGGTGTACGACCCGTTTGATCCATTCGATTACATGTACAACACAAACGAAAGCGTTAATTCGGATCCGGTATACGTTGCTGTGGAAAAGTCTGCTAAATCTCCAGCTCTATCCCCAGCAGCACCACCGCCGTTACCTCCCAGAAATTCATCTGCTTGGAACACCATCGAAAGGAGGAGAACTTCCTTGGACAGAAGGGTAAATTTCAAAACATTCTAAATTAAAGGTAAACGAAGAATTTTCTGTTTCGATTAATACTATTCAAGATACCCTGATTTTCATAGCAAAAACGACAAACTCGCTTGTACGAGAACGTTACGGTGAGAAAAACTAGATCGTCGCTATACGATTGCGATCTCAAAGCATTTCACGAAATGATGAAGTCTGTACGAGGTCAGTAAAAAATATATTATAGAATATATCATTTATCGTTTCTACGGTGATCGGGCTGTGTATTAATTAGCAAAATATGTGCAGGTGATTTTCCATTTAACGATCCCAGTACAAATATTGGACACGTGATCAGTCCAATGATGGAAAACTTATATCCCGAAGGCACAAGCATAAAATTGGTCGTACACCCTCAGTTAATGGATACCGATGAGAATACTCCGTCCATTTCATTTACATGTAACGGTAAGCCTTGAAAATCTGTTGAATGGGTATGCGATAATTTCCTAACAATATCCATAACCGTGACTTTTCAGTAAACTGTAGCGTTGAACATGTTATCCTTAACGTCGCCTGTTCTTTGGAAGACGAGGATACGGTAAATATAGAAAAATATTGTTTGAGAGTGTGGGGACTTGCCGAGTATTTTGCACCCAACACCACTTTAGCCCAGTACGAGTACATACATCAGTGTATTAAATTAGAGAAGGATATCGAATTAGCTATTCAGACAAAAGCACAGATTAAACGATCTATAGCTCGAACGGTAAGCGTTTATTTTGAAATTTAAGTTCAAATTCAAATTCAAAGTTGAATATTACAAATCACAATAATTCGTCGTACATTATTCGTTTTTCCATTAGCTCCAAGATGATAATCGTGACCAGTGTCTCAAATTAGAAGATATTCTTCCAAATGAGCCTGTTCAGCCCATTTCTTACGAAACGCTACTAATTTTGCTAGGTACGTGACTAAGAAGATAGTATCGTGATCAAGATACAAACGCATATAAAATACCGATAATGTTGAAGCGCAAGTATGCATTCTAATTAATGTTCTGCTACAAATTCTAGAAACCGTGGAGAAAGAATTGGAACGCGTCGAAACCGCTGCTATACAATTAGCGACCACGAACGACAGTTCAAGACTTTTACCACAATTACAACCCCGTGGCGTTGTTCAAGCGGTGAAAGCAGTGAGCGCACTGATGGGAAATATAGAAACATTCGAGATTACGGAAGCCGTCGATAATTTTGTGAACGCATGCTGCCAATTTTTACCCCAAGTTCACACAGCAAATATCGAATGCAAGAAACCTGAAATTTTACACGAGGATGGCGACTATTCAGTTGTGACGTTAAGAACGAAGTTTCCGGACGTAATTGGTTCCCACTGTCGTAAAATTCGAGATGCGATTCAAGATCTCGTGGAAACTTACTGCCACGCGTTTAGGGTCGATTTTGAATTAAGCAGCAAGCCGGAGTTTCCAACAAGTAACACCATTTGTTTATATTCAATTTTCTTTTATTAGAACCATTTCGATAATTTTACACCGTGGATATATATTTTGTAGACACTTTAATATCGTCTGACGTATTGGACACTGTATTGGTTCGCGTTGGAGCGTTGCATAGACTACCAGGATCATGGAAGCATGACGATTATATCGTCGCGGCCCAAATATTTCACGGAACTAGACCCGTTGGAAATCCAGTTTTGTCCGAACCCATGGCAGTCAGTTCTAATTTTTATCCTAGAATTTTATTTAACTTATGGTAATGTTATTTTGAGGATTACTCTTTGAAAACTGTACCTTGCTTGTCGAATCTAAATTGAACTTTTCATCGAAAAGGTTGGAGTTTCATGGGATAAGCGTATGTCAAGTACCAAGAGAAGCTAGATTGGTATTGGTTTTATACGGTCGAACTTTACAACCTACCGAACACGAATCAAATTCGTCTACGGAAAACACTATGCAAAAGGAGGAATTGGGCTGGGGAGCTATACAATTTTTTGATTACGAGGGGTAATGCATTAGCATCGAGCTACGACATTGGAAAACGCCTTGGAAAACCTTTCTCAATACATTTCTATAATTCCTTCGTTTTAGGGTTATGAGTCAAGGAAGTTTTTTCCTGTCATTATGGCCAGCGATCGCCGATAAAAGATTAGGTCCTGCTCCAACACCTGGAATTCATCCCCATGGGGATACGCATCCCATTATCGGTTTAGAGTTGCCCGATTACGGAGGAAGGGTATTGTTTCCGACGGAACTGAGAGATTATGATGTAGACTCTCTCGACTTCAATTCATTGGATCGAAATACTCAAGAGTTACTGATAGACATCACCCAGCAAACCACATTCTCAAGGTATAGGATTTTTATTTAATCTTTCGTTTTTGTTGTTAGCATCTTTAACATTCTCGGTTTCTTTTTTTATCGTGTTTCACGTGTTTCTCGTGTTCACAGACCACTCATCGAAGAAAGAGAAATATTATGGGAGAAACGTCATTATTTGCACGATATACCGGAAGCTTTGCCTAAAGTACTTCTAGCTGCACACAGCTGGGACTGGGCATGTCTGCCCGATCTTCACGCGTCCCTTCGAGTATGGAATCCTTTGCCCCCGGTACAAGCTTTACAATTGCTACTGCCTTGGTAATTTCATGTCTACAACAAACAACTAGAACCAATATTGTTTATAACTGAAGTAATCATAGGATACTGCGTAGCTTTCCAGACATGAAAGTTCGAGAGATGGCAGTCGTTTGGATCCGAGAATTGAGTAACGATGAACTCGTCGACTATTTACCGCAATTGTTGCAAGCTTTAAAACACGAAACATACGAGACCTCGGCCCTTACAAGATTTCTATTGGAACGGGCATTACTTTCGCCGCGAGTAGCGCATCATATCTATTGGCTATTAACGCAAGCGTTACCGGGACAGAGTCCTCAGGTATTAATTTCACGATAGTTGAACGATGATCGTGGACAGTAATCAATTCACTATTCTACCGTTGAAAAATTATCGAAATGATTTCTTAACGCGCGTGCGCATCTTTCAGAATTCTGCCGAAGCTACTCCGGAAGATGACAAAAATATTAGTTACGCGCGTTATCATAGAAGGTTACAGCTGATGCTGAGAGCATTGTTGGCTGTAATTGGGGATGCACTGAGGAACAGCTTTCTCACGCAACAACTGCTGGTTAAAGTATGCGTTTCGAATAGTCTACCTTGCGAACTTATACACATGTACACATTATACACGTATATGTATATAGGTGGTATATACATACACACATATAGGTAACGACATCGTGTTAATATTTTTATAGAATTTACACGAAGTAGCAGAAAATATAAAACAAACGAAAGAGTCGTTACGACTGGACGCGCTAAAAGTTGGTTTGCAAAATATACACTGTCAGCTAATGGAAGATGACGGTACTTGTCTGCCGTTGTCGCCCAGCAAACAAATATTTGGTATAAATGTGCAAACCTGTTCGTATTTTCCATCGTTCACTCTTCCATTGAAAATCAATTTCATTAGCAGCGACGACGTTGTTTGTCCAGCGATTTTTAAGGTATGTTTGTCGTGCGAGCGATCGTTTCGCCGCAAATCGATCATTATTTTTGAGTTTATGCTAAATTGATTTTCAAGGCCGGCGACGATTTGCAACAAGACATGCTAACTCTCCAAATGGTTCGTATAATGGACAAACTTTGGCTGAAGGAGGGTCTCGATTTGAAAATGGTGACGTTTGCCTGCGTGCCTACTGGTCACAAACGTGGAATGATCGAAATGGTAGTGGACGCGGAAACACTAAGAAAAATTCAAGTCGAATTCGGTCTAACTGGTTCGTTCAAAGACCGGCCGATCGCCGAATGGTTGGCGAAGCACAATCCTTCGGAGCTGGAGTACGAAAGAGCTGTCGAGAACTTCACCGCGTCTTGCGCGGGCTACAGCGTGGCCACGTATATATTAGGAATTTGCGACAGACACAATGACAATATCATGCTAAAAACGTCAGGTCATTTGTTCCATATCGATTTTGGAAAGTTTTTGGGCGATGCGCAAATGTTTGGCAACTTTAAAAGGTAAATATCCAGAATACGTAGATACATGTACTTGTGTACATTGAAGGCATCGAATGCATCGAACCGTCCATCGTTTATTCGTAATTCAAATTTACTTTATTGTAATTTTTATTTTCAATAGAGATAGAACACCGTTCGTGTTGACCTCTGACATGGCGTACGTTATAAATGGTGGAGACAAACCGTCAGCCAAATTTCATCATTTTGTGGATCTGTGTTGTCAAGCGTTCAACGTCGTACGAAAACATGGAAATCTTATTCTGCATCTTTTCGGTCTGGTATGCTTATTCATTTTCTCTAAATCGTATCTTTGAATACGAAGCCTAAGTCGAATTTTGACATTAATACGCTACTGCGAGATAGCTTTATATTCTCTGCAATGAGATTCTTTTCAAAACGTAGAATCATATTTTTTACTTGATTTGTACTTACACAATGATAGAAGCCACAATTCTGTTATGAAAACGAAACGAAACCGCAACGGAAAAACTTATCCACGCGCTTTATCAGAAACCGGTCCCCTATCTTACTAAACTGTACGCGATGTGTTGTTAATTAGCTTTTATCGTCCGAGCTCTCGTAATATCATAAACTGTGCTGCAGTTTGAATTAATTAAGAGCAACGCTGAACACGTTTCAGAACTAATAGTTTGGACCGATCATTCGAATAATTGTTAATGCAATGTGATTTTGTGCGTAAGAAAATTTACTTACCGAGTATTAAAAAAAAAAAAAGTGTAACCGAAAGCGCGAGGCGTGAGGCGTGAGGCGTAAGACTAGCCAAGCCAAGCCAAGAAATGGATAGTCTTCTACCTCGACAAACTAATGCGTCGCTTTCGGCGAAACAGAGGATCATAGAACGGAAACTCTGCAACATCGAGATCAAGGAATTTCTGAACAAATCTAACATGAACGACTACATAAATTCACAGATGACTTCATCCGGTATTCCTGGCGTGACCATTGACGCGGTTAGCTATGTACAAAAAGCTCTTCTTCCCGATCAAACGAATCCCGAGGCAGCCGCGACCTTTGCACGAATGATCGAAAGCTCCTTGAAAAGCTGGTTCACGCAGTTCAATTTCTTCTTGCATAATTTAGCACAACTGAGATTCTCAGGCGATCACAACGACGGAGCATTGTTGTCGTTCATTCCACGCACATACACGTAAGTCGTTTCTAATTACAATGATCATTAACGATAAAATACTTGGTACAGTTCTAACGGACGACAAATGAATTAAATGAATAATCATTCGAATGCTGCAGAATGCAACAAGAGGGTCAACTGATAAGCGTTCAAGTACACGGGTATCAGAAACGATACGACCCTGAAAAATATTACATGTATATCCTGCGCATACAACGAAAGGGTCACGCAGATCCCACTTATTTATTTCGATCGTACAAAGAATTCTGTGAATTTTATCAGAAACTGTGCATCCACTTTCCACTTGCAAAAGTTGCCAGGTAAGCAACCATACGCTCTCACACAAATTTTCTGATAGCGCTACTTGTCGATCGCTTAATAGAACAAAAAAAAAAAAAAATCCGCGTGCATTGTCCTTTTGCGAAAGCATATCTTTATTTCAATTTCATATTTGTCAACTAATAATTGGCGAATGTCTCGTGCACTAATTCAATTCTTGCTTCGTACGTTGCATAATTTTTTCGTTTATACATATTATATTTAGCGACACCCGATCCAGTGCGTCTACTGCTTCATCTATATTCAGACTATCATTTTTTTTTTTGACTTGTTCGTTTCTTTTTAATGCGACGTATTTGGATTTGATCGTTTCGAATCAGTATCGGTTGTGTTCTTTGAACGATCCTTAGCATTCTTCTCGGATGCACTAGAATCGCTTGGAGAAATTTTTTTGTAAAATTCCGGATTGGGTAACTTCGATGTTCCATGTTGCATCGTTATCTGTGCACGGAATCGTGAGAGACCCATTTCTAGTTTTTCAAATTCGCCTGGAAAAGAATAGAATGCACTAACTATCAAATTATGATATTAATGTATCGTAGCAGTACATACCTACAAGAATAATTTCCTCTCTAAACTTTTCTGTTACCTCCACGTACACCTCACTGTATAGAATTGTTGCAACAACTGTACAGATGTACGACGAAGTAAATGTATATTATATTTTTGCTTTCGATCGCAAAGTATTTTGTATCTTCATTGTCAGCTCTGAATTGTGTTATCACCTGGCATGCTATCTAATCAGATGAAAATCTTTGATACAGAATACATTTCCTTCAAAACAAATATTTCGATTTATTTATACGTAGGTACGTCGGTTTTTGTAACAAAATGTTTACATCGTTATTAATATAATTTTTTTCGTACAATACAGTTTACCTAGTGGGATAAGCGTTGGAAGGTCCAATATAAAACAAGTCGCCGATAAACGTCGAGCAGACATTGAAAAATTTCTGGTGAGCTTGTTTAAAATGGCTCCAGAAATTTCACAGAGTGATTTGGTATACACATTTTTTCACCCACTACTGAGAGACCAACAAAATGCTGACATTCATTTGCGTAAAGTGAAAGGTACGGTGAAACTTCTAAAACGTAATCATGAACAAAATTAAAGGCTCAAAAAGATGTTTCGTTATCTTTCTTTCTTTCTTTCTTTCTTTCTCGGACTAGTTGGCAATTGGTGGACCGAAAAAAGGGTCAGAGAAAACGTACAAAGCGGGCAAATTAAAATGTCGCTTCACTATACGCGAGGAGCGTTTTACGTGATGGTCCACCATGCGAGGGGTTTGCCGAAAGTTGCTAATGGTCAAGAACCAAATACTTATGTGAAAGTCTATCTTAAACCCGATCCAACGAAGAAAACGAAACGAAAAACAAAAGTTGTGAAAAAGAACTGTCATCCTTCGTTCATGGAAATGGTAATAGATTAGGATAATCGATTATTTCTCTTCTGAATCACTCATTAGAATCGTATATGTATTGTATAGAAATAGACTGTTTCTCGTGTACAATATGAATCTGTTTGTCACAGTTGGAATACCGAATGTCTTTGGATGTTATTAAAGAAAGAACGCTAGAAGCCACGATATGGAACCATGACACTCTTCAGGAAAATGAATTCCTTGGTGGAATACGTTTACCGCTTGGCCGTATGGAATTAACCAATGAAATAATCGAATGGTTTTCACTGGGAAGTATTCGATGAAAGAACCTATGGAAATTTCAAAACTATATAAATGCTCACGAAAGTTAGATCTATAAATTTCCACTTTATCGCACAATACTAACGATAGTATTTCTATCATAGAGACGTTAATAGTACAATGAAAAGATAGTCTCCACGATGTCGTTACAATCGTCGTTGAAGCATACTTTCACGTTCGGTGATAAAATTCATTCTAAAACCGTATTTAATCGAAAACGAGACGGGCATATTTCATAAAATTATTCTGCCTTTGGAAAAAGCGGTCGATATGTTAGAGACAACTTCTTTATTGAATATCCGAATGCCTAAACGCAAAAAGGCTATAGAAATCGTGTAGTTTACAGACACACACATACACACCCACGCGCACACACTTAAACACACACACGCACACACCTACGATTATATTATAAAATTATTCGGGTCTGCAATGACGATTCTATTAGTGAAATTTCATAAGAACGTTTATTTATTCTACTTTTGCCAAGAAATAATCTCTGCCAATTGTAAATAGATTCGAAATAAATTACGGCATTGTTGCGAATTGAATACAATGATTCCTAAATAGATGTGTTAGACAATATAAAATTTATGTATAATAAATTTTACCGGTATATAGTTCTTTGTCTGCGATAGTAAGCGTATCAGGTGATGAAAAGACAGTTTTTACTTTCATATGAAAATTTGAAATGATGTATACAAAAATAATCAAACTATCTTTCAATATACAATGATAATTATATTAAACAAGTTATAAATGTCACTGTATTCTATAAATATTCGTTATGCAAGAAAGGAGAATGAAGTTATGTAAATATGCTTTTACACGTATCGATAATTTTGCAATTATTTTTTACACACTGTGAATACGCGTGAACATTGTTCTTTTTTCTTTCTTTTTAACTAAGCACAGAGCTATTATAAGGAAAATGAAGGTTCGTGTTGATACATTGCTGACGAGTATTTCTCCGAAATTCATTTAACTTTATCATCACAGCTATAATGATATTTTTGTATTGAAAGTTTTTCAATTTCTGACTTACCTCCGCTGCGAAACGAAGAATTTTATTGTCCGGATCGAGTCGTAGAATCAACGACACTATGAAACATAAAGAAGACATATGCCTAATCTACTCTCCTGTTGTTAGTGTATTAATATATAATTTTAATTTCTTCTCTAACCTTAATTTTTGTTATAAACATTTGTCTGATACAGCGAATTCATTTATATAATATAAGTCGACGTTCTTTCTTTTCAATTATACGGACTCTGATATTATATTTATATAGAAAATTATTGTTAATACGTAACAACGATTTACGTTAGCTTTTGCATTATTTTTTTAAGAATAATCTTCAATTACAATGCTTTTGCATATGCTTCTCGTCTACAATTACCTCTAAGCCTATACAAATTTTAGTAATTTATTTGTAAATCGTACACAAATCACAATCGATACTGCGAGATAGAAAAATCGAGAAAACGCAAATGATTCTAATAACTTTATTGTATTTCTATGGGAGATTCAAAGTATTACTCGTTGCGCGCGAATAACTTGGTGCAACGCACCGCATAATTCCAACGATTTATTAATTACTCCTCGATTTGTAATGTGACATTAAAAGCTTCGTAATAAATCGTGTCCTATCGTATTTAATAGACCTTTCTTGGATGCTTAGTGTTTAGTAATTAGACGCATACTATACAATTATACAATTTTATTGAATAAAATTTTATCAAATAAATTAATAAACGAAGCTGTACATGATACTTTATTGAAATTTTTACTCTTTCTTTTCTATTTTTTGTTGTTTTTCTGTATCGTTTACAAAGAAATGTATTCGTTATAAGTTATAAGTTTATAGCTTCAGGACAAAATACATTTACCGGCGATTCCATGGTTTACTTCGAATTTCAAGTTTTATCGGTAAAATCGTGCACTGCGTGCCCGGAAAGATCTACGACTTTCTCGATAGTGGCTTTACAAAAAAAGCATTCTCTCGTGTTGAAAAGATGTTGATCGATACACGTACGGCACGTCTGATGACGACAGGGCTCGAACGTTACCGCGATAGGATACGCGTAACAAATCGTACAAACATCGTCATCGTCCGTCAAAACTTTCGAATCGGGCAGGATGGATTGGCAATGCTCCAGATACTCGATCATTTCTTTTACTTGGATTATTTCGTCTTTCGACACGTCGTTCGGATCTGCGACAAACAACGAAACAGTGAATCGCGTATCGAATAAATCACGCTAAATGCACGCGTACACTTACACATTTCGAACGAGAAAGGCTTAAAGATCTGCTCGCTTTTGCTTGTAGATTTTGTACCGCCCAATAGAAAATGGAGAGAACTCGGTTGAAAACTGGGCTCGATCAACAAACTTCGTGTGACCTTTGGCACCTCCTTTGTATTTTTCGCTACGAAAATTACGGTAATTTTTGAATTTGAATTTGAGTTTGATCGTACGTGGCAATAATAATTTCTTTCGATGAACGATACGAATGTATGCATACATTTAAAGTTAACCATATCATCGTTCAGTAGAGCTAACAGTACGCCTGTAACTGCTGCCAGTATTGGAAAGTGATCCACCGTATCCAAACCTGGTATTCTCAGCGAAACAACCTGCTGGAAACAATTGGTTTGCGAGCTTATTCTGTTCAACACTTGGCACAGTAGCTGCGAAACAACAGAGTCACGATTAGAAAGAAACTGAACAAGTCTGAGAATGAATAATGTTGCCGTGCGTAAACAAAACATACCTGACACAGTCTAGACAGCAGGTGGTCGCCGGAAGATTGCGCGGTACTGTTAAAAATACTTGGTGCCACCGTGACGATCATCTCCAAAACGTGTAGCAAGGATGTGGCCAACACGAAGCACGTGTCAAATATTTTCAGTGCTTCCGTACCAATGGCTTCTGTCGCGCCCGTTGTCGACGCGACGTCGTAAATCTCTTGCACGATTCTGATAAATTGGGAAAAAGACCAATTCGCGTGATTTAAAAGAAAATTTAAATACTTGGTGGACTCTTGAGGATTCTCCAGCAGCACGTCTCTTACGTGATTCTGGTATACAGCGGACGGACAAGGCTCTAAAGAATCGGGAGTAGAGATTAGTAAGGGAACCACCGTACCGTGGTATTATCCAATTCGTAAGGAACTACGCGTATTCGCAGAAAACAAAAAACATGTATACCTGTAGGCTGTAAGATCTCTTGATGTAGTTTCAGCTCAATTCTCTCCGAGAGATGCGGACTCTTTACGTATCGAAAAGCAAATCCGCTGCCGTGCCAAAATCTAACTAGGATCCAAGTCGATTGGGTCCACGGCCCATCGTCCACGTACGTCTTTAGGAGTTTCCTGACAAGGTTTTTTCGGCTTTCTTCCTGTATGTTTTCTAATGCCTTCAACGTCAGCGGATTAATTACAAAACAGGATAAAGTTATGGCCAGCGTGATTTTCGATTTTGCATAGACTATTCGAGGATCCATGAAGCTCTCGCAAAGGAACACGGCTACTTGTTGAAGCATTTCTCGGTATCCTGGGATGTTTTCGATACGCACCGTTGGGTACATACGGTTCCGCAGTGTTTTGTACAAATCGGCTAGCGCGTCCAGATAAAAGATCGGAGTGAAGCTAAACAGGTTCCCTTCTTTGCTGGCATTGTTCAAGGTCAGAGTGACCACCTGCAAAAGCCACGCGAATTGCGCTTGCTTCTCCTCCGTATAGAGGACCGCGCGAACCCATGCCATGTGTACCGCTTGCTCCGTCAATTTCGAATTGTACACGTTTATCAGTCGCGACAGTTCCTCTCGAATCGCACGAGAATCGGGATCCTCGTTGTCCTTGATTTGCTCCAGCTGCGCCTGAGCGTCCTCCAAAGCAGTTATGTATTCGGACATGTTATTCCTGAGAAGCGTCACGTCCGCCAACTGTTTCCTCGCTACTACTTGATAAAATAAAATAATGCTGTCGAGCAATTCCAACAACGACGCGGCTGGGTCTAACGGGGCCGTTTGCAGCGGCTTTCTGGTTTCCGTCACGTACGAACAACCTCTGAGTCCTTCGAAGATGAGCATCGAGACTCGAGTCTGTTCCTGTGACACGACCACTTCGTAATCCGATCCTAATTGCTCTACCAGTTCGCTCTTAAAAGTTTTGTTCAAGTACGACAACGCTCCTCCCAGCCTCTCAATCGTAAAGTAATCGATCGACGCATCGTAGAATGGCCTGCCAATTTACAAGGAAATCCATCGATCGACCGCGATCTAATGACGATTACGCGTGCACAAGGGTTTTCTTTACCTGCACGGCACGTAAACAGGAGACGTTCCTACTTCTTTGTCCCACAAAATTTGGAACGCGGTCAGTAGCCGGTGAAAACAAGACAACGCGATCGGCAGCGGGACCTGAAACGTTGATTGTTACTATTATTATTATTATTATTATTATTATTATTATTATTTGAAATACCGAGATATACTTACGCAATTAGATATAATACTCTCTTTGATGAAATGACGAAATTTCCTCAGGAATATGGTTCTTGAGGTCGGCCTCTTTTCACTACCATCGGAATTATCGAGAAATGCTACTAGTAAGTCCGTTTGCACTTTTTCCAGTTCTACGAAATTGCATCTGACAGTAATGGCGACATATACGAACAAACAAACAACTGTAAAACCATGGAAAATGGAAAATGTGTCGTACCAAATGTGGCAGCTTTAATTTTTTCGCATGCTTCCAAATAACTGGTTTTATTCGCTTGGAAGGTCGAATCCGCAGAACGCATTTCCCACCATACATTTTCTACCACGTTGGTGAAACCTTTCTCGTCTAACGGCTTGATGTCTATGAAATCTGCGAATCTTACTCGATCGAAGAGCAAGTATTGCAGTAAATATTGACGAGTCGGCGTGTGCCGACAAATATTCGTCAACAGATGCAAGCTTTTAAATTGATCAGGATATTCCAACACCGATGAAACGTGTTTGAATATGGAGAGCAAGTAAAAGACTGTATTTTCTAAAAACGCTTTCATTTCATGGTCTTCGAGAAATGCCCAGAACAGATCTAAGCACGTCAACAACGTGAAAGCATCACGCTCCAAAAGTTGTTGCATAAACGGGATCACGACGCATTCCGTGATATACGGAATAGCAATTAGAGGTCCAATATGCTTCGAAACCGATCTCGACAGACACATTAAAAAGATTGAAACGCTCGTTCCATCGGGTAACGTGCTCCGCTCATCGGAGTATTGTTCCTTCTTCAACTGTTCTATTATCCTTTGAAGCCGATTAAACAAGTAGGTAGCTTCGATTATTTGTTTTGTCGGAGCCAACTGCAGCGGTTCATACGCTTCCACGGGATATTGCATCGGCGTGGACCCAAAATTTGCTTTTACATTTTCCTCGAACGTGAGGCTGACCGTTGGAAAGTATGCGATACCGGCACCCATCGTAATATTCTCGAAGGCTCTTCCCAAGTCTGTACCGTTCCTATAAAAATGAATTATTCCATTGTCCATATCTAGCGCGCACCCGATAATGTCTCCTGTATGCCACGATTCTCCATATCTTTCAGTGGATACGTTCCATTTTCTCATCAGATTTCCATTATAAGCGTACGAGTTCATAGTGTCCCCTGAAGGAGATATAACGTTAAATGAAAATATTGTCTAAGAATGTCTCACAATAGTTTTGTTATTCTACAAAATTTCGTATAGTTTCTTCCACTAGTTAAGGATTAAATCAAAGTACGATATACCAACGCCGTTCCCTTGATTGAATCGACAATTGATAGTGCTCCAGCCAATTTGCATAACTCCTCTAGATCCAAGCTGCAATTCGTACAACCACTTTCCTTTGAAAACTGCTGTGTTTGCTCTCAATGTACAGAATCTAGTCTTTGAAGTGACGCAAAGTCCATCTTCTGAAATCGTAGAGAATCCTGTACGAGTCGATACATCGAATGCTACCACGTCCGGACCTACTCGTCCTTCTCTGTCGTCTCGAACGATTGGTATCGAGGCAAGGGTAGTTTCAATATATTCATCTAGTAAAATTAAAGCATCGGATATTCTAGAAAATGGAAATAACTAAAGTTCGTACAGGGTTATTCTATTAGAAAAATAGAATAGTAAGAAATTACCTGGAACCCTTTGAGTCTAGGGGCACATCTTGTCCAAAAATATCTTTAATGATTTCCTCGATTTCCATGTTTAAAGGCTCTAACCAGAGCAGAGAACTTGCACAATTTTGACAATATATTGAAAGCAAGTTGTTCACAGAATACCGATCGGGTACAACGATTTCCTTCGATGCATCGATAAGTCAATCTTAAACGAAGAAGGTTTAATAGTCATTATCGTACTATATTCTTTACTCGTTCAATTTGTCAATATGTAAATAATGTAGATTTTCAAACACCAATATAAACATAAACAATCGAGGTGAATCTTGAAAGTGTGAATACCGACAGAAACAGTAGAGCAAAAAGCAACTTCACACCACACTTAAACATTAAATAGCAATATATTGTCGCAGACAAATATACCTTGTTTCTGACGTGATATACCATAATAACATTACGTAACATATTGTAATCCGTATTATGGTTTAATTATGATATAACTAACATTTTTATCCATTTTGAAACAGGTATTTAGATACATATGTATTCGTATCGAGTATTTGTTGTGCGTAGTTACACATGATTTAGTCAGAGAGGAAATGAGAGTGCTCACGCTCACGTTTTAGTGTCCCCACTTTTCCTGCATCAACTTTTTAGCCTGGATCAGAACCTGCATCTTAACTTGTAATCGAGCTAACCTAACCTGCAATCGAGCCGATTAGTGTACGGGATTCTGCCGCTGAGTGGCGCCACGTACATCTTCCGACAAAATCTGCGAACAGCGCCATTACCTCGTAGTGGCAAAACGCCCAAGCTTGTAGCCGATTAGTTTCCGGGTTTCCACCGCCAGGTGGCGCTAGCGGTACCAATGCCGGTTACTCGGTCGGTAACGTTTGGCTAGCAGTTTGAGCGTTTCGCCGCTACGTTCTAGTGGCGCTATTTACAAATTTTCAGGACCAGATGATTCCTGCCGCTTATTGCACTACCCCTTATGGGAATATCGGCAATAATCACTTGTTCTGTTCTTTAGGGGTAGGATATTAACAGAGAGGATATTCACCGAGTATAATTCACAGAGTAGGATATTAACCTGGAATTGTTTCTTTCGCCATATGTTTGCTGTATTTTGCGTTTCTTTTTGTTCATGTACTTTCCATATAGAAACAATTTAGTTGGAACATTCTGTCGCTAGATGGCAAGGCCGTACTACTGCCAAAGTCCAATTTTTTCAATAAAAATGAAAAAAAATCAAGAAAAGACTATTTTCAGAAACACCATTTTCTAGTTTTGCGTTTCGAGAGTGTACGAGTGGATGAGCCAGATCAGAATCCAGAAGAGTACCATTTTTGTGACGATTGGTAAATTGTGCTAGTGCTTTGCGTTTTCTTTTGATTTGATTTCCTAAATTCCTATCAGCTGGCGATACAATGTTGCGACGCGATATGCAAGTGGCAAGTAACAAGCAGCAAGCGACAACCAGTAGATATGGTAAGATGCATCGCGAAACCGATAATGGGACTCTAAAGTTCGACGAACGTGCTACCAGTTCGAGCGTTTAACCATAGATTTCGCAAAGCAAATAATTCTTGCCAGGAATTACGATACGCGGTCATAACCAGGCCGGTATAAGTATCATATAATACAAATGATGCGTGCTTTCGGATCGCAAGCGATCGTCCCGGAAACTTGTAGCGGAAAGAAAACAAAAGCCTGGTTAGGGCAAAGAATCGTATCGAAAAAGCAATTGTCTTTTTCCGCGTTGAAGCTTCGATATCCGAATTGCCAGCGAATCAAGTTTCTTCGAAGATTAGATGTGCCAGAGTAAGTACGCGTATACACGTATCTCTAGATTTTCTTTATCGGCATGGCTTCTCCGTCGCATCTCGCATATCTTGTTTATCCAGGAAATACGGTGGGATAGTCTGCAGCAAATACGACGCGACGGGACAAGCTCCTACAAGTTTGTAGTCCTGCGACGCAAGGTGCATAATCGGTTAAAGTTTCGGTGTCACTGTCGGACGAAAGGGAAAGATAGCAGCGGTAGTTTCCCTATTTCTTCTGGAGGAACCTGAACGGAAATTTTCTATACCTGAGGCTCGACGCGTAAAGTAAGGGCGCGCTTTACTGCAAAAGGATTTCAAATACATACGCAGGGAGAACGTTTTATTACAGTTTTCATCCGCAGATTAGCCCCTTTGGAACCATCAATACTCGATGCTCTGGGCCTTTATGGCCCCCCCCCCCCATAAAACTATCTATTTGGTGTTTTCGACTGGACCGACTGGACCGACTCAACCGACTCGACCGACTCGACCGACTCGACCGACCGAACGAAGCAACTCGAACAAAAAGATATCTCCCATGCATCCTCCGGAATTTCTTGGGATATACGTGAAACGTTGTTGCGTCTCGAGGTCCAATTACGTACGGGTTGCCGACCCGACCACGGTCTTCCTTTTCGATTCAAAACGCTCTTCTTCCCTTTTCCCTTTTCCTTCACCGTTCTCCCTTCTCGATTCTGATTTCTATCGACCATACCACGACGGTGTGACGCGGTATGGTCAACAAAAAGTTGTTCGGTGAAAGGGAATCGAGATTTTTCACATTTTTTTTTTTTTTTGGACATCTTTTCACGTGAACTTGCGAATCGACTTGCTCTCGCCAACGTTTTAGGATGCTGTAACGAAATGTATCTACACGCGGGTTAATAGGTAAAACTGGAGTTGTAGACTCCATATGTGACAGTAAGACGTTGTCATCGAGTTCCAAAGGGTCTGTTCTCGACCGCGGTACATATCCCCTCCGCCGTTACAGCGATAGAACCGTTTCTAGCGGTCGATCGTTACATTTGTTAACACGAGCGCCAACGATCGTGTAATCTCGTTCTCGGTCTCCGCAAAACAATCGTTCCATTTCTTTTCTTTCGGCTGTTTCGCGTGTTTACGCTACTTTCGTAGACAGGGTCGAAACGATCGTTTGGCACGCGGTGGCGTCGCGGCGGTTACTTAAATTCACCGAGTTGTTCTCCGATCGGCGTTCAATGATTATGGCCGAGAGTAGGGGGTAACGCCGCTAACAGTTGTGTGCGCGAGTAGTCGGGGTTGTTTTCAGGAGATCCAGAGGATGAGGAGAGGCTGGGGTCGGACATCGATCTGGTAGTTAAGTTGAGGGCTCCCGCGGGACTCGTTGCCACCTTCGCAGCTTCGTCTCCTGAAACGAGGAACGGGGAACGGGGAACAGGGAACGGGCAAAGGGCAACGGGCCACAGAGCCGGCTCGGTAGTGGTGTGCGTTCCACTGATTTTCATCGGGATCGGTTATAAGGTCTGACCACTCTCGCGTAAACCGCATTATGTACACATTTTTACGCCATTATTTGTGTACGAACGAACGAACGAGACCCGTTCGAGTCGCGTGCCGTTACTTTAGACACGTTTTATTTCTTACCTACGGGAATGTAGTGTTTCACGAGGAACGGACAATAATTCGTTGTTTCTTCGTGTTAATTGCCTGCTGTTTGTAGCGAGTATGTAGACGAGGGAATAATTCGCATTCGAAAACACGGTGCCGGTGTTCGTTGAAAAGGTTTGAACAAACGTGTGTGTTCAACGGTTTAATCGTGAAGAATATCGTTCATTGTATCGCGAACGAGATAGAATGGTCGTGTCGAGTCCAAGGACCAAGGATCGGGATGAAATAAGGCTAATCAGCTATCTCGTTTCCGAACATAAGACCGTGTATTTGGAAATTTTCAAATGCGATCACATATCGATATAATATTAGACTTAACGATCGGCTAACATTCATAGTGTTACTAATGTTAATAACTAATGTAATAACTTATGGATTGCGGTGTTTACTTGTTGTCATACATATATGTACATTGTTCACGTGAGACTTCTGGATCGATTACAATCTATTCGATTCGCATCTACAGTTGCGCACACGCATACGACTACAGAGAAATCTTAAATCGTAAATCGTAAATCGTAATTGCGTGTTAAGAGATGGTAGTACCCGACGCTCAAGGCACGCGGCTATTAAAACCGCTGGCTCTCCCTACTATTCTACCGAAAACGTGATCTTTCCTGCTTGCCTTTTATTGTCGTGCGAAACATTCGAAAGTTATGCGTATCGGTCGTTCGAAGGAAAACAATGATTTGCGTGAAAACGGAACGCGTTTAGGAGAGGAAACTCCGCACCGGCGATAACGGTCGGAGGACTGAAACCGACACAATTAAGAAGGTTGAACATCGATGACTTTCGTCCTGGTGAATTAAGGCACTCTGTTTACGTATAGGCTTCGATAAATAGACGCGACGCGACGGACGGTCACAGCGGATAGATAATCCGTGGTTTCTCAGCCCGGTGATTTCAACGAGTGGTTTCGAAAAGACAGACACTGTACCGCGATCACGTCTCGCTCTCGGCACCTCAATCTCTCGTTTTACAATTCTTCAACTGTACGCGTGATTGCATAACGATGCAGCGTCAAATAATAACATACGGTTGCACGATTCTATTTTCTTTCGTTTATACACCTACAACGATATACTATCCGCATAGATAGACATAGACACGCGGACCGGTTCCGATCAGCCGTTTATACCATTCGATCGTATCGTTACGCACACGTATCGGAGACTAAACAAAAGAAATATTATTAACCCCTTGCACTGCGATTTATTTTACGGTTTCGGTGATTCAAACTTTTTTGTAATTCGTAATTTCCTAAAAAAAGGAGAAAATTTATATCTATTGTATGCCTACATGTTCTTCGATAGCTGTACATTAACAACTGCAAAATAGAATTTTCTTTCGGTTTAAAGGAAATTAATAACATACATATTTATTGGACTCTGCTCAGAATCTTCGTCACGAGTATGACTCGATATTGTAGGGCAAGGGGTTAAAGTATTATTATAGGGAACGGAACCGTTCCGCGTCTGTAGGGATAGTATAAATCGGCATTAAATATCGATCAATAGGTATCATCGAACGCGCGACCTCGCGAGGTTGCAATATCCGAGCGTTATCAAAATGGCGATTCGCGCGTCTCTTAGCGAATTATAATTGTCGTCCCGAAGAAATTGCGATTGAGCTCGGTCGAAGCGCGATTTCTTCATGGTACGCGTTGTTTACCAAGCACCATCGACGAATTGTATTGCGCCCGCGCAAAAATAGCGGTAGGGTCTTCTTGCATTCTATTCGATTGCCAACTCGACCGGCCACGAAAGGAAACGAAACAGAGACGATTCGGTTCTGGTTCCGGTGCTGTTTCACTTGTCCCGATTATTTCAAAAATCGATTCTACGGTGAAACGGCGCCTATACATATACATATACATATACATATACATATACATACACATATACATATACATGTACATATGCACATGTACAGTGTACAGTGTACGCACTTCGCTAGGACGGGAACGCTCTCTTTTTTTTATTTTTTATTGGATATTAGATTAGCCGCGCGCGTCGTTTCTTTATCAACTTAGGCTACCTTGCGATATCACTTTTCTCTCGAAATAAAGCTTGACTCGTAATACCATTTTTTCTACGCTTATTTCTCGGGAACCAAAGGCCAGAGGGTAGACTCTCTCTCTCCCTCTTTTTGTCGTCGTGGTGGTTATCCGTTCGGAAATCCGTCGAGAGAATTTCAAAAGTCCGACCTCCGTGCAAAAAACAGCGATCGCGCAATTTTTTTTTCTCCTTTTCTTTCGTCGATACACGGGAGCGTGAATGTTGTGTACGATGCAGTGCCAAAGGGTTCCGGCGTCATAAACTTTATTCTACATATTTACAATTCGTAACGAAAGCGTGTTACAGCTGGTACAAAACTGTCCTCGAGCGCTTCGAAAATACTGCAACAACGCCACGCGTATTTAATAACATTGGCGACGCGCGACGCACAGTGGAAAGAAAACCAGATTCTCTGGGCAAAAGTCAATTTTTCGAGATTTCCAATAAAATGAAATCATTTGCCCACTTCGAAAGAGGAATGTCCTACTACTAACGAATACAACAGATTTTTTTTTCAACTAATATAACTTTGAACTAATCTAAAAACAACTTAAGTCAATTATATAAAATAAAACAAGATAGTACATTTTTTTTTTGTTTCTTTCGTTTCTTTTTAGTATTTAAACTCTGAATCTTTTACGATAGAATTAACCGAACAGAAATATGTATTTCTACCTATGTACACCAATCGCCTACATTTATGCAGATGGTATGAAATGAAAAAATCACTGTTTCACAGTTTAACGTAGTATTATTGTACCATTTGGTAGCACACGGCCCGATCGAAAACAAGGCGGGATCTTACTGCGATGAATTATTGAAGAAGAAATTTAATCGAATTCTGTGTGGTATTTGTATAACATTTTGATTTAATATGTTTATAGAAAATACCAGGGTTAACGAAGAAGATTTTGTTCAGAAGATGGCAAAAAATTGTGGAGTCGAGTATGAAGACGTATCTAACCCTAACCTACCGCGATTATCTAGTCTTAACCCTGCTGGAATGTACAATCAGATTAAAAGTAAATCGAAATTGTCACACTATAATAGAGGAATGCTTTTGACGAAGAATTTTCACAATGGCTGGAAACGAAACACATCGAAAGGTCGACGAAAGAAATCGTTCGAAGAGAATTTATCAGAATTTATCCTCTTTAGAAATACATATACCACAAAATTGTGATTTATAACTATAAAAAAAAAATCACGATTATAAAAGAGCAAAACATTTAGAGGCTGTTGGAAAAGCAAAGAGATCGAAGATATTCGCCGACAAAATTAAACAGGGTGAACGTAGGAGAGACGCCACGTTTCTGCATTAGGAGCCAATAACAACTTTATTTTCGTAGTAATTAAAACAATTTATTTTTTTTTTTTTTTTTCTTATAATAGTACAGCCATAATACTTTAAAAAACAAAAACAGTTTTAACACAAACTAGATCCTAAACACAACTCGGTTCCAGAGGAATTGAAAATAATACTGTAGGATCTCGGGAAAAACGAGGGCACCGCCGCGGCGGTGTTTAGGATCTAGTTTGTGTTAAAACTGTTTTTGTTTTTTAAAGTATTATGCGCCGCCGGGAATCGAACCCGCGACCTCACTGGTGGTAGCCGATCGACTAACGCGCTCACCCACGGAACCCTCCCGTTCTTCCCGATTTCCTACATACTTTTTGTTCTGGGGCAACGCTTAACTAATTTTCTTAACCGTGGTCCGAATTTGGGGTTTTTTCCTTTTGTCGAGTAACTCGTGAACGTGTTCGAGCCGTTCAATGTTGATCTTCGTTGGCAGCTTTCGCGGAATCTTCGCCGTCCTTCGCGCGAGGAACGCGACGCCGAAACGGTTCCGGAAGTTCGCGTGAATTCCATACAGTATTGTGGGATCAGGACCCCCAATTGTAGGATCTCGGGAAAAACGAGGGCACCGCCGCCGGGAATCGAACCCGCGACCTCACTGGTGGTAGCCGATCGACTAACGCGCTCACCCACGGAACCCTCCCGTTCTTCCCGATTTCCTACATACTTTTTGTTCTGGGGGTCCTGATCCCACAATACTGTATGGAATTCACGCGAACTTCCGGAACCGTTTCGGCGTCGCGTTCCTCGCGCGAAGGACGGCGAAGATTCCGCGAAAGCTGCCAACGAAGATCAACATTGAACGGCTCGAACACGTTCACGAGTTACTCGACAAAAGGAAAACCCCAAATTCGGACCACGGTTAAGAAAATTAGTTAAGCGTTGCTCGTTACCGGTTCTCCTTCTCGAGCGTCGTGCGTCGTGCATCGTGCGTCGTGCGTTGTGCGTCGTACGGCACGAGTCAACGGGGGAGGCGCGATCGATCGATCGTGGATCTCGAAGGGTGGAGGAAGAAAAAGAGATAGAGTGGGGTGGAGCGGACAAATAGGAAGCAACAAAAAGGAAGAGGACGAGGAAGAGGAAGAGAAAGAAGAAGAGACGTAAAAGGTCAGAGAGACTTGGCGAGGTCAGCCGTGGTTGGCCCACGCGGTCGGTTCTGCGGCCGGTTCCTCGGGTCACAATCCCAATACCGTGTGCGGGTGGGCGTGCTGATGGGAGTGCGCGTGCAGAGAAGAGGGCCCGTGCGTCAGAGTCAAGGTGTGCGCCGGATGCCCGATGCTCAGGGGCGGCGATTCACCGTTGTGCATCAAACCGCCGAGCATTCCTCCCATTCCACCCATACCTCCCATCGTTCCCATTCCTCCGAGGCTCAGAGCGGCCATCGCGCTGTTTGGAATTCCCTCGATCGATTTCGTGTCCTTCTGCTCCAGCTCCCCGAGTTTCTTCAGCTGTTTCCTGGCCTTTGCCCGCCGGTTTTGGAACCAGATTTTCACCTGCGCAGATCGAACATCGAATTCCTCTTCAGTCGTGTAATTCGCTCGTTGGTTATATGCGTCGTTATCGTCGGTATTATCAACGGCCGAAATAGCTCAGTTGGGAGAGCGTTAGACTGAAGATCTAAATGTCCCCGGTTCAATCCCGGGTTTCGGCAGCTCATTTTTTTTTTCTTTTTTCTTTCCGTTTTCTCGCGGTAATCGATAGTCAGAGCAGAACAAAGCGAGAAAGAACGCGAAACGAATTATTCGAAATGACAAGTATATATTTAGTAGGGGTGTGCGGGTACACGAAATTTCGGGTTCGGGTCGGGATCCCGAAAGTTTGCAATATTCGGGTACCCGAAGTTAAAGTTGTATTTATATATGTAAGTATAATCTTTTATTTTCACTGGCAGGTTCAGAATGATTTTTGTATTTCCCGCGTAATCGGTTCTCGAACTTCGCGACGAAATTATGCATTCAATTTTAAGGAAGACAATTCAATTTTTAGGAGCTTGAAACAGTTTTCCGTTTGGTCGCTGCTGCTGAAATTTTTAGCTGGCGAACGATAAAAGATTCTTGTATATCGCACATTGAGGGACGTATGAAATTTTCAACAATTTTTGCATTACTCATGACTAGAGGAAACAATTTTCTACCGAGTGACGAGCTTCAAAATTTACTGCATGCAGCCTTTAAACGTTCATTGATTTTTGTATATTTAATTGTAAGGGACACGAGAAAAAACAGTACATTTACGGAGCAATAAAAGTGACTATTTTGCATTACTTTAGAGAAATAACAAGAACGTGCTGCCCACATTTTTAGCAATGTTTTTAAAATAATATATACGCAAAGAAATAAATTTGCAAAGTAATTTCTCATGTATAAATCCTTAGAATCTTAATAATTTTAAATTAAAAATATAACCCGTAAATCTAATCTTAAAAAAACTTTCCCGCCACTCACGAACATGCCGAAGTAATTTTCTGTTCGGTGAAAATGTTCGAAATTCATTTCCTGCAACCTGCGAACGTTCACTAATTAATTCTTAATGATGAGTCCAACTACGAGGAACACAATTAAATCCGTATTAATTCTTGCGGTACTTGCAGCGCATTGAAATAATTTTCAATTTAATGGGGGCATCTCTCGTTCTCGAAAATCGTAGTTGATCCAAGGGATTTTCGCCGTAATCTTAATTCTTCGCATAATTGCTCTACTTTTTCTTATACAAGTTTTGTTCTCGTGGCTGTGACAATATTTCCAGCGTCAGAAAACAATCGTTCGCTGGATAATTGAGTGGCAGGAATGCCAAGGTATTGTCTTGCCGTTTCTGCAAATATAGGTTAGTCGTTTACAATTGTATTTCCACCATTCTATTATCTCAGTGTTTCGAGGAGCAGCGTTTTCTGAAAAGTAAAGGGATGCTGTGACGAGAACGAAACTTGTATAGGAAAGAGTAGAGCAATTATGCTTCCTACACGCGAATTTAAAATAAAATACTGTTATTTCACATACTGTATTCGAAATTATTTCGTTTCGTCGCGAAGTTCGAGAACCGATTACACGGGAAATACAAAAATCATTCTGAACCTGCCAGTGAAAATAAAAGATTGAACTGAAAAATCATGAAACAGCATTATACTTACATATGTAAATACAACTTTAACTTCGGGTACCCGAATATTGCAAACTTTCGGGACCCCGACTCGACCCGTCCCGACTGCCATTCCGGGTACCCGAAATCGCGGGTACCCGAAGTTTATAAACTTTCGGGATCCCGACCCGACTCGACCCGATCTCGAAATCTCGGGTACTCGCACACCCCTAATATTTAGTCGCGGAGTTTCGCGCAACCTCCGAAACTTTTTCCGAGATTCGATCGATTTTGATCTGAGATCGAACGACGAACCGCGGACAATTGCCGGAACATCGTGCCTACATGCAAATAGCGAGTTATGCGAGGATACTCACCTGTCGTTCGGAGAGCGCGAGAGTGGCTGCGAGCTCGGTCTTGCGGCGCATGGTAATGTAACGATTGAAGTGGAACTCTTTTTCCAGCTCCAACCTCTGATGATCCGTGTAGACCACTCTGTATTTGTCTTTTGTTCGAGTTTTTCCTGAAAAAAATAAAATGGAGAAGACAACGATAAGACTCGACGTTATTACACGTTTAATATCTGCTACTCTAATTCTCTTGTCAATAGCGCTTTAAAGAGATAACGCTTTCGACGATCCCGCTCGTGGATACATCTCGCGAGGGTACTAATGGAGTAACCGAACGAGATTGGAAAACATTCGTGCATAGAAAGGCTATCTCGGCCGGTGCGAAAACTGTTTAAAACGCTGGCGACCACCACGAATAGACGATTTCGTCATCTCTACAGTCGACGCGTTTCGATCGTAACATTTAATCCTTCGACGAGCTATGTCGAAATATTTTTCTAGTATCCAAGAAATCCTATTGTCGAAAGACAAAGAAAAAACACGAAAAGCGTCGATTTTATTTGTCTATCAAATAGGAATATTCGTGGAATGGAAAGCAGGAACCGGCACCGAGTGCGCGCGCGCGTGAGAGAGAGAGAGAGAGAGAGAGAGAGAGAGAGAGAGAGAGAAAGAAAGAGAAAAAAAAATGGCAAAGGACGCCGCCGAGCGTATCGGGCGACGGTGTGAATTCAACGTGGCATTCAGGACGATTACACGGCGTATATGTATACGAAATAGAGAACGAGAAGAAACGGTACGGTGACCGAGAGAGCGAGAGAGCGAGAGAGCGAGAGAGCAAAAGAGCAAAAGAGCAATAGAGGGAGGTGGCCGATGGAATGGAATGGAAGGGAACGGGACGGGATGGGACGGAACGGGAGAAAGGAAAACGATTAGATAAGGCCGGCCGGCGAGATCAAAGGCGTGCACGTTAATCCACCACTCCTCGATAAGAGTGCTCGCGAGGCCTTCGAGACATCACGAATAAGCTTCGACCTTAGACTTTTCGATGGTATACATACATGTATATGCGTACATGGGTGGATTCAGCATG